>NC_000074.6:49450264-50650264 GCF_000001635.26 Mus musculus | reverse complement strand
AACATTGTATGGAGTTTAAGGCAGGGGTACTATGTCTTAATATTTAAATTTGTCTTGTTCCAGTCCATTATTTCTCTAATTTATTTTGCTGGGATCTCCCTTTTGTTAAGTATTCCCACAGGAGACATATAAGGTCATCTTGTCTCAAAAGAGAACCAGAATGAGAACCAAACTGCTGTCCTGGGTGCCAGTAAATTATAAGATGATAAGGGAAACAAAATGTGTACATTGTAGCATTCCTGATTTCAATTCAGAAATATCAAATAAAGGTTATGTAGGAGAGCTTTAGTTTTAGCTAAAATATTAGTGTTAGTATAATCAGTTTATTTGAGAAATTTTAAGTGATTCTCACACAAAATTACTTTGGGAACACAATTTTATAGGAAATATTAGTGTGTATCACTTGAATTTGATAACCTCCCAAGATGATATGACATGATCTGGATGCTTTCTCAATAAGAAAGTCCCTAAAGATAACTTAGAAATGTCTTTCACCTAGAAATAGTCTATCTTATTTTATAGGTGCATGAAAGAACAATATTCTTTTAATTTCTCTCAGTAATCAGAATGCTTTCATACTTTGTCTGAATTATTACCATAATGATAACAATTGTAAGAATGTGACACCTCACATTCTTACATTTGATAGCTAATTCCTATAGTTTTAAATGTCAGACCTAAAATTACAACGACAGGAGCTCGTGTGTTTTAGCTAGACTTTAAGTTTCTGTTAGGTAGTATTCATTCTGTCAATATTTATTGAATCATAGTATACATATGGAAATACATAATTATATGTACTTTCCTAGAAGCGGGAATCAATGGCAATTTATTAACCTACATTTATACTATTGTGAATGTATCATCAGCAAAGCATTCTACCTTCAGTTACAAAGCATAATTTAAACATACAGAGATGGAATTATTTTATTAATTCAGAAAATTGTGTGATGAATTTGGTATTGAAAAAAGCAGCTGAGAAGAAGGAAAGACTCCTTGCCTTTGACGCATATATATTAATAGCAGCTCACAGCGGCACAGGTCTGCTTTCTGTCACTGTAACCAAAACCTGAGAGAATTCACTTCCAGCAAGGAATGATTCCTATTAGATGATGGCTTCAATGTTTGCAGTCCATTACTGCTTTGCTCCATTGCCTTAAACCTGAAACAGCACATCATAGTATGCAGAGATTCTGTACCAGAGAAAGACCTTCACTTTTTTCGTGAAAACAAAAGGGTGAGAGGGGGTGGGGTCCCATAATCCCCTTGGGGGTTCCCCACTAGGGTCAGCCATATTCTACATGTACCACAGGCTCCACTCCAAGCCTTTAAGGCATGGAGTTTACAGAATCATTTATTTTAACCATACTACCAGCAACTAGCAAAAGTCACATGGCATGCCCTTAGAATTACATAATTTAACTGGGGGCAAAGTAAACTTTATTTGTATCAATAGGTTTAACAAGTAAACTAGCTAAAGTGTCCATGCCTATGAGTGAATTAGCTAGCTACTCTGAGGAATAAGACCACCACTCCACCATTAAAAACAACAACAACAACAACAACAACAACAACAACAACAGAAAACTTGTTGATAAAATAATTCAATGCCAGTACTTTGACTGATAGATGCCCTTCTGTGATGCTGTTCCCATTCTGCTGTATCAACCTGGCAATAACTCTTGACCTAGAATTCTCCTCGTGTTGGAATGGGAATTTTCTCTGTCAGTTCATGTTTGAATAATTGGTCCCCAGTTAGAGGAACTGTTTGGAAGGATTATCAGGTACGACCTCATTGGAAGAGGTATGACACCGGGGAGAAGCTAGGAGCTTTCAAAAATCCTTGTCATTCCCAGAGAGTGGTTGTAGCCTGGCACTGTCCTTACCCTATCTACTCTACCTTCCCCCACTGGTTCCCTCCGCTGTTGTCTCAACATGTCAGCTCTCAGCTCTCAATCCAATGCCATGCCTTGGAATGTTACAATGTTGCCACGTTCTAACATGGTGATGATCATGGACACTACTATCTCTAAAACTGTAACCCCACAAATGAACTGCTCTTAGTTGTTAAAAGTTGCCCTGGTTACAGTATTTTGTCTCAATAGAAAACTAACCAAGGCACTCTCCAAACTTTAGCTGAATCTATTACCAAAAAGCATTAAAGAGGAAAATGTTCATGTATTCTACCTGTTAGAATAAGGAAGGATGGTAAGTGTTGTGCCTAGGGACCCTTAGGAAATTTAAACACTAATCATATGTAGACAGGAAACTATTTTTGCTACAAAGAGTATAACAATCTAATCTAGCTGGTAATTTAGAGAAAGCTTTCTGAGTGTGCTTTCTTTTTAAGAGATAAATAGTCTAAAATTAACAACAGGAATATTTTCTGTAGTCTGATGATATTAATCATTCTTAATGAAATGTACTGGCCATCTTCAGGAATTACAAATGCTTCCCCACTGCTTTGTGCTGCATGCACAGTCTGAACAAACTACCAACTGTGATATTCAGAGGAGACGGGATCATACATGCATGTACACACACATGCCCATGCCCATGCACACACACACAGACACACACACACACACACACACACACACACACACACACACACCAGTCAAAGAAATGACAGTCAAAGGGGAGATATATTAAAAAAGAAAAAAATTCATAATGAAAACATTCCTTTAGGTTGAGTCATAATAAAAATTTTAGATCATGATAAGATTCTTTTGGCCAAACTGAGTTACTTTGTACTGCTTATTGAAGCTCTTAACTCTTATACTTGAGAATGTGATTATATTGTAAGGTTGGAATTAGCATCATCAAAAAAGGACAGGGCTTGTAATTTGATCAATTCTCTTATAACAACAGGCAATCTGTATATACATAGACATAGGAGTAGCAGGTAGGGACAAAGGGACAGGAAAGGGAAAGGGAATCACCATCATAGCCGTGCAGTCACCCGTAGAAATTAAGCTTGTCATCCCTGACTATCCCCCAAACATCTCTAATTGTGCAGATTCTATTGTTCTATTCTGCTATGGCTTTTCTACCAAGAAACTGAGGAGAATATTGAAGAGTCATGATTTTGTAATGATTAGCAAAGAAAGACTTCCCTAAATTTTGACTCGAAGTTCAAAACTGAAAAGTAGGGAGTATCTAGGGTTAGCTTGTGAAGAAAAAATTCAGACAAAGGAAAAGGAATGATAAGCACAATGATACTAAGAGTTCTAGATGGAAAAGTTAAATTCTTCATAGGTGAAGTTACGATTTTATTTGGAATTAATAAAATTAAAGTGAAAAATAATTAGAATTAATGAAACCAAACACAGAGTATTATTTTCTTTTTAAAAATTCATGAATGTGTATAACAAATGGGGCCAAAACTTTATGATTTTCTTATAATTGACTCAGTAGCTTTTTACTAAATATTATTCTGTTAAAGACAGCATATCTGCAGTCCATAATTTTACATATTATTTAAAATTAACTCATTAATTGGTTAGAATGTATCGCACTTAAAATATAGAGTGGTGTATAACTTGCTAGGTAGCACAAGATGAACTTAAAAATTTCTCTTACAACAGCCTGTCAACTTTTAAAATAACAAGCATGGGCTACCATGATTGGCTAGTATTTTGAAATTGATTTATTATTAATTGGCTCTTAATTTATAGCTAAAGATTATGTAGGTAAGTAACTCATGGTGTATTAATTAAGCATATTTCATTTAAAAGTTTCCTTAATATTTATACTAAACAAACTTCTAAATTTTATAATTCCATATTTGTGTAGTTCTCCTTTAAATAATAAAGAGCATGCATTTAAATATTGACTGAGTAGAATGAAATATATCCATAACCATATTAGATTGTATGCTATTATCTTCTAGCAAATGATCTAGTTAGTTATAACATAGTTGAAAGGATGATAAAGGAAAATGAAATAAATAGTCATAGTAGGTAGTGATCTAATGAGCTCTCCCTGAAATGGTTTCATGGGTTCTTCTACTTTAAGAACATAAAAGAGGAACTAGATTCTTCCCAAACATCTTCACAAGCACTTCATATATGTGTTGTTTTCTTCTAAGCAAGATGGAAACTAAACACTGACCTGAGTTTTTCAAGGAAAAAATTGTGAGACTAACAAATGATCAGTTATATATCACCTATATCAGATTATGATGAGAAATAAATCCTAAATTGAGAATTATCTTGAAGGATAACCCCTTCTATTTTTCAAATCTGGACTGTCATAAATGATAAAGACTTCTGAGACTATTGAGATATAAATTATATATATATATATATATATATATATATATATATGATATATATGATATATATTATATATATATAAATTTGGTCCTAAAATAAAAATAAATTTATCAGATGGAGGAATATTGTCAAAGATAATATTAAAAAGATAAGGAACCTGACATGTAGAACACATAATAAACTGTTATGAAGCTTGACAATTTTGAACCTTTAAAAAAATAAAAATAAAACCAACAACTTAGGCAGATAACATTACCGGATACACAGAGAGCACTAGTAGAGTCAACAGTAGGTTTGAATAAAGAATGTTCCATGAGGATTTCTAGAGCATATACAGCCAAAAATAGTCTTACTACTTACACTGCAGGCTAAGTAGTCTTTAAACTGAACCAAAAGACATCCTCTGTCATTGTCTCTACCCAAGGGAGAGAGTAGTGATGAAGAGATGGGGGAGAAAGTGCTTAGGAAAGGAGCAGCAAGAAAAGCATTGAGACAGAAAAGCAGAAGGAGAAATAGGAAGTTAAGAAGTAGGGAAGAGGAGCAGGAAGAAAATGGCAGGGAGCAACAGGGAGGGAAAGGAAAGAAAAGAAGGAAGACAAGATAGGATGAATCTGGAGACAGAGAGACATTGGTGGGACAGGGGAAAGGAAGGGGAAAGAGAGGAGTGAGTAGAGGAAGGGTGAATGAAATGAGAAATGAGATGGAAGAAAAGAGTGAGAGGGAATTGAATGAGTGTTGTTCTCTGAAGCTGAGGCAAAAGTTGAAGATGTAGACATAGGCAAAAGGCCAGCCACTTCCCAGCAGCTGTGGCCCAAGGCTGTCAGTGCCACCCTGGAGTTAGCAGGCCATACTTACCTTATGATTTACTGAAAAGAAATTTTGAATATTTGTTAAACAACATCATGGTGAACAAATACAAACCCATGGGACTAGAGAGATGCCACAGCTGTTTAGAGTACTAGATGCTCTTCCAGGGACCAGGATTCAATTCCAAGGACCCACAGGACAGCCTGAAACTTTCTAAAAGAAATATAAACCAAGACATGGTGTCCCAAGTATGATTGAGCTCATTATAAAGAAAAATCTATATAATAAATGTGAAAACTCTATGGTAAGTGTTCATATAACCCCTCACTCAAGATCTGAAAACATGATCTGAAAGTTTCTTCAAAGTGATTCAACCTTTGAATTGAGAAAAAATTAAGAGCAAGAAGTGACTTTAAAAAAATCTTATTTTCTAAGCCTGGAGATATGGCTCAGTGGTTAAGAGCACTGACTAGTCTTCCAGATGTCCTGAGTTCAATTCCCAGAAACCATATGGTGGCTCACAACCATCTGTAATAGGATTTGGTGCCCTTTTCTGTTGTGCCTGAAGACATTTACAGTGCACCCATAAAACAACAAATTCTTATTTTCTTTTCCAGACAGTTCATGAAGTATCTTTACACTGTATGTTGAAGTAATGATAACATTCTCAATTAATTAAAGCCTCAATATAGCAACACATATATTTAGTAGGTAGAATATAAAAGAGAAATAAAAAATAACAGGGCAGAAAAAGAGTTGCAGGAATATGAATTCCAGAGGATGGTGTATTTTTATGTTTGAATATTTAGGTTCCAGTAACAAGTATGACTGAAACTAGGGCATATATTTTGTGCAGGAGCACATACAGAGAGAGAAAGAGGGGAGAGCAAGAGAGACAGAGAGAGACAGAGACAGAGAGACAGAGAGACAGAGAGAAATCCTCTTCAGACATTACTCAAGTTAATTATAGCAATACTTTTCCTCACTTGGGTCTTTATGCTAGTTATACTTCTTACATTCTGAAGTTTATATCCTAGGTTTTCTGTACTTATTATATAAGTACAGATAATATCCACTTATTAGTGAGTACATACCATAATATCCACTTATTAGTGAGTACATACCATGCATGTCCCTTTTGGTCTGAGTTGCCTCACTCAGAATGATACTGTCTAGATACATCCATTTTTTGCAAAATGATGTCCTCGTTTTTAATAGTTGTGTAAATGAACTACATTTTCTGTATCCATTCTTCAGTTGAGGGACATCTAGGTTGTTTCCAGCCTCTTGCTATTACAAATAAGGCTGCTATGAACAGAGTGGAGCATGTGTCCTTGTGGTATGGTGGGACATCTTTTGCGTATATGCCCCAAGAGTGGTATGGCTGCATCTTCTGGTAGAATTAATTCCAGTTTTCTGAGGAACTGCCAGATTGATTTCCGGAGTGTACCAGTTTGTAATCCCACCAACAATGGAGGAGTATTCCTCTTTCTCCACATCCTTGCCAGCATCTGCTGTCACTGAGATTTTTATATTGGCCATTCTGATTGGTGTGAGGTGGAATCTCCATGTGGTCTTGATTTGCATTTCCCTGATGACTAAGGATTTTGAACATTTCTTTAAGTGCTTTTTGGCCTTTTGAGAGTCTTCTCTTGTGAATTCTCTGTTTGGCTGTGTGCCCCATTTTAAAATTAGGTTATTTGGATTTTTGAAATACAACTAATAGCCCAAATTGAAGTTCTTAAAACAAAACCAACTGATGAAGGGAGTCTTGGGGTATTTTATTTAGTGGTTCTGGGAATCAAATTCAGCACTAGTGCATGGAAGGTTAGCACTATGCCATTGAGGGAGCTCCAACTTTAATCCAGATTCCAAATTTGTGCAAGTTTTAAAAACCTAAAAGACCATTTACCTTCTTTTAAAATTTATGTAGGGCATCATTTTATAAAATTTAATATAGAAATATTATTGAGTATATTTGTAATTTCCACATTATTTTGCAAATTTACCTTTTTATATTCTAATTATCTTTGAATAAATTATACACCTACAGTGGAATTTCCAAAGTATGTTATGATATATCATTTGATACAAATTAATTCATCTCTCATATTAATTGAATTTTTATGTATCATCTGTTTAACATATAAAATATTTATCATAACTTCAATAGGCAAGAGACAAAAAAAGGGGCTACATATATTTTAACTGTAATCTTACATTTTAATAAAAGATTAAAAAGAAATACATATTACATTTTTGCTAGCTTACATTGTAACATCCAGGAGAAAAAAAAATGTTATCAAAGGAAGTATGAAAGTGTACAGTACTTGTTTGTTACTCTGCTTTTCTGTTGCTATAATAAATTACTTTGACTAAAGGTGATGCTGGTAAAGAAAAGGGCTTTATTGACTTGCACATTAGACTCTATCCTAGAAGGAAGCCAATACTGGAACTCAGGACAAGAACCTGGAGGCAAAAATAAAACAATAGGCATGAAAAAAATCCTAAAAGAATCAGAAAAATTTAGAGGACATAAGGATTTAATCTGACCATAATAGGAACTCTTAAGCTACAGTGAATGAGACCGTGGTGTTGCAAGAATAAATAGAAAACAAAATAATGACAGGATATACAGCTGAGAAATGTACACACACTTCAATATTTAGTTATTAAAAAAACTAATGTAGCAGAGAAATTTAATGATATAGAGAAAGTCTGTTCTACAGATGTTGCTGGGACTACTACATGAATACACAGAAAATAATAAACATTAAATCCTACCTTACATCACACATAAATGTTAACTAAGACTGAAAAGAAGGTCAACATGTGAATTCATATTTCCAGAAAAAATAGAGAATCTAGCATAATATACTAATTCCTATTTCTGTTTTTATTTGGAAATTTCCTCCATGTATGTAATGGATTTTATTGATTTTCCTCCTTATCCAGCAGATACCCTTATTCCCAACAAGTTCCCAAAGAGAACATCTCAATCTTGGAATGATCAAAATATTGCATATATATATATATATATATATATATATATATATATATATATATATATACAAATTATATATATATATATATACATATATATATATATACAAATAAAATTTGTATATATATATATATGTATGTATTTGTACAAATACATACATATATATACAAATTTTAATCATATATGTATACATATATGATTAAAATTTGTAATGTTAAAAAGGCATATGAGCTTTAAAAATGTTAAATGAAAATATTTTAACAAATTCTAGTTACTAAAGCATCCTGTCGAGAATAAACTAGCCACAAAGAGGGATAAATACTTTCAAAACTTTTTTTTATTAAAGTGCTGGTAGAAGGAACATATTAGAAGTTCTCACAAAGTACAAAAATTTAAAAAAAAAAGAGCAATCCAATTTTAAAAATGGGTGCAATTTGAACAGACACATGGCTAGTAAACACAGGAAAATAGATTCAATACCATCCAGGGAAGGGGAAACTGAAACTATGGGTTTCAGTGTTTACACATCTGGGTGGTATAAAGTGATAAGATTGAAAATATTGGGGGGAAATATAAAATTTATTTCTCTCTAAGAAGGATTTTTTTCTGATTTGTAAAAATAGTGTGTAAAATAGACCATGTAACTGGTATTTTTTACAGCCATTATATGTAAGAAGTTCAGTGAATTGTACAGGTGTTATGCTTAATAAAAGAATCCAGGTATAGATGATCAAATATAGTTCTCTTTCTGAAGGTATATATCTATGTCAAACATAAATTCTTTGAACGATAGTCCAATAATTATATGATGATATGATATGAATCTTTGAGACAGGATCACCCTGTATTGATACAACTTGGCTGTCCTTGAACTCACAGAGATTTACCTGCCTTTGCCTCTCATGTGCTGGTATTAAAGCCATATGCCACAATGACTGGCCTATATATAACTTATTTTCATTATTTATAAAAATAGATACATTATAGAGATCTCATACTAATATAAAAACTAAAAATAAAGTTTCAAATATCTTTAAAGATAATTAATCCTTGTGTGTAAATTAATACTAAAATAAGCATTATTACCTTTATATACAAATGAGTAAATAAGATGAAAGAGAGAAGTCACAGAAAGGACTGGTAATTTCTATTTTGATTAATGATTTACATGCTGATTACAACTGTGCTGACAGTTTTGAGCTATATGAGTTTAGGAGGCATTGAAGGAATCCAGAATATCCCTTAAACACACACACACTCACACACCCCACAGCACACACACAAATTTGGTTTCCTAATTTCATCTATTTTTTCCCTCAACTATAACAAAAATTAAGTGGACTGTCTATCCCATTTTCCTCCTGAGTACAGGTTTCTATGATATTTGTGTTTGATAAAAGACATTTTATCTCGTATATGGATGTGGTGTCTAATTCATCAAACAACGATATATATTGCAACCCTCAGCTGAAACATGTATCAAAGGATGAACACTTTGAAATAAAAATAAAATGACACTGAAGGAGGAAAAGCAGAGTGGTCCAGAGAGGTAAAAAAAAATTAAAACAATGATTTATTTCAGTTATGCACACTGCTCTGATGTTTATTCCCCAATATAAACAAACTTGGTACCCTAGTTTTTCATCTTATTTTACATGCACAATACATACAATTCAGCTGAGGGTGAGAATAATTGATTGTGTTTTACTAGGTATGTTATCAAACGCTGACAACTTCCTGGTTATTCTCGCTGTGAATATGTACTATTATAGCCCAAGTCATAGAAAATATATGATTATGCGTTCTGGGATCTCACTCATCAAAATGTAACTGATCTTCAAGATCATTACATCGTTAAGATTAAATGGGAACCACTATCAGCAAGAAATATATAGTGGAAAACATGCCATCATTTTTATTTGACCCAAGGATGCCTTTATGAAGCTACTTCCCACAGGTAAATAATAACTACCACAATCCACACAACTCATATCTCTATCTCCACTGCCTATATCTTCTGTGTTTCCTTTTCCCTATTATCTGTCTCCCCTCATTTTTTCCCTCCTTAGTTGCCTCTTTCCCTTCTTTCTTCCACTCCTCTACCACTCCCTGTGTGCATGCATGCTTCTGTGCATCTCTGCTCATTTAAAAGGGAATTAAAAATGTGTTGATCAAGCTGTTTGACAGTCACTATACTGTGGCAAAAGATCTACAAACCTCTGTCAGCATTTCTTTACTTTATTATGCAATTTTTGTTGCAGAACATAACTATATCCACAATCGCATGTCTATGAATGTAAGTTTGACAAATACGGTTTAGAAAATTACAATATTGTCAACCTGTTAACTAGCATCCTTCTTTTCAAAGTGGACACATAACGTGGGGATCATATTTTCCACTTTGATTTTTTTTTCTTAAATGAATTCTCACTGAGCCACAGTGAACATAAAATGGGTATGCATTTCTTTCATGCCCACAGCAGATCACATTCAGACATAATTGGCAGCAGTGCAACCCAGCACTATACTTGACAAACATGGATGCAGCTTATACCTGTAAAAAACAAGAACTAGATAATGGAAAAAAATAGAAGTGAATTTGATGCATTTCTGAAAATGCAGCAGGCATTATAGACACAGAAGATCAGTGATCTAACATGAGTCAAACTGAGTGCTAAAGATATTTAGGGATGGGGAGGTGAGGAGAAGTATTCTGGATGTCAGCATCAGTGTGGCAGGCTCTATCTTATCTGCCATTTATGTGTTATTTGAACTTACAATTGAAGAGGCAAGCTCTCTTATATTTTTAGTTGTGAGCCTAGAATCAGCCACCAAACCCAGGCACTATTGCATACACCAGCAAGATTTTGCTGAAGGGACCCTGATATAGCTGCCTCGTATGAGGCTATGCCAGTGCCTGGCAAATACAGAAGTGGATGCTCACAGTCATCTATAGGATGGAAGACAGGGCCCCCAATGGAGAAGCTAGAGAAAGCACCCAAGGAGCTGAAGAGGTCTGCAACCCTATAGGTGGAACAACAATATGAACTAACCAGTACCCCCAGAGCTCGTGTCTCTAGCTGCATATGTAGCAGAAGATGGTCTAGTGGGCCATCATTTGGGAAGAGAGGCCCCTTGGTATTGCAAACTTTATATGCCCCAGTACAGGGGAACGCCAGGGCCAAGAAGTGGGAGTGGGTGGGTAGGGGAGTAGGGGGTGGGGAGGGTATAGGGAACTTTCACTTTCGGGATAGCATTTGAAATGTAAATAAAGAAACTATCTAATAGAAAGAAAGAAAGAAAGAAAGAAAGAAAGAAAGAAAGAAAGAAAGAAAGAAAGAAAGAAAGAAAGAAAGAAAGAGAAAGGAAGGAAGGAAGGAAGGAAGGAAGGAAGGAAGGAAGGAAGGAAGGAAGGAAGGAAGGAAGGAGAAAACTCTTCTATTGGCCCACATTTACGAGCTCGTGCTTCCTAGTCATTACCCTGTTTCCTCTAGTTCACACAGCACTTCTGTCAGAGGAGCTACTACGTATCCACTTCACTTCTGGTTATATTTATGGTTAGGCATATTAGCTGTCCAGTAACTTTATCCAGTGAATGGAGAGACAGAGTCACTGAGAGATCTGGGGAAGTTTGGTGAAGAGGGTTTCAGTGGATGCTAATGTTTGGAGAACTGGAAAGGAAGTTGATAATGTAGGCCTAATTATTTAAAATTAGAAGGAAGAACACATACAGTAGATGTGTTCTTATGAAAAAAATGATGATTATTTGAGTAATCCATTTTTGGAAAACCAGATGTTTAGCTGGTTGTCTGTGCTAACTAAAACCTGACTAGAATCAGGCAGGTTAGGCAAGAAATAGCTTCGATTTTAATTTAATGACTATGTCTTAAATTAAGCAAATGGGGTTGCAAAGGTCATTGTTGAGTAAGCATTTATTACTAAAACCATCCAACATTTAGTAAATGATGTTCTAGTCAAAAATAAAACAAGTACACATCAAAACATAAAAGGAAAATACGCAATTTTACCTCTGATATCCTCAGAGTGACAAGAGAAGTTTCAAAAACAGTATTAAACTATAAATATCTGTAATCTGTGCTTTTTAATAAGCCTATTTTAAAAAGTTTCAAATGGGCTTTTCAGTATGTCATTATTTAAGAGAATGTAAATGTCAAAAATATCATCAGTTCTAAAGTTATTGCCCTCTCCCAGGACTTCATTAAGCAAATTTAAAATGAATAAAATTTTCTGAGATTAATAGCAACATTTATGGAATCTCTCAATAAAGCAGTCTCTGCTTTTTATTATTTATAATGAAGTAAGCAAAATTTGCTCCTAGCTGTGCTTCGCGGGTTACAGTATTATATTTGGTTGCAAATAAAAGTAGGACTAAAATATTAGGTTTATATGATTTACATAAGAAATTATTAATATACTGAGCCGTATTTCGATTTACATATAAAAGAATATTAAACTAATTTCAGTCTTTGCAAGTATATATCTGTGGCCTAAATTTGTTTTCTTCAGTTACATCAATAGAATTTCGTCAGGTAAACCAAGGTGATGTCCAATCTCATTTATATCATTTTTGAATGCTCTCTGATTAGAGGGCGATCCTATTGCACTAGACTGAACACACTCATTTCCATCTTCTTCTACTGTCAACGTACAGGGCCAGTGAGGTTGGCAAAGGAAGGCAGACTTTCTGAGATAGACTAATGTCACCATCAGCTTACTCTTTATTGATTTGACTTTGAGTTTCCTCCTTTTTCTCTGGACAAATTATTGGGGCTTAGTAATTCAGACATAATAAATGTTACAAAGTATGTAGTATTTATTAATAAGTTGTATTATTTACAAGATTGCAATCCAGGAAGTCGTGTGGCTGAATGTTTGTATGTCGGTCTGGATTCTTGGTGATTCTTCCACACAATGTGTGGCAGTATGCCTCTGGCCTGTAGACCTTTGTCTAATCTTTAAATCACAACGTCCTAAAGAGCATATTCTGGAGAATATTCTGTACAAGAGCACATACTTTTTTCTTTTACAAATATGTATTTATTTTATGTATATGAATACACACTGTAGCTGTACAGATGGTTATGAGCCTTCATCTGGTTGTTGAGAATTGACCTTAGGACCTCTGCTTACTCTGGTCAACCCCACTCGCTCCGGTCACTTCAGCTTGCTCAGTCCCTGCTTGTTCTGACCCAAAGATTTATTTATTATTCTAAATAAGTACACTGTAGCTGTCTTCAGATGCACCAGAAAGGGACGTCAGATCTCATTATGGGTGGTTGCGAGCCACCATGTTGTTGCTGGGATTTGAAATCAGGAACTTCAGAAGAGCAGTCAGTACTCCTACCTACTGAGCCATCTCGCCAGCCCACACATACTTGTCTTTGGGGGGAAAATAGAGGTTTTATAACACTGTTACATTTATTATTGTACTATATATGCTATGTATGTAAATTGATTTCAGTTTTCAAGTTCTAAATACTGTAAGCAAAATACTTCATCAGGACTTCACATCTGTTGAGTAAAATAGCATATATATATATATATATATATATATATATATATATATACACATATGTATGTGTGTGTGTGTGTGTGTATGTGTGTGTGTGTGTGTAGGTTAAAAGTAGGATCCCTCATCCAGGCAAATGCTCTGGCTTGCAGGCACCCTACGAGCTGCTGGATAGGCATCAGGCTGTGAGAAGCCACAAGAACCTGTTCTGGGGGTGGGGAAGGCTCAGTCTGAAGTTCCCAGGGAAGGAACCTGCTAGAGTTGGCTCGGGGTCTCTGGGTCTGCACCAAGGCAGGGTACAGTAGGTTCTAGCTCTTAGATACCACAGAGGCCACTGGATGTTGCAGAAAAGCTGAGAACAGAATGTGGGCCCTCAGGGGTCTCTAGCCAGGGACCCAGGGGAAAAGGGAAGGAGGAAAGCACTCTGACTAGCTGCTTGGTTTGACTGGTGGCTGGTGCTGAGAGCACAGGGAGACCTCCTTGGTAGGTTAGACAGGCAGCTCCTTAGGGGAATGCCTGCTCCATTGCTCCAGCACCATGGATCCCGATAAGAAGAGACAACCCATGGTTTTAAGGCATTTATTGTAGAAAGGCAGAGAGAGGAGATAGAAGAGAAGTAAAGGCCAGCCATAGCCATGTGGAGAGAACGGGAAAGGGATGCCGAGAGAAAGGGAGCAAGAGACAAGAGTAAGAGAGGAAGAGCAAGAGAGGAAGAGAGAGAGAAGAGGGCAAGCAGTCCCTTTCATGGTGGGCTGGGCCTACCTGGCTGTTGCCAGGTAACTTGGGAGGAGCATGCCTGTCTGTTGCCAGGTAACTGTGAGGGTGGAGTCCAGACAGAATAGCAGGGTCTTGGAATGTTGTTCTATGTGACCACACACCTCTCTTGGGTGTGTTTGTGGGGGTGCTGTGGGAGGCTGTAGCTGCGACAGAAGCCAGGGGCCTAAGGGGGAACCAGGCTGCCATATACACGTGTGTGTGTGTATACATACATATATATGTGTGTGTATATACATATATATGTATATATATATATGTGCTTAATATATGAAAAATCTCAAACACTACTTCATGACAAGAGAGGCGAGCAAGGAAGGAGGATAATGGAAATGAGACAAGAGGAAATGGAAGGAGAGAGATGAATGAGTGGAAGGTGAAGACAGCATTTTCTCCATCACAACCTGCCTTAAATTCTAGAGGACTTACTATTAGTCATCCAATTGTAACATGTATTTTTACATCATCATAAATATTAACCACCAAAAATATTAAAATATATCATGAATCAGTTTGGGATGATAGGAAAAATATAATTAGAATTGGGTATCATTCATACTTATTCTTGAAATCCCAAAGTTAGGGCTGATTAATAGGGAAACATCAGTGAAGGGGAAAAAAAAACATCCTTTTTCATTCTTATAGCTCCCATTCATTAAATATGGTAAATAGCATTCACTTCTTATGGTTGGTTTGAGTTGAGACTAATGCTCATATAACATACCACCCAGTGCCAAGTTATATAGCAGCATTTAGTAAATGGTAGTTTTAGTAGTTATTGAGGTCGCTGTTATGATTATCAAATTTTCCATTATGTAAATAAGGGCTCTGCCAGTCTTCTCTTTAGTTTATGCCCTAGGAAACACTATAGCACTAGTGACCACATGCTAAGGAATGAATGAGTACAAGAATATTTCCAGAAACTTCATAAATCTAGTTCAGCAAGTGAATAGAGGCACAGTGAATATCTCATTTTAAGTGGTTTTCCAATACCAGTCATCATTAGGGCCAGCCCCCCTGAGGCCATTTGCTATTGACCATGACCCTGATTGCTCCTGCAGCTTATCAAAAGTCTTTTATTTTATGAGGTTGTGATTTCTTCCTGGTAAGTTGGATTTGCTAGAATTCTTTCGAGTGCCTTCAATTATTTAGTTTGTATCACACTCTGGTTTTATTACACAACAGTTCCTAATGTACTTAATATTTTTATGTACACATATATGTAAGTGACATATTCATTATGATTTCTAAGAAATAATTCAATCTGAGAGCTGAGAAATGATTGCTATTACTCAGTTTTTTCACTAACCTCCCCCCCAAAAAATTGTCTATCTACACAACTCCAGGAAGTCTTCCTTTACATTTCAGTGTTAATGATATTTGGCATCCTATCAATATAGTAATCATGCTATTAATTGTCAGCCATCTGGAAATAGTTCATATTTTACCCCTTCATGCTTATACTTTTGAAAATAATTTTAAGAGGTTCCATGAAAGTGTTATAAAATATTTTAAAAAGTCTTGAATACTATACTCTCTCTCCCTCTCTGTCTCTCTGTCTCTATATCTGTCTCTCTGTGTCTCTTTCTGTCTCTGTCTCTCTGTCTCTGTATCTGTCTCTGTGTCTGTCTCTCTGTCTCTCTGTCTCTCTGTCTCTGTCTCTCTGTCTCTCTGTCTCTCTCTCTCTCTCTCTCTCTCTCTCTCTCTCTCTCTCTCTCTCTCTGTGTGTGTGTGTGTGTGTGTGTGTATGTGTGATTTGCTTATGTGGTAGTTGGGGAGTTTTCATGTGTGAAGATGGAAGGGTTCAACTTTGTAATTACAGTTTTGACTTGCTAGCTTTCGGTGTAAGCTCTGGGGAGTAGATCTCAGTTCTCCAAGCTTTCAAGGTTACATTTTTTAGCAATTTAAGTTTAAGGGACTTTGAGCTGGTGTTACTGAACTTCTGTTTTCACCCTGTTACACAGAGCAGTATACACAGAATTAGTCAGTCAGTGATCAGTGACTATCCCTAAGATGGAAGATAAAAAAAAAAAAATGCAGGATTGGCCTGTGAGGAGCAGGCCATGATGCCCACAAACCAACCTTCTGTTGTCTTTGTGGGCATCACAAGGTTGGGTTCTCTTTAAATTTGTTATAAATCTTGGATGTAAGCAATTCATACCTATCTCTTCTACCTCATTTAGTCAGTCAAGTGTGTAAAATGGACAGCACACCTGGGACCTACAGGCTTTCTAGCTGAAATTAATTTCAGGAAATGAATTTTGTCAAACAATCTCATGTATATCAGCCAAAGACACATCTCTCCATCCATAAGAGGAACCCAAGAAGAGGAGTTTGCATTATCCTGTTTAGGATTCCACAAGTTAAAGGCATACATACGATGTCACTTTTATTACATAATACTTAAAGTCTCGTTTAATGTGTGGTGTGTGAAAGTCAGAGAATGGCATTTTGAAAGTTTGGTACCATTAGTGATCTGACCATTGAGCAAAGCTCTGAAGCCCATGTTATAAATATGTCTCCTTGTTGGGAAAAATTATGTTCATATTTTTTGGCTATTGCACAATTGTAGATTTATATATTTTAAGCCTACTTTACTTATGGTTCGAGCTCAAAAAGGAAAGGTTAGGGAGAAAGAAAGTTAATTAGACAAGGGAGTTGCAGACGTATTTAGAGTACTTCTTTGGGGTGATTCCACCCTTGGTTTTCTTGATACCAGCATTCCAGTGCAATACCAAAATGAAGCATGAGCCATTAGCAGAGGCTCAATCCAACAGAAACTGCAACGCTCTGTTGAATCATCATGAGTCAACAGCAAGAATCATCTGGAATACTACAAGCAATTCTTTCTAGTATTTCTATCTATGAAGTGAAGAACAGTGAAGAAAAGCAAAAAGGTTAGACCAGACAAGCATCCCATGGCCAGCGAAGCATTGCATGGTCAGGGAAGACCAGAGATGAGCAGCAAAGACCAGAGATGATCACCAAAGACCAATGAAGCACTGCACTCCATCACAATGCAAGAGCATCCTTTCACAGATTGTTGGTTTCTACTTATACTCTTTCCAAACATCACATCGTCCTCTCAAGTCTTTTCAGGAAAACTTACCATCACAAGATGGCTTCCAGAAATATATCACGTGACACAACTGAGCTTTTAAAGAAATCAGAAATTTCCATTTTGCATGATCTCTAATTCCTTTTGTGCAACCATTCAGATTTTGACCAAGTCTAGCCTCACCCTCCATACCCACATTTATATGAAATAGTTTTCTAATATTGAATGGAGTCAATGTTGACTTTTGTGAGGAAAGTTGAACTTTTAGTCTGGTTGAATGCAACATGAGTCAGACATTTAAGTTTTCATAAGACTGTCTTAAATATTAGTTGTGTCTTTTAGTAAACAATATCTATTTTATAGCAATCTCAAAATCCACTCACTATTGCATTGGTATGCAGCAAATTTAGGTATTTGGTAAAGTTTCATATGTAAATAAATTTGTTATTTTTGTGTTTCATTAAAATTTATAAGCTTAAAGAATTGAAAGAACTCTTTTTATAATTATCCAAGTAATTGTAACTTTTAATATAGTGAGGAATTTGTAAGACCAAAATAAATCTTTCAGGTTATAATTGCAAAACCAAAACTACTAATACTTCATGTTCTCTTACCTTCTATAGTACAGCTGATCATGGGAAGGGAAGGAATGTATATTATTGTATTAAGTAAGAATAGGAAAGGAAAAGATCTTTTTCATTATTATCAGTTATTTTAAAGAAACCATTTGGTAAAGTAGACTAATAAAACCTAATTTGTGTAGTAAAACACACATGAAAGAGGAAAATAAGATAGCCTCTTTTTTGAATATCCTTCAGTTGTCTTACATGATTCTTTTTTAAATGAAACAAAATTATTGCCCTTTTATTGCAGTCTGAAAGGCTTTAAAATTATCAACAATATTGCGGCTGACTAGTCTTTATCCTAATGGGATATTCATCAAACCTGTGAGGACTCACAAGGAGAAGGTTTTAGAATGGAATCCAAATGTTATACACAATGGCAATTTAAGTGTGTGTGTCTGTGTGTGTGTGTGTGTGTGTGTGTGTGTGTGTGTGTGTTCTTTGCTCAAGATGTAGCTACACAAAACTGAAGTCTTACTTAGATTACAAGGAGCATTAGCATTACTACAGCCAGGAAAAATGATCGGCGTCCTTTAAATTTATGCCACGATGACCTGGGTATGCTTTTGTTCTTTGACTTTCTCCTAGGATCTTCTCATACCTTTCCTATCCTCGAGTTTATGCAGATCAAATCAAATCACAGACCGATTAGCCATCAGCCTTCATTAATGATTTTAATTTAGACACCAAGAGAAAACCCAACTATAAAGCGTATTCATCCTCTCAAGTTATTTCTTTTTCATTTTAAAGTCTACAGTAGATTTAGAATTGGATCAGTCACCTGCCACTAAGGGCAAGGCACACTTTTCTAAACATCTTCTAATCCTTTTTCTTCACTCTCATTCATAGAGGAACCATTCAATGTAGAGAAAAACTTTATCGAATAAACTGTTAGGTTTTTGAGTCACACACACACACACACACACACACACACACACACACGAAAGTCTCAAACAAGACACATGGAAACTAGGTATTTAGGTATTACCTAGTATCATTTTTAGCAACAATTTTAAGAAAGAATTGATCAAAGGGATAATATCACTTTGGCCTATGTTATTTCTTAGGCTCTCACACATAGGACAAAATTAAGCCAAATGGTTAAGTACAAGTTCAAGGTACTCACTTTGTTCATATCTTCCATCATGCACAGGTGTGCTAAGAGAGAATCAGAGAATTCTAAGATGAAGTTGAAATTCCACTGTTACTTGTATTTTAATTTTTCATTTCTTTCTTACCATTTCTCAAGATACTTAACCAGTACATCTTATGCTTGCTAACAATGATCACACGCATGCTGACTCTTAGATCTTTTGAATGTAGAGTTGGAAATTTCCCAGGTCTGTTCTGCTGGCCCAGCTGTCTTTTTACAATGAACAATTTAAATTTCCATCTTTCCAAAATATTTCTATCTAATATATCTTATGTCACATATAATTCTATATATAATAAAATACTTGAATTTCTATAAATGATTGTTATAATTCTGAGAAACAAAAAGGCTTCTTCTGATGGACCATCTAGAGACTGCCATACTAGGGGATCCATCCCATAATCAGCCTCCAAACGCTGACACGATTGCATACACTAGCAAGATTTTGCTGAAAGGACCCAGATATAGCTGTCTCTTGTGAGGCTATGCCAGGGCCTAGCAAACACAGAAGTGGATGCTCACAGTCAGCTATTGGATGGATCACAGGGCCCCCAATGGAGGAGCTAGAGAAAGTACTCAAGGAGCTAAAGGGATCTGCAACCCTATAGGTGGAACAACAATATGAACTAACCAGTACCCCGGAGCTCTTGACTCTAGCTTGCATATGTATCAGAAGATGGCCTAGTCGGCCATCACTGGAAAGAGAGGTCCATTGGACTTGCAAACTTTATATGCCCCAGTACAGGGGAACGCCAGGGCCAAGAAGTGGGAGTGGGTGGGTAGGGGAGTGGGGGGAGGGTATGGGGGACTTTTGGGATAGCATTGGAAATGTAAATGAGGAAAATACCTAATAAAAATATTTTAAAAAAACTAAAAAAAAAGGCTTCTTCTGATGAAGACTTAAGAATTATTTAAAACCCACAAGAAAAAGAGCTTTCACTCAGATATAAAATAACAAGGAAGGATAGCTTTTATTTTAAATTATTTTAACTACTCAACATTTTTTGCAATTCTAAATAAAGGAAAAGACAATGCTATATATACATACTTTATATAATATCAAGAATTTATGTTGTAAGAGAGGTTTTGTGGTTTTTTTATATTTGTAAACCAGATTTTATTAATTAATAATCACAAATTTAAAAGCTTATAGCAACTTTTGTCTCTGTTCTCTTGCTATAATAATAGAAATCTATCAATTTCTTCAAAAAGGCTGGATATAAAAATGAACCTACATTCAAATATAATTTTATGACCCTCTATTATAAAAAATAACTAAATATAAAAAAAAACTTTCTCATGTTCAAAAGAAGTTTCTCAGATAGGTCTTTCATGCTGAATACAATATATGCATTTTAAAATCTTAATTATTGGAAAATAATTACAAGTTTAATATTCTCTAAACAGAATAGCAACCAGATATGGATTAAAAAGATCAACCATGAGACCCATGTAAAAATATTTCACATCTGTTTGCAGCAATTAATACCACCAATTCAGAGCATGTTGACTGAAAATGCAGTGCTGGGAACTTTGTACTTAGTCATAAACATCAATTAAAATATCTGGGCTGAGTGCCCAAGGTTCTAGTCAAACAAACAAAACCGAACAAAATAATTCCTAAAATGAAAGCTGACAATACTGGTGTACTTGAAAATGTATTAAGCTATCTGACAAGGTCTTTGTCAGATTTGAAAAATTAAAAACATTTTAAGACAATTCTAAATTAATACCTTCTGGAATTCATATATACTCCTTGTCTACCTCAAACTACTAATATGTTCCCCACTTCATATTTAATTTATGGCCTATTTTTCATGAAATATTACTATTATATACATACATACATATATATTCATAGGTGTATATATATATGTATATTCATAGGTATGTATATATATCATGTATAAAGTATATAGTAATATGTAAATATATATGGATAGATAAGGGAGATAGAGATACACAGAGATGTACAGAGACCTACAGTGTCCATTTAATGTTGCATCATACAATATGAAGTGTTTAGCCTTGGGATTTAGAGAACCTGTAAGGGGAGGTATTCCTGTAGTGTACTGATTCGCCCTTTCTCGTCATTCACTGATTGCTTATACCACTTCATCTAAGTGTGGGTATTTGTGAAAAATTCTCCCTCCATGTATCTGTATTAATTTGCATGAGATCACTAAGCAGGTCTTATTTATGAAACCAGAATGTTGCTTGAGTACAGCAGAACTGTTGTGTCTAGAAGAAATTGTTTTATAGCTGATATCCTGATTGCCTGGCTCTAAGAATCATTCTATTGCCTCTTCTGTGACAGTTAATCACCCTAAGGTAATAGGGTTAGTTGGAGCTAGATACCCCAATGTCATTTATTCTCTGTAGTTTGACGAGTTGACTTTGTACTCGCTTCCCTCCACTTGGGTATTGGGGTCAAGCATCTCTCACGTGGGATGAGAGTTATACTTAACTGTGGGTGAATAGACAAACATTTAGAATACAGTTAGAAATTATATCTAATTTGAGAAATGGAAGAGGTATGTTATCTTCTAAGGTCTATGACGTCTTCAGCACAGGCAATTGGTTAGGATTGCAGTGTCTGATTGAATGATAATGTCTCATGGTAGAGAAATATGTTCAGCTTGCTAAAGGAAGTGACGTTTAATAATTGCATTGAAGAGTATTGTCACAGTTTTAAATATCCTTGAGATCAATGGCCCTCAATCTCGTCCAGAGTTCTGAGTTCAAGCCATAGCTCTTTCATCATTCCTGCTATGGTCCCACCTTTGCTCTCACTTTTTTGTATCTTTATATTCGTGTCTGTTTTTTTGCTAAGTTTCTCTTGTTTCTGTAAGTTTTTAAACATCTGAATTTCAGCTGTCCTTTCTTCTCCATCCAGTGATATAGAATGTGATTAACAGTGACAAATGAATCAAACTTTTTCTATGCTTTTGAAATGCAGATTAAAAAGCACGCTCTTTGTGCCACATCCATCTGTTTCCAAATTAATGGTTATGATAGGCATTAAATATATTGACTCATATTGATCAGGTTTAATTTTGGGTGTCTTGTATGGCAACACTCCCTGGCAGCTTGGGGGGTTGGTGAAGCTTCACATAGCTGGAACATGATTGCATGCATAGTTAGCTAGGCTCGAAGTAGTTCTTTATGGCTTGATATAGAGGGGAATAAAACCTTAGAACTAAATTTATTAAAATGTCCTCAAAATCAAGCCTTGGGACAAGGACAAAATATTTTCTTCAAACAAAAATATTAGATATGTAAACATTTTTCAAAGCTTTCTCATGTTGGCAGTTTGAGTAGTCACTGTAGTAGTTACAGCTAATATAATTGTTGAATGCTTATGGAAAGGTTAGTAAGAGTTAAGCTGCTCTCCTAATCATCAAAATGATTATTTGTCTGTAACCTGGTTAGAAACCTAGACTTAGGAAGTCCAAGGCTAGTACAAGTTTGTAGTACCTGGATAGAGAAATATTGATAGAGATAAAATCCTGCTTTTGGGTTTTTTTGTATGTTTGTTTTTAAAAGACATTATATTTATGAGTATGCTGTAGCTATAGCTGGTTTTGGATATACCAGAAGGGGGCATCAGATCCTATTAGATATGGTTGTGAGCCACCATGTGGTTGCTGGGAATTGAACTCAGGACTTTTGGAAGAGCAGTCAGTGTTCTTAACCACTTAGTCATATCTCCAGCCCCAGCTTTTGAATTTTAAATTAAGTAACGTGTGTGTGTGTGTGTGTGTGTGTGTGTGTGTGTGTGCATGTGTGTGTTTTCCCTGAGATACACAGAAGTACCTAGGAACCTCAGGTATATTAAAGGGCCAATCTATCTTGGTTCACATATAATCTTTTGCAGTGGCTTACAAAAACAGGTGAATTACTACTTACAGGAGCTTAGGAGACTCTGGGAACTGAGTCGCAAACATATCTTCCCTGAAATGGTGATGTCTCCCAATTGTGGTATTACAAAATACACCACTAGGCATCTACTCCACCAAAGCAGCTCATGTCTATCAGGAATTACTTTTGCTGCTCATATAATTGCAGGGAGGAGCCTCATGAGTCTCATGTTTGACAAAGTTTGTGAATCAGGTAGGTCTCCCTCCAGGGAGATTATTCCATTCTAGAGGGACCAACTACATGAATATAGCTTTAACATGAGTAATGTATATTTCTATATAGGCTTTCTATAAAATGAGAATAATATATTCAAATTGTTGGCTAATATACTACATTATAAACTGTATATTTTAACTACCTCTAGACAAGTGCTTACATGAATTCACTCAAGCAAATGGTGAGTTCATTAAAAAAAAAAAAAAAAGTTCAAAACTGCATGGTCTTCAGCAGTCCAGAATTAAAGATACTGTATACAAAACACTCTGTTACTTCATAAAATACCATTAAATCTTATGTTTAGGTGGGAGCTATAGTAATATCATGAGCAATATAAGCCCTCTCTGATTTGAGCTTACTACACGTATAATTACCAAACTAGTTCTTTATATTGTAGCTAGAGCTGATCCACGGCCAAAAAAGGGGCATGTTTACCTTGGTGACTCCTTTACAATGCAAGTGGTTCGATGGTAATGGCCATTATTCTATCTGAGCTGTATAATGAAATGAAAACACACACCACTTGTGATATTTCAGCTAAAAATGTGAGGCCCTATTCCTGTCTAACAGTTTATGACTTAATTTTAGTAGAATATTAGAATCCCATTGTGCTACTGCAATAAAAGCTCTATTCTACTGCAGTTTTTTTTGAAAAGTATAATACTATGCAAAACTAACTGTATAAAAACAATTATCAGTTAAATGGGCAATTCTGTTATTTCAAAACTATATAAGATTATAGAATAATATAATTGTTCAACTCTTTAGCTAAATTGAGTAATAATTAGGTATTTATTAGTTGTTAAACGTAGGGTACTTGAATTTTTATATCTTACATCAAATTGTAAAAGGTATAGTACTGCGGATCGTGAGCCAATATATTTTTATTTAATTGCATTTATTTTAATTGTAATACCAAACAATTAATTAAACATTTGAAGGTAGCATATGTTTCTCATGCATTAAGTATAGTTGGAAATTTGAGTCACTAGAACTCTCTGCCGAATTATTAATCAGTTCATACTAGTTATACATATCACACTTCATGGTAATTTTACAATGTTGATGAAGTGGTGTTAGACATCAATGTATTGTCAAGGTTCATAATAAATAGCATCTGTTAATGTTTTCAACTTCTTAGTGTTTTCTGCTTGTAGTCCTTACTGTAAAGTCTTCCTTTAAGGTGTCATGCATTTTAAATATGTGGCAAAATTGTAAGAATCTACAAGTTGTTCCCTGCCGCATTTAATCTCTGAAACCTACTCAGCTCTTAGACCTTTACAAGGTTATTGTGAAAGTT
This sequence comes from Mus musculus, assembly GCF_000001635.26. NCBI lineage: Eukaryota > Metazoa > Chordata > Mammalia > Rodentia > Muridae > Mus > Mus musculus. The sequence continues at coordinate 50,625,601 of NC_000074.6, read as the reverse complement.
AATCTTTAAAAGCAAATTATTTATGAAATTTAATCCTGCATTGAAATCCATAACTATGAAATATGAAATAAATTATTAATATAATAATTTATATGTGTGCATCTCTGGGTACAGGTGTGCATGTATGTTTTAAATACATATGTATAAATATATTCAATTTAATAAATAATCATTCTAGTATAAATTTTTTCAGATCTATAATCACTTTTTCTAACACTTTTTCTGGGTATTTTCCAATGTCAATCATATGACTAATCTTCTGAGCATCTAAATTTGTTCACACTTAAACAGTAACAGAGTGGTTGGTTTCTAATACTGAGTCTTAGCATACAAGAAAGTTAAATACACACACACACACACACACACACACACACACACACACATATATATATATATATATATATATATATATATAAAATCATAGAACCACATGCAGTGTTTCTGCTAACACTTTAACATATTAGTGCAATTATACTTTAGCATATTAAGATCAACAAGAAATTTTTGCAAAATTTGACCATAAAAGAAAATTATTTGAACAGTAGGAGAATTATAATAATCCCCACATTATTTCTTTGTTCTGGAGTCTCATGGGAAAATACTTTCAGACATGCCACAGTCATTGCAGAAAAGATAATCAGAAAAAAAAAGCAGACAAAAAGACAGACAGGTGAATGGACAGATTGACAGATGGAGAGAAGGTAGGAAGGAAGCAAGGAAATTAGAGAGAAAAGAGGGAAAGAGAAAGAATGCAGGAAGAGACTAAAATAAAAACACATTCAGTAACAGTAGATGTCCTACCATCCTGAGTTTTGACGACACAGTTAGCACTACCACTGACCCCAACCCAGGTAAAAATTTGTTGTATCCAAAGAAATTGCAATGATATTTCTGACGAATGAGAAAGAATGGGATCATTACTGATGTTTTCCCATCTGTACCAAAAACTGCCTGCCACACTTGAACCCATCCATAAATACATTGAATAATGAAGGGGATAAATAAAGAATTTAATATTGTTACTTATTGAGAAAAAGACCTGTTTCCTAAAATTGAAACCTCAGTCTAGTCAAATAATGACAAAAAATTAAGATGGCACAGGAATAAAATTGAGAAAAGAAGTTTTCTCATCTTATAAAGGTTTCTTGTTTGTTTTGTTTTTGTTTTTGTTTTTCGTTTTTTTTTTTTTTGCTCTGTGTTACTTGCTAAAGCGAGGAGGCTGGCAGCAGCCTATGCGTAAGCAGGAGGTTTTAAGCAATGCTTTGCTATTTTTTATAAGTCCCAATAATAAATGTCTGGTCAAACAGGGCCCAGTGTAGCAGAACAGAGGCACATGGTGTGGGAGGCATGAACACTTTTAGACTATTTCTACAGTGAATATAGAAGAAAAAAAATGTAGTGTTGAAAACCTTGAGGACAGTGGTAATAAAAAAGCCATCAATATCAGGGTGGGAACTTTGAATAGAAGTGAACTAGGTAAGACATCTAAGGGAAAAATCTGGGTCAGCTCTAATCAAAATCTTTAGAATCCAAAGTTGGCAGTGCACATATTAGCAGGTTTTATAAATGTGCATTCAGATTTTTAATTACTTTTTAAAAACAGGCTTGCCTTTTAATATGTGGATCAATTCAGATGCTATCTTACACGTGCCCAAAGTGACTCCTTTATTATTTCATTTCATTTTATTGCATTTTGTGTCAAAGGAAAACATAATAATTGATTTCTTGAAGCTGAATATTCTCTCAGATAAAATATGTAGTGAAGAAAAAAAATAAAAGACAGAAAAAAATGTGTCTCTGTATCTTTCTGTAGACTTCCAAACTCTTTTCTGAATGATAAAACCTGCTATAAGGCTGCAAGCTTACAAACACTGACACATGCCATTTTCTGAAGCTCAGTTGTCAATTTCATTTTGATTATGAGAGTAAACAACCAAACCTGCTCAACTGGTGTTCAGCAGATTCTAAGTCGTGCCAGTTTCCCAAAACCTTGCAAATGAATCCGCAAACATTTCTAAATTAAAAGAGAAACAGAAAAATGTTAGAAATATTTTAACATACTGAAATCCACCAAAGATCAAAATAAGACTGTTAAATTGTTATAATGAAATCTTCAATGGCTACATCTCTTTTCCTAAAGTGCAGTGATTTATTGTTACCCTGACAGTGAAATCACAGATTTCTTCCACCAATTCCTCACTTCCTTATCATATAACCATAGTGAATATTATCTGCTATGGTTTGATACTTCATTGTCACTTGGTTTTATTTTGTTATAGGTTAACCACTGTGCTGTGGTGGTTTTGTTTGTTTTGTATTGCATTGGGCAGTGGGTGGGGTGTTGGCTAGAGTCCTCTGAGAAGAAGAAACTGTTGAGAAAATGCTTATCAGATAGCTTGTGAGTAGGTCTATGGGGAATCCTCTTGACTGATAACAGATGTGGGATGGCCAGGCACACTGGATACAGTGTCAGGCGGCCATGGATGTTTGATTCACTGCTCTATTGCTGAGAAGAGACAGTTTGACAACAGCAACACTTATAAAAGAAAGCAATGAATTGGGGCTTCTGAAAACTGTAAAGTTTCGGAGATATAGTCCTTTATCTTCGTGGTAGGAAGCCTGTTGACGTGCAGGCAGGCATTCTGTTGGAGAGTAGCTGAGGGTCATGCACCTGGATCTTTGGGCAGCAGCAGAAAGAGACTCTGGGCTTGGAAGGGGCTTTATCAAACCTTGAAAGCCATCCCAGGTAGCAGGTTTTCTCCCTGAAGGCCACACTTAATTCAACCAGGCTATAATTCTTCTTCTTCTTCTTCTTCTTCTTCTTCTTCTTCTTCTTCTTCTTCTTCTTCTTCTTCTTCTTCTTCTTCTTCTTCTTCTTCTTCTTCTTCTTCTTCTTCTTCTTCTCCTCCTCCTCCTCCTCCTCCTCCTCCTCCTCCTCCTCCTCCTCCTCCTCCCCCCCTCCTCCTCCTCCCCCCCCTCCTCCTCCTCCTCCTCCTCCTCCTCCTCCTCCTCCTCCTCCTCCTCCTCCTCTTCTTCTTCTTCTTCTTCTTCTTCTTCTTCTTCTTCTTCTTCTTCTTCTTCTTCTTCTTCTTCTTCTTCTTCTTCTTCTTGAGTTCATTGTATATTGGTCAACTACTCCTGAACATGAGGCCTGTCCTGAAGTGGTTGATATACCTAGTTCATTCCATTTGAGAAAACTGATTTGCCTCTCCAAGCAGTTATAAACAACAATTCAATTGTTTGCTTTTATCCTAATGGCTGCCTTTTCATTCATTCATTCACCTTTAAATATAATGAAATAAAATATAATAAGATAAAAACCACACTTATCACATTAAAATAGGAAAGGACAAAAGAGAGGCCCATTGGACTTGCAAATTTTATATGCCCCAGTACAGGGGAACACCAGGGCCAAAAAAGGGGAGTGGGTGGGTAGGGGAAGGGGGGTGGGTGGGTATGGGGGACTTTTGGTATAGCATTGGAAATGTAAATGAGCTAAATACCTAATAAAAATGGAAAAGGGAAAAAAAGTCAAGATAAATAAAAAAAAATAGTCTCTATTTGCTTATGGCATTATACTATACTTAGAAGAACGTCTGGTTTCTACAAGAAAAGTCTAGAATCTGATAAATGCTTTCAGGCAAAGTTTCATTATTTAATACCATAATACACAGGTCAGTAGCTTTTCTATGTACCAACAATAAGCTGGCTGAGAAAGAAATGAAAAATATCTATTCATAATAGCTTCACAAAAATAACGATATCCATGAATAAATCTAATGAACGGGATTAAAGATCTCTGTAATAAAATAAGACACAAAAATGGGAATTGAAGAAGACACTAGATGATGGAAGTGTCTTCTCTGCTGCTGGATTGACAGAATATTGTGAAGGTGGGTACAGTATCAAAATTAGTCACATATTCAATGCAATTACCTTCAAGATCTCAAAAACATTACTCAAAGAGCTTGGAAGAAAACTCCTCAAAAAAAAAATAGGAAAGGACAAACAGACACAATGAAAACAGCCCAAGAGAAGGCATAAGAAGCAGAGAACCACTCTTTCACACACTCAAGAATCCCATAGAAACGATAATCTGGAAGCTATAATATTATGTAGGCAGAGAACATGCTCTAGACCAGTGTAGGCTCCACTCATACTAAGGCTATACTTCTTATTCCCTCCCATGTATCGTTATAACCTAATGACTAAGAATTCAAATATGAGGCAATAGGGATAATCTGATTCAAACCACCATATTCTACTGTCTGGCTACCATAGGACTCTAGCCATATCATAATGTGAAATGCATCTTGTCTAACTTCAAAAGCCCCCATAATGTATTACAGTCTCAACAGCAGTTTAAAGTATAAAGTCTTTTTCTGAGACGCCTGGCAATCTCTTAACTGGAATCCCACATAAAATCAAAGTCCAAAGGCAGGTCCCATATATCCAACCTACAGTGGCACAGTATATACAGTACCACTCCAAAATGGAGGAAAGGTAAGGGAGTGAGGCTTGACTTAAATAAGACCTAAGAACAGTATGACAAACTCTGTCCTCTGAATCGCCATGTTTAATAGCAAAGGGCTCTTCATATCTCCAACTCCTTTCAGATTTGTTCACTGCAAGACAGTTTTCTTTCTTAGCCTGGTTCCATATCTAGTCTGTTGCTTTTCTAAGTAGGTGTTCCATGGTTCTGGCCTCTTCAAACTTTTGGGTCCATTCTATTCAAACCACAACATGGGGTAAATAAAAATGCTAACTAAGCAAGCCATGAGGAGCAAGCCAATAATCAAAGACTCTTCTATAATCTCTGCATCAGTTCCTGCTTACAGATTCCTGCTTTAAGATCCTACTCTTTCCATTGATGGCCGACTAGGCCATCTTCTGATACATATGCAGCTAGGGACATGAGCTCCGGAGAGTACTGGTTAGTTCATAATGTTGTTCCACCTATAGGGTTGCAGATCCCTTCAGCTCCTTGGGTACTTTCTCTAGCTCCTCCAATCGGAGCCCTGTGATCCATCCAATAGCTGACTGTGAGTATCCACTTCTGTGTTTGCTAGGCCCCGGCATAGCCTCAAAAAAGACAGCTATATCAGGGTCCTTTTGGTCTTGCAAACTTTATATGCCTCAGTACAGGGGAACGCCAGGGCCAAAAAGTGGGAGTGGGTGGGTAGGGGAGTGCTGGGGGAGGGTATGGGGGACTTTTGGGAATGTAAATGAAGAAAATACCTAATTAAAATAAAATTAAATTAAAAATTAAAAATTATAAAAAAGAATAACCAGGGTCAAAAAAAAAAAGATTGTGCTCTTAATGATGGATTATAAACTATAAGCTGAAATCCACCCTTTCTTTCACAAGTTGTCCACGTTCCTTAATCTCAGTAATAGAAACTAAACCAAGACACATTTCTAGCTCCTGCCCTTTTCTCTGGTTTTCCATTTATCTTGAAGATACGTTTATCCTAGGCCATAGTTGTCCATGATTTTGGAATCTTCTACCTCTACCTCCAGAATTCTGCCACTATGCATGTATGCCATCATACCCACCCTAATATTTGACTACATGTCAATATATTAAATGCCAACATAGTAACAAAAATCATACTCAAATAAAATTTCATTCACAGGTGCTGGGATATGTGGTCCTGGATTTGATTCAGCATACATACAATAGCCCTTTGTGGAGCAAACTGTTGTGTCAGCACAAATGATATGGGAATAATCGTGTCCCTAGACATAGCTGTCCAGCCAATGAAACTGAATGCATGAATTACAGTTACCATGAAAGACCCTATTTTTCAAAAAGTCAGATTTGAAGAGGTCACTTCCTGTATTGTGGCCCGCAAGAACAATTGCAGCCTGAGTTCTGATCTCTCCTCTTCAACTGGGGGAGATCTCTGTGATCAACTGCCCTAAATGGAGCCTGGGGTATCACGTGATGGTGTGAGCAACAGAGGGATTCAGTGTTTTTATTCCTTCTGAGATCAAGCTTCTCTAAGGAATATTCTCTAGTGCTTACACAGTTATTTCACAGAATATGCTACGATATATAGCTTCTTTTGCTGGATTGTTTGTCTTATATTACTTAAGAATGGCCAGAAGCCTGGTTATAAATCCATCCTGAATCATGTTACTATCCACTAAAAGAAACAGAAGTTTAAGGATGCTATCTTCTGTCATGTGCTTGGCTTGGCTTCAGGGTCTTGGATCTAACTGCGGACGAGAGGAAATGAGAAAATGACGGAAAGATACAGAGATTAAAAAAACAAACAAACAAACAAACAAACAAAAAACTGCCATCCTGTGGATAGGTTTTCTGCTGGAGTAAAGGCATCATCTGGGACACTAAAGGATTTTTTATATACAAAAACGCAGGGTTATTGCACATAGCTGAACCTCATCAGGATTATTGCATACAGATAACAAGAAGGCATGGTTTATGGTATGCTGCTTAATGTAAGAGGTGGGTTTAGCCAATCTCAGGCTGTAAATATCTGGGACAAGAATGATATCCTGGTGGATTTTTTTTTTCTGCAAGCACTATCAGCATCCACACATGGACCAGAAGGAAAAGTATTGCCATTCCTTTCTGAGTCTGTGCTTACAGTCCGTGATACAGCTGTGACCATGTAACAACACGCATACACTCAGGATTTCACACATTCAAGGATCCCTTCAATGCCCCCACACTTCTCATCTTCAGTAAGTGGAAAGAAAATTAGCTGCATTGTTAAATAATACCCCATTAATTATAAATAGCACAATTATCTTCTGTAATGCCAAGGTGATATCCTATCATCTGTGTTTGTTGAAGGAATGTTTTGTAATTCCATCCTAGGATTTGTGTGACAATCACTTTTCCCTGTGTAGTCAAAGCTAATACGGAAGAGTAATTCAATTAGTGAAATATCCATATCTGTTTTCACTGTTTCCTCCAGATTTCTCAGAGGCCTCATTATAGGAGCATTATCTCTGTCAGGGACCTAATTATTTGTCTTCATATTCGAAGCAATTTACCTTTCATCTTTAATCGTGGCTTCCTTGAACCTTTTCTTCTGTTGTACTCACTTCAATTTTCTGTAGCTCATGTTAGGTCATGCCATCCGTGTGGATTTCCATTCCAGGGTTTCCTGTGCATTTTTATCCATTGCTCCCTAACAATTACTATCGATCACTTTTCACCTCCAGCATATTTATATCTCCAAAGTACATCTTGTTATTGAGCATCTTTTTAATTAGCTCAAGTATTTTCTTTCTGCCCTTCCTCATATTCAGGGGCATCTGGCTAGGAACCAACATTTTATACTTAAAATCCATTTGACTGAGCATAATTCATATTTAGCTTTAAAATGTTCGCCACTGATTCACTTAGACAAAAAAAAATAGGTTTTGAGAAACCGTGCTTATGGCTTTCTTTAGATAATGAAGGTGTCCTGCTCTTTAGCATGTTTCTGTCTTAAAGCATGAAACATTTAGTCTATCATTCATCCCACAAGACTTGCGTTAGACTCAGAAAATAGCAATGCTCAATCTGAATAACAAAGATGAGACCTGAAGGCAGCTTATTTTCCCTTAGTGTTATGGAGAAGTAGCACAGTGTACACCATCATCTTTTGTAACCGCAGTGTGTTCTTCACTTGCTATAAGAGCAAGTCTCTATACTTGTTTCTTCTGAGCATTCTATGCCCTGGTTCCTAATTCTTCTCTTTTTCCTTTCCTCCCTTTCTTCCTTTATTCCTCCCAACTTACTTCCTTTTATAATATCACAATCTTATATCAATTCTCTAAGGAAATATGCCTCGTCTAATATATGTGGAAACTGAAATGGAACCATAATGCTGATGTTATATGCTAAACAATAAGCAAAATACATAACCAGTCCCAATTCCATGTGATTCCTTTGGCAGCTACTATATACTATTAGAAAAAATGAAACTAGTACCTTTTAATAAGTGCAACTTTGTGAAAATGTCATCATTTATCAAAGCAAATGGGACATATTCATTGACTAATTAAGGTTCAGCTTGAACAATATAATCACAAGGGTATAAGCAACACAATATGTGTGTGTGTGTGTGTGTGTGTGTGTGTGTGTGTGTGTGTGTGTGTGGTATATATATATATATATATATATATATATATATATATATATATATATATATATATATATGAAAAAACTCATTGCAATATAGCCAATGGAAAACTGAGACCTTGATTAAGATTTTCTTCTTCTTAGCACACTAGCATTACATTAGAGTAGTGTTTGCCTTGATCTCTAATAGTTCTTTTTAAATTAAAAGAACCCATGTGAAATATGTATTAAAGTGATAATATTATACTAACCATAGTATCCATCCATTCATGTATGTGCTTGATCATTCATCAGTCATTCATGAATCAACTAGTATTTCACAAAGTCTTGGTAATGCAATGAGAATTTATCAATGCATCTTTAAAAACAATGTCTATTTTCGCTAGTAAACTGTCTTCATTTTGCTATATTCAACTCTACAGAAAGCAAAGAAAATTCATGCACACAGTAGTATGACCTCCCCGATTATGATCTACAAATTTCTTAATTATTAATTATTTGACATTTTCTAACCAGAAAGTCATATATGCATTTTTAAAGAATCTTCTAGATATTTCTAATGTAAGGGAATGCCAGGGCAGTGAGGAGGGAGTAGATGGGTGGGTGGAGGAGCATCCTCATGGAAGCAGGGGGAGGGGTTGGGATAGGGGGTCTATGGAGAGGAAACTGGAAAGGGGGATAACATTTGAAATGTGAATACATAAAATATCCACAAAAAGAGTAAAATGCAACTCATCAATGTTTCAAGTGGGAATAGGGAGATCTTTTAAAGCTGCATATTTTTAATTTTTATGATTGATTATTCATGGTATGAATTATATTTATGAGGGCACAGTAACTCTCATATAGTTATATTCTCTGAAAAGTTGGAGTGAGGTTTAGGTTTTATTATTTACTCCCGTACATAGCCTTGAATTCTCCTTAAGGATATTTTGTTCCTAGTAATTCTAAGTCCTTTAATAATAGGTTTTCCTGAAAGTGTAATCAGTTCCTAAGAAAAATAGGGGAGGAGTTATTCCTACTATACTTTTATTATGATTTTCTAATTATAAGAAAATGTATTAAAATAAATATGAGCTTTTATTGGAAACATTATTAAATTAGATTTGGTTTACTAAAAGTTTTAAAAACAAAAACATTTATAAAAGATAAGGCACATATATTTTCTATAACTAAGTAATGCATCTAGGGTCTCAAAGAAGCCTAGGTAACTACATCAGAGAGCAAAACTATTTCACAACATAGAAACAATGCAAATCATGATGATGATGATTGCTTCATGTTCTTAAGGGAATAAATTCTTAAAATGAGAGGGAAACTGTGAATAGTGGACATCTGTGTCTTCTCTTGCTCCCTTAAAAACAGTAATAGCAATGCACCTATAGTGATGAGATAGAAGTTGATTCCTTGAAAACAAGAATCTCATGTCTACAAGTCTGGAATGCCACAATTAATACATCCTCAGAGTATAGGAATTCTCACAACATGAGTTTAATATACAGAAAATAAATTGTATCACATAGGTCATGACCTTGGGAAAGAAAAATGTAAATGAAGAAATGAAGTTGTTCTGAATCTCCTTTCATATGTTTGTCCCAAGATTTCCTACTGCTCTCAGATAAGGCACCCAGGTCTTTCCACACACCTCATTGACAACAGCTTCTGAGTAAATGTTGAACACAAAAAGAATTTTTACTGACTTTTTGGCTGATGCCAAGAAGAGCTTGCTGCCAGGAGTCTGGTAGAGCTGTTGCCTTAGAGGCTCTGCAAGAGCCTGACTAATATAGATGCAGATGCTGACAGCCAACCATCAGGCTGAGCACAGGACCCCCAATGGAGGAGTTACAGTAAGGGCTGAAAGAGCTAATGGGGTTTGCAACCCCTCAAGAAGAGTAACAATATCAGCCAACCAGACTCCCCAGACCTCCCAGGGACTAAACCAACAACAAAAGAATACACATGGAGGAAGCCATAGCTCCAGAGGGATATGTAGCAGAGGATGACCTTATCTGGCATCATTGGGAGGGACGGCCCTTGGTCTTGTGGAGACTGGATGACCCAGCCTATGAGAAAGCTAGGCACAGAGGCAGGAGTGAGTGGGTAGGTGAGTGGAGGAACAACCCCATAGAGGCAGGACGAGGGGATAGGCGTTTTTTGGATGGGAAACTGGGAAGGGGGATAATAATTGAAATGTAAATAAATAAACTAACCAATAAAAAAGTGTTTCATTATGTAAACGAGAAGAGAAATTTAAATCCTAAATCATGACTTGTGCAATATATTCACTAAAACATCTAGTCCATAATAACATTGCTGACACCAGACTTGGTGGTTTCAGGAACTACTTATGAACACTACTTTAATCTTAAAATGCACACAGGTATGAAGCATACTCATAGCTCTTATGAATAAAAGAGTATGCTTGCATACAGTAAGCTTACCTACGTGGATGAGTGGCATCACATTCATGTGTGGATCAATTTACTGATCCGGTACTCAGTCGACATGAGCATTATCAATGCTCTTTAAGCAATAGAAATCTTATAGTCAAGACCTAAAAATGTCAAAGATTTCATTATTTACATATATCATGGGAAAAAGTCAGTACACAAAATATGTGTTAAAATAAAGACGATAGCAAAATTTGTTTCAATATTTCCTTGAGAAGTAGATCTGACCTTCATATGGAAAATCATAGATGCCAAGAGTATGGATTCTGTCAGCGGTTAGGATATCATAATAGTAGTAATAATAATAATAATAACATATAGTCAATTAAAAGTATGTACACTATTTTCTGCTTTCCTAGATTTATCTATCTGCACAGAATTTTTACTAAATTGAGTATTATAACTAATGATATATAGTATTATATGTAAAATATAATCTAGAATTATATGAGATATATAATCTAGAACTATACAGATTATGTGTATAGTTTACATTAAAATGCTAACAACTTAACACTAGTTACTGGAAAAACAAGCATTATAAATAAAAATGTACTGGGGGTCCTAAAAGAACTTTTCTGAGGATTCCAAGGTTGTATTGATATTGATATTGTGTTATTGTTTCAGTTCTAGTATTATTTGTAAATAAATTTTTCATTTTATTGGTAAAATGTATTCATTTCAAAAAGTTCTCTATTGCTTTTTTTTTACTTATTAATAGATTGCTATAATTTACAGTTCATATTTCTTCAACAGTTTGTAATAATTATGAATTTCATCCTTTTTAAAGAGGGCTTAGTTGTCTTTTATGTTATAAATGCCAAAAAATTATTCTAAAAAATGATAAAATTAATCCTAAGGATTAATTTTGAATTAGCTATCTATATTTATCTCATATTTAGTACACATATATCCTCAAAAACTAGTATTTTCAAAGTACACAATTAGGGAAGTCATTTGCTTTGTAATTTTAAGTTTACTTAATTTTATGTATGTACACATTTCATTTACAGATATTAATTGAAATATTACTCAAATACACACACACACACACACACACACACACACACACACATATATATATATATATATATATATACATGTTCATGGAACCCAGACTGGCCTCAAACTCACAAAAGTACCCTAGGTTGATCCTCACCCCTCAGCATCCTAAGTGCTGGGGTAATAGTTGGGAATCACTGTTCCTGGAAAAAACTAATGGTTGACTCAAGAATTCTAAAGTACAACTGCCTAATTGAGTAGTCTTTTGATCAAATGTTCCAGAACTCATTTACTTTGCATATGAATGCCACTGGATAGGCTACAGATCCTAATTTTATAATAAATGATTTTCTTATAGTCCTTAATCGTGTCTGCTAAAAACTCTTACAAAGCCAAAAAACCTTTACATATCAATTATTTTTTAGAATTTTCACTCAACTTACATGCTCCACCCCATTCCACTGCAGGTCCTACCTCAAACACATGAGTGTTTTCTTGATTTTTCTTCTTCCATGATGTTTGGAACATTCATTTGATTTGGGATCAAACCATAACCTCTACAATCCATGAAAACCTTGCTGAGTCATTTAATCCTTTTGTTATGGTGAGGCAAGGGTTCTCTGTAGCTTAGGCTCTCTTGAAAGTCTCAATATAGTAAAATCTGGCTTTCAACTTTTGGCTGTCCTTTTGTCTTAGCTTCCCAAGTTCTGGGATTGCAAACCTGAGCTTCATTCTTACCCCTTGCATTCTAAAGTGCATCCCTATTTTAGTTCTACCTAAGATAAGTCCAGCTTGATGCCCAAACCAAAATATAAGGAGATATAAGGAGAGTAAAGGGTTCATCTTGTAATGCTACTCAGGAGGCTGTTCATGATGACTTCAATCAGGGAACAAATATCTCTCAGTTCTCAAGTGAAATCAGGTGAAATGACCTATTGCTCCCCCCCCCACACCCCCCCACCCCCGTGTGTGTGTGTGTGTGTGTGTGTGTGTGTGTGTGTGTGTGTGTCTGCCTGTCTGTCTCTCTGTTTTTGTCTGGCTCTGGCACTGTCTCTCTCCCCCACTCTTTCTCTTTCTCTCTGGATTGCCATTTTCACTTTTTAAACATTCAGATCTTTTCATGAATTCTGAGTTTTGTTTTTCAGGCTTCCAAAGTGCTGTCTGTTTATTTATTTTAGTTTAGCCAACAACCTCATGTCACCAAACAGGGTTACAGCCTCTAGAAATCCAGAGCAAATTAGAACGCTTGCATTTTAGCTGTGACTAAATCACAGCAGGGATTTGGACCTGGCCCATCTCCCTTGGTGGTCTAATATCTGTTATTGTCTGATGAGCTTTAATAAGCAAAATCCCTCAGAGTGGAGGAGGGCTGCAGAAAATACCTACTGATAAAAGCGGCTCTGGTAAGAGTTCGAGGCACGGTCCAGAGCCTTCATTTCTTCTCTGTGCTTAGGATTTGTCTGCTGCTCTCCTGTGGGAATTAGAAGCAAGGGCTATGAAAAAATATTCTTCAGCTGCCATTCTCTGGGGAGAAAGGAACAAATTCAGCCTTTAGAAAGATCTACAATGAGCCATTTATTAATCAGTCCTCTGGCTTTGACCAGTGTATTAGAAAAGCACAGGGAGACTTTTCATGTTAGTATATGTTTATTATAGAACTATTAAAATAGACGTGCTAGCTACAGTAATATAGATATTACAAAATGGGAAGTCGTCTGACACATCTATAAGAAGCCTTCCTCTGAGCAGGTATCACTGAAAGATAGATGCTGCGGAGGCACTGAGCTCACAGAGCATCCCTGCATCCCTGTAGTCTCCATACATACTTAGCATCTTGTGAGCTCTAAAACTTATTCTCAGTGGGGAATAGTCTACTAAGTCTCTATGTGATAAACTGTGTTTGAATGGTTTCTCGCGTCATCTGGATACAGTTTGTCTCACATCAAATTGAATACCCCTAATATGGTTACCACAGTAAAAAAAAAAAAAAATCATGGGAAATTATTAGTACAAATAATGTGTTAAATTGACAATAGGACCTAGGGGAGTCTTAGGCACATGCTTGCTTGATGTCTATGAAAACACTAGCATAATTAAAGAATGAGAGTCACCTGTGCTTCTTTTTGGTTGCATTTGTATTATGTTCTACCTTCTTCCCTATTTCTTCAGTAAACCAGTACAGGAAGTAATGGCTACCAGTGTGGCTTTTAATCTAACATGGAACTACTATGGGAATTGAAGCCATGTTTATTTAGAAACTGTCCTTTAAAGAACAGGTTGACTTAAATATGTTGTACCACTCTTTCCTGTTAGTTGTAGGCATGTCTGAATATATAGCACTCTTTTTAATTTTGTTTTTGGAATCATAATTACATCATTTCTTCCTTCTCTTTTCTCTATCTGAAACCTCCCATATACTACTTTGTTCTCTTTTGTATCTTTTCTATGATATCTTACTCATTATTGCTTACATTATTACATGCATAATATCGATACTATACATACACCCACATGCACAATGCATATTACTAAATAAAGGGATGTATCTATGAGTCACTTCTGCAACTAAACCTCAGGAAACATTGTGAGAGAGGGTGAAAGCCAGAGAATCAGGGTGTTGGCAGGGAGACTGTCTCCTAGTAATGTCAGAAGCTATATTCATAAAGTCTCATCAACATGACTGCCTGAAAATGACCTGAGCAAGGAAACCAATAGACAGGCCAAAATGGATGGGTGAAAGCCCATGAGGCCTCACCCCTGAACAAAATCTTACAAGCAACTAAGGATTCTCAGATTGGGCAAAACACTATTTCCCGGGGAAGATCACATGGGTTATCTAATACCTTGAAAATATACATATGTAACATTTTGCAAACTAAGTTCATACAGCACTTTTAAAAAGCAGTGTTTTAAAATACATCATAAAATACAAAAATGACTAAACTGCCATTAATCAAGTAGTAAAGGGAATGGCTGACCTAAATCAATGCACTAAACTGCTAATGCTTGAAATCTTGCATTGGCTGCATTTTCTCATTACCGTTGTTATAAGCTACATGCTTTATTTTCAGAATTCATTTTCAGATTATGAAATTATCATCTCAACTAAGAGAAACAAATGAACTTCCAGAAATCAACCAAATAATAAGTGTGTTTTCATTGGCAGGCAGTAAAACTGTTTAAAAACTATGTGTGCCATGGAGGCAAATGGACAAAACCCTGTTATAATAAATGGGAGATCAGATTCAAAGGGCACATTCTCTGTTATGAAGAATTCCAGTGGTTAGAATAGTCTGGAAAATGAATGCAAGTGAGAGCAGTTAGTTATGAAGCAGAAAGGAATACATACAAAGTTAAAAACAAACAAACAAAAAAAAAGCTACAGATAGCCTGCACATCTCTCCAGGATAGGAAAGATACAGTAAAGCACAGGAAGTCGGTTCTTTTGCTCAAAGGATGTGTAGTTGAAGAGCTTGCACGCAACTGGAGAGTGCAGCTGGCAATTAGAGAGCCAGGCTTTGTCTCCGTTTCTAAATGCTTTTCTATACATTCACATATCTGCTTTTGCACATTCCCATATCATTTCACTGTGGGGAAGAGGTAGTATATGTCTTGTATCTGAAACTAGAATGTAATTCTTCTGGAAAATATTGCTTTGTGCAGAATGTCAATGTGGAAGATACTAAGCTATCTAATGTGTGAATAAGGACAGAAATCATATCTGGCAGAACATGGGGGAATCCTTATATTCTTAGAAGTAGAGGCTCCTGCAGCTTTCTTGGAAGGACCGCTGTCATGCAGCTGATTCCGTAAAGTACAGGTTTGAAGATGAGCAGATGTTCCGAGACTGTGTTTTGTGAAGCAGCTTGTTGCTGAGGCTGTGTATTGTAAGGGCAGATAGTTGATGGTTCTATGTAACAGAAAAAGGAATTCATAGTTTCTTTAAATAGAAAATAGTTTTTTAAAGGGAGAAAACAAACTGATGCAAGCCATCAAAGAACTTTGTGGTGAATAGATTTCTTACTGGCTTACAGAGAATTTAATTAAATTTATGATTTGCGGATGTGACAGTATTCTTCAGTTTCATTACATTAAAGCCTTTGGTAAGAAATGTTCTAAATGAGACATGTCTACCACCCTTGCCAATGCTCAGGGGATCTTAGGAAAGAGGAGACTAGATGCATGTAAGAGACAGCAGACAGGGGAAAGGGCTTCAAAGTGCCATTCTCTAGATTAGATAAAAGTACAATTATTAACTTACAACAGATGGAGTCACCTGCCCTGGGTCCTCACAAGACTGACCCTATCAACATTGTGTCAAATAAAAAGCGACTCACCCAGCCTTACCCTTTATCTCTAAACTAATGGCTATTGATAGATTCCAGGGGACAGGTGTTGACATATGCAACTCTAACCTCAAAGAAGATAAGAAATAGTTTATTCTGAAGCTAAATTAAATTGACCATGATCTGGGAATACAGATTGAAGTTACCTGAAATTCCATGTGCCAATAACGAAGTGATTTCATAAGCTGTTTATAGTAATTAGCCAAAGTTTCTAAATGAAGTTCCTTTTCAAATACCTTGGTGGGTACAGCAGGGGTAGGCTTTAGACCCAATATGACATCATTCTTTGCTCTTTAGTTGGTAGAAAATTGGGGTTTCAATAAGTTACTACATCCCAATTTTTTTGCATCTTTTAGTAGCATCATATTAGATCTGACATTTTCAATTAGCCAATCAGAGGGTTAAAGACAGCTCAATATAAACTGTAATTATTCCCTATACCTGTAGCACCCCAGTTTTTCCACATCTTTGAAGTTCTAATCAGTCAACCAACCTTTGAAGACACAGCTCAATTCAACTCCTGCAGACATAGCTTCTTTCCAGTAATTCTTGTTCACAGGGGGACCAGTGTCTTTTGCTGCCCACCAAGTTCTAATAGACGATTCCAAACCCATTGTGGTGCCACTGGCAGTCCTGCTTCATCTCAGGGATAATAATAAGTAATATTTACATAAGTTAGTAGTGTATTGACACCACTAAAGAGTTGGGGTTAGATTGAAAGATGTATAAGTGTGTCAATTTTTCTAAAAACAAAATTAATTTAAACAAACAAACTGTCTAGCACCAATGTAGAAAAGTGAATAAAGAACGAAACTATACACCAGATCTCAAAGGGTGGAAAATATAGGTCCTTGAATACTTTGTGTTCTGGGGATCTCAAAAGAGACCCTTCCCTACCCTCTGCAGGTATCACAGCAGGTTGGGGAATAATCAGCAAGAGGTGAAGAATTAAACTCTCAAGGGTGGTATTTTTACAGACACTGGGTCATGCCCTCTGGAACCGACCTCAGATTTTACTTTTCTTACATGTTTAAACTTAGTGAAACTTGTGACCTGTCACCTTTACAATCCAAATGAATGGTGGACTGGTAAACAGAGATCAGGACTAGAGCCTAGAGAAAGGATGTGTTCTGCTCACTGCAGGATTAGAGCCTGAACAATGCTCAAGATAGTACAGAGTCCATCCAGGTAGAGGGTGGCACCAAATAAAATATCAAAGAATCACAGGTTGATTGATTGTCCACTTTTTACTCTGGCATTCCAGTTGACTAGGCATCATGCATATTCTTCTGTTGAAGAAAATAGGCCTGCATGATTGCCAATCCTGGTTCACCAATGCTAGTCTATCATTCTAATGTGTCTTACATTTGTGTATATACTAAGGACAAAACAGTAAAAGTATTTCTTCAAGAAAAATGTCAATACAAAATGCATTCTTTGTAGCAATGGATTTGTGCAGACTGTGGCCTCAAGGCTGGTACCAAGAAGACTTAGAAGCAAGTTATAGAAATCTAGAAAAAACATTTCTATTGTGCATGACAGACAATGCAAAAATTTATAGACAGAAGTAGCAAAGAAGTAGGCAATATGATAGCCTTGCACCAACATGTAAGAAATTGACTGAAAAACCCTTTTCTTGATGATCTTTAGCAAAGGAAGTCATAGCCAAGGCTATTACATGAAGCCTTTGACATTATAAGAAATGAAAAAAAAAAAAAACAAATGCCTATTATTTCCTCATTATTAAAAATGTCACATACATTTTTATAAAATATAATAAAATGGTAAGACACAGGACTAATTATAATGAAGTTTTGAAATGAATGGAAATTCTACACTGCTATGAATTCAGCAGTGGTGAATTTCACAAAGAGTGAAGCAACCCAATCAGCTTAGTGGTCACCAGTCTATTAAGAAGCCACATAGAGTGCTTAAGCTCCCATAATATGCTGGGGTTGCTGAAGCAGCCATAGAAAGGGTAGCTTAAAGGACACATACTCATCACCGTTATTAGGGATTGAATCTCAAGATGAAGGTATAACAAGGAATACTTCCGATATCTTTATAGTTTTCATACCAATAATTTCATATTGTTTAATTAAATCATCTTTGTTTATGTGCACTGCAGTATGTTGATTACTTTTACTCTGACAAAAGCAACTTAAAAGAGCAAAGGTATATTTGTCTCACAGTTTGTAGATGAAGCCCATCAAGACAGGAGAGCCATGGCAGATGGAACATAAAGTAAATGGTCTCAGTGTGTGCACAATGAAGAAGAAGAAGAAGAACAATAGACTTTAGTGCTCTGATAGCTTTTTTTCCTTTCCATATATTTGTGGATCTCACTCCTTGGAATGGAACCACTTTTTCTATACTAATTAAGCCAACCAAAGAACTATCTGGTAGACGATAGGCTATACCCAAAGTTTTCTTTTTATTTATTTAGTTGTTGTTTTTTTATCTTTTAATTGGTTATTTTACTTATTTACATTTCCAATGTTATTCCTGGCTTCTAGGTTTCCCCTCCACAACTTCCCTGTCCCTTCCCTCCTTCTCCTGCTTCAGTGAGGGTGCTTCACTACCCACCCACCCACTTCTGCCTCATTGCCCTAACATTCCCCTATGCTGGGGCATCAGACCAAGGGTCTCCCCTCCAATTGATGGCAGATAAGACAATCAAAAAACTATCTTGTAGACTATAGGTTACATCCAAATGTTTCTTCTTATTTATTTGGCTGTTGTTGTTGATGTTGTTTGTTGTTGTCTTAGCATATGTGTAGATAAAATATTTACCAAACCATCCTGAATAGAGAAAACACTGATATATCTAAAGTTACTTCTTATTCTTATATGGGTTATAACCCTGTTTAAATACAAATTCATTCTTATATGACCTCTTCATATAGACCCTATTTCAAGAACACTCTCATCTGGAAGTAAGCCCATCACCATATAAGTTTTATAAAGATAACAATATTTGCCACATTGTATTCTAGCTTACCTAATTTTCACATGCTGCTCATCTGCACCACCTATTTATTTACTTCATCCTCAAAATGTCCCCAAATTTTTGATTCTGTGAGTGCAACGGTCTATTTAAAAATTTTCTGACCATGATCAGTAATTAAAACCCTTCTATGTTCTACGGAACAGTATGGGGCTTTAAAAGTGGTTTAGAACATGACTCTCTCCAAAGCCTCCCTTAACATCACTTTCTGTCATCAATGAATGACCTATTTTTCTCATGCACTTTACGTATTTCCAATTTGTTTTTGAATTGTCTTCTTAGCTACTCATGCATTCAAGAACAGTTTAGTGATAAAGGTCTGCCTCTTTGTAGAAGAAAATATTTTCTGCAAGCATAACAAAGTATTATTTAGAGTATCAGGGATTGATGTGTGCCTATGAGATGCATCTCAAGTTGGGCCAGTTATTGGCTGGCCATTCCCTCAGTCTCTGCTCCATCTCCTGTTTGTGCCTTTCTTATAGACAGGACAAATTTTAGGTTAGAAGTTTTCTGGGTGGGTTGGTCTCCCTAACAGTCCATTGGGATTCCTGCCTGTCTATAGGAGGAAGACTTTCAGGTTCCCTATCCTCAGTGCTGTGAGTCACAGCTAAGTCTAGCATGGCTGCCTCTGAGATGCTCCACCCAGCAGCTGATTCAGGTAGATGCAGATACCCAGAGCAAACAATAGATAGAACTTGAGGACTCTTACGGAAGAACAGGAGGTATTATGGCCAGTAAGGAGATAGGAACTCCACAGGACGAACAAAAGAGTCAACTGAACCTGGACCTTATGGGATCTTGGAGTTTGAACCACCAACCATAGAACATACACAGGCTGGGCTTAGGCCTCCTCACACATATGTAGCAGATATGCAACTTAGTCTTCATGTGGGTCCCAAACAACTGAAACAGGGGCTATTCCAAAAGCTGTTGTCTGTATGTGGGATATGTTCTTCTAGTTTGCCTGCCTTGTCTGACCTTAGTGAGAGAAAATGTGCCTAGTCTCACAGAGAATTGATGTGCCAGGGTAGATGACCCCTTGAGTATCCCCAACCACCCAGAAGAAAAGGAGAGGGGAATGGAGGAAAGGATTGTGGGAGGGAATGACTAAGAGGGGGCAGTGATTAGGGATACAAAATGAATAAGTGAAAATAGTTAAAAATAATAATGAAAATGAATAAAGAAGTAAATCTTGATGGTCCATTATGAATGATATATTTTCCTACCAATGTCTAAATCAGCTTCAGACATAGCTTTGCCTGAAATTTACAAGAGTATACTAAATTGATCTCTTCATATGATTGCTTCCAAATCTAAGTTTAATAAAGCTAAGAGATGCCATGTATTCATTTTCAGTGATTTAGAATATAAGACAAAAACCACAAAAGCAGAAAATCAATAAATGGGGTTGAACTAAAAGTTGAATCATCAGAAAAGGATTTAAAATTGATCTTATTATTATTTATATTTTCTTTCAGATATGTAATTTCACACTGCATGCATTCAAAAATGCTTATAATTAAAATATCTTTACTATAGTAGCAGAATGTATTTTATCCTGTTTTTCCTTTATAATGAAATGAGTCCTATACTAGAATATGTCTTTTGCTTGTATCCTTAAATATTTACCTTCATAAACTTTATAAACTGATAGTGCCTAGTCTATCATTGTTATGTACAGATAGACCTTCACTGAAGTATTAGTTAAAAGTATTTAGTATATTTTTATATTTCTGACTAATTATTCTAAATTTTGTAATTGTATGGTAAGAGATTCAGTCCACTTTCTACTACCAAATAAGTAGTTGTAAGTATTAAATTCAAGGACTTAGACTGTTGACATGGTCCCTGATTTCCTGGCCCAAATCACATCATTCTTCTTTTCCAGAGAAATATATCTGTGAATATGAAATATATCTATGAATATTATAAATATCTTGCATAAAGAAAAATAGTGAGAACTCAAAATTTGCAAATACTACCCATTTATCTATTCTCATTCCTGCCCAAGGTCTAGGGGATCTGTCCCACAAACTTTTGCTCACACAGATTCAAATGAATTTCAACTGGGAATATTTTTTAATTGCTTGAGTGAGGGACATTAAATTTTATATGTTGTGATTTCAAAGAACTAATTTAATACTAAAAAAGGGTATTTCTGAAATATCCTTTAATATTGATTGTATATGAGA
The DNA here is from genome assembly GCF_000001635.26 of Mus musculus. Taxonomy (NCBI): domain Eukaryota; kingdom Metazoa; phylum Chordata; class Mammalia; order Rodentia; family Muridae; genus Mus; species Mus musculus. The sequence continues at coordinate 50,604,503 of NC_000074.6, read as the reverse complement.
ATCAAAGTTTATTCTTCTAATATATTTGTGTCATTTGTTTCTATCAATAATTGCCATTTTACATGTTGAAGATAAAGACTAATATATTTTGAATGGCACATTCTACTCAGAATTTGTTATTAGACGCGTTCTCACGACCGGCCAGGAAAGACGCAACAAACCAGAATCTTCTGCGGCAAAACTTTATTGCTTACATCTTTGGGAGCCAGGAGGGCAAGCGCCCAGCGCCCAGCCCCAAAAACGAAAGCCCCTTCAATAATGAAACCGAAACCCCTTCCCTCTTTAGGAGAGTTATATTTCCTAGGACGCATCACTCCCTGATTGGCTGCAGCCCATGGCCGAGCTGACGTTCACGGGAAAGGTAGAGTACAAGTAGTCATAAAATACCCTTGGCTCATGCGCAGATTATTTGTTTACCACTTAGAACACAGGATGTCAGCGCCATCTTGTGACGGCGAATGTGGGGGCGGCTCCCAACATCTCCCCCTTTCCTTTTAATAAGAGCAAATAGGCCACCCAACTAATGAGAGTGGAGATAGAGGTCAAATCCCCAGTGTGTAGGTAAAGGAGCCATGTACAGGATTAGCTCTTAGGCTCACAGGCTTTTACCCAGAGCAACCCTGACCTGCTCCCGTGTCGTTTTTCCTGGGGGAAGGGAACTAGGACACTGAACCTTCATGAAAGATGACGTATCTCCCTAGAATAGGCTCATATATGCCGCAGAGCCTTTCCATTGCAGTGCTTAGCCGTGCAACTCTCTCGGGCTGCTGAAGCACACTCACTCTATCCCGTGCAATGAGACTAGCCTCATGGGATATAAGAGCTGAGTGGCCAGCGACCTATTGCCTAAGCATAGATATATCAGGGGAAGCTCCATGTTCTAGTCCTGCAAGCGCCTGGGCAATAACCACCTTGTCTCTCCTAGTTTGGGCCTTAAGCTTACAGACCAATTAAAGAAGCAACACTAATCCACAGCAAAGTGTATCTCCAAATAATATTAATCCCACCCATTTTTTAAAGAAAGAAAATGCTGAGGAGATCCAATTGGGTAATCCTTTGGTCAGGGACAGGTCCAAGCGCGTGGAGTTGACCTGAAGTCTCAATTCCCGAAGGATCTGTTCAAATTCAGCCATCCAATTCTGTAACATATACTGAAAAAGACTTTTTGACAATTTAGCTGCCCTAGTAAATTTAACATACTGAATGGAAATAACACACAATCCCGGAAACTTTTGTTCACAACCCTGCTGAGTTATTTGTCATAATACATCTAGTTGTATCTGGACAAGATCTATGAGTTGATTAACCAGCATGAGACCTCTCTGTATCTTGACATTAGCTGAGGCCTGTTCATCTATGACTGTAGTCACTGAGGCTGACAAAGTGTTAATGGTGTCAGTCGTCTGGACCTGTCCAGACAGAGCCAAGGCTGTCTGAATCAAGGCCAAACCCAGTTCCCAGTTAGTGGTAAAAAAGCAGGAGAATACTTGAGCATTATACATCACCGTCATTGGGAGTGGAAATGTCGACATTATCCCCCAACGCTGCTCTCTTTTATTATTAACGCCCTGGACATCACCAAGACGAGGGACATTAGTATTCCCTTGGTCAGTCTGGATTTTTCGGGTGAGTCTTTCTGGTATCCAAAATGGGTTGTCTTCATTCTGTGGGAAAACACAGATAGCTCCCCTGGATCTTATCAAAATAGGATCCGGGCCATACCATTTATTATCAAGGACATTTTTCCATTTAACCATCTCATTGGGCCTATCTGGCTCTGTACAATGACGTTCAGCCGCAGTATGGCCATGAGCATCAATATTTAAAAAATTGAGTGTAAAGAGTGCCATAGACACAGACACTCTTGGTGCTCGGGGTACAGTCTCCTCAAAAGTTCCCCTCTTCTGTTTTATAAGATAGGCTTTGAGGGTGCGATGCGCACGCTCAACAATACCCTGTCCTTGAGGGTTGTATGGAAGTCCAGTCAGGTGGGTCACGTCCATCTGACGGCAGAACTGTTGGAATTTTTGAGACGTATAAGCTGGTCCATTATCAGTCTTAAGGAGTCTGGGTTTCCCCCAAGCACTCCATGCCTCAAGGCAATGTTGAATCACATGTGAGGCTTTTTCTCCGGTTAACGGAGAAGCAAACATGATGCCAGAACATGTGTCAATGGACACATGGAGATATTGAAGTTTTCCAAAGGAAGAAACATGTGTAACATCCATTTGCCAGACCTGTAGAGGTCGAATACCGCGTGGGTTAATTCCCACATGAGGAACTGGCAAGAACTCACAGCAGCTTTGACATTGAGTAACAATGTCACGGGCTTCTTTTCTTGTCAAGGAGAAACGACTGCGTAATGTTTCAGCCGTCACATGAAAATTGTTATGAAAATTTCTTGCAGCCTCTACCGGGGATGATAGGGCAGCAGCCATCACTTTAGTGGCCTTATCTGCCAAATCATTTCCCAGAGCCATGGGGCCAGGTAGGCCTGAATGGGCTCTAACATGAGTAATATAAACAGGAAACCTTCTAGATAACAAAACTAATTGTATCTGCTGAAAAATATTGGCAACTCTACTGGAAGGCTTAATCACTCCAGCCACTTCTAAAAGATTTACTGCATTAACCACATAACAGGAATCTGACACAATATTAAGGGGTTCTAAAAAGGTTTTTAAAACTTCTAAGACCACTAAACATTCTACCACTTGAGGTGAATTTTCATTATATTGTTTGGATACCACTTTACCATTAGCCACATAGGCACCTATGCCAGTTTTTGATCCATCAGTATATACCACAATCCCATTTTTAAGTGGGTTTCTTACTGTTATTTGTGGAAACACAACAGATTGATTTTGGGCAAACTGTAAGATTGGATGTTTTGGATAATGGTTATCTATTTTTCCTGAAAAGGAGGTAACTAAAACTGCCCAATCATTAGATGTGGCTGCCAAGGTTTGAACCTGTGCAGCGGTATAAGGTACAATTAAAAGATATGGACTTTGCCCAAAGTGGGTGATTGCTGCTTTTAGACCTTTAAGGGCAAGCTGTGCAATTGCATCAGGATACCAATCTATTATTTTAGCTGGGGATACGTTTGGATGGATCCACAACAATGGCCCATTCTGCCACAAAACTGCAGTTGGCAATTGTGCTGTCTTAAAGACACACAAACTGAAAGGCTGCGAATCCTCAATACGTTGTAATTGTGCATACTGTAAGGCATTTTCCACTTTTTGTAAGGCCTGGTTAGCAGCTAGAGTAAGAGTCCTAGGGGAGGAGATATGAGGATCTCCTTCTAAAATACTAAACAAAGGCCTTAACTCAGCGGAAGGAATCTTTAAAAAAGGTCTGAGCCAATTAATATCTCCCAACAGCTTTTGAAAATCATTTAAGGTATGGAGGTGATCTCTTCTTATCTCTACCTTTTGGGGCACAATCTTATCTGGGGACACCACAGAGCCCAAGAATTGTCCTGTATCAGAAATTTGGACCTTTTCTGTGGCTATCTGTAAACCCCACTGACTTAAAGTTTTAAGTAGAAAAGGATATGCCTTTTGTAGCATGGTAAGGTCTTTATGGCACAGGAGGATGTCATCCATGTAAAGGAGCAAAATTAAAGAGGGGAATTGTTTCCTCACTGGCAAAAGAGCTTCTTGCACATAAAGTTGGCACATTGTAGGACTATTGGACATTCCCTGTGGTAAGACCTTCCATTGATACCTCTTATCAGGTTCCATGTGATTAATAGAGGGGATGGTAAAGGCAAATCTGGGCCTATCTCTTGGACACAAAGGTATAGAAAAGAAACAATCTTTAATATCTATAATAATTAAATTCCAGCCACGTGGTAAGGCGGAAAGTACAGGGAGACCCCTCTGTACTGGGCCAAATAAGTTCATTTGCTCATTAATGGCTCTGAGGTCATGGAGCAGTCTCCACTTTCCTGACTTTTTCTTAATTACAAAAATTGGAGTATTCCAAGGTGAGGTAGAGGGTTCAATATGGCCTAATTTTAATTGTTCCTCTACCAGTTGAATCACAGCTTCTAGTTTTTCAGAGGATAGGTGCCATTGAGGAACCCACACTGGGTCCCCTGTTTTCCATGGTATGGGTCGTGCTGCCCCAATGGCCGCTAAGGAAAAACCCAGACCCTGTCTGTCTTGGTTTCCATTAGGTGAGATGGGCTCTATCCTTCCCTGTTCTTGATGTCCTAACCCTTTTCCTTCTTTATAACCCATCTTTGCCATGATATTTTTTGCTTTAGTTGAATACCCTCCTGATGGGGCGTTTTCATTGGACAAAATAAGGCCCAAATGCTGCATAATATCCCTTCCCCAGAGGTTAACCGGGAGTGGGAGCACATAAGGTATGAATTTCCCTTGCTGTCCTTCAGAGGATTCCCACGTCAAGGCAACGGAGCTTATAGTGGGACATGATTGATATCCTAGGCCCTGTAATGAATGAGATGACTCTGTGGTGGGCCATGCTTTGGGCCACCAATGTGTAGAAATTATACTTTTATCTGCTCCGGTATCAAGGATGCCTTCAAACTCTTTTCCGTTGATCTTAAGGCAGAGCTTAGGTCTATCATTTAAAGATACAACCAAATAGGCAGAATCATTTCCTGAGGAGCCCATTTTCTTTATCTCAGGTCCTGCAGATTTTTCCCTGGTATTATCAGGGAGGAGCAGCAGCTGAGCTATCCTATCTCCTTTACTAATAGAAAAAACGCCTTTAGGGCTTGAGCACAGGACCTGTATTTCAGGGGAATGTTGACAATCCATAACTCCAGGGTGGACTACTAAGCCCTGTGAGGTGAGTGAACCCCGGCCGAGAATAAGGCCCATGGTTCCCGGGGGCAAGGATGGTATAGGCTCCACCGGCACCGGCTGAATACTCATTTGAGGCATTAGTAGGAAGTCGGAGGCGGCACGCAGGTCCACCCTTGTGGGTCTTCCTGGGTCACCTCTCTGACTGCTTCCTGGGTCCTGACAAACCGGTTCCCATATCTTTGAGGGCCCTGGGACCGAGGGCCCGATGACCCGTTTTTTGGCACATAAGCTGATTGACTATCAGGTGGGGGAAGGACTCTGCCCTTTATATCCCTCACAGAGCGACACTGGTCAGCTCTATGATAACCCTTGCCACACTTAGAGCAAAGAGTGAGAGTCCCTCCCTGTTTATCTGGAGCTCTGCAATCTTTCTTAAAATGCCCAGGCTTTCCGCAATTAAAACATGTCCTCTGATTATTTCTGCTCATGGAGCGGTTCTGAGATTGGAGGATGGCGGCCGCTAAGCCTGCATTGGTGAGAGGTCCCCCAAGCTCTCGACAGACCCTGAGCCAGTCTTGTAAGCCTTTGTTCTTTCTTGGGGCTATGGCCGCTCGGCACTCCTTTGTGGCTTGCTCATAGATTAGCTGTTCTATCAGAGGCGCAGCTTGCTCTGACTCTCCAAAAATACGCTCTGCTGCCTCTGTCATTCTGGCCACAAAATCTGAGAAGGATTCCTGAGGTCCCTGGATTATCTTTGTTAACTGACCAGTGGTTTCACCTGCTCGAGAGAGCGCCTTCCAGGCCCTAATAGCCGTGGAAGAAATCTGGGCATAAGCTCCCCAATGGTAGTTTGTCTGATCAGCAGAATAAGCTCCCTGACCCGTTAACAAGTCAAAAGTCCAATCTCTCTGCTCTGGAGTCAAAGCAGCTGCGTTTGCTCGGGCCTGCGCTTGTGCAGCTTCGTGCCAAAGCGCTCTCCATTCCATATATTTGCCCATACTAGGGAGAGCGGCTTTTACAACCGTTTGCCAGTCAGCAGGAGTTAGTGCCATGCTGGCGAGCCTGTCTAACTGCACCAAGGTAAAATTAGCATTGGTTCCGTATTTACGGACCGACTCGGCAATTTCTTTAATTTGTAAGTATTCTACCGGAGCGTGGACACGCCCACCCTCGGCTCCTTCAAAGACTGGAAATGCCTGTTGTATTTTCCTTTGTTCCTCTCTGGGAATGAATGAGTCTGCGCACTGCCTCTCTGCGCACTGCCTCTCTGCGCACTGCCTCTCTGCGCATCTCTCTGCGCACTGCCTCTCTGCGCATCTCTCTGCGCACTGCCTCTCTGCGCATCTCTCTGCGCATTGCCTCTCTGCGCATCTCTCTGCGCATTGCTGACGCACTACGCAGGGCGGGGGCTCCGCATAGGGCGGACCTTGAAACCGACTGCCGGGAGGTTGAACAGTACGCTGGCTTTCGCCAGCCGCTTTTGGCTTTTTTCTTGACCAATTAGCTGGCTGGTAATGGGCTGCTTCTTCCTCCCAGTCTGTTTCCTCAGAGGAGAATTCTTCATCTGCTTCAGAACTACTAAGAGCTGGCTTCCTGAGCTCATCTAGTGACGAGTATCTCCTAGAGACCTCCGCTAATCGATCTTTTTTCTTTTCTTTTTTCTTTTCCTTCCTTCTAATCTCTCCCCAGGTATTCTTACCTGACCTAAACTTTTCCTCGGGTTCAAGACCCTTGGAAAGGCCTGTATACTTATTTTGTGTACCATATTTTCTCTTTGCTCCTACTCTCTCTCCCCGCTTTACTTCTGATAGATTGCCCTGAATTTCCTCTAGAATCCGCCCTATCTTAACCACTTGATAACATGTGAAAAGGAACAAAAGGGCTTCTAACACTAGAAAATATTCAAGGCCAAACATATTCCACTTTACTTCTGATAGACTGTCTTGAATTTCCTTAGAAAGTTCAAGGCCAGGCTTACCTCGTAAAGCTGTACTCACTGGTACTCTCGTTCCCCAGCTGAAAAGTTCTGAATTCATACAGTTGAATCCTTCTTAACAGTCTGCTTTACGGGAACCTTTATTACCGCGACCCGCAGTTCTGGTTCTGGAATGAGGGATCTTCCTTGCGCCAGTCCCGAGTTTTTTTCTCGTCCCGGAATTCGGCACCAATTGTTATTAGACGCGTTCTCACGACCGGCCAGGAAAGACGCAACAAACCAGAATCTTCTGCGGCAAAACTTTATTGCTTACATCTTTGGGAGCCAGGAGGGCAAGCGCCCAGCGCCCAGCCCCAAAAACGAAAGCCCCTTCAATAATGAAACCGAAACCCCTTCCCTCTTTAGGAGAGTTATATTTCCTAGGACGCATCACTCCCTGATTGGCTGCAGCCCATGGCCGAGCTGACGTTCACGGGAAAGGTAGAGTACAAGTAGTCATAAAATACCCTTGGCTCATGCGCAGATTATTTGTTTACCACTTAGAACACAGGATGTCAGCGCCATCTTGTGACGGCGAATGTGGGGGCGGCTCCCAACAAGAATTGAATTATAAATTGCCATGAACAAAAACAGAGAACAGCACTATCAGTATTGTGCATCTGAATATCAGTTATGACAATCTCAACCATAAAATGATTGGTAATAGTTGACTCAAGCTGGGAGATCACCATATACACTACTGTGGAGGTTGAGAATTCTACAAGTGCCAGTAAACTTACCTACAATTGCTTCACATGAGTATTTCTGCTTCTAGAATATTGCTCCATACCCTAAAACTTGCTAATGTTTTTTTTCTGAACACATGAAAATAAATACCAGCCTACTGAACCCAACCAACAGATGCATATACATATCTAGAGAGAAAAATCATGTATGTATATGAACTCTCCTTTTTGAGAAGAAAGCTGACTATGCATATGACTCATATTTTCTTTTTTTTTTACTCACTGAATATTCTATTTCCATCAATTGTTCATGCTATATTGTTAATTTATTTGTTAATTGTAATTTTGAAAACATTTTCTGAAATGTTCGCAGGATTGTGCATGATTTTGTTGGAAAGAAAGGCAAAGCTATAATTGCCATATATGAACAGAATGAACAGTGAGTAATAAATGCACCATAATAAATACGGTGTTAATACACGTCTTTGATGGAAAAATAGTATATCCTAAATGAAAAATGACATCACAATAGATGGTATTTATTTCCTTTCCAAATTTCAGATTGTTGTTATTGCATGAGATCTCAAAAAAAAAATCTTTTTGATTCTTTTACATCCTGAATAGTAGCAGAAAATATGATGTATTAGAGAACATTTTGGTTAGGACAAATAATTCAGCCATTTTATTCTGATATCTACTCAAAATATTGTTTTTTATGGACTCTTTAATATCAAACACAAGGCCTGCTTTCTTTTTTCTCCCTACTTCCCTTTCTTCCTTTCCCCTTGCTTCTCATTTTTTTCTTCCCAACCTGTTGTTCTCCTTCCTACCTTCAATTCTCCCATTCTGCCACCCCGAACCACATCCCCCTCTTCCTTCCTCTCTCCCTCCCTCCAATCCTGTCTTCTTTCTTTTCTTCCTTCTTTCCACCTTCCCTCCGTCTCCCTCTTCCTCCCTCTCTCCTTCCCCTTCCTCCTTCCTTCCTCTTTTCTCCCTTCCTTAACTGTGCTTCTTTTATTCTTCACAACTGTATCCTGTTATAAATAACATGTTTATATTTCAAAATAAAATTATCAATGAATTGATTTTCCTGACATTAATAGCATATCAAACAAGATAGTTTCCTCTCTTAAAAACAATTACAATGTCTTAAAAACTATAACATTAATAAACACATATTAGAACGATTTTAAAAGAATAGCTAAGACTAGAGAAATGGCCCAGCTGTTGAGACCACATAAAGCTTTTTCAAAAACCCAAGTTTGGTTACCAGGACCCAAGTATGGCTACTCAGAACTATCTGTATCCCAGCTCCAGGTGATCTGGAATTCTCTTAGGAATTTTTGTGTGTATTTATGCTTACAAATGCATATATTATAAGTGCAAAAATTATTCAAAAATAGCTGTTTTGTATAATTTCAGTAAACATTTATTCAGTTTGTGGTAAACATCAGTAATGTACTGATTCTCCAATCTATGATATTATAAGGAATTCTTTAATCATCTACAATGGTCTCTAAAAAGAAAAATTAATTTTGTTAACTAGTATTTTAATTTTTTTCAAATAATTACTTAATTATAATTTTTGTTTGACGAGATTATTTTCCAACCATATTAATTGCGATAATGACAGGTAATTTTATTTTTCTTGCTGAATTTTTTTCCTGTAAATGACTAGATTGCACTCAAGCTATAAGTTATTAGAATAAATGAAACAACAATAAAGATTATTTTTAATAGTGTCCTGTTGGTACATACTACATAAGACTGAAATTATTATCTATGTAAGATAAATTATTTCATAGAAGTAATACTATAAATATATATATATATATATATATATATATATATATTGCCAGTATCTCTAAGATTCAAGTGAAACTTCAAAATTTAAATCTGCTTTTCTAAGTAATGAGTTGAACTCTAGTTAATGCAAGAATGTACTTTTCTTTCACATAATAATCTCAGAGAATGCTTCATTAAGAGGTTGTTTGGGGAAAAGAAAGGGAATCATGGGAGAAAGAGGACTCTGTGACACATGCAGTCCTACAGCTCCTGTCTCTTCCAAATACTCACAAAACCCTGTGTAATCATCTACCAGGAGAACCAGGAGCTAGAGATGTTCAGATGCAAAACCTATAATAAGCAACTGAAGAGATGAGGTTTCTGTGTTGCTTTTGTGTTTTATTTAAGAATTGATGTCCTTAGAGATGGAGAGATAGCTTGAAAATTAAGGGAATTTGTTCTTCTGGAGGAGATAAGTCTGGTTTCTAGCACTCATATTCTGCAGCTCAGGTTCCGCTATAACTTCTGCTCAAAGCGACCTGACTCCCTGTCTGTCTTCCTTGGACAGCTTCACTTATTTGCAAATAGCCACACATGGACATCCCCGGATATACAAAAACACACAATCACAGATAAAATAAAATTGTAGAATTGATTTTTTTTTATAAGTCTAGAAAATGAGGAGACAAATTCATGTATCTTAGACATTTTGGTATTTAATATTGTTCCATGGCAGCATAAGACTGACTTTCTGGCCTAAGTCTTCTCACTTAAGTTAAAAATATATATACTGATTATGATGGATGTAATATCTCTACACTTACTTTGTTCCTCAAGGCAATGTCTATTGGCCACTACTGTGGGATAGCAGAGCCCACACATGGGCAGTGCTCAAGGTAAGTTCCCTGTTTAAAAAGGTGACCAGAAAGTAGTGTGACACTTCTAGGTTCAAAATTTATTCTGAAGCAATCAACAATGAATGGAGTTTGAAAAGCACTAAGAGTGACTAGGACAGACCAAGAGGCCATTACTATTGTGCAATGTACAAGGCAAGGGAGTCTGGCAGTAGAAACAGAAGGAAGTAACTCTGGAAATGTAAGCACTAAAAAAATCTTCAGCACACTTTGAAAGACAATGGTAAATGGAAATCTTCTAAATTCTCTAATACAGTATATCATCTCAACTTTTAAAAAAACACTGGATAAAAAGGAGAAAAAAACAGTCTGTGATGAATATTTACAAATATGGTCATAAATGTTGTCATATGACTATCATTCCATAAAATTAAAACTAATTACTAAAGAAATTTTCCAATATTATTATCTTGAGTAAGACATCCTTTGAAGATATGTTTACTTATGTTTCAAAACACATTTATTTAAAGACTTAAGCACATATAATTTGTTTTGGCATTGATCATTGTAATTTTCTTCTAAACATAGGCAGTCATGTTGATTTAAATTAGTATAACTGGGGATATGCTCAGTGGTAGAATACTCGCTTTGCATATGTAAGTCTTTGCATTCATCCTTACCTCCATAGAAAGCAAGCAGCATTTGTATAGACTGCCAGATTAAATTTGTACTTCAAATTTACTAGGTCAGAAGCCCCTTTTTTTCACTGTTCAGTGAAAAATTGTTGAGCATTTTCTAGCACTCATTTTTATCCATTAACATGTGAATGAAATTCTTTAAATTTACAATACATCTGATCCAATCTGGACTTTATGAAGCCAGAATGAATTGTCTTTACAGCAAGCTTATGATGACAACTGGTGAGCTAAAGAGATATTATTTAATTATTTATGCAAATTTAATTACACCAGTTTAAGTAGATGTTTCTCATAAATATTAGTCAAACAAAAGATAATTATGCAAATGGCATTATCTATAATAAAGAAACATAAACAGACTATATTAATTAGGGTCCAACATGCATATGCTGGGAAGTTAATATGAAATTTCAGTTGAGAGAGTTCATTGTGTAACTTGATAAGTGAGTTTATTATTTTTACCCTCGTTAAAAATAATCCCTCCTTGTAGCACTTACAGTGTTGGACTCCTACAGATAATATTATAATGAGATATGATGCATTTTGGTTGAGTTACCACCAGGGAAAAGTTTAATTTAATTAAACTGGTCTTCATTAATGTTATGCATTCAAGTCAAGTAATTACATGGCACATACAGTATTGGAGAAACCCTGCTGTCTGAAAGGGGGAAGACTCATAGCATACCAGCCTTGATTTTATAACAAAGAACCTTCCCATATTGTCGATGCAAGAATTAACATAATGATAAAATAAAGCAAAATTCCCCCATTCCTTGTTTTAAAAATAAATAACATCTTATACTGAAAATTGTTTTCATATATCATTTATACGTAAAAGACATAGGTGTGTATATCTCCCAAATTAACCTAAAACTGACTAAAATTCATCTATAGTAATTTTTATAAATATGACAGTTTAATACATTTTGAGATTACACTGCTGTCAATTTGACAGACTTAAGATTTACCTAGGATGAAAGTATCTGGGCACGTCTGTGAGGGATTTATTGAGGTAGAATGATTGACTTACATATAGAACATTCCAGAAACATTGGGTCCTGGACCAAACAAAGAGTAGAATCCCGTGTGAGCACTGGTATTCCTCTCTCTCTCTCTCTCTCTCTCTCTCTCTCTCACTCTCTCTCTCTCTCTCATTGTCAAAGCAATGTGACCATCTGCCTCAGGTTCTAGAATCCTGGCTCTACTGCAATAATGCATCAAGTTTGCTAAGGCAAACTTTTATTTTTATTTTTTGAATTTTTATTATTAGATATTTTCTTTATTTATATTTCAAATGTTATCCCCTTCCCTGGTTTCTCCTCCAAAAACCCTCTATCCCATACCCTCTCCCCCTGCTTCTATGAGGATGTTCCCTCATGTGCCCACTCACTTTTGCCTCCCGGTCCTGGCATTCCCATACACTGGAGCATCAAGCCTTCATAGGACTAAGAGCCACTCTTTCCACTGATGTCGAACATGGCAATCCTCTACTACATACGCACCTGGAGCCATGGGTCCTTCCATGTATATTCTTTGGTTGGTGGTTTAGTCCATGGAAGCTCTGAGGCATCTGGTTGGTTGATATTGTTGTTCCTTTTTGGGGGTTGCAAACCCATTCAGCTCCTTCAATCCTTTCTCTAACTCCTCCACTGGGGACCTGTGCTCAAACTCTTATGTTGTGTCTGTCTAACATTTTTTTTTGAAACAGTGAGGAAAATAACCAATCTCTCTCTCTCTCTCTCTCTCTCTCTCTCTCTCTCTCTCTCTCTCTCTCTCATATATGTATATGTATATGTATATGTATATGTATATGTATATGTATATATATAATCAATATCTGCAATAATCTACAGAAATTTTTAAGATCCAGAAAAGCAGTGCAGTCCCTGATTTCACCTCTCAGATACCAATTGAATAACATCAGTTAACTTTCTGATAGACATTCCTTTGTCCAAAGATTGCCTCTGAGATGACTGTCTTAAGGTCACACTCCACAGGAAAGTACAGATCTGGACACAAAGATGATTTGGTTATTATAATTTTTTAAATAATGGCTGTGAAGAATGGAGATAGGTTTTCTGAGTTCCGTTACAAAAGGTGGTCTTTGGGATGATTAAAAGCAAATCCACTTTACAGAGGAGTTGCATGTTTTCTTTAGTTCCATGACTTGAGAGGTATATCAGAAGTTTGAGTTTAACAAGCTTGAGGATAATCTAGGATGAGTAAGATCCCAGGTCTCATTCATGTTGGTGCACCAGCATGAATAGATTTGTTCTTTGTCTGCCCATGGTTTCTAGGATGACCACTTTGCATTGGAAACCCCAAAGGTAGCTCATTCTTAGAAGAGGCTAATTCTACTTCTGCAGAAAGTTGCTTATAGTTCTGTGACCCAGACAGCTATGGGACTCTCGGATACTACACTTTAGCACATTAACATAGCCCTTGATATTGCTATTATCTGCAGGTCTGTCTGCAGGTCTCTGATAGTCTACATTTGCTGTAAATTGAGGCTTAGCTAATAATATGTGAGACCAACACGTATCTGTGGGTGTAAGCATGTGATTGAAAATGTGGTCAGGAATGATGCTGCTCTAACAAAGTAGTAACAGATGCTTTTCTAAAGTTATGACCTCAGTAACCCAGGATGCTGGCTAAATTGGCATGTGAATGCTACTTATTTCTCTTTGAGAGCATCTTGCCATGCTGGCAATAGTTGTAGTGCATAGGTGGTAGAGTTGAGTAGGACTGTTTAATTGTGTCCATCCCTTGGCTGCTTGAATGGTATATTATGGAAACTAGAATTCAGGAAAGAAACTCTTGGGTCTATTCTATCTCTTATCATTGAATTCCTATTGCTTGAGTATATGCAATCTTCATCAATAGGGGCCCACCCTCAGTCCCCATGATAAACGAAGTATCACATCTGTAATCAATATTTTTGGGGGAGTCTATTAGACTACCCTGGCCAATTATATGAAATGACCTTTCTCATGCTTGGTACTGGAGCAGAATGATGGACAAGGGGATCTTACTGGGTGGAGGAAAGAAGGTCAATTTATAAAGAAAAGGAGAGATGAAGAATAAATAATACTATAATTATATGAGAAAACATCAAGGAATCATGGTAAATTATACTTACCTAACTATAAACAGTACATGTAAGTGTATGTGTATATATATATATATATATATATATATATATATATATATATATATATATATATAGTGTGTGTGTGTGTGCATGTGTGTGTGTTTGTGTGTGTGTGTGTTTGTGTGTGTGTGCATGCCTGCACATACTGTGTATGTATGTGCCTGTGGGCCAGTGCTTGTATTCAAGTCCATGCATCCTCAGGCACACTACAAGTCTTAAATGAAGTTAAGATTCTTGGACTAACCATACTCCATACAAGAACTATAGACTGATAAATATTTCTTACGAACACTGTCACAAATATAAATTTTTCTTATATATATATTCACATATACATATATAATATTTATATTCTCTCTATATAATTTTATTATATATTATATATATATGTATATATATCACAATTATTTAACACAACCACCAATCTATATTATATTAAAGAGTAATGTTAAAATATACTGAGCTGTAGACTACACATTTTCCTCGATAGCCTCAAATGATAGAAAATAGGTAGAATTCTGGCCAGCACTTCTATGAGAGTGTAAGAATCACAGTCTTCAGTATGTTACAACTATGACGAATCATTCTCTAAAGGTCTTCATGTGTAACACTGTTTCTTTTGAAGTCAACATTTCAAGTACAACATGAAGAATGAGGATTTTTTTTTTATTGCCACTTAGATTTCCATCAATGCTCTTTGCTACTTCACCTGTCCTCCTGTTCCAGGGTTGCTTATGTGCTGTTCGCCTTGGAGTTTTGAATGTGCTTTATATTGGTTCTTAGCCTGCATCTCCTCACTGGGTCTACTCTGCATCTATTCACTGGATTCATCTGAACAGCAGAGAAGTTAAAAGCGGAGCGTCCAGATGAACTCTGCTACAAAGTGTGGTATTTTAGTCTCTTGAGACAAACACAAGTTCCTAAAGCAGAATTATATCCATATCACTTTCTACATACTCCTAGATCTACTGCAAGTAGTTGATCTATGTAAACTTTCTTCAGAATTATTCACTTTTAGTGAACCCCATGTCTAAGAATTTTACCACATTTGACCTGTATCTTAAACAGCTTTCAAAATGTAAATATATCTTTATAAAAATGTAATGTGTGTCTTTAATAAGCATACTATAATCTGGTTTTTATTTTCCTACACTTGATCTTAGCCAAAAGGCCGAGAAGCGATGGTTTTTATTTTCCTGGTTAACATAACTAATTACTTGCTTAGACAATCTAGATTCTCCACTTGTTTGCTTGTTTGTTTGCTTGCTTGCTTGTTTTTTTGTCTAACATTCTATACTATATTTTTATACCAGATGGACAATCATGTCTTATGACTAAAGTCATTGATTTGTGCTTTGTTCTCAATGAATGTTTTCACTCTTTGAAATGGTTTCTAGACTTTGAATTTTCTAGGGCATAGCTATTGCCATTGGGATCACCTAGAAAAAAATGCAACCACTGGTATTCACACAAGGCCTCACACTCTAAAAGCCTGTAATTTCTCTTTAAATATAGATGATAGCTCTCATAAAAGCCTCAAATAACTACAGAAGCCAAGAGAGTAGAAATGGACCATAAGCGGATAGAGTGAGAACAGAACTAGGGAGTTGGAGAGTAAAGCACAGGTTCCACAAAGAGAGAAATGGAAAAATAGTGAGGTTATCTGGGGAGAGGAGAGTTAATGACACTGCAGTCATTTGAAAAATCTACAAGGAAGCCTATTATTTATAAAGTTATTTTAAAATATTTACAGTAAAAGCATTTACATAGGTTATACACACGATATATTTTAAATGAAGGTTATGATATGTCTTATGCTAGAGGCCTGCTCTGTGAACAGGCTGATATGGAACACAGCATTGGACAGAGGCGAAAGAATAACGATATCCCTGGACTTACAATCATACTTTTTGTTAGCTTTAATAAATGCTGGTTTTGTTTTTCTATTCAGTGATTTAATAAGCAATGGCTTCTTTCCCTGTAACTCACTCTAAATATTTTTGCTTTAATAAGCACTGGTTTCTTTTCTCTCTCATTCAAGGACTTCTCACTGGCCAGGCAAGAGGTTTGGAACTCATTATCTCTTGGAAGACAAAAAAAGAAAGAAAGAAAGAAAAGAAAAGAAAAGAAAGAAAGAAAGAAAGAAAGAAAGAAAGAAAGAAAGAAAGAAAGGAAAGGGGTTTAAAAGATATCTTACACAGACAATATGCACAGACACATACTCACATACAATGACACTCTGGTCAGGCCAAACCACCTGTTTCATCAACTCTACAAGTATTCTTGCATACACATAGCTATACTTACATATGTATATATACATTTGGTATTGGAGCAAAATTCTCATAAACAACTTCCAATGAGCAAGTGTCAACACAGAAAAAAAAAAAAAACAAAACTACCTTATTCTGGACTAAAAGAAACTCCAACCTTTATTTCTTAAGGAAATGAAAAAGTTTCTATTATTTATTGCTGAAACTAAGAGAAGTCCCTTCCCTTACTGTCATTCTTAGTTCTTCTACTTCTCAAGAGAATTGATTACATGGTCCTTCAAGCATCTTCATATTCCATAAGCTCATAGCAAGTTTAAGACACTAATTCAAGACATAAATTCATAAGGAGTCACAGCAGAAATATTTATTTGTGTTTCTGTTAAAAATATTAACTGACTAAACATTCATTATCTGTTACTAGCTCCAGAAGTTCATTAAAAGTTTAAAACAATAATTCTTACATCATATCTTATCACAGTTTTGTCAAGAGGCAAATCATATCTTGTGACTCGTTAGTTTTGAAGATTTATATAAATAAACCAGATCAATATTTTATTTTCTCTCCTTGCAGATACAATAAATTGTACATTCCCAGTTTATGACCATTAGTTATCTCACAGTTAATCTAGAAGGAATAGTTTCCCTGATTGTAAATGTTTCAAGCCTGCTTTCTTATCCTAGCACAATTAGCCCATAGCACATGAAAGTTTACAGAGATCATTTGCAGCTTTTTAGAGAGATGGAATTACTTATATACATTTAGGAATCCCATAAAGTAATTATCAGGACTTATGTAATCCTCAATTTATCTACACAACATTGCTACATCCTCATTGATCCATAGTAAATCTGATCAACAGGGTTGGAAATGCTTAGGAATAATCATGCTATGTGATAGTGACAGGAAAGACATATCAGTAGCAATAGGCTACCTGACTTGCATGCCTTTACCTCTTCCTAGATGACTCTTGACAATGATACATAAGGTGATAATGGTAGCTGAAGGATCATAAATGATCAAAAAACAGAAACAAAAACAAGCAAGCAAACAAATAAAAAAGAACAAACAGGCAAAACAATCCTCCAGGCATGGGAACCTTTCCCTTCAGAAGTTTGTCAGGAGGGACAAAGGAACCTTCAAAATAATAGATGCTATTGCCATTGCATTTGGTTGCTTCCCAGCTATCTTATTTGTTGGAGAAGATGATGAGTTTTATCACAGATCTCCTGTGATTTCTTTCATCCCTCTCTTACCATAGTTTTATATGGAGATTGTACCGTTATAGCAGCATAGCATTTCTAAACAACATCCTCCTCTTTGTTCACTCTATTCTAGTGCTCAGTCTACAGAAGCTTCCCTACCTTCTCCTCTTGTGTCCCCTGACTCTCAAAGAACAATGCTTCCTGTTATCCTCAGTGCATCTCTCATTTCCTGTGCATTGATTAAAGTCTCCCTCCTATGTGTTCCTCAGTCCTTGAGTACAGGACCCCATTACAATGAGAGATGCTTAGGTTAAGCTTCTTCTTCAATACAATGAAAGCTCTGAGTTAGTTCTATTCTTACCCATGTGTTCATTATCAGTTAATGCCATGTCACTGATAAATATACCAACTGCTGATTTTTAAATGTCTAGTATTACATATAATTACTGTGATACTGAAAGAATAGAAAAATGATTGATTTTTAAATTACAAAATCCTAGTTTATTTTATTTTCCTTCTTTCCTTCCTCCCTCCTTCTCTTCCTCCCTCACTCTCTCCCTCCCTCTCTTCCTTCCTTCCTTCCTTCTTTCCTTCCTTCCTCCCTTCCTTCCTTCCTTCCTTCCTTCCTTCCTTCCTTCCTTCCTTCCTTCCTTCCTTCCTTCCTTTCTTTCTTCCTTCCTTCCTTCCTTCCTTCCTTTTTTTTTGCAGGGTTTTTGTATTGAATAGCTCTAGTTGTACTAGAAATAACTTTGTATACCAAGCTGTCCTTGACCTCACAAATATCCACCTTCTTCTGCCTCCTAAGTACTAGGACTAACGGTGTGTGGCACCATGCCCTGGTCAAAAACTTTTCATCTGATTAACCAAAATAAAAATGATTTTTGTTACCCCATTAACTCTATTTTATTTCATGATAGAGTTGAATCAACCCCTTTAAAAATACATTTTACTTATTTTCAAATTACACATTTAATTTTATTGTATTTAAAAGCATAAAACTGTGTGTTTGGTGAGACCACTACAACCTACTTTTTTCTCTACTTGTGTCTACTAAGCTTCAGTAGACACAAGTAGAGAAGGCCAGGATGTCATCCACTCCTATAGCAATGACTTAGAAAGCAACCTTGTGCCACTGGTGCTTGTAACATTTTCTATGATGACACATGATAAACTCTACTTGAATTTCAAAAGGAATTTCTATATATTTGTACTCAGTTCTAGTAAAAATGTTTACTTTATCACCTATAGTCCATATTCATTCATTTAAGTTTTATGCCTACTGCATGAATATATCATTGAGCTTTAAAATGTGTTCATTCTAAATTCCCCTGGCGCTCTTACATCTATGGCCATTGCTAGAAAGAGAGCAAGGAGCAAAGAACACAATGGATTATCTTTTGTACACATACAAAGCCCTTTCTGTAAGCGCTTTTCATTTCACAGGAGTCTTAAAAGCTTTTGTATTTTCTCCCATGTTGTTCAGTGCTCAAGCTCTTAACTTAGAAATAGATTTTTTTAAAAAAAGCTATTTTTATTCACTACACAATATTATTATTTGTTTGTTTCAAATGTTCTTGTCATACATTAAAATATGGACTTAATGGATATATACTTAGCAAACTAAAAAGTAAGTTAAATATGAAAATATACTTAGTGGAAAACAAAGAAAGTTTATAATAACTGAAATTTAGCTGTAAGGTGAAATAAGAAAGAATTTTGCAAATTACTTTAGCCAACAGAATCTCATTAGAACTTCGGAAAAACTGTGTCTGGTAGAGAGCTCAGTGTAGTTACACTATTTTGCAGAAAAGGAATTAGAAGTTTAAAGAGGTTACTTCTTTTTTTTTCTTTTTTTCTTTTTTCCTTATTAGCATAAGGCTAAATCCAGTCAGGCATTCTGACCTGAGGTCCGTTTCGTTTCCTAACTCACATGGCTATCAATTACTCTAGATATCTTTTTCCTCACACGCTTCTCTATTCTTTGTGATATTTTTGTGCATCTGAAAATTAATAACAGATAATGAGAAGACATCTGAAGACATAATACCTAAATACTTTTATCATTATAACATATTAAATATAGGAAGTTTCTTCTCTGGGCTTTTTGACATGTATGTTTAAAAGACATTTTCCCTTAGTATAATTTAGCTTTGAGCTGTTTGAAAACAGTTGCTCACAGGCACACTGCAGAAGGCATAGTTTCTTATACTGACATGTGTTAGTAGATGTGCTTATTAATTTAAGTGTGCCAATTGTTTTGACCTTGTCCATGTGAATTCCTGACATGTACCCACCTGCCATCAACAACTTTGTGCTGATGAGAAGTTTTGTCATTGTGACCAATGCCCAGGAGTAAACATCGTAAAGGAGAAAAAGCACACTCTGGATCATGTTTTCACAGGTGACACTAGATGTGATGCTTTGGGTCTTTGAGGAAAAGTGTAATGGAAGGTGGCTGGCATGACAGTGGCAGTCCACAATAGCAAGGAAACAAAGATAGGCAGGAGCTGGGGACAACTTACATCTGTGCACTAGGTACCCACGTTTTCAGTCCTTTCAGTGAGGAATTTCCCTCCCAGTTTTTATCAGTCCCCAGTAATGTCCTCAAGCCACAAATCATTTAGCAGCCTGATCCAATGATCTGTCAGAACTTTTGGTCAAATTTTCCTCTCAAAACTTGATTCCACCAGCCAGGGATGAAGCCTTCTCCACAGAAGCCTTTCAGGAACATATTTTATCCAAATATTTATCTGGACAAGATCCAACTAAACATTTTTTATCAATGTACAGTTATCAAAGGAAAGTCCCTGAACCATAGCTTTTGCGTTGATAAAACAAATACCTGTGCTAAGAAATACATACAGTGTTGTAGCAATATACAGAAATAACAGATATTGCTAAAAATAAGCGTAACTTATAAAAGCATGATGGTCAGAAAAGAAAATAGTATTGATGTCAAGTTCTGAAATATGTCTTATAGGATTATTAACTGTATGTTCCTATGAATAAATTAATTTGGAAAAGCTGAACTGAGCTGAGTATTCCAATTGTATTTTATTTTACTTAATTCAGTTTAATATAAATGTAAATTAAATAAGATTATAAATAAATTACATAATACTTATTTCTGAGCATATAGGCAAATCATTTACAATTTGAGATTTTGGTTTATTTTTTTTAAAGAATTTATTTTTAATTTTATTTAATCTTCTTTTACAGTCCATATTTTATCCTCCTCACAGTCCACTCTCTGACTCTTCAACATCCCATACCTCCTACTGCCCCCTTATCTCCATGAAGATGTTCCCAATCCCCCAACACCCATCCCATCAGAACTCTCCATCCCTGGGGCCTCCAGCCTCTTGAGGGTTAGGTGCATTTCTCTGACTGAACCCAGACCCAGCAGTCCTCTGCTGTATATATATACTGTGGGCTTCATATCAGCTGGTGTATGCTGCCTGGATGGTGGTCAAGTGTCTGAGAGATCTGAGGAAAAAACCTGGAAGAAGCTGAGGAGGAGGGCAACCATGTAGGAAGACCAGCAGTCTCAATTAACCTGAGAGAAAGTACAGGCACAGAAAGAGAAGAGAGATGTAGAAAGAAGGAGATGGGAGATGGGGAGGGGAAGGGGAGGGAAAGAGAAAATGAAAATAAATTCAGGATTATACCATGAAGAGCCACTGGTGATAGGAAGCCTAGCCCCTGGGCTGGAAAGTTCAGCAATGAGAGCAGGGTATTCCAGCCATACAGGTAGGAACTGAAGAATACCGGAATAAACCAGAGACAAGGTATGCTTTGATATATGCGCCTCAGTCAGCTGTCTTGGCTCTAAAACCCAACAATAGTGTTATAGTATTTGAAGTAACTAAATAAAATCAAGAATTATCTACGCATTAACCTTTTAGAGAAAACTAACATGTTATTTCATACTTTAAATTTTCAGTGTTTTCCCAGATTAATTCATATTATTGAAATGGATATTTTTGAGAATGAAATAACTTTCCACACCTACTTGCTTATTGTTCTACATTCGAATAAAATATTTAATTTTCCTTTCTAGATCTAGTGCCAGTCATTCCAGTCAAATTAAATTCAACTAATTAACTCTGTCTCTTTTCTAATTCCTTTTCTTTTTTTCTAAGTGTACACATGGTATCAGTATCTTGAAAACTTGATACGGTTTTTGATAAACATGTTTTGAAAGGGAAAAGTGGTTTCTTTGGTAATGGATGCTCAGTATGGAACAACTCATATTGTTTTAAATGAAGTAAATGTAATTATGCCTACCTCATGAGTGTGTTTATACTGCTGGTGACAGTAGGATTAGTTCATGTTTGATGAACTTAAAAGGCATTGCACAATCTACCTCAGTTTCTCATATTTTCCACAGAGAGTGAATATGTGGGCAATATCTTTCAGTATATTTTATGATCATTTCTCCTTCAAATTCAGTAAGTCATATTTTATCTTTGACAGATTAGGCAAGCTCATCTCTGTTCTGATTATGCACAGCTTCTATAGTGGATACACACACACACACACACACACACACACACACACACACACAAACATAAACACAAATTGACACAGGTTTTCTTTTCGTAGCCTTGTCTCCTGTTGTCCTGGAACTCTGCTGATCAGCTCTGTAGATCAGGCTGACCTTGAACTCAGAGATTTGCCTGCCTCTGCCTTATGAGTGCTGGGTTAAAGGCAAACACCATCACCCCGAGAGCTGGGAAATATTTTTTTAAGTATCATTCTTTTTGAGCCCTAGGGATTGCAATAAAGTCCTAATGTAAACTAAGAAATTACTGAATTACATAAAGCAAACTTCTAATCCACGTGTCTCCCCTTATGTCTCATTGGCATGTTTAATATGCATGAGCAAACTTTAAATTCTTCTGAATGTTGACTTCACATATGAGTGCTAAGGTTCAGATTTCTTTTTGAATTTATCATGCATTCTATTTTTTGAGTCTCTAGTGAGACCAATCACAGAAACTAAAATCTTTCTTGTTCATCATGGGTCCTAGCACCATAGATAATTTTTCCAAAGGTCAGCCATGAAGTCTTATGAGAATTTCTGTAACTATGCCTACCTCTAACTATTTCTACCTCTCTGTATAAGAGCAAACCATAAAGAATAATGTATTTCTTTATTCCACAAATATCCTCCTCTATGAGCATATCCCAAATTTTTGAACATCTATGTTTGGAAACAAATAGCCTTTTTTTTTTTTTTTCAAACCTGAGCATAAAATTTGCTTATCTGGAGTACTTATAGATTTATTCTGACCAAGTTAAAAGCTGTCATGGCCCAGTGACATGGATAAAGATTGCTAAAAATAATATATTCTACCATAGAAGAAGATACATGAACTCTTTTTTAGTTACAGACAAAATTAATATCATTAATTGTCAGATGTCATAGATGAGAACATAAGGCAAACAAGTTCTACAAACATGGAGAAGTCTCTGCTGGAGTTCTCAAATGTAATATGATGCCATTCTCAGATTTTGGGTTAATAAAATCTATGTCACTTAAGTGAATAGAGTCTAAAGATTTTACTTGGTATTCACAAGTTATTAGGTAGTCACATTGAAAAGATTCATGTGGCTTTCGTTCTGTGATGTTCCAAATCTCGACAACCGGAAAGTCCTTGTATGTCAATTCTAGAATAAGCCTTTCCAGAGTATTTATTATGGGTATCAATTTTTTTTTTCATGGAGACTTAGGATCATGCCTCCTGTCTCAAAAAATAGTAAATAGATGTTACTATGTAAAGGTCTTGATAGGACTCATTTCATAAGCTAATTAAACAATTATAAGATGGGGGAAATCTTGAGTATTCACTAGCTTCTGAGAAAATCTAGAAACTTCCACAGAATCAACAGATGAAAAATACTCCTGGTGGGGGAGGGGTGGATGGAGCTATAGGGGAAGAGTAGAGAAAATCCCTGGAAAGCCAAGGCCTGGTCTCAATTGCAGGGCTGAAGATGTTAATGATGTTTGTTGGATTGGAATGGGGTGTGATATAGTTTTCCTACCTTAGGACTGATCAATTTAAATAAAGTAAGGACAGCTGATAGACCTACAATTTTGAGTAAATATATCCTAGCCCAGCCTTGACTTAAGTGATTAGTGTGAATGACTCAGCCCACAGAAGCCCCCTACTGGCCTTTGTCTCAGACTGCATGGCTTGTTTGAGGTCAAGAGAGTGAAGATACCAGTATTTTGTCTTCTTTATTATTTGACTGTGGTTCCCTTTCTCTATTTGTCTCCCCACCGGGCATTTGTCAGAACTCTTTTTTTTTTTAATTAGGTGTTTTCCTCGTTTATATTTTCAATGCTATCCCAAAGGTCCCCCATACCCACCCCCCCAATCCCCTACCCACGTACTCCCCCTTTTTGGCCCTGGCGTTCCCCTGTACTGGGGCATATAAAGTTTGCAAGTCCAAACTCTTATCCCTCATATGACATTATGTTTCTCCTGTTGATCTGCATATTGTCAATTTCAAAAGTCAAAGGGAAAACTTCCCTTCTCCTTTTCCAACAAGTATGTCTTGCAAATAACTTGTCCATGAATTGTATAGATAACTAGAACTTCGGTTGCACAAATTTCCCTGTGTCCCATTCCTGTGAGAAGCAAAACAAAACAAAACAAAACAAGCCACCCACGTCTTCCTTTTTGCTCCACATCCTTTTCTATACTCGATGTCTAAAGTTCAGTATTTATTTTCTAATAATGGTTTGGAGCCCCATTATGGAACTATTAATTATTTTTCTGAGCTCTAGTTTACAGTGCTCATTGTTGGCATGTGGGTTGCATGTCCGTCCAGTGTTGTATTTCCGCTGGAAGATTGAATTTACAGATGTCATTAAGGTAAACATGGAAACATGGAATTGGCAAGAATACAAGCATTTTTCCATTTAATTCAAATATGCTTTATAATATATTAAGCATGTGGCTGTCTGGTTTCTCTGATTCTTGGTATCTGTTAGACTTTCTTCATGCATGGTCAAGAAATACACATACACACACACACACACACACACACACACACATATACATATATATATACACACATATACATATATGTGTGTATACATATATTTATATACACACATATATGTATATATACACATGTACCTATATATACATATACATATATATGTTTGTGTACATGTGTGTATATATATATATAAAACATTATAACATGGATTGAAGTTTCTCAATCCTTTCTGCAGTCTGCTCCTCTTTTGTTCTTGCTTCTGTTCTCCATCTGTCTCCATGTGTATGTTCTATGACCTACAGGGCTCTCAGCTTGTTGCTTCAATTAACTTTTTAATGGATTCCCCTGGCTGCTTCCCTGCCTTCCTGATGGTGGTTCCCCACTTCCTGCTGTGTTACCAGTCCACTAGGCTTTTGACTGCCTGTTTATCAGTAGTCAGCTGGTGGTACAATTGTCTGTACCACTATGCATGTCCTGCTGCTTTCATCACTAACTCCCCACTGACCTTTTGTTAATTTTTTATTTCATTTTCTACCCTATTCTGCCTTCACTAACTGGCATTAATTAGGTATGACCCAATACAAAAAAAACCTTTATTTTACTTTAAAGAAATGCTTAGTTTAAAAGTTATTTATACTTTCTATTAGAATTGATCAAAGGTAAAATATGTTCCACACTATGTCAACCAGGGAAAATATACTGATAGCTGACAAGATGATTATATAAATACACAAAGTCTAGTGTCTGTGATGTTAGTGCATTAATTCTGAGTTATTCCCCCAGTGACTTGTTAAACAACTATGCCTTTCAGACTTTATTCTGATACCTGAAGGTGTTTCCTTTAAGAAAATTTGTATCCCTTACTATTTACATTTCACAGTCTTCACTGTTCCTGGTGTAGTGTGCCATAGCTATCTTGTTATGTTTTCATTACTCTGAAGTCCTATTCTCAAGAGTCGTTTTTAGAGTATAGGTATGAGGTGAATTCCTATCATTGTGATTGTGATAGTTTTATGTTAGATATTCTACAAGAATTGAGAAGCATTCCTCTAGGACTCAAGACTCTCTAGAGGCCAATATTATATTTCTCACACATTCTGTGTGCAGATTTCCTGGTACAAACACAAAACAGTCAAAGCCTAAAACATTTTGAAGAAAAAAATAAATATTTTCTAAGCTACCTAAGGATGTGACTTTTTAAAAAAGTTAACTTTGAAAAATTATCAGCCTGATGCTGAGAAGCTACAAATGTTTACATCATATACAACTTGCCAACCTAAAGCAATCTACACCAATCGACATCACAGAGAAGAAATGCAGCCAGTGTAAACTCTTGGGGTAGGACAGGAGGGATAAATAGGGCAGAAAATTTGCATTAAATGTAGTGAAAACAATTGTATACTGGCTATACAGCTTTTCTTTTTTCTGTCTATACTCTGACCTGTTGCAGTGGTATAATTTCAAGGCTACATTAATTAATTGGTTTGGAACAAATCAATGATTTTTCAAGGCTTTTCTTTCTTTCCTCTTAAAGGCCTGGACATTTGCCTTTAATCACAATTTTTAGATTTTTGTGTTCAATCTCAGTATATTTATTTTACACGTCTATTTCAAGCTAAATCCCACTGACAAAAAAGGGAGGTGGATAGTAGTGTATATACAATGACTATATTCATCTTCTTCTACGGGGTATTTCTAAGACACTTTTTACATTTCTTAAGGTTGTGGGGACTATACCTTGAAGTGTTAGGATAGTTCTCATTGTATGCGCCATGAGTTGATCACATAACATTATTGGCTGCCTTCTGTGCAGTTACTTCAGATGCAGTATCATTCCTAGTACTTAAGGATCAGCCTTTCAAATGCCATTGCTCCTTCTCCTGCCCACTTTCATAGAGAGGAGGGATTGCCAAGTTCTGCTCTATGAGAATCCTTGCTCCTGCTTTCTCATGAACCTCTGCTTTACTACACTACCACAAGGAGACTTGGTGACTTCAGGATCGATGCTGTCAGTTCTGAAGCAGTCCCTCCTAGTACTCAGCTCTTCTCCATCCCTCTTCATCCTCATTGGACACTTACTTTCAGCTTCACTGGTTTCTTCATATATTCCTAACTTCTCATTGAAGTATCTTTCTTATACTACCAAGGCAACCCTGCTGTGTTCCCATGTGGGTTTCTGTCACCATTTTTATTTTATCCCCTTCTCCCAAACACTAGACTCAGCCATCTAATTGTATATTGATGTCTTATAGACACATCAAAACTGGCATACATAAACAAGTTCCTTGTTTCCCTTGTATAAGCCTAAACCAAGTTAATTCTTCATCATACATAAGCTCTGGGTACTTTAATTTGTCCATAACTCTACCCCTTCTCTAGCATCTCATAGCAAGATATTAATTAGGCAATCAGCCTTATTTTATGCGAGTAACTATCTCCCAGCAGCCTTGGTGCACTGGGTACTCCCCCTAGGTGTCCAAGCCCATAGGACAACTGCTTCCTCTCATATCCAACTATACTCAAGAGTTCTACCAACTCCCTCTATATCCAAAAAAAAAAATCCTCTTGTCTAATTGCCTGACTTCCTACAAAATTCATCTGCATAATTTCAATACCCTCTAGTAATTTTCTAGGTTATATTTTGTGTTCCTAAAGCCTGTGATTAGTACATGAAACAGAGCGAATCTGCTAACATTTAACATATATCGTATATCATATAATCTCACCATGGTTTCTAACTCCATTCATAGTAAAACACATTGAATGACTTACTCTTGGGCTGATCATTTATCATCCAAACTGTAACTCTGCTAGTACTGGAAGGGGAGATGATTAATAAACACATGCAGGTTTTATCTGTAAACACAGAGCTTAGACAACTAGATTTGCTCTCCTTCCAGTAAGCACATAGTCTATTCCAACCTCTCCAGTGTTCTTGATACATCCTCAATGCATCTTCCTCATGCCTTTCTTCTACACATGCTTACATTGTTTAGAAACCCTCAAACGAGTAGTTTCTTGTTGTTTCAAATCTGTTGGTTAGCAACTCACTTCCCTCACTAGCTGCCTAGCAGCTCTCTGATTAACTTTTTCTTTCTGCTTAAATATCATCTTATCAGGGAAGCCTTCCCACATGCCTTCCTAAAATAGCATCTTCCCTTCACCCTTGCCATGGCCTTCATTCTTCTTTATGTTTTGATATCATTCCTTGTTATCTAACATATGTTAATGGCATCACTTATTCCCTGAACCACGGAAAGGAAAGTGAGACACATACAGTGAGGTACATCCAGGAATCTTGTCTGTTTTGAGATCATTATGAGAGTCAGCTCATAAAGAGGAAAGAGTGCTCAAGTAATACTGTCAAATTAGTGAATAAAGAATGCCAGGTTCATTCTACATCACTTCAGATTTCCTGGTTTGCCTGGCATTGATTAGTCTATAAAATGTCAGTTCACCCTGCACAGCTTCGCATCATTGTCAGTCATGCAAAGAAAACCAATAGTGTTTTATGATGTCTAGAAGTTTTCTGTTTCCTTTCATTGACTATTGCACACAAATGCATGTGTATACATGCAATGTATTTTTGCTTTGAAGTGCATTATTGCCAGGTTTTCAGAGCATTGTGCTTATATTCTGCAACAGCTTAAATTTTAATAGAATGTTACAAAATAGGATCTAGTATGTTTTCTAGCCTGCTCTAGTTCTGTGATAATCTTAAATATTTCTGTGCCCAAAAGCATTCATCGATTAATGGGTTGAGCCAACTCACTTCTTGTTGCACACTCAGTTCCTAGTTAGGGAAATGTATTGTAATTCTAGAAGATTATTTCCTAAATGTAGAATTACAAGATGAGAACTGAATCGTTTCCATAGACTGGAGAGAAGTACAAGATGAATTTCAAACTTAGATGATACTCATTTCATTTCATTTCCGGACTCACGGCCTCAAAGCAATACTTTCATCAGACCATTAAGGAAATGCATTTTCATGATCATCTTATTTTCCAGTACATACTTTCTCTTAGATATAATCAGGAAATCATATTTGAGATTTTCAATTTTTCATTATCATTCCTGGCTACACGGGAGCTGGAGCCCATTTTCCACTCTCAAGTTTTGCAGTTCTCTTTTTCCCTCTACCTTAGGTAATGAGTTGCCCATTCATAACCTATTGTCTAATATTGCCCGATTTAAGTCCAATTTTATCCAATTATGATTAGCCCTTTGTGAATCAATTTGTTGGCTTAAATTCATTAATATTTATCATTATCAAAAGAATATTCTTACTGAATATATATCTAATATCATGTTTCATTAACATTAATAACTAAGCTATTAGGAAACTTTCAGTACTTTAAATTAGATTTGAATATATATGCAGTATTGAAATTTCTAGTTGGCTAAGCTTTGTTTTTCTGGAAGTAATATATATCACTCAATACCTTAAATAATGAGTTATTGTTGGATTCAAGGTTCTTGTTTTGTTTTGTATTTTATTCTGAGACACAAATAACTTACCAGGTACTATGCACAGTGATGTGGTATTTCAATTTAAACCACGCAGGTAAATTAAACAAAGGAGTTAGTGATATTATGTAGGTTCAGAATATTTAGTAATATAACAACATGTGAACTTAGATTAATTCATTTACATCTTTGTAATTGTTGGGAATAATGTTTATTTATACAATAACCTATCTAAGTTTTTTCAAATTTATGAAAACCAATTGAGTAAATAAAACATGAGGTGAGACAATAACCTATTTCACTGTCATGTTATAGCTTCTAAAATGCCTAATTACTTTGTAATGAGGGCATATTAACTTTATATTTAATTTTCTGTGTTTTACATATGATTCTGATTTTATCTTTCATTATAGAATACTTAATTATCATTTTCTGGACATTATTAACTCTAGGTGTGATGCAGTTCTTGTATATCACACTCAGGAAATAATTTTTGTTATAAATACTGAGGTCAAAAATCCCCAGGATGAGAGTTGGTTCCTTCAATTTTTATTTTGAAAAAAAAAAGGTTACTTATTTTTTTTGGGGGGGGATTGTCACTGATTGTATACGTAAGAATAAAATCTACATGTAACTAATAAATGACTTTTGAATAGAAATTATTGAGAGTAGTCTCATTCATAGATATGAAAAGCAATGACACTTTCCCCATGGCGAATTTCATCTCAAATACTAACAGAAGATGGTTTAAAGAAAAGGTTCCGGAGAGATGTGCTGTGTGTAGGCAATTGTGTGAAGCTTATACAATGGCAGACAGTCCAGGAACTAATTTATACCGTCTGTGATATGTTGTTAGCTGACTCCTCCTGCTTACGACTCATGTAGAAACACTGAACTATACAGTTTACACTGACATAACACCAAGAGTCAGATTACATTCTATTTTTTAAAGCTTTGTGATAGTAAGCCGGTAGACAAATGTCTGTTCTTATTACCACAATGTCTAATATTCCCTTTTAGAAGTTGTGGGATCCCAAGGGGCAGGTAGTTTGAATAATATGAACCCTAAGAAGTGCACTCTAAGCCATAAAGCTCTTATCTGTCAATATCATATGCTGTAAACGTGTTAAAAAAGAACATAATGGTGTGCTATTGTCTCTGCTGAAGCATCAGTCTTCTTTACGTTTGCATTAGGGACTTGTTAAGGTTCAGAATGTTTGGACCGCTAAACGTCTACACAAGACAAGACTGTCAGCTCAGCTGTAAACAGAGGCTACTCTTTCTACAGAAATCTCTGAAATTGGCTTTATGACTGTAAACGGCAACCTGCCTTCTCAATTCTTATATGGAGTTGATAATTTTTTAAGGATTCAAAAATAAGTAAAATGTAAAAGAGATATCTTCAAAGTTCATTAAAACTGACCCTACCACAGCATTGTTGTACTTCCCTTTGTATCAACCCTGAATCTACACAGGGCAATGATCTCAAAAGCAAAGGTCTTGCCCTCATCCTTAGGGACTTAAAGGATGCAGACTGTACTTTGTGGATTACAGTGAAACTGAATATTTGAAAGATGTAATGGGGCACTTAAAACAAAGTATCTATTCCAATGGTAGAACTGATAAGAATTTCTTTTTGCTCCTTTTATACCTTTTCCATATGCAGAAATTAAAAATGTGGGATTGGGATGATATTTTCGATGGTCTAAATGTGTATGAAGAGCCCAACTCTATATGTTGATTTTTTTTCTTTCTTTTCTTAAAAATAGTTTTTCTCACATAATATATCCTGATTAAGGTGCTCTCTCCTTATATTCTTCCCAGTTTCTCTCTACCTTTCGTTGCATCTGGATCTATACCCTTTCTGTCTCTCAGAAAACTGAAAAAATTAGAAAACAGGGATAATTAGAAAATAAATTAAAATATAGTAAGATAAAACAAAACAAAAAACTAACACCATCAGAATTGTATGAAAAAATAGACATAAGAGAGCCCAAGAAAAGGCACATGAAACAGACACACTTGATCACACACTCAGAATCCCATTTAAAAAAAAAAAAGAAAACACTGGGCTGGTATATATATATACACACACACAAAAGACATGTAGTATAAAAATGAGTATATATATGTATAATTTAAAAAATAATAAAGAAGAGCCCTTGCAGAACATTATGAGACAAGGATCCTTCAAAGATGCACCGAAGTTTATTTTCAGTTGGCCATCTACAGCTGAGCATGCAGCCAACACTTAAGAGTAGTCTTCTTTGGAAGAAACTAAACTTTCATTCACAAGTGGTTATCAACTGGAAATTTTTTCTGGGCTAGGGATGGAGGCATGCGTTCACATCTCCTTTCAGCAGTAAGACCTCAATGGGGCCGACTGGTGCAGGCCCTGTACTGCCTCAGTCTCTCTGAGTTGAGATGGGGGCTTGATGGAGGCATACCTTTTAGGGCTGAGTGCTTCAGTGTCTTTCACTCTATGTATAATGTCTGGCTGTGGGTCTCTGCATCTTTTTTTTCTCTCTCATCTGCTGCCTGAAGAAGTTTCTCTGATGAAGGCTGAGCAAGGCACTGAGCTATGAAAAAAGTATAATATTTTAGGAGTCATTTTATGGCTATATTTCTTTCTATTGTGTTTCTTTATTTGTTTTAGAACAGTAGTATTTTGCTTTATGCAAATTTTCAGGACTATTCAGTCTCTCTCAACCTCTGATAGTATGGTTAGGAGATGGTACCTATGTAGGAGATTGAGGCCTGAGGGTTGCATCTTCAGGACTGAGATGACAGCAATTACAAAGCAGATCATTGAGAGTGAGCTTGCCCTTTCTACCATTTCAGCGCACACGATTCTCTCGCCACTTATTTGCTTGTTGATGAACGGCCCATCTCTGAACAGAAAACATGTATATGTGTTCCTTTATCCTGTACTTCCAAACCTGTGAGGCTATGAGAAATATGTTTTGTTATTTATTATTTATCCAGTTCAATTTGTTTTGTTATAGAGCCTGAACAGAGAAGGACAGTTTCGTTGAGAAAAATCTCTTGTTATGTTTGTCCTGGTATTACAGCCTTGGCCATTTTAACTATGTAAATATATATCTAAATAAAATCAATCACTGCATATATACATATATCAGCTATACCGATATGTGAGTTTTAATGTTTCTTCAAGTGAGTCCCAGAAAAATAAAATAAAACAAACAGCAGCAAGAAGCAAATGTTAACTGCCATATATTCCAATAATCAAAGAAAAGGAATTGGTCTTTTGATTAAGACAAAAGAAATTTTAAAAAGGTATCTCAAAGTTGTATTACCCAGAAACATCATTACGTTTGTGCACTCATAGGTTCTACATTTTCCACACTAGCTGTGGGGAAAATGCTCTTCTGGCTCAGATTAAAGAGGAAACTTAAAACTTTTAAGAAAAGTATTTCAAAAGCAGAATCTGATATTTTGTCTTAATGGGAAAAAAAAAAGAAATAGGAAAGCAGAGATTCAGACATGACTGTCACATCATTTAATACTACCTTATGTTTAATTTTGCAGTGTTTGTCTTTTAATTTAAATCCCATATGCAGATCACTCTCTCAAGCCACATAACTGTCTTTTCAGACTAATACAACTTAAAATGCAGTTTTTCAGTACGCCTTTGAAGGAGATAAAAGATTGTGCCTGTTGAGAAAGTATGCACATGATAAACATGATGTAGAAGCTCAGTCAAATAGAAATCACACCTTTTTCTTCCTACCCAGTTGACTCAAATATACCTAGGCTAGATCAACTCATCCTGGACATATCAACAAAGAGGCTGTAGGTCTTTCCCTCTCCTCCCCCTCCCCCCTCCCCCTCCCCCTCCCTCCTTCTCTCCCTCTCTCATCTTCTTCCTGCTCCTCTCTCTCCCTATTTCCCTCTCCCACTCTGCTCCCTCTCCCTCCCCTTCTCCCACCCATCTCTTGCTCCCTATCTCCCTCTCTCTCTCCTTCCCAATTTCTCTTTCTTCCACTCTCCCTCCCTTTCCCTCCCAGTCTCCCTCCCACCCCCTCGCTCTCATGAAAATGGTTACAGACTTTCTCACTCACAATTATTAACGTCTTAACAATTTTCACGATAAACATGGGAAGCATGTTAATCATTACTCGAAGAAAATTCAGCTCTTCTGCTCATCAAGTCCAGGAGACCTGTGAAGCAAGCCTAGCCAGCTCCAGGCCTTCCTCCCACATCCCCTTGCTGACTCAGCACAAGCTCCATTTCCTATTCTCTCCACACACTATAGGTTCTGAATTCAGAGGCAAGTCAGAGGGGAAATAATAATAATCCAAGACAAAAACACTTTCTCAGACTCCAAGCACAAAAGTGGGTGGGAAGAGGAGCGAAAGTGCAGGCTGATGCTGTTCTCATACTTGAGGTCATGAGACTTATAATCAGTCAGGGCTAGACTTGATATTGAGTTCAGTCTTCATCTTCACACTAGGTTTATTTTAATAATTTAAAGTGACAAGATGTTAAAACTGCATTAAGATGTTAAAACTGCATTAAGAACCTTTGAGCCATTACTCCTTCACTCCTTAGCCCAAATTGAAATTTCACGTAAAATTTGAGGCGCTTCTAAAAAGAATTACTTGCACACTAATGGAAGAGAAGCTTGTCTATTACATATGAAAAGATCCTCAACTTCACCTGTCCTGTTCTTAATTTTGTAGATGAGGAAAAAGAGACAGGTTGAACAAATTACCCTAGTTTACAAGATTAAGTCAGAGCTATTTCTGGGTGTCAGGAGAGCTACTTACAGTTCAGATCTCATTGTCCTTAAGAGACCTCTGTAATGGGGCCTCAGAAGAGTTTATGTTAGAAATCTGAAAAGAAGAAAGTGAAAAATAATTAAAAATAAGTTGTGCTTCATCCTTTGACCTAAGGTAATGTCTCTTATTTACAAGAATGTCAGTCTAAGCTCAGGTAGGTTTGATAATAATGAAAGTAAATTTAATTTGTGGCATTTTATTTTACATATCTCTATGGTACCTAAGAATAAAGTATTCTAGATTCTTGAAGACAAAAGTCAATATAAAAGACTGAACATATCATATGTATGTGATTACAATTTAGAGTACCATGACTCTCTAGTCGTGAGCTGAGAAGACTATCTAAAGACTAATCTATGATTTTGTTTTTAACAAAAACATATTCTGACATTGTAGCTAGTAGTGACTGTAAACCTTTAAATTTTGGTATTTTAGTAATTCAGAACTACAAAAAGAGTAAGGTAAATTCATTAAATTATTTGTTATGATCTAGCTATAATAATAATCAATGTGAATCAATGCTGGAGAGATGACTCAGCAGTTAAGAGCACTGTCTGCTAGTCCAGAGGTCCTGAGTTCAATTCCCAGCAACCACATGCTAGCTCACAACCATCTGTTATGTGATCTGATGCCCTTTATGGTGTGTCTGAAGACAGCTACAGTGTATATATAGATACATAGATATAGATATATAGATATATATAGATAGAGATAGATAGATAAAGATCTATATATATGTATTATTTAAAAAGAGATAAGAATCAATGCAATATAGAAGTGAAAACTGGGAGTTAACGGATACATAATTTGCTCAAGTTTGTAAACACATAAAGTATGACACTAAACCTTAGTGTGCTAGACAAGGATACCTGGCTTTTGTATAGTCAAACTACATGTTCAAAGGGCAATTACAATGTTTATATTTAAAGCTATGAAATTCTTAGCACTTCTTAGAATTAAATATTGCAAATATTCTGTTATTGCAAGATTATCTATCCCCCCCCCCCGTGTGTGTGGGTGTGTGACCGCCCTAGTGAATATAAAATTTTCACTGTTTCTTTTTACTTTAAGGTAAATACCAACTTATTTGTATACCATAGTGTCATTTTCTTTTGCTTGATACTTCTTGCATTAAGATAAAACACACTTTCTCTAATACTGTTTAGAAATTATTGCAGATCATGACTTTGATGAAAATTCTCCTATTGAAAAGTTTGGGTAAACATAAGAAAGAACAATATATTTTAAATACAAAGGGACATTTGAGAAATAATGCTAGCATTAACAAAAGTCAAATGTTATGATGGCAAGACTCCAGAATTGTTTTTCAGGTAGATAAGGAGACAGTTCACAATCTTTACAGTCCCCTCTAGGACACAATTTTTGCCTCTCCTGTGGCTTGTTCTTACTAAGTTATTGCAGGATATTTATTACTATGAATACAAGCAGTATTTTTTTTTACTTCAAGCCATAATGCAAACCCAAATTTGGCACAGTATATTCAGACATCACTTTAAACTTTGAAAATTACGACTTTAATTAAAGATTCAGCATACAGCCAGCAAGATAATAAATCTGGAATTGATTCTTTGGTATGGGTTACATTCCGGTGACCTCAGCGGTCATATCACCTTGTGTCAGGGCTGTTGCATGGTTTTCAGGTTTCCACAGTTCCTCCCTCCTAACCCTTCACCTTCGGTGAATTTCTACTCTTCCCTTCTCTGGTCTGATTAATTTTTTAAAGGTTCAGAATGATAAATACAAAAGCTATGGACCTATATAAACTATCCAAAAAAATTGCTCTCTGAAACTTTGGGAAAATAATGCAATTAGTTGTATAAAATGAAAAATATTGAATCAAGGTTAAACAACATTATACTTTTATTTATTGCTATGTTAAACTGGAATTTTTTGAAAATTTTAAGAAAGTATGGTGAGACTTTCACTTTTGTAATTCAAAGCTCTCCTAATTTGCAATGAAGATTCTCAATTTATATGTTCCATATTGTCTTTCTTTGGGGGCATTAGTTGATGGTATTTGAATAAAATTTGAATGAAATATTTTATCCTATTGCCCAATTTCGTAGGTCTTTCTCTATTCCCTTTCTACTAAGATGTTATGAGTAAATACACTTAGGTCTACTCAAGGGAAGTTTGTATAAATAATGTAGAAGAAATAAGGCTTTTATATTTCTTTAATAACATGTAATATTTGACGTAATCTATTAATAGCAGAGTAAAAATAAAACCTGGGAACTCAAAAGCCAGTCCAAGGGAGTTCATATTGAAAGGTGAGGCTGTCATTTCTTAAAATTTTGCAACTTTGTGCAGCTGAGATCCCAACACAGTGGGGGCCCTTCCATTTACAGTCCATGCTTCAGTACCTCGGTGAGACAGAATGACTGGAGGACAGAGAGTGCCATGTTTATTTCTCTCGAAAAGTTAAGCCCCCAGGTGTCAATCTTAACTCTCAAAAACTTAGACTCCTTCCCCAAACCATTTTAAAACTCACCACCGAGATATTTTCACTGGCAACCAAAACATGTGTGTGTGTGTGTGTGTGTGTGTGTGTGTGTGTGTGTGTAAGTAAAAATAAATATACATAGAACCTATGTTCAGAAATGTGTATGGTATTATATAAGATGTATTCCAGGCTGCATTGATTACACTCAAGATAACAGGAAATATAGAAAAAAAAGGTTACCATGCCCCTTGTCTCCTTCTAAACTTTGAAATGAGACCACAAAGGGTAAACCACTGAATGTTAAGAATGTGTTATTCTTAAATATGCCAAACGGCTGTACTAATTCTATCAAGCTACCGTTGCCTAAGGAGCTGCCACTTCAGAAAAACATTTGGCCAGAATTCTCCTATATACAGCAAGCCCTGAGTATACTTTGGAGAGAGATATCTTTGCATATAAAGACTAGGAAAGAACATAGATCATCGGACACTGTTAACTGAGACAGAATACACTTAAATAAACAAGACTCTGGAGACCCTGATTTTGCACTAGATGACTCTATACCTCTCAGGATCTTATATAATTTAGAAATCTTATTTTTACAGTCTACCACCATAATAAAGATACCACTTATTCTCTAAATCATTTACAACCACATCACTTTTTGTATAAAACAATCAAGAACAAAATGTTATGGTACTATTTCTAAAATTCCAATTTAAAGTCCCCCTAGCCACATGAAATTACTGTAACTATACTTTCCCTCTTATTAACTATCTCTTACATTAGTTCAGTCTCTAACTTCTACCAAATTGCTCAGATAGGAACTAGGAGAGGGTAGAGGCTCTCTGCATCACTTTGTAGAAAATACTCAGAGAGGCATATAAGTACTAACATCAACAAAACTTACAGCACATTAATTGAAGGGCTGTTTCCCAACCAAAGTTGTTTTTTCCTGTTGAAATATGGCTGCTTAGTCCACCAATTTGTTTCTGTGACTTATGCAGAGTGTAAACTCATGATGCAGTTTCTTCTCCCTCCAGCCACTCTGCCTTCAGCACCTCATCCTTTCTATCATTTGCTGCATTATGGGGGAGATGATACTCATAAGTTGATTATAATTCAATTTTAACTCGAAGATGCAGTGGTGAAATTTGCCTGTGGCAGTTTCTGAATGTATTTGGAAGGCTCAAACTTTGTTAGCTTACTCTTATTTATTTATTTATCTTATTTGAAAAAAAATAACATTTTGTTTGTCTTCACAACCCCTCCAGGATGTTAAGTCCATAGAACCCAGCGCACCAGGCTCCCATCACGACAGCCATTTTTTTTACTTTCTATGATTTTGCATAGTTTAAAATCTCATTATGGAAAGTTACTATACCACAGTACTTAAAATGTCTCTAGAAATATTTAACTTGTATCTGTTTAATTTTGGGATATGAGTCTGCTTCTCTATGATAGATTTTACTTTTTAAAATCAATCCCAAAGACAAAACTAGTTAGTGTTATTGCAGGCCCTTTAATGCATGCATTACCTTATATTACATTGAACATGCTTATGAATAGAAAAACCACAGTTGTATTATGCACAGGAAATTAAGAATCATTTGAATTGGATTTTGCATAGAAGAGAAATTATATAGTTTAAGTAGCATTGCAAATTTTTTTTTTAGTGTTCAGCTTTGTGCCTTAATGAGTCATGAGCAAGCAGGATATAGGACTAATTAACAAATCACATTTATTATTTGATGTTTCCCTTTTTGACACACTCTGAAACTTTATCCTAATGATCAATAAGCAGGACATATATTTTCTATTGGCAAGAAAAGACAAAGATATTCATTTAATAATTTCTTCAAGTTCCAGTAAGAAATTGTCACGTTAGGATGGAGAGAGAGCTTTGGAACATCACAACATGTGTCTCTGACAAGTTGTGAGTAAATTTCACTAATAATGCTGCCCCTTTATTTGTAGTATGTTTTGAAAGTAAATTATATCAAATAAAGACCCCAGATACCAAACAGGTAAGTTTATTCTCAAGAGCACTCAACTGACTAGTTCTTTAATGAAAACATAAAGTTGAAATTTACCTCACCCGAGCAGGGATGAATCACAATCCATTCATTACACAGGTGTTCCATGCATCCCCTGGAGTGCAATCACTCTTCCATTAAGCTGGAGACTGACTGTTAGTTTTCTTTTTGCCTTTTGCCCAATTCCTCAAGCAGGCTGATGGCTGTCATTCTAGGTTAAACACTCCTCTATGTCATCTACACGAATACGAATTTGGATATAGTTGAAGTGATGGTAAAAGAAGACTTAAACTGTGGGGCTAGTGGTTTTCACGAATTACTTGTGAAGGAGGTTAGTTCATTTTCCTATGGCAATGGATGCTATTTCTTTCCATTATTCATCATTTACTTCAGTTTTTACGTTTTTATTTTTATTGCCTTACAAGTACAATAAGGATGCTGCATCTCCCAACATGTGTACGTACTAAGTTGGAGAAAGCAATGCTGGAGGAAGAGGCAATTATCAGAAGACAAGCTAAAGGGAAACAATGTTCTAGAAATGCTGTATTGCAACTCCATCTACATCCCTTTGAACAAAGATGCTCATGTGGATTAAATTATACAAAAGGCTAATGTACTCCTTCTTTCTTTTCTTCCTTCCTTCCTACATTCCTTCCTTCTTTACTTTCTTTCCTTCTTTCTTTCAGTTTTTTTCTCAAAGATGGTTTTCATAAGGTAAATCTTCGTAATTTATTTACCCCTAGCGGAGAGAACAGGGACAACACTTTGTGACACTCAATGGAAACTTGTGCCTCATTCCGCTTACAGAAATGCTAAGATTGATAATTCATTCCATGAAACTCGGCCTTAGCTCAGTTCTTTCCATTTATCAGAGAGGGCAAGACCAGAAGAATTATCCTGCTTTTGGCATGGCCTATCCTTAAGTATTTCATGACATACTTCACTTAAATTTGTTAAACAGAGTTCTACTTTGGAAACGACATTTTTTATTTTCAATCTTGTAGTTTGGCTGCTTTTTAAAATCCTCTCCCTTTTTAAAAAAAAGAATTTATCTCTTTCCTGCTTCGGACATTATGATCGAAGTGTATTATGCCACAATAGACCTAAAGGGAAGACTCAGTAAACACTGATTTACATTTTTTGGTTATTTTATTTATTTGCATTTTAAATGTTGTCCTTCTTCCCCATTTTTCCCTAAGAAAACCCCCTATTCCATTCCTTCAAACCCTGCCTCTATGAGAGTGCTCCCCCACCCACTCACCTACCTGCCTCACCTAGCATCCCCCTACACTGGTGTATCAAGCCTTCATAGGACCAAAGTCTCCCCTCCCACTGATGTCAGAAAAGGGAATCCTCTGCTATATATCTTGTTAAAGCCATTTGTACAATTTGATTGTTGATTTAGTCCCTGGGAGCACTGGGGAGCCTGGTTAGTTGATGTTGTTCTTCCTATGGGGTTGCAATCCCCTTCAGCTCCATCAGTCCTTCCCCTAACTCTTCCTTTGGGAGTCTCACTGCTTAGTCCAAAGGTTGGCTGAGAGCATCTACACCTGTATTGGTCACACTCTGGCAGGGTTTCTCAGAGGACAGTTATAGTAGGCTCCTCTCAGCAAGAGTTTCTTGGTATCAGCAATAGTGTGGGTTTAGTTTCTGCAGATGGCATGGATCCAGAGATGGGGCAGTCTCTGGATGGACTTTCCCTCCGTCTCTGCTCCACTCTTTGTCCCTATATTTCCTTTAGACAGGAGAAATTCTGAGTTAATATTTTTGAGATGGGTGAATGGCCCTATCCCTCAAACAAGGACCAAACCTAATCACTCGTTATGGTTGCTACAGGTTCTATCCTTCCCTTTTTGAGTATTCAAGCTAATGTCATCCCCACTGGATCTTGGGAACTTCTTACTTCCCTGGCATTTGGGACTTTCCCGTGGCTACCCTCGGTTCCCTGTATACTGCTACATACTTCTATTCAATTTCCTGACCCTCTGTTCTTCTCCACTCACACCTGATCCTGCCTCTCTCATTTTACCTCCCCCTCCTTTCTCTCTCCCTTCCTCCCAGATTCCTCCCTCCCTCTACCTCCCGTGATTGTGATTATTTTGTTCCTTCTTCTATGTAGGAACTGAAGCATCCCACACTTTTTGTGTTCCTTCTTCTTGTGCTTTCATGTGGCCGGGCGGTGGTGGCTCACGCCTTTAATCCTAGCACTTGGGAGGCAGAGACAGGCAGATTTCTGAGTTCGAGGTCAGCCTGGTCTACATAGTAAGTTCCAGGACAGCCAGGGCTATACAGAGAAACCCTATCTCGAAAAACGAAACAAACAAACAAACAAACAAAGCTTCATGTGGTTTGTCAATTGTATCCTGGGTATTCTGAACTTTTTGCCTAATATCCACTTATCAGTGAGTACATACCATGTATGTTCTTTTGTGACTGGGTTACCTCACTCGGGGGGGGGGGTATATTTTATAGTTCCATCCATTCGCCTGCGAATCTCATGAAGTCATTGTATTGTTTATTATTATTATTACTAATATTATTATTATTACAATTACTATTATATCTTTTTTTACAGTCCAGTCATTATCCCCCTCCTGACTTGCCCTCCAACAGTTCCTCATCACATTCCTCCTTCCCTGTGTCCAAGAAGATATCCCCACTCCACCCCACCAGATCTCCCCACCCCCTGGGGCCTCAAGTGCATCTTCTCTCACTGAGGCCAGACCAGGCAGTCCTAGCTGTATATGTATCTAGGGTCTTATATCAGCTAGGGTATGCTGCCTGGTTGGTAGTCAGCTCTATGTAGATAAATCTTGGCTGTATAGTGTGCTGGCGATTGCTTTCTGCTTGAGTCAGCTTTTATGCTTGAAAAAAAAAATCTAAAAGCTCTCTGGATAGCTCGTGGGTCTTTCCCATGGGAATCAGGAAAGCTGCTATAAAACATTCTTGGATTTTCTAGAAAAAAAAGTATTCTAAAAGAACTGTGTAAGCTCTCTAAGTAATTCTTGGGATTTCCAACCAAGGTCTGAAATCCTGTTAGAAAAATTCTGAAAGAGCTGTGTACACTCTCGAGATCTCCAGATTGCTTAGCTCTTGCTAGAAAAGAAAAAAAAAATCTACAAAAGAACTGCTATTGCTCTCTGCTAGTTCATTTTATGCAGAACAAAATCCCAGTCTTGCATCCCCACACCAATCCAGTCATCCACTCCAGTTTTCCCCTTGGTCACCCCAAGAATCAGCATCCCATGACCGCAGCCCCTAAAGCCTGGAAAGAGAAAGCACGCACTTCCCTCCACAACATTGCAAAGGAATGCAGAGATCCGTCCACCCTTTTTAAGCACAGACAAAAAGCTTTCTGGGAGGGACATAGGCCTGAAATTTTCATTTCTACAGTGAGTGCCTGGGCATGGACCTAAACACCCTTTGTTCCAGACTAACCCTAAGCTCTGGAATTTACCTACCTTTGTAAACAAAAACTAACAAACAAACAAACAAACAAAAAACTTTGCTAAGTGGGACTTTGCTTTGTAATCTCCATTCCCTATATCAATTTATCTCCTTAGTATCTTTGTAAGAATCTGGCTGCACCTGTTTGTTTGTTTGTTTGTTTGTTTGTTGCTGCTTTTTTTAGATCTGTGAAGGCTCATGTGCAATTCATAATGCATCTTCATATTTGTAAAGTAGGGAAATTATATATTTTTGAACTCATATTTTTTAGAGTTCTTTCCAATAGTCCTGACCCCTGGACTCATGCTATCTCTGATGTTGATGGAGGCATTAACCTTGGCAGAGAGGACATTCCTTGATAACTTTGTCAGAAAGAATATTTCCCTAAGAAGGAACATTATACAAACACACACAGAGAGTGTGTGTGTGTGTGTGTGTGTGTGTGTGTGTGTGCTCTATGCCCACAGTACACAGCAACCATTGACACTTGTGGAGGCTCACACCCTGTTGTCTCTGTTCTAGGGATGGGAACTTTGTCATACTGTCCCTTAGATGGCCAAGCAGGACATATCAGAGAAAGAAAAAGAGAGAGAGATGGAGACAAAGACCTAGAGAGAGATTGAGACAGAGATACAGAAAGAGAGAAAGGGAGGGAAGTAGGGAGGGAGGGAAGTAAGGGAGGAGAGAGAGGGAGGAAGAGAGTTAAGAAAAACAAAATTGTTTCCATCTACTACTATTGTATGATTTCAAGTTGAAACAATTGTCATGCAATTTTTCTTTGCTGGAAAAACTTTATGTGTGCCTTTTAAGAAAATAGTTATAGAAGTTTGCTATGCATTCTTCAGGAACTCATATTTAAACTAAAAACTAAGAGTGAAAAAACAAATTCCAAATAAGCTAGAGACAGAAAAGAGCTTCCCTGGCAGACAGTAGAGAAGCAAAGGCCTTGAATTACTAGTAGAACTGGTGTATGTGGGAGGAATTGTCAATGTATCTTTGCTTAATTAGAGAAAGAGAAAGGGAGAGATTTGCAGGATATGAAGAAGGGGACTGGGAGACATAGAGCCTTCAGAACTAGGGCAAAAGTTGGCTAAAAATATATAGATATGGTATCTGCTTTAACATCAAATGTTCTAAAGGTGACAGAATATATGTCATAGTTCTTTATACTGTAATTGTTCTAATAGGGAGAGTACTGAAGATAGGGAAAATCTAAATAACAGTCCCTGAGGTTTTATCTTGGAAAAAGGTAATTTCATGTCAGTTTCCACAGTATAACATAAATTGGTTTTTGTTTTGTTTTGGTTTTGGTTTTCTTTTTTTAAATTGATTTTTATTTCTTTACTGGCCAGGTCAATTTGGGTACCCAATAGCTTTCTTCTATTCAGACTCTTGGTTTTCTTTATAACACACTGCCATGACAACTCTTATTAAAAAAAAAAAAAAAAAAAAAAACATAATCATGCTGGCTTACAGTTCACATGTTAGACCACTTTTGCTACTTTTTCAACAAGGCTACACATACTCCAACAAGCCTATACCTAATAGTGCTATTCTCTGGTGATCAAGCATTCAAATCTGTGAACCTATACAAACCATTCATATTCAAACCACAACATTCCATTCCCTGGCCACCACAGGCTTTTTGATATATCATAATTCAAAGCTGCATTCAGTGCACCTTCAAAAGTCCCTGTGCTCTATCATAGTTTCAACAATGTTTTAAAAGTTTAAACTTCGGTGTGTCTTTGGAGACACATCAATCTCTTGTCTGTAATGCCCTGTAGGTAGATCATGTACTTCTAACACACAATGGCACGGAATATACAATAACATTCCAGAAGGAAAGAAAGGAAGCACAGTGAGGAAGCACTACAAGACGGAACAACTCCAAACTCTGAATCTCCATGTCTGATATCAAAGCGCTCTCGAGGTCCCCAACTTCTTTCATCGTTGCTGAATGCAACACATTTTTTTTTCTCCTTTTGGATTGATTTTACACTCTGTTGGCAGCTATCCTCAGCAGACATCCCACAACTGTGGCAACTCTAACATCTTCATGATCTCCAAGGTGACCCAGGCTTTACCTTTATAGCATCACACAAAGGCTTCTCTTCGTTGAGGGACACCATGCACTCATGTCTGGCCTCAGCAACTTTTGTTAACCACAGAGGAAGATTCCATAACATATCCCTTGCATCCCTAAACCGGAAGCCATAACCACGGTGACTATTATATTCAATTGTGACTGGATTATTTCTCAGAGGTTTAGTCCATTATTTTCATGCCAGAATGCAGGCAAAGTGAGGTAGAGTAGCTGAGAATGCTTGGTGAACAGAAGAGGGAGGGAGGGAGGGAGAGACAGAGAGAGAGAGAGAGAGAGAGAGAGAGAGAGAATGGGCTTGGCTAGAGCATTTGAACTACAA
Organism: Mus musculus; assembly: GCF_000001635.26. Lineage (NCBI taxonomy): Eukaryota > Metazoa > Chordata > Mammalia > Rodentia > Muridae > Mus > Mus musculus. The sequence goes on along the minus strand of NC_000074.6, from coordinate 50,560,435 downwards.
AGCCCTCTCCTCCACCATGGCCACACCTACTTCAACAAGACCACACTTCCCAATGGTGCTACTTCCTGTTGTGGAAGCATTTCCAATCTATGAGTCTATGGGGGAGGGCATGCATATTCAAACAACTTACACAATCTAACATTGTGCTCTTGAGCATTTAAATGCCAGATTATACTTTTTGCTCCATTAGAATAAGGGTACTTCTAGCTGAAAAACGTAACAAAGAGGGGCATGAGGCAACAGATACTACTGAGCAAGCAGTCCATGCCTTTTCCTCTCCTAAATGTGAATAAAACAATCTATACACACTGAAACTGGCATTTGTGACAATTGCATATATACAGAATGCAGGTCTACAGCATGATCACAGTGCTCTCTGCAGTTTAACCAGTTACCACCTGCTTGCTCCATGACTACATTTTAGGTGGAAATTTGCAAGTGACAAAACCAAGCATTCTAGCTTGCCTACATAACAATTTCACGATGATACAATGTTTTAAAAGGTCCTACCTACTTTTCTGTTAAATATTGAGCAAAACTACTATCCTGGAATGCATATACAAAACTACCCATGGTTTACATATCTGTAAATATTAGTGTGTTCCTTCTGTTTTCTTCTTGGTATTGTATTTTTATAATTTCATACCAGTAAATGGCCAGTCATAACAAACAAACAAGAGAATATAAACATTCTCAACAGTACCCTAATCTGAATATAAGATGGCTTCTTTTTCTATTATACATATTACAGTCAGGATTTTAATATTTCTTTACAACTTTTTTTGTTTGTTTGATAGGAGAAAGCAATGCTTGATTGCCATAATGTTATATTCTGCAAAGCGACAGAGATAAATGTTGTCTCAGGGAATATTATTATTGTCTGGTTAAATTTCCAAGGGTTAAATAGTGCTTGATCGTACAAATCACTCACGTTTTGTGAAATTCAGATACTCTTTTTGAAGTTATTTTCTAAAATGAGATGAAATCAGATTCTAAAACAATATGTACTTCTATAATGTGACTATTAAGCATTTTCATTTCTGAACCTTTAAAGATTTTTAAAGGAAGCTTAATGACTTATTTGCTTTAGAGAAAAGATAAGAAAGTCTCGCAGAAGTTTTCTGACACTGTAATGTTTTTGATGTGCCTCATTAAAGGAATAAAAATGCTTACTTTTGCCTGCCAAGTATAAGATAGATCAATTCATATAAATTAAATGGTGCTTGATGAAAATAATAACCCTACTAAAATAATCATTAATAATTTTAAGGATCTCAAAGCAACCAAGTAACAAAAGAATCTTGATATGATCTTATAGAATATATATGGATAAATTTTTCAAAGACATTATATTGAACTTTCATGATATCCATTGTAGTAATATACATAAAGCATTAAATACACGGTATCATTCAGTAGCTATTGTGAGTGTGTGTGTGTGTGTGTGTGTGTGTGTGTGTGTGTGTGTGTGTGTGTGTAGAGGGTTTAGACAAATAAGAAAAAGAATATAATTTTAAAATCTTTAGTTTATTGTGTAATGTTTGTTTTTCATGATAGAACTTTTGCAAATGTGAACATACGTAAGTGTGAGAATCTATATATATTCTGAGAGGTCAGCATTACTAAACTTCAGATGTACTACTCACATCAGCATGGATTAGATGTCTGCTACTATGTACCTCACAAAAAAGCATCACATATATATTCTAATAATGTGAGTAAACATATAGTCACCAAATATATGTTCTTGTGTTGTATAAAGAGTCTTATGATTTAGAACTATATTAAATTCACTCCAAATGACTAATGATAAGCCTTGTACATACTTGGTTTATTTGACTCATCTAATTATTTTTTGTTCGGTAATCTCATTTTCAGCTACATGGTAAATATTTAACAACAGAGAAAATTAACATTTCAAGTTTTAAACACTGTGAAAATGGATTAGCTCCAAATTACACAGTTCTTCTATTTATTTTAACCCCATACAAATTACACAGTGTATTCATTCTTCTGTTTATTTTAACCCCACACCATTTTTTTTAATTCCCTCATCTGCTTGCACTATATACTCACTTAACAAAACCAATAAATTAGATGAAGGAAACCAGTGGAAAAACTATAAGTCAAGGGAGCTCCAACTAATCCAAAAATTAATATTTGAACCAAAGGATTATAACTCAGATAAGAAAAGCAAAAATTATCCTTTAAATAAAAGATAGCTTTTCCTTCATTTGAAACACTTTATAGTAGAATGACTTCAAATTCAGATTAGAAAGTTTTAGTTAACATTTTGTATTAGCCTATTTGTAAACCATTGGTTTTTTAAATTACATTCATTATAGCCTAACCATGAATTATAATAATTAAATGTATTTCATTTGTGATTCACCTTTCAGGCATTGTTTTCTCTGGGTTTCTTTTTTTTTTCCAAATATTTTCAGTTCTAGTAAATCCATTGATAATTTACTTGATCGAAAGTAAATCCATTGATAATTTACTTGATCGAATACCATGTATTTTATATTATGTGTTCTGTAATATTTTCTTGTTGTCTTGCTTTAACCTAAAAGGTTTTGACACTTATGCCTCACAATCAGTAGGCAGTATAGTGAAACCAACACGAGAAAAGTCAAAAGGCCTTTTTCCAGGCCAGTCTTCCCTTCTTCCAAAAGTGTAGAGTTGCCACATTCATATTCTCTATTATATGACTTAATGTCTTAGTTACAGTTCTGTTCCTGGGATAAAACATCATGGCCAAGGCAACTCCTTTTTTAGGCATTTAATTGTGGCTTGCTTATAGCTTCAGAGTTAGTCTAATACCCTCATGGTGGGAAGTGTGGTGGCAAGCATGCAGGAATGGCATTGACATGTAGCTGTGTGATTACATCATCATCCTCCACGGGCCACAGGCAGAGAGAATAAGATGGAATCTGGCAAGCCCACACCTGGTAACATATATCCTCTATCAATGTCACACTTCCTACTCATTTTTGCCCAACTGGGAAAAAAAAATCAAATATTTGCGCCTATGTGGGGGGAGCGGCATTCTCATTCAAAACACCCAAGTAAGTAATGATTTTCAATGATTAAAATTTTCTTATCATTACTTATCATTATCAATGCCTTCTTTTGCTTTAGCACCAAATGACTGAAATATTCTGATACAACTGGCAGACAAGTAGTCTGTTAGACTTATGGGGTCTACCCCGGATTCAGCCAGATCTGCTTCTACAACCAAACTTGGGAGTTGGATAGTCTTTCACCTTTCCCTACAAGCATTTTTTTTTACTTTGAAACATACCTAATATAGTAAATATTCATTCAACACACTCCCCTATCTATTCATCTATTCATGTCTCCTCTTCCAACTTGCTATAGCTCAGCAAGCTGACAAACACACTCATAATATACCAGGCTTTTGAGTTTCTGGGCCCTAGCTATATGAAAAAGTAACATAACAGTTAATACGTTGGCCTTACTTATTGAAGACATTGCCAGAAATGAGGTATTAACAAAGGGTTTTCTGGAAACTTCTATACATGCTCATCAGTACTTGAATAAAAACATCTGTATTTTGTTATTGCCAGAATTATTTACATAATAAGATATAAGAAAAAGTAGTTACATCCCAATAAATAAAAGTTTATATCCATATTACCCTTTCCTTTGATTCTCTTGTTTCTTTACTGATGAGAGCACAGTTGTTGCTTGTTCTCTGTTAAAATGTGTTCTAATAAGTAAGACTTAATAATTTATGAATACATAGACAACAAGACAAAACCATAAAACAACATACACAAATATATCACAACTGATAAGCTGTAGAAACCATGACATACTCAGCTTTATTTAAGGCAGAAGCTCTGGTAACCTCTTTTCCCCATTAAGTTATAATCTGTACCTTAAATTTACTAAAAATTATCACTTGACTATATACAAATGACTATAAAGTAATAACCTCCTGTTATTAGAGAATGTCAATGCTATTTTCTGGTAGTTTCTCCATTTTTACCCTACTACCTTACGATGTAAGTCAAAGTATTTTGTTTGTTTGGTTGGTTGGTTGGTTGGTTTGGTTTTTCGAGACAGGGTTTCTCTGTGTAGTCCCGGCTGTCCTGGAACTCACTCTGTAAACCAGGCTGGCCTCGAACTCAGAAATCTGCCTGCCTCTGCCTCCCAAGTGCTGGGATTAAAGGCGTGTGCCACCACACCAGCAGTATTTTGTTTTTTAAGAACCTCATTCTGCTTTGCAAATTACTGTGCTTTCTTCACCTGAGATACCAAATTGTTAATTTTCTATCACAAAGGTGGAAAGGAAATCACTGTGGTCTATGTCATCAGCACCATCAGTGTTAACTCAGCCTGCTTCTCTTTTCACCTAAGTATCAGAATAACAGGCCTTTCTTCAAGGCACAGGGTATTGAGTATGACATGCCTTACGGTTCAATGGACACTTCTGCCAAAAATGAACACTCAGAAATGTATCTCAGAAATTCTCTGATAAACACACATATAAATTTTATTTTATTTTATTTTATTTTACTTTATTTTATTTTATTTTATTTTATTTTATTTTATTTTATTGTTAGTTTGAAATGAGTAGGATTATGCCATTCATGTCTGCGGGGGAGTTATAATCTAGACAGACAAATGAAATTACCATGTTAACAGGATTAACTGGTCCTCTGAGCTATTAAATATAGACTGGTGCTCTTAGGAAGAGAAACAGGATTCATTAATATAATACTCCACAACCTTTTCATGAAGATAGACTATTTTCTCAAACCAGAACTGTAGCATATGATTTCTTTTGCATTATTCAATAAGTAGAATTATAAAGGGCATAATTATAGTACTTTATAAATCATGAGATGGATAGACAAGACATAGAAAACAATACTTTGTTAGGACATGATGGTTTATTTCATTTCATTTGCATGCTATAAATATCATTTCCTGAGAATTGGTTTGAGAGCTGGCTGGTTTGCTTCCTAGATTTTACATCTTTTACAGTAGCCAGGCACATACATACACATTAACCTGTCGTAAGAATCAACTTAAAATATCGTTCTTCGTTTTGCTGGTATAGCATGCATCAAAATAGAGACGTTTAGACCATTGACTTAATATTGAAGTTTTGCTAGAGTGCTTTCTTAGGCAGTAATTGCAACCTCTCCCCGAAGCATATGGTATTCTATTGATTCTGGATTCATTGCTCACTGCTTGTCAGCCTCTTGACTCTATTGACAAGAACAGTGGAATGTGTAGCAGTTAGGAAACATTATCTTAGTAATGGTTTCCCTCTGGTTTCACACTTAGTGTTTTCTAATTTGATACTATGAGTGGCTGCTGGAGTCAGGAGATGGAGGTGAGAAAGTAGTTGGGATGACGGTCATTTGGGAAGAGCTTCCTATAACAGGATTGCTGGTAATATTTACTCTCTTGTGATTGGTGAAAATTAGTCATATTAAGCTAAAGATTTTAAATTCTACCTTGTAATCTCCTAAGTGTTAAAGAATGAAATTATACTGGTTTTTTTTTTGGGGGGGGTGGCTTGTTTGTTTGTTTGTTTGTTTGTTTATTCCCTTCGGGGGAGTAACAGTTGATGGAAAATGTTAATTATCAAAACATCTTGGATGCATCTACAGCAATTATCTTTTCTCATTCCCCTTTCACTTCTGTCTTTTCTATATGCAAAGCAAATAATACTATGTCTTCCTTAAATTATGTGCCTATTTTGTAGGCTGGGATTTCTGTAAAATCTAGCCATGGTTTTTATTTTTATTTGGTTTTCTATTTCATTGCAATACAAACAAACAAACAAACCCAGGATTTATCTCATATCATCTATGAATCACATGGAGTTTCTAGACCTCTAACTGTTCCATGGGTATGCTATTGGGAGTAAAAAGTATTTTGCAACAAATAGTTATATATTTCAACAAATTCCATATATGTTATCTATGTTTGGCATGTACTTACAAATTGATTAAATCAAAAATGGGAAAAAGAAAAGTGAACAAAATAGTCTTCCTATATTAAATTTATTTAAAATTCATTGAAGTTGTGGGAGTTTTATATGTGTCATGATTATAGTGTCATAATTTCCCAATAAAAGGAAAATTTCTAGTCTCTTAACACTATCAAGATTACAAAATAACCTGTGTATGGGTTGGTGAAGGACTTGCTCTAATGACCTTTATCACATAGCACGTCATATCAATCATGTAGAATTACAGGATTTTCCATTATGTCCCCAGCGAAATGATAAGATACCATGGCTAAGCAATTCAGAGAATGAAGGCATGGTGGGGGGTTAGGGGAGGCTTGGTAGCTGAAGAGTAGAGCTGACCAATCACATCCGAATAAGAAATAGAGTAAGGGAACAAAGTAAGACTGGGCTATGAAACCTCAGGTTGGGTGCTCAGCAAGCCCCTTCTTCCAGTGAGGTTCCATCACCTTTGGCCTCCTTCCCAAGAGGCAATACTAGTTGGGGCATATATTTAAGCTGCTGAATCTCTGTGGGGCATTTTGTATTCTACCCACAGCACTACTGCTGAGCAAATAAGTATCAGCTAAACACAAAGGTAGCAAAGGTGCTACCTGGAAAAATAGATGAATTGAGGAATGATGATTTTATAAAATATATTTCAAAGGAAGTGGCAACATGTATTGTATACAATTCCAAATATGCAGATTATATCCTTCCATCATTGAGTCTAAATGCAGTGGTGTTTAATATAATACATTTCTGACCTGAAGATTCAACTGAGATTCTTGGCTTGATTCTTTTAAGAGAGGACTCAATTTATATTGTCCCCAACATACTTTTGGCTCTATTTATCATCCAGATGGATAACAGTAAGCTACTCTATTCAACAGGTTAACTAATTTAATTGTCTAGGGGTATATTTTGCAGATGATTTATCCTGGCAAACCCACTGGGAAGCAGTCTGCTCATAATTTTATTTTTCACAAAAGTCATATTGAGTTTTCTAATGCTTAGAGCAGACAACTCAAGTGCAAATGTTTATTAGAAAGCCATGTCATTTGCTTCCCTTTCCTTCTCATTTATTCCTGTTTCCTCCTTTCCCTTACCCCTTTGCATCTCCCTCCATCACAGTATTCCTTTCTTTCCTGCCTTTTGATTTTCAGGAACTATATTAGTTCTGAACTGTAACACTAAGTTTTGATATAATCAAACTATTCTGATTCCAAGATATAGTTACATGAAGGACCTGGCTTTACCTTATGAGAACATAAACAAGTTTTTCTTCCTCTTAAATCTTACAGAGACATAATATCTTAATTCAGAGAGACAGACAGAGAGGGGAAACATTGTCTATTTCATAGGAACTCATAAAATTGAACTAAAGATACTCAAATTGACTTTTACTTTCTGGTCTAGAAATGGCCAATGGCTCATTTTGTAGCATTTATTTATTTGTTCATTTGCAAGAATATGGTGCTACGTTTTTCAGATAAAAAGTGTTTTTTGGTGTACCACATTCAGGTTTTAACCTGTCAGGAAGTAACAGCTTTAGTTCATGTCTCTTAAATTTTATGAATTACCATTGACATTACATTCATCTATCTTATCATGGTTTATGAGTTCTTTTTAGTTACTCATTCATTATTTCAGTTTTCTACTCCCTGTTGTAATAGTCCAACTATATTCAGAGCAAATAGGCACAGAATCCTTTGGAGTCAAATTTCATAAACATTTACAACAAATATAAATAAGCTCGGATACTTTTCAGTTCTAAACACTCAAGACTATCATTCCAAATATGATTATTTTGAGTGTGGTTGCTATTACATTGTATACACTGTAGTGTATATTCTATTTGAGGATAGTTTGGAAAATCAAAATGAGTGAATGATCCCTAGGATTCCAAACTTATTTAATGCATCAACACTTCTGTGAGATTGCCATAAGGCTAGGAAGGAAATGCAGTGCAAATAAGAAAGGGGGGAATGCCAGCATTAAGTAGTGACACAAATGACACTGTCATTATGTAATAATGAAATGCAACAAGGAAATGGGACTAGGCTTTGGGTTGTAAGACTTCATCATAGAAAGTATCAGTGATTCAGTGTGACTCAAGTTAACATGTCAATATGCTACATTGGCATTAAGAAGAAACAAAAAGAATAGAGAAGAATGGTAAAGAGTAAAACCTATAGGAATAAAGATATAAAATCTCAACTTGTCAGTGAGAATCCAGGATACTTATGTTGAAGCACAATGATCACTGATAAAAGCAATAGCAAAGATAAAATAAGGTTAGAGAGATAATTCATAGGGAGATTGTAGAGTGATTTGGATACTAGATTTAAGACCTATGCATGAACCTTGAGGACTGAATCTCTCAGAAACTGATAATATAGACTCTGATGTTAGAAAATTAGACGTTGCAAAGCTGTGCCACTTCCTGGAGATTGATACCAAGAATGTTGTATTGCAAATCTGTACTTTAGCACTTATTTGGGTATTTATAAACTAGATGATTCTTTGAAAACTGTTGTGAAAATTAAATGATTCCAAACTGTTACAATTTGAGCCTAGCATGAACAAAAAACCCTAAAAGCATTGAATATGGTAAATACAATATGATTATTTCATTTTGAGCAAAAAACCTTACCATTATAAAATATATGTATTAGCAAGACTAATCTTTCATCAAAGGAAGTCTCTATAGATAAATCTTTGGATGTAGTTTCAGAAAGTACAAACAGCATGGGATTTGATATTCTAAAATACTACTTCAACATCATTACAAACATTAATAGATTTTACAGTCCAATAATTCAAAACTCTGTTGAAAGACCATCTCTATTGACATGCAGTGTCTTGAAAACCAAAACACTGTATTGTATAAAGTATAAATCTAAAAACTCTCTTTGACTTCTTCCTCTCTCCCTCTCACACTTCCTCTCCTTCTCCCTCTCCCCTCCCTCCTTCATCCTTTCCTTCCCTCCAGGATCCCACTTCCCTGCCTTGCTCTCTGCTCTGTGCTCACAGTTGTGTGAGTTAACTCACTAACATCAGGATAAAGCGCCTCTTGTGGTTTTGCATTTCTATGGCTTTGCTAACACTTTATTTAACTTAATTGCAAATTAGAAATGATTTTTATTGAGATAAACTTTCCAATACCAAGATTTTTAGGAAGAGTTAATTTTTTTAATACTCCACACAGGAGAGCTACTTCTGCTTCCTCCAGTATGTGGCATGTGGCTTTCCTTGCAAAACTTTTAAAAAGACACTAATTTTTATGAAAGAGAGGAGTGTGGATTAGAGGGAAATATTTGGGGACAAGCCATGAGAATCAATCATTTCTGCTTTATTAAAGCTAAATATTAAAGTTCATCAAACAGAATCTCCATTCAATATGAGTAAATGTAATGTGCAAAAGCTGTATGTACAACATGAAATTACTTGGTAAAATAAAAGATATCTCCACAGTTTTGTTACTGGAGTCATTGGAAATTACAAACTGTATAACAAAGTCAGATTGAATCAACAGTGCTGGGCTCTGCATAGGTTGATAGGGTTGAAAATATATTTGAATTAGAATTATATTTTGAGCAAGTATCTAAAGAGTTCTAAATCTCTTCTTCAGAGAAAATGGACATGGAACTGGAAGCATATACTAAAGAGTAATGGCTTTATTTACTTTGTTTTATATACGCTTATTTTCACCCCAGATATAGCTTGAGTATTTAAAGCTGGTTTAGGTTACAAGTAGGTGGACTTTAATTTTTTTTAGCATGCTCTACTGTTTCCTAAGTGAACCATAATGAATCATTTCTGAAATTTACTCAAGTTTTCCTAGATCTAATTCACGTTTTTTGTTTGTTTGTTTTGTTTTAAAATTCTCAAGATAAAGAGCTCACTTGGTCAAATGGTTGTCATTGCTTAAATTAGTGTGAAATAGAATTAAACAGGACAAGCTTATTTATTCTTATTCAACAACATACACTTTGTTTGTTTGTATTATTTTATAAATTTTTAAATATATATTTTATTACTTTTATGGTTTTTAGTCCAGTCCAGTCAATGTCCCCCTCCTGGTTTGCCCTCCCACAGTTCCTTACTCCATTCCTCCTCTCACATGGCCCCAAGAGAATGTTCACCCCCACCCCACAGGCCTCCCTACTCCATGGGGCCTCAAGTTTCTCAAGGGTTAGATATATCTTTTCCCACTGAGACCAGAACAGGCAGTTGTCTACTATATATGTGTTTGGGGGCCTCTTCCCAGCGCTTTTATGCTGCCTGATTAGTGGCTCAGTGTATGAGAGATCTCAGGGGTCCAGGTTAGTTGAGACTTCTGTTCTTCCTATGAGGTCACTCTCCTCCTCAGCTTCTTCCAACCTCTCCCTAATTCAACCACAGGGTTTCGGGACTTCAATACAATGTTTGGATGTAAGTATCTGCATCTGTCTCTGTCAGCTTCCTGTTGAACAACTATGCTATGTCTGCCGCCCAGAATAACATAGACTTTTAATAATATTCATTATTTTGTTGTTGTTGTTTGTATGCTAGCTTTTGTTTTTTTTTTAATTAGGTATTTTCTTCATTTACATTTCCAATGCTATCCCAAAATTCCCCCATGCCCTCCCCTTACCCCACCCCCACTCCCACTTCTTGGAGTTTGCACGACCAATGGGCCTCTCTTTCCAATGAAGACCAACTAGGCCATCTTCTGATACATATGCAGCTAGAGACAAAAGCTCTGGGGGGTACTGGTTAGTTCATATTGTTGTTCTACCTATAGGGTTGCAGACCCCTTTAGCTCCTTGAATACTTTCTCTAGCTCCTCCATTGGGGGCCCTTTGATCCATCCAATAGCTGACAGTGAGCATCCACTTCTGTGTTTGCTATGCCCAAGAATAGCCCATATTCATTATTTAAAATGTTTTCTAGGTACAACAAAAAAGAAAGGAAAGGCCTTTAGTGAACAGATAAAGATAGCATGTTAGTTTGAAAGACACTTATAAAAAGGATTTTAAAAAAAGAATAAAGAATTATGTTAAATATAATTTAAGTTTGCAAATGATTCAATTCAAATGTCACTTTACCTTCTATTCTCTCAGGTTTAATTCTCCATCATCATAATACATCTTTAATATAAAAAATTGTTTAAATTATGGTTTCTGTATCTCACATCCTAATCATTTCCATCTGAGATTTGCGTACTAAACAACATTATCCTAGTATGATCTACCTCGATTTATTTTAAATTTTATTTAAACTTACTCTAATTTACACTTACTTATTGTGTGTTGAGGGTGAATGGAGACACTGAAGGACATTTGTATTGGTCACAGAACAAGTTGGAACAGGCATCTCCCTCACTACACTATGTCAGCTTCAGGGAGCAAAATCTGGCTTAATGCAAATGCCTTTATACCTCAGTCCATCTCGCCATTAAACTGTCTCTTTAACCACACAAATACACATACAGTCCAAATATGTGTAATTATGGCAGTTTTGTCCTCTGGTAACAACAACCTCTGTATACAAGTGAAAGCTAAATCAACAGCATGACCTCTTTTTATGTCATTCATCTGCTATCTAAAATTGAACGAGAAGGATCAGATGGTTCATCATACAGGATCCTTTCTGCATTCTGATTATAAAAGTGGAAGAGGAGAAAAGAATATTAATAAGAAGTCCAAGGTGTGTGGGTGCTTCTGCTTTCTTCTTGAGACAATCCTAGTGACTATTCCTTAAATCTCAGCCAACTTATTGTCTTTGGAGAGTAGGAGAAGGGTACTTGCCCATGTCTCTAATAACTGTGCAATGAGACTGATTACCATAGAAATGATATTCTAATTATTTTTCTTCTAAAAATTAAGTTGCATTATTTTAATCTCGCAAAGTTCTTAATAAAATGTGTCCCTGCCATTCGGTCCGGCATATTATAACTAACAGATTTCTATGATTTATAGATCTCAAGTGAGATTTCATGTTGACAGAGAAATTTGTTTTACCTGATTCTTTATATTTATAAAAATTGTTTTGTTAACACCCATATAAAATAAAAGCATAATTTTTAAGTATTCAGAATATATTTAATAATAGTTTAATCTCTTCACTATATTTTATCTACAAATGCATGCCAGAAATAAAATTATATGTATATACACATACATAAATATATGTTGTGCACATATAGACATTATTTTTCAAAAACAACAGAAAGCAAAACTGAATTTTTATGCAGATTGCATTGAAAATTTATTAGGCACTTTCACCCATTTCCTTTATTGCATTAGAATTTTTTATCCTTCTGCATATTTCCATTACAGTAGAACTTTTCCATTTAAAATCATATATCTACTGGAAACTGTTAGAGATTCCAATCATTACCTAACCTGTTAGCGTGATTCTTACAATGAACAGTTTCCTATTTTAGTCTACATTTTGTAGCTAAAATCAAACAACGCCGAGAAAGTTAGGTTTTTGTTAATGGGACATAAACTAGGGTCATCTTGGAAGAGGTATCCCCAACTGAGAAAATAGTTCATCAGATTGACCTCCAAGTCAGTGTGTGTGTGTGTGTGTGTGTGTGTGTGTGTGTGTGTGTGTGTGTTGTGAGAGGAATTTTCTTGATTCAGGTTTGATGTGGGAGGACCAAGATTACTAGTTGCAGTGCATTTTCTGGGCAGGTAATTATGCATTTTATGAAAACCGAGTAAGCCATGAGGAGGCACAGGCCAGTAAGCAGCATGGTCTCACCATGGAGGGCCTACTTTCATATTCCTGCCTCGAATTATTATTCTGATGTTCCTGAGTGGAAGACTGTGATTTGCAATCCAAGTATCCACTTCTTCCTCAATTTTCTTTGGTTATGGTCTTCATAACCAACTAGGAAAATGTAAAGCACACAAATGAAGCTCCTCCTCCTTCTAGATTGAAAAAAAAAATGAGGACCAAGGCACCAATGCATGAAGAAAAAGAACTTTTTATAGTTTCTTTCCATGATGAGATATATTTGGACAAAGTAAGGCAACCCATAACCTATCCATCCACCCCATCACTCTGTTTTATAAGGACACATGAGCCCATGTAAGCCATGATCCATGGTAACCCAACACGGAAAATCCTTTCTGTCTATTCACTACTGAAAGTTCATACTCTGAGCACTGTATGTCAGCAACACTGGAGTTTTAGAGGAGACTTTTTCAAACCATAGCTTTCAGTGCTTGTACCGCCAAAAAGCATGTCCTTTTGGTATAGAGAATACATTCTTTTTTAAATGTATAGGTTCCTGAAAATGTAATCTTACTCTAACATAATATTTGAAGTGTATATCCCAAATACTGTCTCTTTGAATTAAGCCTTAGGCACGATTCATCCTGATGTTACCTCTCTCCAGCTGGGCACTCCTAAAATCAAGTAAGTTATGTGTTTTCAAAATACACTGGTGGAAAAATATAACTTAACTATTCTAATTTAAATGTGAGCACTACAAAAGAAAGACGATATATCAGTTCTACAGTTACTCCAAAACCCAACAAGACAAGCAGTTTAATTTGAGCTTTGAGAATTATTTCCTTAGTGCATATTCTTTTTCTCCAAATATGTCAATGCCAACTTTGAGGTCCAAATATTTCAGGTTGCATAATTTCCATATCCTTTCTGGACACAGGCCATGTTTCTGCTTCCATGCATTGAATGCCTTGTAGTTTTTCTAAGCTAATAGTACATAAAGATGGAACTTGTCATCACTGAGACAAATACCTGAAGGGAACAATTTAAAAGGACGAAGGATTGATTTTCCCTAAGGTTTCCATGGATTTGGTCCAAGGTCAGCTGAATCCATTGTTTTAGACTTGCAGAAACATAGAGTACCATGGCAACAACAGTGTATTGCAAAGGCTACTCAATTCATGGTAGCCAGGAAACAAGAGTGAGAGACAGAGCAGAAATAAAATATCCTTTGGATTTGCTACTGCTAGAAACTGCTTATTCCATTTCTTACGGTAGGCACATCTTAAAGCTTCAAGAACACAAAAAGATATTAGTGCTGGAGAGAAAATTAAATCTTCAACATTTATGTCTATGAGAACATTGAATATTTAAGCCATACATTTTCTGTGATAGCGTAAGATACAGATACTCTGTTTCAAATAATACTCTGTAGTACCAGTTGCAATCATGCTTATAAGTGTAAGTCCAAAATTACCTTTAAGGTTCAAGTGCAGTTTTGGTGGGAGCTCCTGTGATTCACCATGCTATAGAGTAGTTATTCCAACACAAAGGGGAAGAATGGCAGCATGCTAACAAAGCAATGGACCCTGCATCCCCAATGCTAAATATCAATATCCAGAGTCATAATGCTGTGAGATCCTAAGGACTTGGGGAACCCCAAACCAGCTGAGGCTTTTCAAGCTGCACCCTACATTCTCTTTACCTTGAGCTAGCTCTGCTCATTCTCTAGTTTTCTCTGGTAGACAGTTGATATTCTAAATATCTTCAACATCTTTAGCATCTTTCTTGTAACTTGAAGCATTCCCTTCCCATGGCATTTCTGACACTACTCATATATCCTGGTCTCCCATGCATATTTGAAAAATTGGAAGCTTCCAAAACCATAACCTGTCTTTCCTCATTTCTACAAAATCAGTGCCACATAGATTCTTACAGAGTTTACCAGCTAAAGCAGTAGACACTTCTATTTGTTTCAATATTTAAAGATTCATTTATTTTGTTATTTTTGATGGATGAGTGTTTTGCCTACATATTTGTATGTGCACCAAATGTGGGGCTGATACTTTCAGAGGTTTGAAGAGGGCATCATATCCCTTGGGTCTGGAGTTATAGGCAGTTGTGAGCTGCCAGGTGTATGCTGTAGATAATGAACCTATGTCCTTTCTAAGAACAAGTGAGTACTCTTCCTGTTCTAATCACTGAAAAAACTCTCCATCCCCAGCTCATCCTTTTGACCATGGTCCCAGAAGCTTTTGAATATTTACATTATTGAAGATGAAGAAAAGTTTCCCTAGATATCCTCTTTAGAAATATACTTCTGAGCGTTCATCTCCAAACCAAATCAATCTCTCTCTCTCTCTCTCTCTCTCTCTCTCTCTCTCTCTCTCTCTCTCTCTCTTATTTTTTATTTTTATTTTTATTATTTTTTTTTGTTTTTTTTTTTTTTTGAGGCAGGGTTTCTCTGTGTAGCCCTGGCTGTCCTGGATCTCACTCTGTAGACCAAGCTGGCCTCGAACTCAGAAATCCACCTGCCTCTGACTCCCAAGTGCTGGGATTAAATGCGTGTGCCACCATGCCCTGTGAAACCAAATCTTTCAAAATCTTGAGTCAGTAGTAGGTAGGACTTGGTCAGTTCTTAATATGCATTGGCCTTGTTGTATTTCACAGCAACCCTTCCTGACTTCTGAATTTTACAATCTTTCAGACATTATCACACCATACAAATCATCAGTATCAATTTTTTGTCAGTCAGACTTTTCTTTTCTGACAAACACCTGAGAGAAACAATGTTTAAAGATGGATCCATTTTGCCTGTGATTTCAGAGGATTTGGTTTAGGTAAAGCTGGATATATTTGCATTGATCTTGAGGAAGTCTAGAAGCTAATAATGGTGAAAGTGCATGGCTGAAACTTCATGGGAACTGAGAAGTGGAGGGGAAAGGAAAGCAAGACCAGGTAGGAACCAAAAGAGTAATGTTGGGATGGATTTTAAGCATTCAATATGTGAGCTCATATATTAGACAGAATAGCCAAACCATAATAGGCATCTACTGTCAACCATTTGATATAGTGAAAGATGAATCTAACATAAAGACTCTACTAACCTATAAATAGAATTTTCTCTAGATATTTTCCTAGGGTGTAGAGATTCTATGATACTTTCCTTGACATATGAAAGTAACCACACTTCCATGTTCTAAGATATAGGTTTGCAGTACTAACTCCAGGGACATCTAAAATCTCTCCATTTGTGGTTCTGCTGACAGTGACAGAGGTGACTTACTGCCACAGATGAACCTCACTTGGGTCCTCGATCCATGGGTAAAACTCGGGTTCCGGTTACAGGTGGGCAAAGGAGTCAGCAAAAGTGGGGTGACAGACTCGACACAAGGGAGTGTGGTTCTGAATGTAATTTGTCAAATCGAGCATCAAACTTTTTATACAGAAGAAAATAGGGAAGTTAGGTGACACACCAGCAAGGTACAATGAGGTTACCGGATGCTTACATAAAGCAGATGAAAGCAAACACAGAAGGACTAGCAGGAACCAACTGGGATAAAATTCAATGTTAACAACTGGAATCAAAAGCAGCTCCACCTAAGGTCCACTTAATCTTATTAATCAGGGGCAAGGGCTGCATGCCCTTGCCATAGTTCCCATTCTAGTCTATTGTATAGTCCACCTCCCCGTTAGGCCATAGTAAATTCTTGTGTATGGGTGTAACTCAGCTATCTATAGTATCTACTCTGGTTCCTCCTTAGATAGCAAACTTCCTTCTTCCTAGATAATGGTAAATTCCTGTGTAGGGCAGTGACTTAGCTATCCATGCCCAGGGTTGGCTCAAGGACTGCCTAGAATCTAACTTATCTATATGTCAAATAGAGGCACTTATAATACAGCAATATTAAAGGAAAGCACACAGATCCATTTACCACTAAAGCAAGCACATTGGAGCATTCATTATACAGGATGCCACATTTCCAGGAGACTAAATTTTCATGAACTTTTTGCCTCAGGACAGCGCCCAGGTTTTTGGGGCTTGTCTCGCTTGTCACTACTGGAGTGGATGTAGCAACCTACACCCACTTGAGCAATACACTAGAATGCAGGAGAGAGTGAAAGAACCTAGTGGGGAAACCCCCACTCAATTCCCAATCCGGTGTGCACCCAAGAATCACGAACAGACAACCATCTTGATGTAAAAACACAAGGTAGTTTAATGGCGGAGCTCCGGATGGAAAAGAATCGAAACATATCTCACACAGGAGACAGTGGTTTCGACCAAGAGGCTTGGAAGCTAGGGGTTTTTATAGAAAAAGGGGCTGGGGCTGGGGGAGGAATTTGCTCGGTTTCACATGACTGGTCCATTTAAACATCAGCAGCCTGTTAACATTTAACTTAGGTCAGAAGGGCAGGGATAGGGAGGCACCAGGCCAGTCTGGCATGTCATTCTCTTTATCTCTTTGTCTTTATGGCCAAGCAGCCTCAGGACTGTCTTAATGACAGGGCCTGCTCAGGCATGTCCTGGCCTGTTCTGCTATGTTCTCAGCCCCAGGTTTCAAAGCTCACAAACAACTCTTTGGTCTATTTGACATACATTGCATGAATCACAAGTCTCAAGTTTTATTTTCTTTCAAGAGAAGCTTGTAATCGCAGTGCACACTGATCCCTGAGTTTTCACAGATGACTTAAGCCCTATACTGTAAGCCATTTCTTATCACTCTAGACATGAGATGAGTATAGAAGCCTCAGTATATCTCCAAAGTATTTTTAGATCATTCTCCCATTGTTTTATTTAGCACCTTTCTTTCCTTATTAAACTCCCAATCAATTAATTGCTTTGCCATGCCATTGGTTATTTCTCCTGAAAATACGTTTTAATTTTCATACGACCTGACTAACAATGTTGTAACTCTTTACCTTTCCTTCTCTAGAGACAAAAAAAAACTTAAACTCTTTGTTTTTCCCATCTTCTGTTGTACTACAGTGAAGAGAAGATAGCAAAATGTCTTACACACCTCCTTGGATATTCTTATGCTTAGATTTCTCCCACCAAGTACCCTAATTCATAGCTTCAGTTTCTGCTCTCCATAAAACCTTAAGTAATGTATATAACTGAACAGAGTTTTAGGAATTATGAAATGGAAGTTCTTTCTATGGCTTCTAAAGTCATGTCTCCCATTTTTTGTTTGGAAGTTCATCAGAAATGTCTTTGATATTTCCACTAACAGGCTGTTTGTTGGTACTGAAGTAACCTAATAAAATAGGGCATTCTTCATAGCTTTTTCTCTTATAAACAATCTCATACTTAATGATATACCTAACAACAGAGAACTTTTTATCTTTTCTCCATTTTTCTACAGCCACATGCATCTCCTTAGGATGTGTTATAACAACACTCCATCTGCTAGTGCAAATTTCCTTCTTGTCAGTGATGATAAAACTATTGAACACTAACTCAGTAATATGTCAAGAATTTAGATTTATTCAACACTAAGGTTTCAACACTCAAGGATCTAATCTGTTAGGGAATTGTTGTTATTCCCTCCTTAAATGGCAGAAGAAAGAGACAAAATAAGGAATTTCTTTCTTGATACACAGTTAGGGTGAGGACACCTAATCTCATTGATGAATCAATTGAACTCATGATCCAATCACTTTCAAAACCCTTGGATTTTGATATTACTGTGCTAGTCATGTCTGAATTATGGGAGAGTGGGTAGGTACATTCACAGCATAGCTGCCCATTATGATATCCTCCCGGATCAAAGAAAATTTCTTCCATTTTTCTCAACTGAACAGTCAAGGGAGCCTTTCTCAGCTAATCAGCCTGACAAGTTCTCTTTATGAAAAAATCAGTCATCTTCGGTATCCTGAGACCTGGCTGTGCACACTACAAGTATGCAAAACAAGGATGAGTGGAGAGAGAATTTAAACTCATTATCAGGTTCCCTATCATTTTCCAGTCTCCCACTGCATCAGCTCACATCAGTGGAAATCACCTGGTTATTTTAAGATTTTAGATACTCTATCTGAGTACGACAACCTTGCACGTTTACCACAGAAATTTGGAGTGTTTTTTCCTACCTCTGTTCCTTGTACTATGGCTAGATAGCATTACATGGTCTTTATTTTACTCTTAATGGCTTCGTGATTTATAGCACAGAGTTTGTGCATACCACACTACAGCAAGAAATTCTGGATCCACTTTCTTGTGCCACATTTCTTTCTCAACCTTTGTAAGCCACTTGTTTTCTCTCCGTTTCAGATTCATCTCTATAACATGGTTATCATGGAAACAAATACATTGTTAAAATTACTAGATTTTAAGCAATTCTTGTCACAAAGAAAGCTCTTAATAAAGATTAGATCATTGTTGTTACTATGGCAACACTCTGGGTCATGCTGCATTAACATATCCCTCCTTACTTTGGGCACTGTTGCTCTTAAAAAAATTTATTCTCTTTGTGTTATTGATCATAGCTGTCCATGCAAGAGAAAGGTATCTGAAGCCACTAAAAAAATGCTATGATATCTCTTATCTTTTCTATACAGCTCTCAAACAATATGGAAAATAAAAGTATGTCAGATGGAGACCAAAGCACTGTCTGTATTGACTGGTAAGAAAGAACCTGTCCCAGTGAATGACTGGAATAGTTCCCCTATAGAAGAACTGTGCAGAAGAAAAATGGAGCTTAGAGGACAACATCGCCAATTCTTCCCAAATTCATTAGCTTGACAAATTCTTCTTCTACTCCTGTCATAGAATCATGAGGCAGATGATCAACAACATCCTTGTGCTCACAAATATGCCCGTTAATGAAAAGAACTTCTATCAAGAAGCAGAGAGAAATTGTTGTTTTCATCTTGATCATGGGTTTATTACTGGTCAACCCATCATAAAATTCTTCCTTTTTTTATTTTTATTTTTTCTGGTGGTTCTGAAAATTTAAAGAGCATCTCATATTACAGATAAAGTATAGCATTTATTATACTCCTGGGTCTTTTAATAGAATAATATTGTGTTCTCAGAGACAGAGTTTCAGTATTAACAAGGATAGCAGTCATATTTTAAGACCTAGATATAAGATAATGCTAGATCACTCAAAATATCTGCATGGAAATCTAAGCATCAGGTAACTGCTAGTTAAGAGAAAGATTTTTCTGGTACTTTATAAATACTTTTCAGTGCTCACTAATATTAATTTACTATGACTGACATATAATCACCTCATTCTATATTATTCTGATATTTCATTAAACTCTTCAGGACTTTTCTGTGTTTTGTCTTTTCCCATTAAATCTTGGAGCTACTTTGCATGTCTGTTCTTCCTTTAAAGGTGAATGTGGTTCATGATCAAAGCAATGAACTACATATTGTAGCTGTATTTCAAACGCATGCTTTTAGGTGCTAGATTTGAAATGAAGAAGAGACTGCTCAGTGTTCTTTCAGTAATTGCCAGTCCCTCCCACATCTATAGTAACGCAATAACCTGAATAGTAGGTTGGTACTGTACTTGAATACATTTAATTTTTTTTCTTCATGAATGAAGCAATGTTTGCAAAGAATATGAACCTATATTTGACTACTAAGCTCCAGTTGATAATATGGATATTGATTTAGGTGCCCTCCTCATTAGTCTAGAATGAAGAATCAATGTCTCCATTTATTGTTTGTGGTAAGAAAAATAGAGCCAACTCTAAATTTCTGTGAATGAAGATAAGTTGTATGCTAATATTTCAAAGCTGTAATTAGTCCATACATAATCTAATGTGGCATAATAGCATGAAGGTCAAAGACAGAAATGCAGTTTAGGTTTGTCATAAGTCCCAAACCTAACTATATCAGATTAAGTAATATTAAAAATATAAATCCTCAGGCATGTTTGAAGACTAAGTGCAAATATTAATAGTATTAGTCAAATATTCTGTTTTTATCTGTCAATTTTATGTGTATTGATCACAAGTTTATTTCTTTTCATTTCCATGATTTGTAAATTCTAGAATTTATAACATATGCCTCATATTTTGGGTCTCTAGCATGTATCTGTTCCTTGTTATGTGACTGTTCATAGTCAGAATAATTTATGAAAATTTAATGAAAGAAGAGAGTTGCAAAACTCCAGATGATAAAGAATTCTAAAATTAAGAGATATAAATGTTTGTGAGGTTGTAGTCAAAGATTTTTCACTTACTACAGCTTCTGATTGATAGTCTTAGTCATGGGAATTCTAATTAGTGTTCAGTCATTAATGAGCTCTACATCAATTAAGAAACTATTCCTATGTAGTCACAGTAATTTTCCCAGACTCTTTTCCCACCTGGTATGTTTTTCTTTATATAGACCATTGGTTTGCATCATTTGAAATCTATTCTCAAGGATTCTCACT
This sequence comes from Mus musculus, assembly GCF_000001635.26. Taxonomy (NCBI): domain Eukaryota; kingdom Metazoa; phylum Chordata; class Mammalia; order Rodentia; family Muridae; genus Mus; species Mus musculus. Next base: position 50,539,321 of record NC_000074.6, on the reverse strand, counting down.
CAATAAAGTTACCTCAATATCCTTTCTTTTTTTTTTTTTTTTTTTAGAGTTTGAACCTTATTTCAATTTATTTATTTATTTTTTATAATTCTTCAAAAACATAGTAGCTAAGAAAAATGGAATTATCTTGGTGATCTTCTGGGAAGGCCATCTCTGTGGTGCTTGATTTTGTTACCAGTGGCAATTTTCTGAGAACACATTTACTGAGTACAAGAAAAAATTGGCAGAACGGCTAAGGACAAAAACACCCAACACCTCTCCGGCAGAGCTGAAAGACATGGTGGAGAAACACTTGGACTTTGCCTCTAAGTGCTGCTCTATAAACTCACCTCCTCAATATCCTTTCTACTCTTCTTGTTTTGACAAAGATTCTCTTTAGCCTGGCTAGCCTAGAACTTCCTATGCAGCTTAGGCTGGCCTATAATTCAAAGAGACTGCCTGCCTTTGCTTTCAGAGTGCTAGATTAAAGTGATCAGGCCTGGTCCTGCCAAGTAATCTTTTAAAATGGTAACCTCTTTTCAAAATTCTCTCTTACTTTTCAGTATTATCCATTGTGTTTATTACTGTGTAAGGATTTATAGACTTTAATGGTTTTAGTATAGTCTATTCCTCCTCTCTTGAACTTTTAATGAGGGAGGATTTTTTTCTTTTCTACTGATGAAAATTCAGAGTCCTTTAAAAATCTTAAAAACTAGAAATTTAAAAAATAATTTAAAACTATGAATAGTTGCATGTAACTTAGTCTAACTACAGTTAATCATGAATCAACAACAGATAATGATTTAAAGGCATTTGAACTGTTTAGTTTACTTTTACAAATATATTAATTCAATGATTAGTAAAGCATAGAAATTCAAATCAAATTCTATACCATAAGCCTTCATTCTTTTTCTTATTTACTTTAAATTTCTATCTAAAACCTGTCTATCATCTATCTATCTGTCTATCTATCTATCTATCTATCATATATCTGCCTATCTATCATTTATCTATCATCCATATATCTATTCTACTATATTTGCTTGTAACAAGTTGTTTAAGTGCATGCTTATCTGGAGGACGGGTGAAGACATAACAGCATATTCCTAAAAGAACTAAGTAACTCCTCCAAGGTATAGCATGTTATGGATGGTGCACTGACTTCTCTGTAGTATGAATGTTGAAGAACCTAGACTGCTTCTCAGGCACAGTGTTTAGATTGTTTTGTATTCTGACTTTCAATGAAGACTGGTAACAAGTTACTGATTTGTGTTTCAAACACTGTGGGAAGTTGGTTCCCACAACATCTGCACAAGCTCACTGCCTTAGGGAAGATATAAACGGAAACTATGTTGGTACATCCATATTGTAAGTGATTATAGAGACTCTCACCCTTTTTGATAGTCTCCTTTGGGGAGGAAACTGTGCAATAGCATACATAAAAACATACACAAACAAGCACATAGACAGGGAAAGAATTGTTGATCATGTAAAGAGAAAGGGAATGTGCCATTTACCCCTGAGCCTTACTTTAAGTGATATTTTTCATGCTTTTAATGTAAAGTGTGTGACAATAGATACTCCAAAATAGTTTATATTTCAACTAGTTAAAATATCTTCCCTATATAGTTGCCCATAGCTAGAATAAAATGATATGACACTGGGATTTATTCTTAAACATTTATTTTGCTGAAATAAAACTCCCCTGAAGGTATTGACACATAGTAGATATATCCACACTTACATCAGAGTGAAGGAGCTTGAAACACACTGCTATCCTGTGGTAAGAAAAATCTCTTGTAGACATTCACCAGAACTACATAACATTTTAGTGTATGTTAAGATATCATTGTTTTATCTGAGGCAAGGCAGTCTAAAACTCATGACTATAGTCCAAGCTGGCTTTGAATTCTTGGGACCTGTTGACTCAACCTCCTATGTGTAATTAAAAAAAAAAATGTACATGACTTTAACTTTGAAAATTTGATATTTTATGTCATTTACTTGTTAAAATATAAATCCAGCATTATCTTTACTACAGAGGTATCTTATTGGCTTGGAACTTAGAAATTGATGGTTAATTTAAAAAGTCTTAGAGAATAATTATTGGTTAACAACATTAAGCTTTTAGTGTAGAATACATTAATCCCCATTTTAGCAATCCATAATCAGAAATTAATAGAATTAGTGAATAAGCTTCACAAATTCAGAGATTGTGGCCTATAAATAATGCCTTCAAAGCAGCAACACTTAATGCTTGGTCAATTTTAGACTTGGTATTCTGTTAACACTTGATGAACTGGCTTAGAAGCATAGAATTAATGATTTCTACTTTTTAATTAACATGATAAACACTGTGAACTTCTAATATATTTCACTTGTGATTTACAGTTTAGGTACTGAATCTTTTCCTCTTATTAGTGGCTTGTTTTTTCTCTCCTAGATTCTCTGAATCACTTCTTTGTTAGTTCTCATATAAGTACACAATTTTCGACTCCTTGGGCCTTTTCCATGCAGTTATATGAAGATTGACAACTGGGTGCATATAGTAAGATACTTCTATATACTAAAAACATATTTAATTTTAGGGTGACATGACAAATTTAACTAGTTTATTATTAGAATAGCCACATTCTGTCTGTGAACATTTTGTTACAGCACATGGATTGACACTTTCTCAAACAATCTAGTTCTTGCCTTACTCTGACTTTTGGTGTATATTATGATCTGAACATTGCAAAATCAAAATTTGTAGAGAACTTAAATATTTCTGAAATGTATCTGCACAGCTAGCTGTTTCTCCCACTGAGGCCAGACAAGAAAGCAGAGTTAGGGAACACACTCCACATACAGGCAACAGCCCCTGATCCAGTTCTTCAGAACCAACAGGAAGACAAGCCTGTACATCTGCTACATATAAGGGTTGGGGGGAAGGCCCAGGCCATGTATGCTCTTTGATTGTTGGTTCCATCTTTGAGAGCCTCCAAGGGTCCAAATTAGTTGACTCTGTTGGTCTTCCTGAGGAGTTACTTCCCCTTAGGAGTCATTATTCGTTCTCCCAACTCTTCCATAAGTTTTCTCAAGCTCTGTCCAGTGTTTGGCTGTGGGTCTCTGCGTCTGTCCTACTCAGCCGCTGAATGGAGCCTCTCAGAAGACAGCCATGCTGGGTTTCTGCCTGCAAGCATAAAAGGATATCGTTAATAGTGCCTGGAATTGGTGCTTGCCCATGGGATGGGTTTCTACTTGAGCTGGTTATTGATTGGCCATTCCCTCAGTCTCTGATCCAGCCCCTGTTCCTGCATTTCTTGTAGGCAGGATACATTTTGAGTTGAAAGCTTTAAGGGTGGGTTAGTGTCCCTATAGCTCCACTGGGGTTCCTGTTTGGCTATAGGAGGTAGCTCCTTCAGGTTCTATCTACACTTCTATGAGTCTCAGATAAAGTAACTCCCAATGATTCTTGGGAGCTTCCCCTATCTCAGGTTCCCTAATATGTCCTCGACATGCCCCCATCTCCCCGACCCTTCCGGTTGCATATTTCCATTCATTCATTTTTATTATTACATTTTAAAAAATTATTTTATTTATTTACATTTCTGATGTTGCCCTGCTCTGGCCCTCCCTCCCACAATTCTTCATCCTATTTCCAGTCCCTTGTGCCTCTGAGATGGTGTTCTCTCTACCCCTGAGGCATCCTCCTTCCCTGGGGCCTCAAGCCTCTATAGGATTAGTCGCATCCTTTCCTGTTGAGGCCAGACAGTGTAATTCCCTGCTGTATATGTGCTAGGGAACGTGGAACAGCCCTGGTATGCTATTTGGTTGCTGGCTCAGTCTCTGGGAGCTCCCAGTGATCTAGGTTAATTGAAGCTTTTGGGCTTCCCATGAGATTGCCATCCCCTTCAGCTCCTTCAGTCCTCCCCATAACTCTTCCACAGGGGTCCCCAACATCAATCCAGTGATTGGCTCTAAGTGTCTGCATCTGTCTCGGTTAGCTGCTGGTAGGGCCTCTCAGAGGACAGCAACTCTAGGCTCCTTTCTGTAAGTACTTTATAAAAACTGTTTCAGGCTTTGGTGTCCTCTCTCCCCACATGAGATGGGTCCCAAGTTGGATCTGTCACTAGACAGCCTTTCCTTCAGTCTCTGCTCCATTTTTTTTTTTTTGTCCCTGAATTTCTTTTAGACAGGAGCAATTCTGGATCAGAAAAATTGACAGTGGGTTGATAACACTGTCCCCCCACTGGGGGCCCTGTCTATCTACTGGCCTTGGTCTCTTCAGGTTCCCTCTCCCACTGTTGGGCATTTCCACTAAGATCATCCCCACTGAGTCCTGGGAATCTCTCACATGCCAGGTTACTGGAATTTATCCCCCACCCCAAACCCAAGATGCTGGATATTTCCATTCATTCTCCTGGTCCACTGGGCTTCTCTTCTGTAACCCCAGCCCCACCCAACTCCCCTTCTTTTCCCTTCCTCTCCCCTTTCCCACACAGGTCCCTCCCACCCTCTGCCTCTCCTGGTTATTTGGTTCCCCCTCCTATTCTAGGTATTGAAGGATCCTCACTTGGGTCCCCCTTCTCGTTTCTTACAGTCTGTGGGTTGTATCTTGGATACTATATGAATTTTTGGCTAATATCCACTTATCAGTGAGTACATACCATGCATGTCCTTTTGGGTCTGGGTTCCCACACTCAGGATTATGTTTTCTAGTTCTATCTATTTCCCTGACAAACTCATGATGTCCTTGTGTTGTATAAATGAACCACATTTTCTATATCTATTCTTTTGTTGAGGGACATCTGTGTCGTTTCCAGCTTCTGGCTATTATGAACATAAGGCTGCTATGAACATAGTGTAGTATGTATCCTTGTGGTAAAGTGGAACATCTTTTGGGTGTATGCCCAGGAATGGTATAGATATGTCTTTAGATAGAGCTATATCCCGTTTTCTAAGGAATTGCCAAATTGATTTCCAGAGTGGTTGTCCAGTTTGCAATCCCACCAGTAATGGAGTGTTACTTTTTCTAAATTCCCTTGCCAGCATCTGCTCTCACTTGAGTTTTTGTTCTTCTCCATTCTGATTGGTACAAGGTAGTATCTCAGGGTCATTTTGATTTGCATTTCCCTAAGGACTAAGGACTTTGAACATTTCTTTGAGTGTTTCTCTCTCATTCGAGATTCCTCTGTTGGGAATTCTCTGTTTAGCTCTGTACCCCTGTTTTTAATTGGGTTATTTGTTTTTTGGAGGTTAAATTCTTGAGTTCTTTATACATTTTGGATATTAGACCTCTAGCAGTAGTAGGGTTCATGATGATCTGTTTCCAATCTGTAGGTTGCTGATTTGTCCTATTGGTGGTGTCCTTTGCCTTACAGAAGATTTTCATTTTAGTGAGATCCCATTTATCAATTATTGATCTTAGAGCCTGAGCCATTGGTGGTCTGTTCAAGAAATTTTCTCCTGTGTCAATGAGTTCAAGGCTCTTTCGTACTTTCTCTTCTATTAGATTCAGTGTACCTGGTTTTATGTTGAAGTCCGTGATCCACTTGGAGTTGAGATTTGTGCAATTTCAAATTTTTAATTTGAAATTTTGTATCTATTTTCATTCATCTACAAGCATACTGCCAATTAGTCCAACACCATTTATTAAAGATGCTTTCTTATTTTTACTCTGTGGTTTTTGGTCCTTTGTTAAAAATCAAGTGACCATAACAGTGTGAGATTTTTTTTCTATTACATTTATCCACCTCTCTGTCTCTGTACCAATACCATGAAGTCTTTAGGTCTTCATCACTACTACTCTGTAGTACAGCTTGAGGTCAATTATGGTGATTCCCTCAGAAGATCTTTTACTGATGTGAATTGTTTTGGCTTTCCTGGATTTTTGTTTATACATATGAAATTGAAAATCGGTCTTTTTATATCTGCAAAGAATTATGTTGGAATTTTGGTAGTGATTCCATTGAATCTGTAGATTGTAATAAGAAATCCATTTTTCCCAGGGTTAATAGTACCTATTCATGAGCATTGAATATCTGTCTATCTTCTAATATCCTCCTCAATTTTTTTCTTCAGGGATTGCTTAGTAAGATTTACACCAAAATATTTTATATTATTTGTGGTTATTGTGAAGGGTTTTTGTTTCCCCTAATTTCTTTCTCAGACTGTTATCATTTGTATAAAAGAAGGCTAGTAATTTGTTTAAGTTAAGTTTATATCCAGCCACTTTGCTGAAGTTGTTTATCAGCTGTAGAAGTTCTCTGGTGGAATTTAGGGAGCCACTTATGTATGCTATCATATCATCCACAACAGTGACAGTGTGACTTTGTCCTTTCCAAATTCTATAGACTTGATCTCCTTTTGTAGTTTAGTTGCTCTAGCTAGAACTTCAAGTTCTATATTGAATGGATAGGGAGAGAGTGGGCAGTCTTGTCCCTGATTTTTCTCCATTTAATTTGATGTTGACTGTTGGTTTGTTGTATAGTGCTTTTATTATGTTTAGGTATGTGACATGCATTCTGGATCTCTCCAAGACTTTTAATATGAAGGGTAGTTGTATTGTATTAAAGGTTTTTCAGCATCTACTGAGATGATCTTGTGACTTTTTTCTTTGAGTTTGTTTTTGTAGTGGATTACATTGATGAATTTCTATATTAATTATGTTGAATGATGTTTTTTGATGTGTCCTTGGATTCAGTTTGTGAGAATGTTATTGAATATTTTTGCATTGATATTCATAAGCAAAATGTGTCTGAAGTTCTCTTTCTTTGTTGGGTCTTTGTGTGGTTAAGTATCAATGTAACTGTGGCTTCATAGAATGTATTATGTAGTATTTCTTCTATTTCTGTTTTTTTGCTTTTTCTAAAATGTGGTACATTTACGCAATGGAGTACTACTCAGCTATTAAAACGAATAAATTTATGAAATTCCTAGGCAAATGGATGGACCTGGAGGGCATCATCCTGAGTGAGGTAAAACAATCACAAAGAAACTCACACAATATATACTCACTGATAAGTGGATATTAGCCCAGAAACTTAGTATACTGGAGATATAAGTTACAAGTTGCAAAACACATGAAACTAAAGAAGAACGAAAACCAAAGTGTGGACACTTTGCCCCTTCTTAGAATTGGAAACAATCACCCATAGAAGGAGTTACAGAGACAAAGTTTGGAGCTGAGACAAAAGGATGGACCATCTAGAGACTGCCATATCCAGGAATCCATCCCATAATTAGCCTCCAAACGATGACACCATTGCATACACTAGCAAGATTTTGCTGAAAGGACACTGATATAGCTGTCTCTTGTGAGACTAGGCCGGGGCCTAGCAAACACATAAGTGATGCTCACAGTCAGCTATTGGATGGAGCAGAGAGCCCCCAATGGAGGAGCTAGAGAAAGTATCCAAGGAGCTAAAGAGATCTGCAACCCTGTAGGTGCAACAACATTATGAACTAACCAGTACCCCTGAGCTCGTGTCTCTAGCTGCATATGTATCAAAAGATGGCCTAGTCGGCCATCACTGGAAAGAGAGGCCCATTGGACACGCAAACTTTATATGCCCCAGTGCAGCGGAATGCCAGGGCCAAAAGATGGGAATGGGTGGGTAGGGAAGTGGGGGGGAGGGTATGGGGGACTTTTGGGATAGCATTCTAAATGTAATTGAGGAAAATACATAATAATAAAAAATATTTTAAAAAAAGTAGTGCTATTAGCTTTACTTGGAAGGTCTGGTAGAATTCTACACTAAAATCATCTGGCCTTGGTCTTTTTTCAATTCAGAGGTTTTGAATGACTGCTTCCATTTCCTCAGGGTGTATGGAGCTGTTTAGATAGTTTACCTAATTTTTGATACAAGGTATCTGTCTAGAAAAATCATTCATTTCATTTAGATTTTCCACTTTTGTTGAATATTGGCTTTTGTAGTAAAACATGATGATTTTTTAATTTCCTCAGTATCTGTTGTTAGTTCTCTCTTTGTGTTTCTGATTTTGTTAATTTGGTTACCGTCTCTGTGCCCTTTAGTTAGATTGGCTAAAGGTTTATCAATCTTGTTGATTTTTTTCAAAGAATCAGCTCTCAGTTTTGTTGATTCTTTATACTGTTCTCTTTGTTTCTAATGGGTTGATTTTAGCCCTGAGTTTGACTGTCTCCTGTGTCTACTCCTCTTGTGTTTGTTTGCTTCATGTTGTTCTAGAGATGGCAAGTGTGCTGTTAAGTTGCTAGTATAGGATCTCTCCAATTTCTTTATGAAGGCACTTAATGCCTAATGTTATTGAAGGTCAGCCTTAGCTGGTGGTGATCTGATACAATGCATAAAATTCTTTCAATCTTATTCTATCTGTTGAGGCTTGTTTTATGTCCAGTTATTTGGTCCATTTGGAGAAGGTTCCATGAAGTGCTGAGAAGAAGATATATTCTTGGGGTGAAATATTCTCTAGATATTTGTTAAATCCATGTGGTTTACAATATCTATTAGTTTCCCTGTGTCTCTGTTTAGTTTCTCTTTCAAAGACTTGACCATAGGTGACAGTAAGGTGTTAAAATCTCTCACTATTACTGTATGAGGTTCAGTGTATGTTTTGAGCTTTAGTAAAGTCTCTTTTACAACCGTGGGCACCCTTGTACTTGGGTAATAGATTTTCAAATTGAGACTTCATCTTGATAACTTTTGGTTGAAAGTCTATATTATTGGATATTAGAATAGCTACTCCAGCTTGTTTTTTGAGACCATTTGCTTGGAAATTCTTTTCTAGACCTTCACTCTGTGGTAGGGTCTGTCTTTGTCACTAAGGTATGTTTCTTGTATTCAGAAAATTCCTGGGTCCTGTTTAAATATCCTGTCTGTTAGCCTGTGTCTTTTTTTTTATTAAGGATTTTAGTCCATTGATGTTTAGAGATATTAAATACCAATGATTATTTTTTCCTGGTATTTTTCTTGTTGGAGATGTGTGTTTGTGTATATGACTCTCTTTTGGGTCCCTTGTGTTTTGTTTGTTTGTTTTGTTTTCCTCATGGGGGGATTACCCTCCATGTATTGAAGTTTTCTTTTCTAGTTTCCTTCATAGGGATGGATAAGTACAAACATAGTGTTCATATTTGGTTCTTTTATGGAATATCTTGGTTTCTCCTGATGGAGAAGGAATCCTCACCCTCTTCTACTATTATTCTTATATGTGGTCTTTTCATTGTGTCCTGAATTTCCTGGATGTTTGGTTTGGAGACTTTTTACACTTTGTATTTTCTTTGACTGATGTGTCAATGTCTTCCATGGTATCTTCTTTGCCTGAGATTCTCTCTTCTATTTCTTGTTTTCTGTTGGTGATGTTTGCATCTATAGCTCCTGATCTCTTTCCTAGGTTTTCCATCTCCGGGGTCTCCTCCATTTGTGATTTCTTTATTGTTTCTATTTCTGGTTTTAGGACTTGGACCATTTTGTTCAATTTTTTTTCAACTGCTTGATAGTATCTTTTTTTATTTCTTTAAGGAAACTATTTGTTTTCTCTTTATGGGCTTTTACCTGTTTGCCTTTGTTTTCCTGTATTTCTTTAAGGGAGTTATCTATATTCTACTTAAAGCCCTCTGTCATCTTCATAAGATGGTAATTTAGGTCTGAATCTTGCTTTTCAGTTGGGTTAAAGAATCCATGGCTTACTGTGGTGTGAGAACTGGTTTCTCATGATGCCTGATTACATTGGCTTTTGTTGCTTATATCTTTGAGTTTGCCTCTCAGCATCTGTTTATTTATTGTGTTTACTGCACTGGGTGTCTCTGACAGAAGCAGGCCTCTTTGGAGTTAGGAAGAACTCTGTGACAAGGGTTAGAATAGGCCTCATGGGAGGCAGGCAGTGCTATCCCTGGCTAGTGGGAGCCTCCTTTGTCCCTGGTTAGAACAGGCCTCCTGTGTCCCTGGTTGTGTAAACCTCCTGAAAGACAGACAGTCTTTGGGGTCTAGGAGCAGAATATTCCCCATTTGCAGATGGAGGTGCAGATGGGAAGAACTATGGAGCTCGAACAGGAGTGATCCAAAATATGCTAGGCTCTTTGAGAGTCCTAGCTGACATGGGTACTGGGACAGATGTCTTACCTGTGTCCCTAGTTACAGCAGACCTCCTTAGTGATAGGCAGACTGTGGGATGTATGAGGGGAGCAGGCATGCAGATCTTTCTGGATGGAAGTACAGACTGGAATTTCCATTCATTCTTATGGAAATGAGGCAATCTCCCAAGTCTTCCACCACATCTGATCCTAAACCCACCTTTATGCCCTTCCTCATCCCCTCTCCCACCGAGTTCTCTCCTTCCATCTGCCTCCAATGACTGCTTTATTCTCTGCTTCCAAGTGAGATTCAAGCATCCTCCCTTGAGCTTTTGTTCTTGTTTAGCTTCTTTCAGTCTTTGGAGTGTAGAGTGGGTATTGTATGGCTAATATCCACTTAAAAGTGAGAACATATCATGCATGTCCTTTTGGCTTTAGGTTACCTCACTCAGGATGATAGTTTCAAGTTCTATCCATTTGCCTGCAAAATTCAAGATGTCTTTATTTTTAATGAGCTACACATTCTTACCTGCATTGGTTTTTCTAAGAGAAGTCCAACAAATTACTGGTATTCTAAGGTAAAAACAAAAAACAAAACAGACTTTTTAAAATTGAAAGCTGAGGATAAACAATGACCTGATAATGCCTCATTAAAACCAGAAGGCCTGCTGAACTAATTAATGTGATAGAGAATAATTAAAAGTGGGAGCAGATGTGCTGGTTTGATCGCTGAGACCAATAGCTGAGTATGAACAGGGGAATAGTTAAAATGAGGAATTTCTCTTGAAACATAGCATTTATTTCCCAATGATTTACCTTCAACTAAAGGATTTACTTACAATTAAATAACAGAGCAAAAACTTAAAGCACAGATATATTTGAGAGTTTGTGCCTGTGTTATGGGTATATTCAAAGGCAGTTTGGTAGGGGAAGACTTGTATGGTGTATGTTTATGAGGGGGAATGGTGTGTGTGTGTGTGTGTGTGTGTGTGTGTGTGTGTGTGTTTGTGTGTGTGTTACAGAGATGTGGTTTCAAAGGAAACAATAAGGTTTATCTTTGCAGAATAGACTAAGAACATGCTTAGATGGTATGGGTCTACAACAAAAGAGAAACACAAGTGCACACCTCTTAAGTTAGGGGAGATATAAGTAGTAGCTTTCATCATATACAGACAGACACATTTGGGGCACCCTCATAAATACTGTTCAAAATCAGATAAAGAGTTTTAGATGAACAAAATGGATAGTGAATAAAATAAACTGTGCTCAAAGAAACAGTAAAATCTGCCAGCCTTTCTGTGCCATATCCTATCTAGATAATCATGGCAATGTTAGGCACATCAAATATTTTCCCAATTTGCAAACACATTTTTTACAACAAGTTCTATCTTTCCCATTTAAAACACACCTTTTGAGATTGGTGTTATATGATAGGCTATGTATCTAAATTGAGTTATTTGCCCTCTCTTCTTGCTCTTGCAATCCCAAATATCTTTTTTTCAGGCCCTGCTCAGACTCATCTTTACTATTGAAGATGTTCCATTCTGTGGTCAAAGGACATTTTTCTGCCTGCCTGCTAGTTTATGTCTAACAAGTACTATGCTACTTCCAATTTATGCTCCCTGGTATCACTGCCTGTGATTCATGTGAATTATGTCTCCCTAACTAGAAGGTACAATTTTGATGGAAAGGGCCTTGTGTTTGAAATCTCAAGCAGTTTCCACTGTGTGTGCCACATTATAGCACAACACACACGCTATGCACAAAAAATCAAATTCCTTTGTTTTCCATTTTTTAAAGTTTGGAACAAAAGGTGAAACAGTAAAAGAAATGGTTCATTATCTGATTTTTTTCCCCATGCATTCCCTGGAGCTCTTAATATGCTGTGTTCTTTTAAATAAGGAAAACACCAGTATTCAATTGTTCTCTTGGCTTTCTGATATTTGTTTTAGTTAAATTCTCTGGAACTCTCTTTGCTTGTCTGTAAACTTGAGATGCTTAACTCACCTTCTGGGATTCTATCTCAGATAGATGATTTGATTTAAAGAAGAAATGAACCATGATAGGTATCAAGAATTTTCTTCAATCATCTACTTTTGCCAATGTATTTATTATATGCCTCCCCAAACCCATATACTGTTTCAGGCTCCTAATATTTTATTGATGGAATAGTATGGTACCTAATTAAGAAGTACAGGTTCCAGACCTTAAGGTATAGGTATAGGAAGATGGGCAGGAGAAACTAAATGTAATATGTGGCAGCACAGTGCTCCTAAAGTGAGGTATACATGTCACCAGCACTCTATCTCCTGGGAACTTGTTTAAAATATGTGCTCTTAATTCTGTTCTCAACTAGATAAATTGGTATGCTGCTGGATATATCCCAGGTTTCTGTATGTTGTCAAGCTCTCCATTTTGTATTAGTATAATTCTGTTATTCACATGAAGTTGAAAAACACTGGGGTAATAAATGAAAACATAGTTTGATCTAGACAGTCCTCTTCCTGGTCATCCAAGTGAGGTCATTTCTCAGTGCGACTTACTCTTTAGTGTCAGATGGAAACACCTTAAATGTAGTTTTTCTTCATATGAAATCATGGAAATGTCAAAGCCATGAAATAGAAGGCATAGTGCATATGTGTGTATATTAGTACATCATATAGAAGGAGAGTTAATTCAATTGCCCACAATGGGCTCAGATCTCAAAACTTTTCTATTTGTTTTATTTCAAATAAAATGAGGTTGTCATTATTGGAATCATCAAATTATTTCAATACCCAAAGTAATTATGATTATATACTGCTATGAAAATTTAGAAACATTATTTAGTGAATTAACCTGAGCATTTGAATACTTTGACACTACTTAACGTAACATGTAAATTTTTAACTTCACTCCAGACCATATAGGATTAATTTATGATTGTCATAAATCATTTTAGGTTATTTTATCTGATGTATATTACAAGAACAAGTATGATACTACAATCACAAACAAGTGATCTTTAGAGAAAAATTTGCAGGCTGAATTTACTTTCATAACGAATGCTGTTCCTAAAGAGATGAACTCTCTGTATAGCTGTTATTTGTCCCTGTCTTCCAACTTACTTCAGTGAGTATAAGCACAGTTCTGCAGTGTAAAGGGACAGGTACATTGAATTCATGCTGGTATGACTTCAATCATGAACTCATTAATGAAATTCCTCCATACTTTTCCCATGGTAGCAAGAAATCCTCTCCATTGCCCTTTGAGCAGATCATTTCAATGATGACTAAAAGGCTCATGGATAGAGAAACTAATACAAAAATTATTTCATGAAAGGCTTAATAAGGGAATATAGAAGAAAATGCAGGGTCCCCGTACATTTGCCTCTCTTGTTTTAGACTTCATTCTGAGTGTGGCAGTCCTCCATTTTGCTCCTTTCAGGTTAGCTTCTCTGTCATCCCGTCAGTTCTTCCTTGTTGACAGGCTCAGTGGAGGAAAGCATGCTGCATTAGCATCAGTCTCATAGACATGTGAGAAACTGAGACAGAATCTCAGAAGTACCCATACCCAGACCAACCTCATCCAGTCAATCAAGTGTTTTAAATAAGATCCTCAGAGACGACCTCATATCACAAAAAACCATTCGCACCTTGGCAATAATATAAAACAATAGCTTTTGATTTTATTTAATTTGCAACTATATGGTTGAGGTTACAGTAATGGGAAGTCCTTACTAAATAATTGGTTCCAAGTCTCCCAGGGTTTAAGTTTACTCCTATGTACCCTCATACCTCCCCCGAACTCTGTCTTTCTCGCTTTCCCCTAGCTCTGTTTCATAAGCCTTACAAATGGTCATTACTGAAAAAGACATCTTGTGGCAAATTGTGTAGAACTTTTGAGTACACTAGATCCTATACGAATGCCTAGGCAGCAAATGTTAGTAATAGCACTTAGCTGCTGTGATATCTGTGAGGGAAGTGTGGGCTTGTAACAGCAGCTCCTTTATGATCACAATGCTGGATAATGTTATGTCTTCGCAGTTTAAATTTAATCAGATGTATGCTCTTAAGCTTGGATCCAAAAGCTTTTCACAATCTTGTGTGTGTGTGTGTGTGTGTGTGTGTGTGTGTGTGTGTGTGTGATCAGATGCTAAATGATGTTCTTGACTTCCACAGAATTTAGGGACAGAAATGTGCATATATCTGTACTATGCAGAAAATTGATATTCAATTTAACAGTTATAATTAATACATAGTCTAAATTTTATTATAGACTAGTATAAAAATAGCATTTGTTATTTAAAATACCTTGTACCTGAAGAAAATATGTACTTTATACCCTATAATTAAATATTGAAAGAAACTGCTGAATTAAAATTTTTATTCAAGCATACTCAGTATGGATTAAGTTACTTATAATTTTGTATTATGCATCCTTATAGATTAGAAAATAGGGTATCTGCATTTTAACAATCTACTGTAGAAAATTAAATTATAAATACATCTCTTAATAATTTATTTGCACATATTAATTCTCCAATTGAATTTCAAATCTTATATAAATAGCTCTAATAAATTGCATGCAAATACACAACTAACTTTATGTCAGTTTGCTTAACTATCGCATATATATGTATATATACATATATGTGTGTATACATATATGTATATATATATATATATATATATATATTCCATGACTTAAACACATGCACCATCACATTTTCACATTTTACTCGACATCAGGTTTTACTGTGAACTGAAAATTATTTCACTGGAGAGGGACTAAGAGTACATTTTGATGAAGGTCCTGAACTCATATGAAATATGTACAGAATCATAACAAAGGAGCTAAAGCCATTAAAATTATTGTTTTTCAAATTCTGATATTCTTTTGATTTGTACTTCCTATTATTACATTGAAACTTTGTCAAATGTTGGTCAATGTGTTTTCTCATAGTGGTTTCCACTTGAACACTGTGTTTCACAGTCTCTAGCTGTCTAAAGAGAATGTTTACCCTGACTTTAATTTCACTGAAGCAATATGTGTATTGTTTATAAAAGCAAAACAACAACCAAAAAGATAAATATTGAGGACCAAAATTTTTCCTTCAGTCCATGCAAGTTCTTGAAGTTAGTTCCTAAGTGAGCTAAGATGTAGTGACAGCTTTGCCCTAGTCACTCTTCTGCATTGAAGATCAGAAAATGTTGTCACGAATTATTACATCACTAGCCATATATTTGCTACCCATCCAAACACTTGTTTTATTGTCTGTGACATATTTTCATGAGTTAAATGAGGTACCTGGCATTGTGCCCAACAGATGTAGTAGAAAGACTTGAGCTCTTATTTATGACACATTCCCCACTTCAGAATTATCAAAAAAGTTTAGATAATTATTCAATTAAAAGCTTGTCGTATAATTTTACTAACCTTTTAAAAATAATATATTCAAATGACATTTATGCCTATTAATATGTATTAATGTTAATACACATTAATATTAGTATTAGTATGAAGAATCTTCTAAAAACTAAAGATACAAAATGTTCAGGTCCTATCTATATGTGGACACATGGTACAAATCTTTGTTTAGGGGAATGCCAGGGCCAGAAAGCAGGAGTGGGTGGGTTGGTGAGCAGGAGAGAGGGGAGGGGTGAGAGGGGAGAGGGGAGAGGGGAGGCGGGAGAGGGGAGAGGGGAGAGGGGAGAGGGGAGAGGGGAGAGGGGAGAGGGGAGAGGGGAGAGGGGAGAGGGGAAGGGTGTTTTTCGGAGGGGAAAGCAGGAAAGGGGATAACATTTGAAATGTAAATAAAGAAAATATACAATTAAAAATACTTTTGGGTTATTGGCAAAGTGATTTTTTAATTCACTAAGGCTGCAATAGAAGATTTACTTCTCTTAGCTTCTCTGTTGTTGAAGACAGAAAACTCTTAAGTACATGCATGCACATTTACTCTTAGACTTGTTTTATCCCATGGTACATTTCATTGATAATTGTCACAATATTTGTCACAAACTCTACTTTAATAACCTTATAAATAATATTAGGTGTTTAATCATCTGATATCTCAAATACAGAGGAAAATAAAAAAAATAATCTATCATCGGGCAGTCATTTATAGAGAGGTTATTTTTCTGGCATTCTATGAATAGCAGGTAAAGACAGGCTGATAGGAAGGAAGGAAGAAGGTAAAATTCAGAGCCAAACTCACGGAACACAAAAATAGGCAGATGTCTCAAACAGAGAGAAGATCCCAATGGAAAGCATATTTTTATTTGTTAAATAGAATTGGAGAAGAGTTCAGGTGTGTGTCTTCTTAGAAGTTGATATCACTTTAATCCTTTGAGGTAAAATTGGTCTCATTGTTTGTAATTTCAAAAAAACAGTGAAAGTACCAGATGTATTGGTAGATTTATTGATTTTTTTTATACTTTCTCTTTTCAAGTTGCGATATGTTTTAGTAGATAAAGAAGTGAATACCAGTCAGGTATAAATTTAGATAATTTTGACGGGTTGGTAGACAGATTGTGATATTTCACACCTGACACAGGGTGCTCAGAGTCTACGATGTGCACATCTTTCTGAATGTATGAATTTTATACTCCAGTGTTATTCTCAGTCTTAGTCTTCCAGGAAAGAATGTTAGGTTAAAAACAATATATACTACTTGGATTTTTTTTTGTATTTTAGTTTTACATGATTAAACATTTTAGTTTAATGCTAACTTCAAATATAAGTCATATAGTCATATATATATATATATATATATATATATATATAATTATTGAGAGCTCAAATCTTAGTTACAGATACGGTGAAACACAGTACATTTTAAGTGATCACCATCAATATTATTGCTTTTATTTCTGTAAAAATACCAACAAGGCTAGTGAGCACGTACTGAAAATGTCTTGTGCTTTCTAGAATCATGGCTGGGCTCCTTTACAGGTTTCAGTTTTACACTACACACTGAATAGGGAGGCTAGAAGAAAAAGTTAAAGGGTGACATTAATGAAGGACACCAGTGGCCTTGAAATCAAATTCAGAAATGTAACAAAAAAGGCTTTCCTCAACAAGACAGTGTCTTGTCTTGGTTATGCAAAAGGAAAAATCAATGATAGCAATTCACTAAAATCCTGGGAAACAAAAGAACCGCATGCATTGTAGAACCATGCCTTGGAATATAATTATCAATAAGATAGCAGTATACATGCATTGATGATTATACCTGTGTGATGGTTGCGTTTTAGTTCAAGGAGGAACGAATACTCATATATCTTGCTATTTGAGAAGCAGAGAAAACCCTGTTTTCCCACGGATCTGCCTTGTGTCTTGTACAGTAACAGTCAACAGAGTTTAAGACAATTCAAAGGCATTTTGTGAAAGAAAGAGAGGAAATCTTTCTAACCAACAGGAGCCTAAGAATTGGTTTATTCCAGAATCTAATAACCAAGCCCATTAAAAGAGAATGCTTTACATAAGCTATGCAGCAGCTTTCCACTACGATTGACTCTTAGTAACCCAGTGTGCAGACATTCGTCTTGTACTGTGCAGGTAGCACATGACTTAGGAAGGAGTGCACTGAATGACTAGTGTCTCTACAGTGACAGGTCACTCACTTCCAAGTGACTAAAATTCTGGGCATTTTGTGGGGAGATAGATTTAGAATTTCTGTCAAGTCAAATGTCTTTAGCATTTTGTCCTCCAATATAATGGGATTCACGTCTGCAACATTTTTTTTAAGGTAGACATGGTAGCTATGGCAACATGAGGATAATCACTCTGTTTTCTCAAGCACGTATAATTTGTAATGAAGCAGAAGCATATTTCTTGCGATATGTTGCTTTATGCCTCTGATGTAGGCAACCAGTTTTCAGTCTTAATTTTACTTTCTTTAGAGGAGACGATAACTCCAATATTTTAACATAGAAAATTTGCCTAACTATCACAGTGCTGCCGAAGAATCTTCTATATTTGAATGTCTTCTTTCCATTTTTTTTTTAAATACAAAGTGAGCATATGAGTATATGTGCAAAGAAGCGGAGGTCTGAGAATCTTGGAACTGGAAGCTTAGTTTCTTGTCTGGGGCTGGCTTTATTCAAGTAGATGATACTTTCCTATCGGGTTTTTCAGATCAACACTGAGAGGCACTTTGTTTATTAAAAAAAGGAGAAAAGCAATGGAAAGCTTAATGAAGTGTGGAATTTATATGCTCAAAACAAAAGAATGTCATGGTCATGATGGAGAAGTTTCTGGGACAAAAGCAGGCTTTTGTCGGAATGTATGTGCTTAGCTCTTCGGAATTAGAGACCCACATTATAGTGATTTAGAGAGATGGAGTGGAATGAGATGCACAGTGTTTTGTTATGCTTGATTTTGTCTGTTGGTTTGTTCGCTTTTAAATTTAAAGCAATGTTTGGCAATCTATATGAGGTCAAGTGCTTTGAGGATCCTATGGTGGTAGACTATACATGATTCATAAGGTGTTTGTTGAATTTTTTGAGTGAGGTGGGAATTTAAGTGCTTTTAAATGGGCATTTAATAAACATACTTTACAATTTTTTTTTTACTTATTTTATGTAACACTCCAGAGTTTCCACATTTCTAATTTAAATGCATGTAAACACACATACTATTTGCTTGCTATTGGCATAATGGATATTTTAAAACCAGTGTGTGGATATAAATTCTCCAGAAAAGAATTTAAGATAATGAGAGTTTTTAGCTAAGAGGTTAAAACCAATGGGGGGGAGGTGCAGGGGAGGGAAGTAGAGAGGAAGAGGAGGGAAGGGGAGGGGAGAGAAGGAGGGAGAGAGAAAGAGAAAGAGAGAAGATGGGGAGAGAGGGAGAAGGAGGGAGAGGAAGGAGGGAGGGAGGGAGGGAGAGAGAGACAGAGAGACAGAGACAGAGAGAGAGAGAGAGAGAGAGAGAGAGAGAGAGAGAGTAAGGTGGTGTAGTAGAATCTTTTAGAAAGATGTACCTTCCCCAGGAAAAGAAATCTTATAGAGTGTGGGGAATTGCAGGCTGGTATCTAGTAGAGATGAGGTCTGAACCCTGGTAGGTGGTCCCTCATGCTCCTGGAACTCTAGCCCCTGCCACCTCCCACAGCCCCCACAAGAGAAGCATGGTCAGTAGTCATGAAAGCAATGGACCAAGCTTCTGATCTTCAGGCTAAACTCCTCCCCAGTTACCTAGCAACAGTGAAGACCATAAAAGGGGCTGTTAAACCCCCATCTTGCTCTCTTACTCTCACTCCTTTGCTTCTTTGCCTCTCACTTCTCTCACTTCTCTCACTTCTCTCACTTCTCTCACTTCTCCCCGTTCTGTCTTCTCCTCTCCTCTCTCTTCTCTCTTTCTCTCTAGTCTTTCTCTCTCTTTCTCTCTTCTCTCTCTCTCTCTTCTCTCTCTCTCTCTGTCTCTCTCTCTCCCTGTCTCTCTCTCTGTCTCTCTCTCTGTGTCTCTCCCTCTGTCTCTCTCTCTCTCTCTGTCTCTCTCTCCCTTCTCTCTCTCTCCCTTCTCTCTCTCTCCCTTCTCTCTTCCCTGCATTTCTATAATAAAGCTCTTAAACCATATAGTCTCTGCTCCATTAAGACCCGCTGTGCATTCTGGTCAGTGTTGGGAACCTCTTCTCTTCTCTCTTTCTCTTACAACCCTGGGGCTTTAGCAAGGTAGCTGGGGGGGTGGGGGCTCCCAGTCAGGGGCTGCCTCTTTTCCACCCCCCACTGCTTGGGTAAGGCATGCTGACCTGGGCCGAGTGGAAAAGCATCAGGCAGCTTTGCCTGAGTCCACCTGCCCAGAGCACTGGAACTCTGGTCAGCCCATTTTCCTCCCCACTTTTTCCCAGCCCCCCGGGGTTCCCCTTTATTTTGTTCCCAACAACAGAGTAAGGCCAAGAGTAATTTTTTACAGGAAGATCCTGGTCAGCTTTCCACCAGGGTTATGTTATGTAAATGAAAACTTTCTATAACCTAGATTAGTCAGTTGTGTGCAAACTACAAACTCTCCCTTAGCTGGCTGGTGGTTTGCTTGTGGCTAAAAGTGAATGCTCTTTCTTTAGCTCTTAGCAGCAATAGAGGCTGTTTTCTGCCTCCCTTTATTGTGGCACTTGGGACAGAAATGTGACCTGACAAGTCCCCTACTGTCTAGCTAGAGGTCTTCCTACCAACACAGTGGACATGTGTGACATCATGATCACCCAGATCACCCAGAGTCTGAATGTGGAATATAAACCCTGATAGCATCTCGGGACATTTCTTAAGCCATTCAGCTTCTTAAAATTAAAAAAATATATATCACGAGTGTATTTTTGTATTTCCTTCAGCTTGTCATATCTAAAGGGCTTTGTCTAATTACTCTTATTCTCAAAGAAAAAAAGGGGGAAATTTTTATTTCAAATGTCAACAATAATCATGGATTTGTAAAAAGGACAACAACAAAAAACAAAACAAACAAATGACAACAACAACAAAACAAACAAAAAAAACCACCCTAGAATATTTATAAGGTTAAAGAGAAACCATACAAGAAGAACTTTGTATTGGAACTGTCTGCTAATCATTGTGTATTTTAAGCACACACATTTTATCATATCCACATAGTGGTGCTTTCTTATTACAAAGCCCTTAATGTTAGTGTTGAAATTTGAAAATATACTCTGTAGATGAAAAATACTACTACTGCAAATCTGCTCACACACATAAGCATCAACTGACAGCAACTTGATACTTCCCAGGCAGTCTACAACATGTTAACTGTCTGCAATCTGATGAAAACCAATGCTACTTACTTTATTTCTTATGATTAGTCATTTATTGAATTATAACCTCTTGAAGTTCTTATCAGGCGTTATTCTCAATGTATTCAAAGCTAGCAGTTTCTTTTCCCTGGACCATTAAATGATTAAGAAGAGTCGAAACTCAAAATTCCAACAATTTTAGCCTAATTTCTAGTTTTTCTGTTTTTGTTTTTGTTTTCATTTTGCTTTGTTTTGTTTTGTTTGCCAATGGGCAGCATATTCTCCGATGAAGCAGAGCGAAGCAAGACTTGTCTTAAAATTCAGTGGATATTATGGCACTTAGCTTAGTGACTCCATGCCAATTTGTTTTGACAGGTGGAAGAGTGCAGGACCTAAGCACCTATGTTTAGTTTAACAGATACAAAAAGGAATGTATACTGTTTTTTGATTGAATGCTATATTACAGGTGTTTAAAATAAGCAAGGACTTTTACCTTTTCCCTTCTTATCTCATTAAGCCCGCACATTTCACCACCCTCAGATAATTTTTTGTTGAAGAACCAATTTGAAACACATGTTAACCAATTTTAATCACTCCTTATCCCATAGAATAGCAGAAAGTACCAGATCCTCTTGTCCAGCAGGGAATTATTGAGCCAGGGGTAGGGAGAATAATCTTACAGTAGTTCTGTGATCCTCAAAATTTCTGCTACCTTTGCCTTTTTAGGGTTTTGCCTTTTCAGATTTTGAACTATTAGATTTCTCTCAACTAAGCTATGTCATAGTCCCCCATTGTTTTGTAATAGCTCCAAGAAGCAGATGTTTCTAGTGAACCAATGCTTGCTGGACACACCAGAACACAAGCACCTATGAACTCACAGTAGCTGTGACTGTGCATAATAAACTTGTACAAGATCAAGCCAGCCCACATTCCAGTAAATACTGGGCAGTGGTTCCTGAAGTCTCACCCTTATTTGAGGAAAATTGACAACTGAAAATGCCAAGGGAGGGATAGTTATCTTACTTCAATGATGAAAGCCATGAAGAGCTAGCTACCCATTCTCTGAAGATGGTTCTGTGACCATGTACATGCAGGAAGCATGAAATGACTCAGCGTGTATTAAAGAAAAGGAGAGAGCTCATGAATTTGCATGAGAAAAAATTATTGATGGGAAATGAGGATGTGGAGGAAAGAAAATGGTATGTGAATTTGATCAGATATTATATGCACAAACAAATATTAAATGCAACATATTTAAAAAAATCCAGAAGTGATTTAAATCTTTATAGAGGAAATACAGATTAGTCTTCAAATAATGGATTGTTCTACTGCATAATTAATTTTAGAAAAGTAACAACTAGAGATGGATAGGAGCTTATCTACAAGTTCCCAGGAAAAACACTAAATATTTTGTTGTTATTAGGTGTTATAAGCTTGGAAACTACAAAAAGACCTTCTTGTTTCATGTATGCACATAAGAACGTTCTATGTCATTGAAAGGTAAGACCAACTCTCTTCAAATATTAGACCTTATCATCACAGGAGAGACATGAACTGGAGACTAAGTACTGTAAAGAGACTTATAGAACTTCTCTGCCAACTGAGGAATAGTGACATTGTTCATTCATCTAAAGAACAGCTGGGTTTTAGCACCCAAGAGAGTATGAAATACAACATTCGCTTTCAGGCAGTGGAACTTTTCCCTCTGTAGTGAGGTTCTCATGCTTTAGGAAACATAATCTTCCCTGTATCATATTATAAGTGCTTAGGGCCAGTGAGGGGCTCAGTGATTAAAGGTGCTTGCCGCCAATCCTGCTAACCTGTGTTCCTTCCTAGGAACTCATGTGGTGGGAGGAAAGAATAGATTCCTGAAAGATGCTTCCTGACCTCCACATGTATGTGTCTGTGTGCATGTGTGTGTGTGCACATGTAACTAAATGAATAAAAGGCAATATAAAGAAAACAATTTATCAGCCCTTCGCGATGATGAAAGATCAGTGGAAATAAAGCCCTATGCTCCATTTCTGCCTAAGCTCTGCTTTTATCTTATTGAGTTTTTATCCTGGTTTCACTTAATTATCTATGAAAGGCAATGTCAAACAGACCGGGGATTACACAACTGAAGGTTAAGATTTCCTGCAGGTAACTGATAAAATGAACTGGTCCCAGTGCTGGATATTGAACCTCATGGCTCTCTGATTATTCTACTGATGAATAAAATTTGATATTTCCAGGGTGTAGAGAACAGTTTAATTCACCATCTGAATACTTAATCTGTGCAAATGTTATGTTAGACTTTTCAAAGATTCAGAAAAATAGATCTATAGTCATAATATTGTTTTTTGCTTAGATTTACTCAGTTCTAGGCTCTATATGTAAATATATATTTTTTATTTATTCTGAGACCTACAGAATCACCAATTTTGTGAATAATATTTTAATTACCCATAAATGGATATGAAAATTAGACAGGAAAAGGTTAAGTTAATTTACAGACACCATAGCTTTTCATTTTTAAATGTTCATAAAAATCACATGTAGTCATTAATTCTGTGCTTAAGTTTTAATTTTGGGGGTGGAGGGCCAGAACAATGGCCAAACTGAGATATATTTACAGCAAATGTCAGAAGACACACACACACAAATTTCTAAGAAAATTGACATTGGACTGTAGTAAAGAGGCTAAAGAACATTCTAAAGAAACAAAATATTCCTCCAAGCCTCACTCTGAGACATGATTAGAATTTCCCGGGCTATAAAACATTATGTTTTTCAGTGACATTTCTGAGAAGTAGAGGATAGAAAGGGAAACACTCAAGGACCATTTTAGAGTTTAAGCTTATCAAGAACAGTGACTAAGGGTGGAGATATTATGCATCACTGTTCCAGAAAGAATACAGTGGATATTCATCGTCTTAGTGAGGGTTTATATTGCTGTGAAAAAATATTATGATCAAAAATCAAGTTCAAGGGAAAGGGTTTAATGCACAAGCCATGGAGTATGTTGCTGACTGGCTTGCTTCCCATGGCTTGCTCAGCCTGCTTTCTTATAGATCCCAGAACCATCAGCCAAGGGCTGGCACCACCCAAAATTCAGCTGGGCCCTCCCTCATCAACCACTAAGTGAGAAAACCCCTTACCTCGGAATCTCATGGTGTTGTTTTCTCAATTGGAGGTTCCATCCATTTACATGGCTCAAGGTTGTGTCAACTTAACATAGGACTAGCCAGTACAGTTATATATTTTCATCCCAGAGTATTAGAATGTAAATCTCTTGTCATAAATGCAGTATAAATTCCTCTACTTCTGTGTTCTCCACAGCCGAGACTGTGGCACTGTCCTTGTGCCTACAGAAGGCTTTTCATATAAAATATTAGGCAAATGAACCTCTTACTCTTTATTGCATTTTTTGCAGTTCACAAAAAATTACATACTAATTTGAGAATTCAAATTGCTTCTCAACATTCAATGCATACTCCAGATCATTTGAAGCAAAATTTGTTATTTTTATAAACATCTAGCTTTTCAAAACTTTAAAACACACCCTAAATTACAGTTATTGTTTGTAATCATCATTTGAGTGATTTTATCATTTATTACTCTAGTTATATTTTTATTGCTTTGTTTTACAGCAGAGGACAGAGTATAAAAATTTAAATTGTAAAATAAT
Source organism: Mus musculus (assembly GCF_000001635.26). Lineage (NCBI taxonomy): Eukaryota > Metazoa > Chordata > Mammalia > Rodentia > Muridae > Mus > Mus musculus. The sequence continues at coordinate 50,514,916 of NC_000074.6, read as the reverse complement.
AAAACTGTCATGCAGGCTTAATACAGTGGCATTATTCAATTGAGGTATACTATCTAGGGTTAAAATTTTTAGAATTCAATTCCTTAGTATTAGGTTATCTTTTTGATATCATTTTATTGTATGTACATGAGCAATATATTTTCTTAATTTTTATTTTTAGGAATCTGGTTATTTGTTTCTCTGTGGCAATTTGTTTTTCTTCTCCATTTATCTATCTATTTATTTATTTATTCATTTTACATCCTGATTGATCATAGGTCCTTGTCCTCTCAGCCCCGCCTTGCATAGGTGTCCTCCGCCCCCACCCCCTGCCATTATTCCTCCCCTCACTTTTCCTCTAAGAATGGGGAGGACTGTCCTGGGTACCAATACAAACTGGTACATCAAGTTACTCCAGGACCTGACTTATCCTTTCCCATGGAGGCCAGACAAGGCAGCCTAGTTAGAGGAACAGGATCCATCGGCAGGCAACTGTCACTGACAGCCCCAGCTTCAGTTGTTTGGGGACCTACCAGAAGACCAAGCTTTTCCACTGCTTCATATAAGTAAGGAGTTGGGGGGCTCCTGACCATGTGGTTTATGGTTCATTCTCTGGGAACCCCCAAGCACCCAGGTTATTTGACTCTGTTGGTCTCCCTGTGGAGTCTTTATCCCCTCCAGGTTCCTCAATCCTTTCCCCAGCTTGTACAAGACTCCCTGATCTCCATCTAATGTTTGGCTGTCTGAGTCAGCTGCTGGGTGAATCAGAGGGCAGCCATGCTAGGCTCTTCTCTGTAAGCATAACAGAGTATCATTATTAGTGTCAGCGGTTGATTTTTGCCCATGAGATGGGTCTCTAGTTGGGTTGCTTTATTTGTTATAGCCAGAAATTGGAAACAACCCAGATGTCCCTCAACCAAAGAATGTACAAAGAAAATGCATATTAAGTGCATATTAGCCCTAAAGTACAGGGAAGCCGTGCTACAATTCATAGACCCAAAGAACCTTAATAACGAAGATGGCCTAAGCAAGGACTCTTAAGTCTCCTTAAAAGGGGGAAATAAAATACTCATAAGAACCAAATGCAAGGAGGAAGGGGTGAGGTGGGCGAGGGGAATGGGGATCAGATACGCTGATAACCTGAGAGAAAGTATCTGGACTATGAATAGATATACAAGATGGGGGAGGCTCCATGGAGTTTATAGGGGAGATTCCAGTTGAGACCCCTAGCAGTAGGGAATATGGATCCTGAAGTGGCCACATCCTGTAGCCAGGCTGGACTTTTAGTAGAAGGATAGGAACACCAAACCACGCACAAAACCTTCAACACATAATGTGTCTTGCCTACAGGAAGTGGAGGGATAAAGGAGGATCAGAGACTGAGGGAACAGCCAGTTTGGTTAGGCCATGCCTAAAAGGACCAGAAGAGCATGTGGATTGCTGTAGATCTGTTGTAAGTGGTGGTTTGCGAGCAATTTGTATAGATAGGTACTGGTTACCAATTTCAGTCTTCTGGATGATCAAGCAGCTCTCTTACCTACTCTGTTAATCTCTCCAGCCTCTAGTAAAAAGCTTTTGCCAGTAAGATTTGTATATATTACTAATTATATGTTTTCTTTTAGTAACTTAAAAATAAAGAAAATGCCATAAATGTATCTCATTTTCATTAATTATTTAATACTTCTGTGTATATATGACACACAATCATTTATTGTTGTATCTGCATATATGTGATTTTTTTATCATTGTGAAAAATGGTTATGAGTAAAGTGTCTATTTTCTTTTCTTTTCAATTTTTTATTAGATATTTTCTTCATTTACATTTCAAATGCTATCCCAAAAGTCCCCTATATCCTCCCTCTGACCTCCTCCCCTACCCACCCATTACCCACCACTCTCACTTCTTGGCCCTGGTGTTCCCCTGTACTGGGGCATATAAAAATAACTTGAAAAAAAAAATAAAAAGAAACCCTTCATAATGGAAAAGAAACAGAATTAATGTAAGAATGCTTTAGGTTATTTTAATATCCTGGAGACAGTTTACATGACATAACTTCCTTAGGAAAATTTATTATGTATCACCTAGTAAACTGAACTTAGAACAAAATGGGCAGCTAATGAAGGCAAATCAACAGACATAGGGCTAGAATCGTTCCTGTGTGAGCTCAAGGAGGGAGTCCTCAGGGAATCCCTCTTGTTGTCTGATCTTGCTTATCAATCACTTTCAGTTCTGATTTTGTTAGCAAAGAATGAAATTGACAAATGGAGTTGAAAGATCCAATTGGTTTGTGTTAGTGATTCAAGAACCAGAAAGATTCCAGTCTGCAAAAAGGGCCAGTACTATACCACTTACAACAGGAACATGAATTTGCATGAGTCATCTTTAGGAGGGACACATAAGTAATGAAAAAAGTGGCTTAGGTTTCAACTGCAAGGCTAGCTAGTGTAGAAGCTCATTCTATACCAACATCTTTCCCGTAAGTTTTTATTTAACTCTCTCATTCAATATTTATTGTGATGATTACATATTCTCTTTAGAGTTTTTAAAAGACAGCTTTGCTATATCTCAGGTTGGCTTGGACTCTCTAGGTAGCCCAGTCTCCAGGTTTTCTGCCTTATCTCCTACCTTTCTGGGTTGTAGGTGGACACAAGTACTCTTGGATTTATCACATGCTCCTGTTGCATAAAAATGTTTTATGGAAGATAAATTTTTATTCTATGGTGAATTTTCCCTACAGAATATTATCATACATTTCAGCTTAATCTTTCCTATATAATACTCCTGCTTAATTAAATAAGTACCTGCTGCTCTTTACAGCTTCTGACATCCTCCTATGGCTGTGTGTGTGGGGTCTTCTATATATTTCAGTTTCTATAGTTTTCTGCTTTAGCTTCTGTATAGTAAATACTGAGGGAAAGTTTGCTTAAAAGTACTGAATGAAATATTACAGTATAAAAATCATGAACTTCAGTTTGGTTAACATTCAACCAAATATATTGGGTTTCCAAATGATATTGGGTTTCTGAAGCTACAATTCTTGTAGGGGCCTGAAACAGTTTTTAAATGTACTACTTTTAAAACATTCACTCTTGCCTCCTAGAAGATATATTTTTTCATTTGTCCCTCAGCTCAGCTTTTGTTGTCTATTTTTTTTGTTGTTCTTTTTTTGTTTGTTTGTTTATTTTTTGGTTTATTGAGACAAGGTTTCTCTGTATAGCTCTGGCTGTCCTGGAACTCACTTTGTAGGACAGGCTGGCCTCGAACTCAGAAATCCACCTGCCTCTGCCTCCCAAGTGCTAGGATTAAAGGCGAGCGCCACCACGCCCGGCATCTATGTTTTTATATATTGCCAAGCAGCTGATCTGCTTAGAACTGAACTTACTGCAATATTATTTAAATACTGGAAGGTATCTGTTGCTAAAAACCAGCTTGCCTTTACTTAAAATCACCTGTCTGAACACAGCAACAGGATAGGTAGGGTTTGATGGATTGGATTATTATGGGTAAATTGAGCATGGAACAATCTAAATTGATCATTAAAGACACAGAAACCTAAACCATCCATGCTGTTATTGTTCGAATTTAGTTCTGTAACATGGCCCAAGTAGGAGGCTGAGTTAAAAGAAAGAATGATAGATTTTCCCAAACATTTCAGATCCGTGCTTTCAACAAGTCTTTGTTAGGAGACAGTACATGAAGACATTTTCAATGACCAGATAAAAACCAAATGTGGCAACTGACAGCATACATTATGCCTTGAAAACCTCAAGGCTACAGTACTTCTTTCTCATTTTGAGTTTGTCATAAATCTGTTGTCAGGGGGGAGATTTTTAAATGTTGTTTCTATTTTTATGCTAAACATTCCTTGTTATGCAGTGATCTGGAGCCCTGTATCTTTCACTGGGGCCCTGTTCTCTTTTCGCTGTCTATCTCCTTGTAAATTACATGGCAGTATTCTCAGTAGATTTACACTCTCTCTTGCCTCCTAGGAGATATATTTTTTCCTTTTGCTGCTCATTTTTTGTTGTATAAACTAGACTAGAAGTCGTCTATTTTCATTTCATTATGTTTTCTTAAGTACTTTGGAATACTATCCAATCCACGTCTGAGGTCTCAGTTTCTTGTGTAGCAGTGTGGTCTCAGCTGACCTTCCTCAGAATCAGATTCAACTGGGTAGTGGGAGAGGTGTTTAGCATTGTGATCTGTAAGATGGAAAATTGGGGTCTATACGTATTTATCTATCTTCATTTGTTCCCTTAGAGAAAATACTATTACTGCTATATTTCATTATCAGAGCATGATGGTTTTAATTTTGAAACATAAAAACATAATTTGGGAAGAAAATGAGATCACAAGCAAACAATGCTCTACCACAGGGCCCACAGGAAAACCCTCTTCAGATTTTAATGTGTGTGCTTTCCATGATTTTATACGAATAAACATTTTGATCTGGTTTACATTTAGAGCTGATCTTGCTTCAGATTATATATCTAGTTGTTGCTATGCCCTTCGGATTTGAATTCTCTCTGAATGATATTAGCTTATAGCACCCATATATCATCCCATTTAGCTGATTATCTATCCTTAAACTCAGAAGCTGGTTTCAGTTTTCCAGTATTTTCAAGTGTTTTGAAAGGAACATTCCTATCATTAAGTTTTATAAAAGCCATGAATTTTAGAATAGGAATTACTAGATATAAGATATATGTATATGTGTGTGTATGTGTCTGTACATAAATACATACATCTATGCATCTATATTTATGTACAAATTTATATATCACACATTTTTATATACACATAGATGTGTATATATATATACATGAATTATATAAAAATTACTAGATATGATGGAATTATATATATACAAATATATGCACATGTAAAATTCATATATATGCACATATACATATATGCACATACACACATGCACATATATACATGTACACATATATACACATACACATATACGTATATATCAGTTATCAAGTAGGAACCGCATATATTATTGAGTGCTGCATACTTAAAAATACATATTATTATCATCATTGTAATCATATAACATCAGGTAAAACAAGAAAATCTACATAAAGAAGTTTCATTTAATCTCCTACTTGGCAATAGCCATAAAAAAACTAATATAAATGTTACTTATGTATGTAATTATTAAGACTGACAGCCTTAGTGCCAAGTTAATTATGGGCTGTAGCCACAGGACATGTTTTATGCATGTCTTCTGATTTTAGGAACAGTGGTACAGGTTTCGCACCTTAATGAAAAGAAGCTAAGCATCCTTCAAGCCTCCCTGTTTTGAAAAGCATCAATTTGTTTGCCCATGGTGGCTGTGATAACTGGGAGTTCTTCCATCGTTATTCTTTGTGAAAGGAAGCCTGGATGACCATATCTTCTTGTCTCTTCAAATGAGGCAGTTTTGATACAATGAATATGACATACAAATGACAACAATGAGTTACTTTTCTTCCTATTCAGTAATGGGAACAACTGCATTTGTTGTTCAAAGTACTCATGTCAAATGTATTACAATATACTAGAACTAGGAAATGAAATGTTCTTATAAACTGCAATAAGATGTTGCTTTTTCTTCCTCAATGTTAGGATGGTTGCGAGGCCTAATTAACCTCTAGCAGTGGAGGGCCCACTGGCAGGTCTTTTTGAGGAAGGACAGATGTTGGTAAGGACTGCTAAGACTTATTAGTTCATAAACTGCTATTAAGACTTCATTTCTATTGAATAAGTACATATTTGTGAAGAATAGTAAAAATGTTTATATCACACTTATATTTAATTATTCTGGCAGTTTTTATCCCAATGTTGTTTATTCCTTATGTCTTAGACAAAGACGTGGCTCTCGAGCCCTCTGCTTATTTCATTACCTTTAATCGTTTTCACTTACGACGAAATAAGTCTTATAACTGCCATTAGCATCTTCATTTATTATACAGTCATCAGCAGAGAGTCTAATGACTTCCAAGATATACAGGTAAATTATAACCTTTAAATCCTATTAATCTCTATTCTGATTATCTTCTTCCAGAGAAGTCAAATAGGTTAGTTACAGTTCTATTATGATGGTTTCTCCTCGATCTATCCCATTTCTTCCTCCAAAGAATTATTTTCTTTTGTCACAGAACCTGCACTTTAGAACAAATTATTCTCCTTTACGTAACTGGTGCGCAGTCAGAAGCCTTTCAATATCATTTGACATCAACTCAGCCATTGTATACTGGAATAGTGTTTTCCTTCTGTCCATTCACTTTTAACAGTCACAGACAACACAGGCAAGTGACGGAACGGAATGCTGAGGTTCTATGCCCTTGGAAAGTAAGAGATTACAGCTGTGGATTATGTTATAGGTTGAATGTGAAATAGTCTCCACAGCTTGAGACCCTATTTTGAATACTGTGGATCATTTAGGAAGTGAAGCCTAACCAGTGGATATAAGTGACCAGGTAGCTGAGGATGATAACTGCCCCTGGTTCTAGCTATAGTTTCTTTGTTCTGGGTCTGCTACCATGTGAGAAATATTCACCACATTTTCTTGCCACAATATCCTTACCCCTTCCCTGCCATGGCAATTGTAATCTGTCTCCATCTTGGGTTCAGAATATAACTTGCCCTGCTGAAGTTGTTTCAGATATTTTGATTACTGTGAAACAAAAGTAACTGATAGAGAGAAACTTAGAAAAGCATTCCATTTTGTTGTCTGAGCATAGAGTAACCTGAATGGCTCTATCTTCAAGGTGAATCCTAGTAGAAGTTGCTTTTTGAAAAGCTTTGCTGTAGATCAATCAAAATTCCTAGTTATCCACATCCAGGCTATCTGATGTAGCTCTGTGTCTATGTTTAATTTGACCTTCAGAGTGACCTGTGGACTGTGCACATTCAGGGCCAGCATTTCCAAATCTGGCTGACCTTGTTAGAAATCATCTTTGTATACTTATGTATTAAAATTTGACTCTTTATTGTATTGTTCACATGTACGTATGTATTCCTTTTCCTGCACATCAAAATGCAGGTACACCTGTGAGTACACACATGAAGAGAGTAGGGGTTAACATACACTCTTCCCTAAGGGCCATCAAAGTTGATATTTGAGACAGTCTTTCAAGGGACCTCTGGGTCACTAGTTAGGCTGGGAAGACCGGTCAGCAAACCTCAGAACTAGCATGCCCCACCTCCCGAGTACTAGGATTACCCATAGTCCACCATTCACAGCTTTGAGATGTGCATTCTGGGCACGAAACTTGTGTCTTTCTGATTGCTTGACAGGCATGTTACTGAGGGAGCTACCTTCCCAACCCTTAGGAAACCACATTCTTTATGAGTTGTTCTGTTTCACTCTCACCATTCTTTATCCTATATGAGTTTGAAAGACTTTCCTCCATTAATATAATTACCATAGCCACAAGCTGAAGGTTGTTTTCAGTGTTTGGAACGCCAGGGTCTCTTTGTCTCACTGTCCTGAGAACACATGGAAGATGAAATAAAGTAGCTACCCAAGGAAATTGTCCTCAATATTTTCAATCCCAAGTCTTTAGTAAAGCTTCCGATTAAGGGTGACAGCTCTGATGTTGGGTGGTGAAGCGTAGTGCTGGTTTTGTGAGGCAAAGGAGATTTACTTCTGAAAATCATATTAGTCAACATATTGACTAATAACAATGTTTTCAATAACAATGAACAGTGAGGGAGATATGAATTAAAGAAACAATTAATTGAGTCATCTTTGGTTGACATTCTTAGATTTAAAAAAAAAAGACCTTAAGATACATAAAACTTGTTTTATAAATTTAAAATAAAAAACTTTAAAAGATGAAATAATTCTTATGGTGGTTCTTGTTCTTAGTGGGTATTTTAAAGATGTATAATAAAACTTGGTTGTGTCTTACAGTAAGTAACATTTTCAAACTGATTATGTTAGCTATTTTCTGTCACTCTGTCACAAATGATGATGATACATACAGATTTATATCACATTTTTAGTTCATAATAACCTAGGGCAGAGCTAAAGTGAACTGAGAAAAAAATAAAATCTCAAACTGTGACTTTACTCCAAGGCTGTATAGATAGGCCAGCTATCACTTTATGTATTCAGGCTTAGAAATCACATAGAATTTTTTTCACTCTCAATATTTACCTAAACTGAACAGCATTCAAATTTATTTCTGACCTGATTTGCAGTTTTTCAAAGTAATTTATACCCTAATGCTTTATGGGTCCTGTTTGTTCTAACTACTCTCTCTCCTAACCCTCACCTAAGATGCACTTTGACATTATTTCAATATTTGAAGTGTAGCATCATACATTTGATTTGATTGGATTAATTTAATCTCATATCTCAACAAAGCTAGAAGCTCAAATTTTATCACATACACACAATCACACACACACACACACACACACACACACACACACACACAATTACATAATAACTTAAGTTAGTATTTCAAAGACTCCACTCATGAAAAAGTAAATGTAACTAAAACCTAGTTTTGAAAATCTCTCTTAATGCTGTTGCCATATTTTATCAGTGTGGAGAAAAATTCTCAAAATGTGGTAAAGCAATGGACAACATGGCAGCTGAGAAAACTGAAAGCAACTCAGTTTTAATTTTGCCTACCTAGTGTTGGAACTTGTCTAAGTGTCTCCCAAGAATGTGACAGAGAACAGAAAAGGAAAGAAAACAATTGGGAGTTAAGAACAGTATTTGAAGTGAAATTGGACAACTATATGTAAAAAAAGTCAAATTTATTGAGCAACAACATCAAAACCTTACACATCTAATGAAAATTGAGACTATCAACTATCCATTAACTTACTCTGGAGAAAAAAGTCTGAAGCAAAATAAGATAATCTCTGTGTAGTGTTTGGTGATGATCAGCCATTTACTCTGAGCCACAGCTTCATCTGCATATTGTTTTATATAAACAAACTCAAAGACAAAAACCACATGATCATCTTGTTAGATGCTGAGAAAGCATTTGACAAAATCCAACACCCATTCATGATAAAAGTCTTGGAAAGATCAGGAATTCAAGGCCCATACCTAAACATGATAAAAGCAATCCACAGCAAACCAATAGCCAACATCAAAGTAAATGGTGAGAAGCTGGAAGCAATCCCACTAAAATCAGGGACTAGACAAGGCTTCCCACTTTCTCCCTACCTTTTCAACATTGTACTTGAAGTCCTAGCCAGAGCAATTAGACAACAAAAGGAGATCAAGGGGATACAAATTGGAAAGGAAGAAGTCAAAATATCATTTTTTGCAGATGATATGATAGTATATATAAGTGACCCTAAAAATTCCACCAGAGAACTCCTAAGCCTGATAAACAGCTTCAATGAAGTAGCTTTCAGTTGTACTTTGTGGTGGTGAAAGTGTGTGAGAAGAGCCAGGGATTGCATTAGGAAGCACCGGCAGCTAAGATAGATTCAGGGTCATCATATGATAACTCACGCTTCTGAATTTACCAGACCACTGTGGACAAAGGCAGCTTGAGAGAGAACTCTTTTTCTTTTTTATATGATGCCCATACATACTAAAAGTGTATGCATTGTGTTTTCTTTTCATTTTTAAAACTTTCACTCCATATACACAGTTCAATATTAATCTAGAAAAATACTAGATTGGTTTTCTACAGTTTTAAGACTTATGCTGTGATCAAAAGTAGAGCTTTGTACAGTAAGTTTACCATGGAGCAACATGCTTCTCCCAGGCATTTCTTTTGAAAGATGGAAAATTTAGAGACTATCCAAAATTGAAATTCATTCAAGACAAAGTTCCTTGTCTATCTTTTCTTTTTTTTTTCAAAGAAAACAGTGTAACTTTTATTGTGCATAAACTGAAGTTCTCTTTACGGCCCAGCAATGTGTGGGTGATAGAATATAGAAAAAAATCTAGCATGACTAATTTTTAAATGTAAGCACATTTAAAATCACACAAAATGTCTATAAATTGACTATTTCTGTTACTATTCAGATTTTTATACAGTAATGGCAGACAAATCAGGAAATTCTTCAATAGATTTTTTTTCTGTCTAATTCGGAGAAACATCTTGCTGAGACAATAGCAACTGACAGCAACAACTTAAAACATTTAGATTGGAAAACAAAACAGGAGGGTCAAAATGTGAAATTAACACTTTATATCTAAACAATAAAATGGAGATGGTCATGATAAATTATCCCCAGAATATCATGAAAGTATTTAATTATAGGCATAAATCTCTTTGATTTTACAAGTTCATAAAGTATCTAGAAAGCAACTTCTATAAACAATGTAGCACATATCAACCTGTGGGTTGCCACCCCCTGGGAGACCTTCAAAAGTTTTACAGGGGTCACTTATCAGATATTTGCATGATGATCATAGCAGTAGCAAAATTACAGTTATGAAGTAGCTTTGAAAATAATGTTGCGGTTGGGAATCACAGCATGAGGAACTATATTGAAGGATTGCAGCATTAGGAAGGCTGAGAACCTCTGTACATCACCTGCACAATAACTAAGGAAATGTTTCCATTTCTTATGATTCTCTTCTGTTTTTTTTAAATTAGGTATTTTCCTCATTTACATTTTCAATGCTATCCCAAAGGTCCCCCATACCCACCCCCCCCAATCCCCTACCCACCCACTCCCCCTTTTTGGCCCTGGCGTTCCCCTGTACTGGGGCATATAAAGTTTGCAAGTCCAATGGACCTCTCTTTGCAGTGATGGCCGACTAGGCCATCTTTTGATACATATGCAGCTAAAGACAAGAGCTGCCGGGTACTGGTTAGTTCATATTGTTGTTCCACCTATAGGGTTGCAGTTCCCTATAGCTCCTTGGGTAATTTCTCTAGCTCCTCCATTAGGGGCCATGTGACCCATCCAATAGCTGACTGTGATCATCCACTTCTGTGTTTGCTAGGCCCCGGCATAGTCTTACAAGAGAGAGCTATAACTGGGTCCTTTCAGCGAAATCTTGCTAGTGTATGCAATGGTGTCAGCATTTGGAAGCTGATTATGGGATGGATCCCTGCATATGGCAGTCACTAGATGGTCCATCCTTTCGTCACAGCTCCAAATTTTGTCTCTGTAACTCCTTCTATGGGTGTTTTGTTCCCATTTCTAAGAGAGGGTAAAGTGTTCACACTTTGGTCTTCGTTCTTCTTGAATTTGTCTATCTTTTCAAACCATTATACAATGAATGTACATTCTACATTTGTTTAGAGTTTATACTCAAGTTCAGGAGCAAGGCAAAGCATTTATCTGCTATCATTATAGCAGCCTTGACAAAATTATTTGAGGGTTCACATGCTATATGTCATTAATTTCCCCAGTGAGACTGCCCAATTCACAATGACTGTTAAATTGGAAATTTGACTTTGAAATGGGTATTTTAAAACCAAAGGTCACAAAAAGTACACTGGTTTAACTCACTGGATCACAAGTAAAACAAAACTCTTATATGTTGTAAAGAGATTTGTAGGGAATGAGTTGGGCTGGCAGGAGGAGAAGGGAGAAAGATAAGAGAAGTTGTTTGAAAAGAATAATCAGAGTGTATATGTGAATGCTCATATGTTCATGCTTGCTTACATGTGTGTGTTATATGTGTGTGTATGTATGTATGTTTATGTGTGTATAAGTATGTTAATTTAATTGTCAAAGAATAAGATTAATTAAAAACCTTACTGAAAAAGAGATAGTATTTATTGATGTACTGATGAGAATTTTATAAAAGTTCTGATCAGGTTATAGGGAGAACTTTGAGTCTAAATACTGCTTTTCTCATTCATTAGTAGAAAATACCAATTTTATCAATTGATTGTTAAAATGACTGTTGAAAAGCTTTCAGCATTAAATTATATTTTACCATCCTTATTGTCAATTAGAGGTTGTAAGAGAATTGTTATAATTAGGGAACAATTCACTTCTTTTCCATCCTGTTTTGACTTTTAGACTTTGTCGTAGCTTCATTAATTTAGCAAAATAACTCTACATTATCTTCTTTGCTGGTAATGAAATGGTTGAACTTAAATTCTGGGTCCATTCCTGATTCACCCAAAATTTAAATTCAACCCTGTCATCAAAGAATTGATTTAATTTCTATGAGATCTTGTTATGTTTATTTGTAAAATTATATTTTATAGGACTTCCTTCATTGAGAATTACACAAAAGGAGATATGCAAGATCTGCAGACAGCTTAGTGTGTACTAGAAGCTCAATGAGTGTTGAACAATATTTAATATGATCAAAACTGTATAATGTTATGATCAAATATTGTATAATGTTTTCACTTGATCAAAACTTTTCTTACACTCTAGTGATTATAAAATCTTTAAAGACATTTTCTTTTTTGTGTTTTAATTAAAAGAAAAGAAAGCCAGTGACTTGTTTACTATTAACTTATCAGTTCTTTTTAAAATTAATTATTCTGTTTATTTACATTCCAAATGTTGCTCTACTCACCATCCCCACTCCCAGAGTTCTTCACCAGATCCCCGACTCCTTTGCCTCTAAGAAGGTACCACTACTGCCCATCCCCCTTCTTGGAGATATCAAATCTCTATAGGATGAGGTGTATCTTCTCACTGGGAGGGATTAGGCAAGGCAGTTCTCTGCTACATATGTGCTCAACCTGGTGGTGGCAGGTAATCCAAGCAGCCCCTGTAGGCTCTTAGGTTGGTGGCTTACTCTCTGGGAGCTACTCGGTCCAGGTTAGTTGATAGTGTTGGTCTTCCTGTGGGGTTGCCATCCCCTTCAGTTCCTTCAACCTCTTAACTCTTCCATAGAGATCCTTGACCTCAGATCAGTGGTTGACTGTAAATATTGTCTGTGTCCCTGCCTCCTGAGAGACAGGCAGGCATGGTTGTGGGTTCAGAAAGCAGACATTCCAATCTGCCATGGGTACAAAGTTGCAGACCAGAAGGGCGAAGGTAAATTGTCATTTCTTATTCGGTTATGATATTCATGCATTATTTGTTGGAAAAAGGAAATGCTGTTATTTTGTATCAAGTTCAAAGTTTTGATATTTTTGGTAATATTCATAGGATTAAATAAAATTATGAAGATAATTAAAATTAGACATTGGGGAGAAATTGGTACTTTCAGTGTACAAGATAAGAATACATTCTTTTTTTTACATTTTTAAGTTGATTATGTGTGTCTGCGTTCTGTAGATATGTGATGGGTATGTGCATATGCAGTTGGAGGACACCTTGGAGGAGTGAGTTCTTAACATCCACTATGTGTCAAATTTAAGTTTTAGGTTTGGCAGCAAACAATTTTCCAAAGTGAGTCATCTTAGCTATCCCTTCTTTGCAAAAGTTAAGAAAAAATATTTTCTTAGCTTCTTCTATCTTTTATGTTTGTTTCTTAAAACCTTCACTATTTAATGTCTATTCTTTCCTTTTTATGCATTTTTAACAATTTTCAAATGCCTTTTACCTTTATAAAATGTCAAAATTCCTTCCCCCATGCCTGACAAGTATACATCCTCTCCTGTACTCATGTTGAATTCCTTCTTCCGCAATTCCTTTACTGTACTTTTTAAAAGACACACATACTAATCTTCATGGTATTGTTCTAATTCAAATCATTTCCTCCTGGATGTTATCCCTATGATGTAGGAGATAGCTCTTTAGGCTTTTATGAATGTAATCTTATCTTATTAAACCTATTCTTTATTATTTTCTTCATATCACCTGTTTCTCAGTGTATTTGTATATATACAGCATGAAAGTTATATACAACATAACCTGCTTTTAAAAAAATTAATCATTCCATTCATTTACATCTCAAATGATATCCCAATTCCCAGTCACCCCTCCACAAACCACCCCCTTCTCAAATCAGCCCTCTCCTCCCTCCACTTTGCCTCTATGAGAGTGCTCCTCCACCCACCCACCCTCTCCTGTCCCACTGCTTCAGCACCCCCCTTCACTGGGACATCAAACCTCCAAGGACCAAGGGCTTTGCCTCCCATTGATGTCAGTCAAGGCCATCTTCTGCTACATATGTATCTGGAGCCATGGATCCCTCCCTGTACGCTCCTTGCTTGGTGATCTAGTCTCTTGGAGCACTGGGTGGTCAGGCCAGCTGATGTTGTTCTTCCAATGGGGTTGCTATCCCCCTCAGCTCTTCCAGTCCTTCTGCCAGCTCCCCAATGGGGTCTTTGAGCTCAGTCTGATTGTTGGCTCTAGCCATCTGCATTGGTCAGTTGTTGGCAGGACCTCCCAAGGAGCAGCCATATCAGGTTCCTGTCAGCAAACCCCTCCTGCCCACAGCAACAGTGTAAGATTTGGTGTCTGCAGACAGGATGGATCCCCAGATGTGGCTGTTCCCGGATGCCCCTTCCTTCAGTCTATGCTCCATTTTTTGTCCCTTTTCGTTTTTCTGGACAGGAACTTTTCTGGGTTAAAATCTTTGAGATGGGTGGATTCCCCAATCCCTCCACCAGAGGCTGTGCCTATCTGTTGGAGATGGTCTCTATGGGTTCTATCTCCCCTTCTCTGTGCATTTCTGCATTTAGAGTCAACCTGTTGGGTCCTAGGAGTCTCTTTTCCCTGGTGTCTGTAACCCTCCAGTGGCTAGCACCAGTTTCTTATCCACCCCCCCCCACTCCTGCTGCATATTTTTATTCGGTTCCTGACCCTCTGTACATCTCTCCCATTCCTGCCAGTATCTGATACTTCCCCCTTATTAACTCCCTCTCCTCTCTCTGTCCCAGGTCCCCCTCTCCTCCTTCCTCCTCCTGTTATGATCCTGTTCTCTTCTTCTCAAGGTAGGACTGAAGCATCCACCCTCTGACCTTCCTTCCTCGTAAATTCTATAAGGTCTGTGGATTGAACCATGGGCATTTTGGGCTTATATCCACTAATCAGCAAGTACATACCATGTGTGTTCTTCTGTGCAGGGTTTGGGATGATATTTTCTATTTCCATCCATTTGCCTGTTGATTTCATAAATTCATTGTTTTTAATCACTCAGTAGTACTCCATTGTGAATATGTACCATATTTTCTGTATTCATTCCTTTGTTGAGGGACATCTGGGTTGTTTCCAGCTTCTGGCTATTATGAATAAAGCTGCTATGGACATAGTAGAGCATGTGTCCTTGTTATATGTTGGAAATTTTTGGGGTATATTCTTTATAAACAATTTATTCCATTAAATATCTTATCCCAGTATGGATAAGTCTCAGTGATGTGCAAAGGAAGGGTATTGACAGCTTTCTATCTACTGCATATTCCAGACAAGCTGATTTACTTTGATTTTCATTCAGCCAATATATCAGAGTTTCCGTTCTGCATCTGTCATTTGCATAGGCACTTTTCTCTAACTGGAATCATTCTTGCTTCCACAAATACATTTTGTATTCTTCAGCTCACTCCAAAAGTCTCATCACCTAGCTCAATCAGTTCCTCCATTACCATGGAAAACCTCATTATATGGAATAATCTGTCACTTGCCTTGTAACTTCATGATAGAATCATGAGATGTCGGTCTGAAACACCGAGCAGCCTCCAAATCAATAGTTGTATTTGACTAAGCCTTTAACATCCAGTTCTTATCAGGTCATCCTGAACACACTAAACACTTAGCAATAAAACTTGATTAAATGGGATGATAAACTTCACTGAAAAATATAAAAGTATAAATGTACACTTCTTTTCTAAGGACTATTCATTTGAACAGTTAACGTTAACTCTTCAAATAAAATTTTCTTAATAAATTGTGGCCCCAAGTTAATCACTAATAAGGGTTTGAACTTTGACCAAAACACATGTAAGCAATGTGAATGGAATTCATTTGGTACCAAAACAATATATAAATGAAAGTACACACAAGTTAAGTTTGGAATGGGATGAATGGGAGCAGAATAGAGAGAGAAAGAAACATGTTTGAATATGATGAAATGAGAAAAATATAATATGAGCATTGACGAACACATCACAATAAAATCCATTATTATGCACCATTTATATCTACCAATTACATTTTATAAGAGAGGGGCATTCTGTACCAAAGTAGATCTTAAGCATTTTAGACTGATTAGATATATTAATCAAATTATGTTTTCATTGTATTATATGTCAATATAAGTTTATAATAGGTTATAAAAATGTTAATAAATAATGATAAACCTAACATTATTTGGCATTATGTTTATATATACATTAAAATGCAAAGTTATTGTTATTTTCCTCACACTGACTATATTTCATGCAGCTACCCTTCATTCTTCAAAGGTTACGGTGTTTGCATTTATGGAGGATAAAAGAATTATAGTGAATCTTGATGCTATATTTAATGCTGAAAACACTTGGATGCACAATGGAGTATTTGTGCATTTTGCAAAATGTCATATTTCAAGGAATTGTGAAGACTTTAGCGCCTTCAGTTTCTCTGTGTACTGTGAGAGAACTTCATCTTAGTTTAATATTCTAGTTTTAGAAATTCATGAAAATGTTCCACAAAAAGCAAAACAGCAACAGGAAAAAATAGCTTAACAAGAATAGGCTGTGACTAGAATTGAGGGGTTTGGAATAATACATTAGATATGTAATCAATTATGGATGAAATGTCTGGTCCATATTTTTCCACATCATCTACTAGCACAGCATCCCTCATGCCAAAATTGATTATAGATGTAGCACCTCTTCTGTCATAACTGTCTGGACCAAGAAGAATGTGATACCTGCAGAATGGCAATTAGCATCAGAAATCAATCATTCTGAGGTTGTGTTTTCTAGGGTTCATCTAGAAAAAACCTTCTCTAATTGACTCTAGGCATGGTGTGGTGTGGTGTGTGATATATATATATATATATATATATATATATATATATATATATATATATATATATATATATATCACCTTAAAAATGACATTTTCTGATTGTGTCTGAAAACAGAAACATGTGGGACTTTGTGACACAGAGGAAGGCACGCATGTGCAGAGTAATTTTTAACTTATTTATATTTGTCTTCATTCTGATTTTCTGTTCAATGTAAACCCACTGCTTTTGTTTACCCTGGTCTTGTTTACATATCCTATACTACAACTTCAATGTCTAATTCAAAAATTATAATGCTAAAATCATATTTAAGCATTCATTTAAAAGATACATGAAATAAATCTTTCCATATCTTTACTCCATTACCTAAATAAAACAGTTATTATACTAACACAGTTAAGGTTTGGAGTTAATGTTTTAACAGTTGTAAAGGAGAATTTTCATGAGATATATTTAGATATATAATAGCTTTAATATTTCCTTGATTATATAGATTGCTCAAAAGATTATAAATCTAGGATAATTCTATACTTTAATAATTGTATTTTATTTTGTGCAATTGTGCACAATTTCTGATCAGCTTAATCTGTACAAAAATAAATAAGAATTATTCTTGGTTGAATCTTGGGTTGTCACAGGAAATTTAACAAAACTTAACAAAATCCTTTCTTGCCAGAGCTTTACTGTAATACTTCAAATGAAATCTTTTACAAGTATTAGTTCCACTGACAAGAATGATATGCATTTATAGATTATGGTCCTAAATATATATGAAGAGAGAAGACAGGCTTAAATGTACTTACACACATGAAACATAAGACTAAACTCATGCCCATGCTCTTAACTTTCTGGCTAAGAGTCCTAAGACAGTATGGAGACATACTACATACTCTCTAAGTATCCAAAGTCTGGAAGAAGACAGATCTAGGCATCTAGACAAGTGATCCAGGACTCACCCAAGCCAATGTAGACAGAGCTTCTGAAACAATAGAGGCCCTCCCTGCTTCGGAGTCAGAGAAATTGCAAGATGGGCATTATTATACCTGTCAACATTGATTTTCGATGATAATGGCCTCTGTGTTGTTTGAGTGTGAAGGCTGCAAAAATAGTCCTTGGGATAATTCCACCGTTGGTGATAGATCCAACTTACATCTAGCGAGAATGTCTACTATCATATATTTTCTATCTTTGTGTTTAGTCTAAAGTCTAACACACCAATATAAACTCTACATTGATTGGGTTTTGTGTATGTGCATAACATATATGCTTCCACAAATCACTTCTCATATAAAAAATTATGTTTGTCAGTACTGCCTGATCTGCAATATATTAAGGCACGAAGTGAGCCTACAATCTTAAAATTTTACTAATAATTGGCAACTTTTATGTTCTATTTAAAATAAAACTTTTACCTAAGCTTTTATTTTTATAAACATATTAATTAATTTCATGAATATCACAAAAATCACAAAGAATCTTTCAAATGTGAAAGTACCTTTTGAAACTCTGTGGTGATATATAGAGGAGTACTCGATAAATATTTTTTAGTAAATAAACAACATATATTGATGTATTACATATTGGACTTTAGTTATCTTTGGTGCTGATTTGACAGATAAGTATGAAAGTTTTTATTCTCATATCTCAAAATATAATTTAAATTTTATTGCCACCTATTCTCATAGGTTCTCTCAAAGTTAGTTCTATTGATATAAAAGAATATTTTTTTCAAAAGTAATTCCTCAACTCTTTTTCAAACTTAAGTCAACTTAACTTTCAGTTGTATCCATTGAAATTTTGTATCTTATTTAATGACTATTTTCATTAAATACTTGACATTTTACCTCTCTGAGAGACCGCTACAATGTGACAATATTGTAGAAAAATATGAACAGCATCTTCAGGATTAATGAAGTGTTTTGAAATACCTGGGGTTTGCCTTAATCAAGATGTAACATGTTCCACTTGATCCTTTTTAATAGTTTCTATGACATTTGCCACAGTGATGATTAAATTAGATAATAATAGCCCCATATATGTATCTGGATCTTTTCCATTTTGTAGAAATAAAGAAATCATGTTGGCCACTTTTCTGCTTCATGAGCCTCTGTAGGAACAAATGTCCTCATAAAACATACATTAATAGTTCTTCAATTATATCCCTATTTCCTTTAGCATCCCAGACTCTTAATAAGCTTTTTTTTAGGAGGTTCTCGTATATTCATTTAATTTCTTCAACATACCTTAAAAGCTTTCATCATGATTTAAATGAAATCCTTTTACAAGGTGCAGAGGAAGTAGAAATGAGTGTGTTCAGGGTAATTCCTCCACAGTGGAAGAGAAATTATTTTGCATGTAAAGCCTTAGCTTTTCTTGCAATTTTTAAGATGTTATAAAATAGGTTTTTAATTGTAGCAAAACCTTAAAGCACTTCTCTGCTCCCTGTCTGCCTCAGTGCTTCCAGCAACCCCTACCAACCTCCCAGTTACTCTCTCTTTCTTTAATTATATTTTTGATATTTACATATGCACAATTACTGATAAATACAAAATGCTGAGTCCATTTTTTTTTTTTTTGAGGATATCTGGGAGACACTTGTAAAACTTGACAAATGTGTGCCTGGGTTCTTAAGTGTGAAATTTTACCATATGTTTCTAGTTCAATTCTCCCATGTTATGTATGTATTGCTCACAGCTATCTGGTGATATATTATAAACTGGACAGGAGTGGGAGAGTGGATCTAGTGTGAGAATTCTTGTCTCTATCTTGTTATATTTGTATTGTAGTAAACTACACTGATGTTTTGACATAGATGCACTATAATATCTAATCTTGAAAGAGCAACTGTCTTTGGACCAGAATTTCTTGTTTGTGTTTGTTTTGTTTGTTTGTTTGTTGGTAGTGCTGAGAAGGAAAAGTTCTAGATGCACTACCATGTCATCACCGTACTTCCACTGACCTAGCTCTGCATTCCTTCGCCTGCTTTTAACTCTTTAGCATGCAAACGTTGGTATTTATAAAGCTGCTATTGAAAATGTCTCTGTGGCTCATCACCTTCTAACATTCTGGTTGCCTTCATCTCAAATCCTGTGAACATTATTTTAAATGAAGTGTTCTTTTAAGGTCATTATTTGACGATGGGTGTATGATGAATATGAAAGCACATCATATTGAGCATGATTCTATTTCCATGTCTTTTCTTCCCCGGTTACTCATTTCTGTCTTTAAATTATCACCATGTCAAGATCGGAGAAATCTACCATTTTTAAAGGAATTTTCATCCCCCTTTTCACCTTTCCTTTAAACTAGCCAATTTCATTTTTCTTTACGCTTACAGTACCTCTTTATTTTTTATTTCTCTTCTGATTGTTTGAGTTGTATGCTCAGACTTCAATGTTATTGTTTTTTAACACTGGCCTAAAACCTTACTACCCTGCTCTCACCCAGAGCTGGGGATCAAATCCAGTGCCTTTCCTGTCCTAAACAAGCACTCTGCTAGTGAGCTAAAGGACCAGCTAAAACATCAAATTAACTTATCAAATATTCACCAACCCATTATTTGAAGACTTAAGACTAATAAAAATGACCTGAGATTGATGGTCTGCTGTAATATTTGAACTCTGCAAGAGGGAGATTAAATCTCAAGTTTGTAACATACAATCCGCTGCATGATGTTGAGAATCTGTGAGATACCTGCTTGCCAAGTTTAATTTTTTTTCTTTGCACTAAAGACATAAAAATAATTTTATAAGACTATTTCAAGAATTTAAAGTTTTTAGGAATATGATATCTCTTTACTATATGTCTATATCTACATCTATATCCATATCTATATCCATATCCCTAACTATCTATCTATCTATCTATCTATCTATCTATCTATCTATCTATCTATCTACCTATGTATCTAACTTTTCTTATATATCAAAACATGTAGAAAAATGTATAAATGTTCACAAGAAATCAGAAGACTCAGAAATAATAAAATTGTCTTTGAAAGTTTTAATATTTTGAGTTCCCCTTAATCAAATTTTTCAAGTACTCCTATCTTTTTCAGAAAATATAAACATGTTCTCAACCTGAATAAATAGCATCCTTTTCCAATTTATTTGCCTATACACACTTTAAAACACTAAACTTGTTTAGAAAGTTTCTTGTCCATATAGGATGAGAAGATATTAAACTTACAATTGTGTGGCTTGTAAATTATTAAATACCTATTCTTCTAGGTCTCTTTTGTTGCTCTTGTGTCATGTTTTATATTTTCCAGTGTATAGTATTAGTGTGTTTCCAATTTACATATGTATCTGCCTATATCTCCTCCCAAATGCAAATGACAGAAAAGCCACAGGTCTCACTAGATATTCAGCCCCTATGGAGATACCTCATACATTATAACAGTTAATGCATTTTTAAAAAAATTAAAATTGCAAATATTGGATATTCCTTTGTACATACTCCAAAGCCTAACATACCTGTTGATTATTTCAAGGTAACTTAGAGATAACAAGTTTCCTGATGTTGAAACAATTCTTGAGATAATGTATTTCTTATAGAGTAAAAATGATACTTGTTAAATATAGTAATAAATGTAATCTAAGTAGTAAGTACCCAATAAGGTTTATAAACTAATACTTTTATTATTAATATGCTTACACTATTTTCCCTAAACATTAAATTTTAAATATAATATGGAAAACAGGAAATACTTCAAATTTCTCATGTCAAGTCCCTGAAGGTATAGATAAGATAAAAACGTAGTCAACAATATTTCAGCTTCATGATTGTTAGTAAGTATGTTATGTCAATCCTCATTTACAAGGTATAGAACTTATGACAAAATAACCTTCATTAATTATAAATTTGGATGCATCACATATGAGTTAATGTGATAGCATGATGTCATTACAATTTACAAATTCCAGTCTTGCTGGACCTGAGAAGACCCAGTATAGGCTTGAACCTAGCTCTTTGTATGGCCAGTGTACAAGGAGACAGAAATTAAACATGATGATTTAAAATACTTATAACACCATTTTCCTTATTAGAGTGATGAGTGCTGGCTAAATACATTGTAAAACACTAACATCTGGAAATCTAGTAGGGCTTTTCTTAGTTTATCTTTGTGAAAAATAACTAGATACAGTAGTTGAAATTATATAATAGGTACATTAAAATAGTTTACATGATAAATATTATGAAATAATAAGTACTGAAGAAATCCCAACTTTACTTGAAATTACTGTAATTATAATTATAATGGTTTATTTGATAATTTCAAATCAATTTATAAATAAACTATTCAGAAATATATTTTTACAGTAAAGTTAGAGAGCGATGGTACGTGCAGATTACATGATGTGCTGCACTCATTTCACATACCTTCACATTTGAACAAGTGTATTGTTAATTTTACAATCATAGAGTCGGGGTTTTTTGAGTTTTATGTTTGGTACTGCATATCAAATGGGTCATTACTAAAGAATTCAAGAATGACATTAAAATGTATCTCTGACATTATAGGGCAGTAAAGGTTCATCTACATATATTCATCCAAGGTTAGCTTGCAATTTATGCTAATTATTATAGAATACTAGGTTCTTCAATAACCTTGTTAAAATGCCTAAAATTTGAAAACTATTTTAAAATTAAAGCTCGCTTATTTAAAATATTACACATTTGCTGACATATTTATAAACATTTCACTTAGAAAGATTTATTGTTCCTATTATGCCAGTCTAAATAAGTTTATAAGATGCCTATATAATTTAACTGTTATGTAATAAGACTTTTTTCTTTCAAGGTGTAATTTACCAAGCGGCATAAGACATGCTGAATCCCAACATCACTCAGAAATGTATCCTCCAGGGTAGTCATGTTTCTGTTTTCTCTGATGCTTTCTGTTTTCTTTTAAATGTACTTGCAGTGATGAGTTTGTAATTTGAAACAAATTTTGTTTCAACAGTTAGACATGAATTTGCCCCAATTCCACAGACTAGACTGAGAAAATGAAGATGATTTAAAAAAAAAAACAAAACAAAATACAAACAAACAAAACAAAACACCAAAACAGGCAAGCAAGCAAACAAAATCTTGGCAAAACTAGACTATTCTTTTGAGAGAGGATTTTTTTTTGTTATCACTCGTTTGTAGGTACTTTTCAGAAATGAAGAGAAGAATAAAGTCCTAAATATGCAGTACTTCCATATAAACATTGAGCTCAGAGCCCTCAATCACAACAGAATTGGTAGTGAAGGCAAACCAGGTCAAGTATGAACAGGTTGGTGCTGAGGGACCTTGGAAGACAATGGATTCCTGAAGTTCACTCTCCAGTCAGTATCATTAGTCAATGAGCTACTTGTTCAGGAAACTATTATGTGACTGCAGCTAAGGAGAGAAATGGAGGACACTCATGTTGACCTATGGCATCTTATCATGGGTAGACATACATACCCAGGTACCGCATTCTTATACAAAAATAACTACTATCAGCTAGAAGCAGAAATATCAACCCTTACAACTCTCATTTATTTAGGATCATTTTAACCCTGACAAAAACCTCTTAATGTCAGATTTATGTTTCTTTCTTGGGTTGCTACTGTTCTGTATGGTTTGTTGTTGCTCTGGTTATTTGTTTGGTTCAGTTTTTGAAGTTTGGCTCTAGTCTGGCCTTAACTCCAGGGTTAACTGACTCTCTCCAGGCTCTGTCTCTGACCAACTTGTATCTACAAGTTCATCTCACCTACGGATCCTGAAAACTACTCCAGACTAGTTGTAGGCTGAACTCTGCCAGACCCACATGACTTACCTCATTGCATACATGATGTTCTTTATTTTGTCTACTTCATATTTATTGACAGACGTTTTAGAAGTAGATATGGAAGATATGTTTTTCTTAATCAGTTGCTAAGTCTCCTATGGAAACATGTATAACAACATTATATAAGTTTCAGAGTCAGTGTGTTCATGGCGATGGGAAGATCCAAAGGCAGAGTATGGTCTCATCTTCAGTCCACGGGGAATTCCATCTGGAATCTTCTGTTTTGTAGGTAAACTGTCTTTTGAAATGGTCTTGACTAGACTGTGTTGCTTTCAAATTTGCTATATATAGCCAAGGCTGACCTTAAATTCCTGATTGCCCTGCTTCTTCCTCAAATCAACTCGTATTGCAAACTTGAACCACTGAAGCACACAGCAGAAATCCACCTTAGGAATGGAGGGACCAGGGTTTCTGAGAGGATCCAGTAGTGAGTGAAGTCAAACAAAGCATGCTGAGGGAATCTAGTGATAAAAGCAGTCAAAGCCTAAAGAAATATTTTTATATTTTCTTCCTCTTTTCATTCTTTTATGTAAAACCTTAATTCTTACTTTCTACCTATATATAAAGCCTTGTACCAACCAGAGTAATATTACTCAGACTCAAGTGCATACAATAATACTGGTACATTGGAACTGCTAATATTTCGTAGTCGTAAGTCTAACTTGCCACAGGCCTAAGGTTCCTCTTGTTAATTTTCCACTCCTCATAAAATGAATGCTATCTTACTCTCAGTGATACAGGAAATAATAAAAATATAAAAGCAATTTTGTGGAGTGAAAATTTGCAAGTGTGATTAAATATTAGCAAAGAGAATAGAATAATCTCTTCACCCTCCTTTTATTACTGATTTTCAGGTACTTAATTTATTTATAGGTCCTCTTGTTGCAGAGTTCATTGAGATAAACACTAATTTATAAAGGTGCAATTTATTTAGCATTGACAAAGATACAAATAATAATCCTGTCAGTGATTCAGAGGGGAAAATAGATACCTTGAGACAAGGCAATTGTGTAATTTTTGTGCTTGAAAAGAAAAATACTGCCATAATGCACGAGTAGCAGAAAGTTTAATTTCTAATTTATTCTCTAAATCTTGACTCTTTTTTACTAAGTTACATCAGCTAAGTGGTTAATTCTCCTGTGGTTTTGCATATCATCAGTTTAACTCAAGGATGCTTTGATGTTAACTGGCGATCCACATAAAGACCATAGCTTCTGTTTTGATCACAACAGAGAAATGGTTCTACCTGAGGAAAAGATACTGCAAAATTTGAAGCAGGGCTGTAAGGGTTTTCTGCACATAAAGGCGTTTCAGCAAAGTGCTTCAACAAATGTAAAACGAAGAATAAAGTGCTTCCAAATTGTTCATAAATATTTAAGGGAAAAGCATTTCTACATTCACTAAATGAAATACAGATGTAGCTACGGTGTCTTTGTCTCTCTCTCTCTCTCTCTCTCTCTCTCTCTCTCTCTCTCTCTTTCTTCCCTATTTTTAATGACAAATGAAGGCTACAAATACCTGCACATTTCTATCATTTTTGGAACAAGTGAATGATATAATTTGAATACTATATTCAAAGTCAGAGGTATATTTAAAAACAAAACAAATGTCCCATTACAAACTGTACCACTGCTTGCTCGTATATAACTCTCAAGCTAAGAAAGGTGTCTACATGTGAGTAGGAGATATATATATGTATACATGTATGTATATGCAAATTTATATAAGTATATATATATATGTATATACATATATGTATGTATGTATAAGCACTAATTTATAAAGGTGCAATTTATTTAGCATTGACAAAGATATAAATAATAATCCCATCAGTGATTCAGAGGGGAAAATAGATACCTTGAGACAAGGCAATATATAACAGTGCATATATAATACAACTCAGATCCTAAATCTTTAATTAACTGTTACCTGGAATAGATACAACGTTTTGGGTTACATTTTTGTCTGTCTGTAGTTACTGTGATTCCCTGAAGATGAGTAATTGGGATAGAGGAAATATACTCTGTGGATTCTAGAATATTCGTTGTATAAACCATCACACACATACATTCACATGTCCTTGCATATACACATACAATAACATGAATTAAAATAAAGTATTCAAAAGTCACAAAAAAGGCACAGGAAAATTCAGTGTACACTAACTTTCATAGGATTTCATATTTTAGTTTAGTCAATGCACAGGGGAGAAAATCAGCATTAATGTGCATAAGAGAAGAGGCCTTTGTTTGCTTGTAATATATGGAATGGAATGTGTTCATATCATCCTACTTAAGCTTCCCATTCCAACTCTGCCCAGGCTGCCCCCAAATATCTCTCACTCAATTTTTGCATCTCTATTTTTATTCTAATCCCATAATTCCAAACATTGCTTCCCATAAATGCATTGATGTTGTGAGGGCACACACACTGGTGGAGCATAACAAACTTACCAATTGAAAGAACCCCCAAGAATTTTTCTTTCTCTCCAATAACCAACCAATTGCTATTCCTACACAGGCAAGAGTGATCCCTCCCATTCACACTGAAACTTTAATTTGTGCCTGTCTCTGCATCTGTTGAGTTTATGAGCGCAGTGACCAAATCACACCCAGAAGATAGTGATTCATAGCTCTCCTTTCTATCTTCGGCCTCATATACTTTTAGATTCTTTCCTCCTTATCAACTTCTACTACATTACCCAAGCAGGTAAGATGTCCCATTTAGGGATGATCACTCACAATGAATTCTTCTCAGAATTCTGGGGAGATGTGAGTCTCCACATTATTCAGTGCTCAAAGCAATATAAAAGAAAAACAAAATCAAACCAAATTAAAAAAAAAAAACAAAAAAACAAAACAAAACAGCAACCCAAGGTGGAAAAGCCAAGATTATGAGCATAAATAGAGTTAGGAGGCAATTTAACATCATGCCTACTTAATAAAATAACAATAGTTAAGTCCTACACTAGGGCATATGGTCTCCTCACTCACAAGATTTTAGTCAGATTTATGGCAACAGACATAAATTATTTTTGTGGAGCATACTCCAAAGGAAGCAAATTGGTTACCCACTAGGTTGTGCCACTACTGCACTGATGTTTTGTCTGGCACATCACTATCATAGCTCAAAGCGCACAGCACTGGGTAATGCCATTGATGCCTTCCCTTTCCAAGTACCCTGCCTAGCACATGCTGTCAATTTGAAAGTTAAACAGCATGAAGCAAAATAGTGTATCAAGTTTGTGTTTGAAGTTGAGACTTTATTTCATAGATTTAGAAGCAGTTTCATAGGATTGATCAAGCCCAGCATGTAGATTTGACAAAGAATGGGTGGTAGCAATTTAAAACAATGATAATAATGATAATGAAAATAATAATAATAATAATAATAATAATAATAATAATAATAATGATACACCCTGAAGACAGACCACACCAGCACAAAGAAGAAATGAGAACGGTTTGTTATCACCTCTTTACCGTGGTGATTTCCAACACGGAGTGTTATATACAGTAGAAATAAACTTGTAATTGACAACTCTGAAGTAGGGATTGTGACTTTTATAAACAGATAATAAAAATAAAGCATGTTAAACTCCCTGGAACAAAACTAAATTGTCAGATAATATGAGTCACTTTGTCCCATACTGAATCACAATGCAATTTTCATAGTGTGGAAAAAAAAACGGATATTTTGAACATTGGCTATGAAGGCAATAGAATATTTCAAAGCAACAATCCCGTGAGCAGCACCCTATCTTTAGAAAGTATGCTTTCTCAAGTAAATGAATGTATAAATTGGTAAATAAAAATGAAAACTTTTAATGCATTTTTTTTATAGTCAGAACTGCAAAACAATCTAATATCATCACACTAAACATCGGTAGTAGAGACTTGTTTTATGAAACAAGAATTTTCTGTTTTGTTACTTTGTCTTTTTTTAAATGCTTTGACTGAACCCAAAATTTGCATATACTAACCAAGTGCTTTACCACTCATCTCTACCCCGTAGCACCTACAGTTTTCTCCTATGCTAAGTATGAGGAGAAATTTCACTGTAAGACTGTAAACCCAGACGCACCCAGATGATTATTTTTCAATGTGTTTTAATGTTCAGCAACCACCCTATCCCTTTCAAGAAACAGACAGTGTGGATGTGGAAGGGACTATCTTTACAATTACTTTTAGTTTAAAATCCTCCCTAAAAATTGAGCTTCTACATTTTTAACAACCTCCTCTGCCCCCTTCCCTTGCTTTTCACATTCAGAGGTTACTTCTCAGCTCCAACCCAATGGATAAGTATTCAGTACAGTTTTGGGTTTGTAGGAACACACATTCTACTTGTTTCACAATTATGCTTCTCCGAGCACACAATAGAGGTTATTGAAGCAAAGAATCAGCTTCCTTTGCTGCTTCAGGAGCAAATTCCTCAGAGAGAACCATCATAGCTCCTGGGGTCCTAGTTACTCTCTTTGAAAGCCAAGCCTGCAGGGAAAGCTGCTTTCTGGATGCTGCTTTCTGGATACTGCTTAGGGCTACCAGTCCTCAGGGAATTGTTTGACACCCACACAAATAATAACCAGGAAACCAAAAATTACTTTTTTTAATTAAATTTTTAAATGTCACAGTTTGCCTATGCCCCCTATAAATCAGTGGGATAGTATCATTAGATAGGATGTCAAGTCGTTATGACTTTAGCTATGTATTTCCACCATTTTTTCCTATGAGCTCGTCTACCTGTTTTGTGTGTCTTTGTTGGCAACTCAAGCAGGTATAAAGGTATCAGGAAACAATGTTATTTCCACGTCAGGTGTTCTCAAAGGGATCTAGAGCAACATGAATACATTAAGAAGGTGAGGACAGATATTCATGGAAACACGTGCCTCTTCTACCTTTTCTATTATAGTAATAAAAGCTGTCTCTCATTTTCCTTGAGCATACTTTTGTGCTGCTTTGAGGAATCTGCCTGTAAAGCAATTTAATTGACTCTTTGAAATTATGCCAATGGAACAAGGAGAGTGCTTCCTTTAGAATTTGTTTTATTTCAAGGCCAAGACAGGCAAGAATTTGATGGCGAATCATGTGTGAGGAAAGCTGAATGCTCTGCACAAGCCATTTCTGTACACTGCTTTTCTCAGCATGCACCTGCTAAAGGATCATTGTGGCAAACACTGAAAAAAAAAAAGCAGGAGTTACAGCCACACTACTGTGATATATAGTGATGATTTTTTTCCAAGACATACTTACAGTTTTATCCTTGACAATTTATATCTATGATGATATGGCCTGTGATGGTTGTGTCTTTTAAAGAATACTAAACAAATATGAGAAGACCACATTGTCAACTTCTTCGGTATATCCTGTACACTAAATGTGGGAAAATGTATTTTAGAGAGATGTAGAATAGTTTAGTACAATAAATATGTCACAATGATATTGATTTATATTTTTTACCTGTTTGACATTATCACTGGATTTCTTTGCTCCGAATTTTTCCACAAAATGTATGTTAAAAATTCATCTTTATCATTCAATTACAAGTTTACATATCAAACAATAAGAGCACACTTGATTATGATGGAGTTTGAGTTACAGCACAGTATCTGAGAAATCTCAGGGGTACAGGTTAATTGAGACTGCTGGGCCTCCTACAGGGTCACTCTGTTCCTCAGTTTCTTCCACCTTTTCCCTAATTTAACCACAGAGGTCAGCAGCTTCTATCCATTGGTTGGATATAAATATCTGTATCTGACCCTTTCAGCTGCTTGTTGGGTCTTTCAGAGGGCAGTCATGATAGGTCCCTTTTCGTGAGCACTCCATAGCTTCAGTATGATGCTGGCAAGGATGTGGAGAAAGAGAAACACTCTTCCATTGTTGGTGGGATTGAAAGCTGGTACAACCACTCTGGAAATCTGTCTGCTGGTTCCTCAGAAATTTGGACCTGAGGATCCACCTATACCACTCGTGGGCATATATCCAAGCATAGGATATATGGATACATGCTCCACTATGTATGTCCAGACACTGGACCACCAACTAGGCAACATACACCAGCTGATATGAGGTCCTAACACATATATAGCAGAGTACTGCCAGGTCTGGGTTCAGTCAGAGAAGATGTACCCAACCCTTGAGAGCCTGGAGGTTCCAAGGAGTGGAGAGTTCTGGTGGGGTGGGGGTTGGAGAGGTGGGATATCCTCATGGACATGAGAGGGGGAGGAGGTATAGGATGTGCCACAGTTAGAGGGTAGTCTGGAAGGGGGACAATATCTAGAGTATAAAAAAAAGTTTAAATAAAAATGATAAAAGGAAACATTTGTTGAAGAATTAATGAAAATTACCACACAAGAAATAAAAGCCAAATATTTATATTATAAAATATATAGTCAACAAAATTATGAACATATACATATGGTACAACATATAACAAGGACACATGCTCCACTATGTTCATAGCAGCCTTGTTTATAATAGCCAGAAGCTGGGAAAAAAAAACAGGTGGCCAGCAGAGGATTGGTTAAAGAAAATGTGGTACATTTACACAATGGAGTACCACTCAGCTATTGAAATCAATGGCTTCATGAAATTCTTAGGCAAATATATGGAATGAGCAGGGCAGGGTATAGAGGTCTTTGGAGATAGTGTTTGAAATGTAAATGAAGAAAATATTTAATTAAAAAAATATCATCCTGAATGTGGTAAAACAATCACAATCACAAAAGGACACACATGGTGTGCACTCACTGATAAGTGGATATTAGCACAAAAGTTTAGAATACCCAAGACACAATTCACAGACCATATGAACCTCAAGAAGAAGGAAGACCAAAGTGTGGGTGCTTTGGTCCTTCTTAGAAGAGGTAATAAAATACTCATGGGAGCAAATACAGAGACAGAATGTGGAGCAGAGAATGAAGAAAAGGCCATCAAGAGACTGCCCCACGTGGTTATCCATCCCATATACAGTCACCAAATGCAGAGACTATTTTGGATGCCAAGAAGTGCTTGCTGACAGGAGCCTGATATAGCTGTGTCCTGAGAGGCTCTGCCAGAACCTGACAAACATAGAGGTGCATGCTCACAACCAACCACTGGACTGAGCACAGGGTTAGAGAATTAGAGAAAGGACTGAAGGAACTGAAGGGGTTTGCAACCCCATAGGAAGAACAACAATATGAACCAATCAGACCGCCCCAGAGTTCTCAGGGACTAAACCACCAACCAAATAGTACACATGAACGGACTCATGGCTCCAGCAGCATATGTAGCAGAGAATGGCCTTGTTGGGCATTATTGGGAGAAGAGGCCCTTGGTCCTGTGAAGGCTCGATGCCCCATTGTAAGGAATACAAGGGCGGGGAGGCAGGAGTGGTTGGGTGGGTGGGGAACACCCTCATAAAAGCAGATAGAGGTGGAATGGAATAGGGTTTTTCCTGGGGGAATCAGGAAAAGGAGGTAGTACTTGAAATGTGAATAAGAAAATATCCAATAAAAGGATGGTAAAAAGAAAAAAATTGTGTCACACCTTGGGGCCTCCCCTTAAGCTGGATCCCTCTTTGGGCCTGTCCTCGTGATAACTGTAAAATAGACTACTTGATTATTTAGTTACCCAATTGCCATTTTGATATATCTTGTTTTATGTGGCTGTAGCTTAGTTGACACCTTTGATTGACAGAGGATACATTTGCTTTCCTCTCCCACAAACATTTACTAGAAATAGTCAAAGTTATGTCTTCCTCAAATTTAAAGTATAAACAATATTAAGGCTCTTTCTATGGAGAGCTGGTTTCTTTTTACCAAGAAATTTTACAGTCTAATGTCCACTTTTAATATTAGATTCACACTGACCATACTTCTGTAATTTGCTAAATCTACATATATAAGACTTGGATTTTTTTTTCTTCTTTAGCTCTGCAGGGTAGTCAGCATTGCAGAAGTTTTGTTCACAAATTCCAGGACCTGTTATTCCGGACAACATAATGACATTTTATTTGGGTGATTGTACTTTCCTCTTTGAGTCACTCAGCATTGCACTCTGTACTTAATAGAAGTTGATTACTCCTAGCCCCAGCTGTAGGTCTAGAGAATGAATCCAGGTAATAAAAATGTGATCAAACTTGGAGTGGGCATATCATCTAAATTGACCTCATTGAAGTAAAACTCAGCTATTGTACATGATGCTGTTAAAAGAAATTCCTGCCAAGGAAATACAGATATCTTAGGGGTACAAGAGGAGAGAGGCAAATAATGCAAGGCATGCTAACTGGTCTTAACATAATGTTTATGTTTCTATAACTGAACACCTGATATTGGATAATTTATAAAGAAAATCAATTTATTATTTGTCATTGTGGAGGCTGAGAAATCTGAAAGTATGACTGACTATATTACTTGATGGAGTAGTCATTAAAACATAAAACCATGATATAGGGTAGTACATGATGTGATTGCTATGCACTGCTCTATGAAAAATATCTAGCACAGAGGTACATGCAGTAGTAAAGGCTTATAATGTCCATGTTTTCTAGAGTTCCAGTCCATATATCTTCAGCTAGCTTCATGGCTTTTGGGCTCAAAATACAAAGAACATCATAGAAGATACAATATAATGTAATTTTGGAAGAAATTGCTTACCTAATGATTTTGAGAAAGAAGCGAGTAGGGAAAGTGACAGAAATATAGAGAAGGAACAGAGCTCAAGATAGATGGTTTGCCTCACCTTCGAAGATGTATGCTTCATAGTCAAACCTCCACGGTTGTATTTCCTCCAGTTTGACCCAAGATTCTTAAGATATTGTTAAGCTATGAATTTATCAACAGATTACGTTAGCTTTACATGATATAATCCTTACTCCAAAGGCTTTCAGCTGGTGTTCAAGCCTTTCAGGATATGTCTTTTCTTGGACGTATTATATACAATCCATAACACAAATTGAGATAGAAATAGTGATACCACACTTCTGCTTTATAAATCTACTAGTACCATCATTCTTCTTGGCCTCATCTAATATTATTAAAACTCAAAGGCTACTCCTCCAGCTATCATCATCACAACCTAGGAAATTCAGATTAACACATTAGAATCACAGGATTACTGCAGCAGATAAAATCTATGGTGATTAATGGATAAGAAATTCAATTACCATTGTCGTAAACTACAGTTCATGGTGTTGTTGGTGATCATAATTTGCTTCATGAATTTAGGAGATTAAAAGATAAACATTCACCATCTATATATTAATGTTGTCCAGTCAAAATATAGGGTTGAGAAAATTTGTATAATAATGGTTTAGGATTATTTTGTGAACATAATTTGAGAAATAGTAAATTTGTTACTACTTAATTCTTGGTTGCATTAAGCATAAAATATTATACAATGAAATATACTTCTGAGTAAAATATTAAAATGTTAACCAGCATCGTTTAGAGTTAAGCATTCTATGTGGTGTAAAGGACATCAAGCTGAGATGTTTCTGGTACCACCAGTTGATTCAGCCAGTAATGTTAGATGATTCATAAAGCCAGTATTGCTCTAAGCCAAGACTTCTTAAAACCTATCAATCATAACCCTTTTAATGCACACATCATTGATTTCATATATATATATATATATATATAAAATTTTTATTCAAGTCAAGAATTAACTAAAAATAAAGATTAATTTATTTAAGCAATTTGTTGCTATAAATGAAATATAATTTACAAAAATGCAATTTTGCATACTAAAACATGGATGTACTTCTAAGTTTTTAAATAAAATATTAAGTTTCTGTCAATATTCAATACTTTAAGTTACAAAATATTTTAAACATTTTTCAAATTTGTTTAATAATTTGATTTTTAAATTCATAATTAATGGGCGTTATTTGACACAAAATACATAGTTTGTTGGTTGAGGTATGTTTGGCACATTTAAGAAATTCCTGAAAATTCTAGTACAACAAATCTGTTATCCAAATGCACCCACTCAAAGTCCAACTACCCCATAGCTATTCATCTCCATTATATGATTGATAGTGATATATTATTTCAGTAATACTGAGATGCAGAAAATTTTCCCTGCTTTTAATCACTAAGAATAAAGTTTCATGGTGTGAAGTACTTTGTTGCTCATTACAGGAAACTACTGAATCTTCACCAGCAGCAGAATTTGAAAAGAACTAACTCCAACATGTTAATTCTATGACAGGGCAGGCTTCTGAAATTAGATGTCCATGCTCTTTGCCAGTGCTTAATCGAATGAATTGTGATTTGGTTCTACCATATATCAAGGAGGCTCACTCAGCCTCATTATCATACACGGAATGAGATAACCAGTTCACTTTATGAAAGTTATACCCAATATAATATACAAAAATGCCTAGGAGAAAGAATTTCTGATACAATGTAGCTTTTATTCAAATTGCTTCAGCTATTAGCAGAAGCATCATGGATATCTCTTTTGATTAATGTCAAATATGACAATAAAACAAGATTATCTGCTTCTCATGCTAAAACACAGAATCCAACACTGACTACGCTCACTAGAGGCAAACATCCAACTTCATACTGCAGCTGAATGGCCCAAAACTTTAAACTTTGAGAAAGAAGATAATAGGTATGTTGAGTCATCATATGTTTTGATCTTTGAACTTCCACACTTAAATATTTATTACCAAGCATTACTGATCTCTCATCAATAGATGAAAGAAATTAATAACAAACTTTTGTTAAATATGACAATTTCTCTTTATTTTTATATCTTATTTACTTTGGTCACTTCTCAAGGAACTAGGAAACTTCAGTGCCAAAGACAGTCAATTATTTTTGTATATTCTAGAAATCACATCTTAATCATATTGCTTAGATAGTTTAATGTCAATTCTACGACATAAGAAAAACATACATGGTTAATTTAAGAGTTAGAAAATGTCCTTCTCTTGCAAGAGCATTTCTTGCTCTCTTTTTAAAATAATATTTATTTTATTTATATGAGTAAATTGTAGCTGTCTTTAAACATACCAGAAGGCATTGGATACCATTGCAGATGGTTGTGAGCCACCATGTGGTTGTTGGGACCTGAACGCAGGACCCCTGGAAGAGCAGTCGTAGTACTCTTAACAGCTGAACCGTCACTTGAGCCCCAGAAAATGTCTTTCTCTTATTTAAATACTATTCTAAAGTTAAATGGAATTTTAATTATAATTAATATTGGAAAAAAATAGTTAGAAAACTAACTTTAAAAGTTAATGTAATTTTGTGCCATATACTTTTCTTTTATATAGCATATATTTATCTATTTATACAAACAATTTATAAAATGCTGTCAGGCTACAATTGGGACTATAAATTTTTCAGTATATATAGGATAATTTAGTAGTTAGCCGTCAATTATCTTTTCAAATGCAATGCAAATGGACACATAAACACGATATAATTTTATTTAAATGCACTCCCCTTTGCCTAGTGCATTGTCACTATGACACTCTGTTCAAGTTTCATTTATGAACTAACACTTACAGTTATAGTGAATAAGAAAATGAATAGGCACATAGAAGCTGGTTTCTATTAATATTCTACTCTAACTGTTAAACACTGAATGATGTCATCATTTCTATTTTCATCATTTACATTTTTACATTATCTGAATGCAATTCCCAATACTTCTTTTTTTTTTTTCAGAATTCAGAAGCTTCGTGAATCTTTTGTAGTTATATGTGTCAAATGTTATGCACATCTGGCATTTATATTTTCTGTCACTGGAAGGCAATGAATACACATCCTCAAAAAAGAACGTTTTTATGCCATATTTAAGCTTCTCAAACATCCATTTTAATTTTCCCTTTCTTAGTCCAAAGAGCATTATATCCTATCTATAAACTCACAACTACATGTTATAAGCTGAGCAAATTTTAATTGCTACATTTCTTCTGTCAGTACTGCATTAAAAACAAATGCATTCTTTTACTTCTGTGAGAATATTTTTTTCTGGTTTTGTAGAACTTGTGATTTTTAATACATAACTTCAAAAATAAGGTGATCAGATGTGCATTGTAGTTATGCCCTCTTTGAATTACTATCCAACATTACACAGATAATTAGGTACTAAGCAATTAGACGAACTTAACTCAGACTTTGACACCTAATTCATATCATTTTCACTTCTATGAGATAAAATACAAAAACTTCTGTATCAGAATTAATTCAAATAGAGAAATATAGCTGTACATTTTATTTGCTATTTGAGAAATTATAAGAGCAAATTGTGAGTGACACTTTGTTCTGACAGTATTCTGATATGTACTAGGGATTTTTCACATAGACAGTTCTATGTGACAGAATTATTGGCAAACTAGAAGATACCTGACACCAAAATTCTTGTATTTATTACAATTTTATCTTACTGAACCACTGCATATAGAATGGTTGATATGTTAAACTTTCCTGCAGACTGATTCAATGTCAATAACAAATTCCAGAGAATAGCTTATTGTTAAATGCTAAATCCAACATAAATCCCGTTTATGACTTTACTATTATCAAGTCACATAATATTTTCTTGTATCCTATTGATCAGATGAAAATAGCAGCATTCTCACCTCTCTAATGTAGGCAATTCAATAAATTATTAATATTTATTGAGTATATTAAACTAGTGCTTTAAAATATGTGCACTAATAGATAATGGTATGTGAGACAAATGCTTCAAGGATGACCTCACCTGTGTTACAATGTTGACCCCTGAAGAAACTCAGATAATGGCTGGTGGCTTTTCCCACAAAACCATAGTTAATATATGTTCTTCCAGCCCACTGCTCCTAACTATCTCCTTCACTTTTCAGGGATATCCATCAAGATCCTTTAGAGGCATTTCATCATTATCTTTCCCTACTCCTTGTGAATAGAAGATAGGGGCAAAAATTCAGGGCTTCTAGTGCTATATCCATTTCCTTTCCTCTTTAAATTGTCTCTTACAGTTAAATACATAAACGTAAGCTAGCTAAGCACTCAATTTGTATGTAGTTAATGAAAAATAAAATCCAACTTAACTCTAAATTCTCTGGGCTTTGTCAAGAGAAATTCAGGGATATGGTAGCTACTGTTAAGAGATTATTGAAAATCATATGTTACACATATATTAAAAAGTGATATTTTACCTATATTGTATATGCTTTTCATGAAAATTTTGCATTCTCAGTAACTTTAATTAAAAATTTCAAGGTGCTTTTTGATCACATGAACACTACCAGAATAAATACATATATACTATCCAAGAATAATTCAGTAATGAAAGAATATATTGTCAACATTTACATTAAGGTGATTCAGTATTTTGTTACAGGATAAGAATGTGTGAATGCCTAAAGCATTCTTCCTAGGAAGATTTGCTTGGTTTCATTAATCATTGTGCTCCCATTGGTCATACAAATGCCAATGGGAAATGCTTCTTCAGTAACTGGGTAGTTGCCATATACATTTCTATCATACTTTAACACTGAGAACTACAACATAGCCATTGAACATAGAGAGGTCAGGAAAAATAATCACAGAACTAAGGGAAAGTGAGATTAAAACTAAGTACCTCTGAGATGTTGTCATGTAACTGAGATGAGGGGACCTTTAGGCAAATAAATGTGGAAGAAATATGGTATAACTGAATCATAGTAAGATTTATATTTAAATCAGAGTAAAAGATATGGTAGAAGTAGAATAGATAAGTCAATAATGAGAATAGGTAAGCCTGGGTTTGTTCAGCAATAAGGAAGGAGTGATGGGTACTCTAGTATCAAACCTGGGAACTGAGATTTCTTTGTGCTCAGAAACTGATAGAATGAGGCAGAGTATGAGAAGAGAAATTCTAATAACAAACAAACACCTGGTCATTGATTGAAGTAATCATCAAATATTTGTTAAAAGCTTTAATCAAGGCATAGAATATTATATACCAAATAAAGAAATGACAGGTGCTCTCCAGTCACGAAACAGGTAAATGCGGTTTTGGAAATATAAGCCGTGTATGACACACTTAAGTTAGAATTTAGTAACAAGTTTTTAACACAATTTATTATTTTAAACATTTAAAAACTAGTATTAACTTGAGATGAAAAATGGTGTAATTATGTATAATGTCCTGTACACTTCTAATGGGAGTGCTGTTTAGCATAACATCTTAAATGATAATTAGTATGTTTCAGATTAGCCTCTCTTAACCACTGTATTCAATCACTAAGAAATATTCAGAGGTTAATTAAATGTGTTGAGGCACATCTATAACAACATTATAACAACATCCTTTAGAGATGTAAATGATTTGAAGCCAATATATGAACCCAATTTGCTACATTATCTAATCATTATAATTTTATGGATATTAAGAATACACAGACATTAAGAATGTCCAGCAATGTAAAAAAGATGAAGTTGCAATGAAAAGCACAATGTATTAGTTATTTCATTATATTATAAAAGCATAAGAAATAAAATAATTTTCAAGTATATTATGAAGATGATTATTAGATTAAAAATTATAAATTTTTCTTGTTATTGTGTATATCATGTAAAATGGCTAGATTTGGAAAAACTTATTGGCTCTTGTTTATATAGATAGTGTGTGAATGTATAACTTGCTGAAGGCAATCTGAAACTGGAAAAATAAAAATTAATGTAACAGAAGTAATACCACACATATATACACACTCACACACATATATGTATATAATATAATATATACTAGCACACAGTTGTAAACATTGAGAGATTATTCTAAAATGTGTGTTTCATAGTATAAAATACATACTTGTGAATTTGATGGAAATTATTTATGTATTTATATAGAGATTATACTTTACCTGATGTTATGAATTTACTGAGGGAACTTCAAGATCTCCAAAATAAAAATAAATAAAATAAAATAAATTTGCTGACCAAGGCACAGAATAAATTAGAAGCTAAACCATTCCACAAAGTAAAATAGATAAACATACAAAAGGAGATATGTATATAAAAGCTACTAGAAACATTAAGAAGGCAGACATTTTAGTATATATCAGCCTTAAATAGTTATTGTCTGCCTAAAGCATACATTACTTTAGGTATCTGAGTTTCACTTCAGAGTGACAGCAATGGATTTCCTTATTGAGGGTTTCGAGCTGATGCTAGGTTGAATCAAGTTAGAAAGTGATATCACATCTACCCTTTGTCAACTCAACAAGCAAACATTGATTCTATATAATGGCATTCCACCCCTTGGCCCAACCAAGTACAATGTTGCTTTTATAATGTAAAATGGGGTTCTATTTTAAAAGTCCAAAGTCTCTTAACTGTGGGCTTCTATAAAACTAAACGTGACATATTTTGGCATGAAGCAAATATTATTTCAAATGAAAGACTTGGGGCATCACAAAGAATAGTCAGGCCAATCAAAATTGAATACTATGTAGGTCCTGTGTAAGTGGACAGAGAGAGTAGGATGGAATTCAATTCACTTCTGTTCAGTACAGTGGAGTTCAGTTAAGCTTCAAGAAGTTCAGTTCTTAAAGTTCAGAGGCAGTCTTTCTAAGCAGAACAATTTGGTTAGACGCTGAGAGAAGTCAATTTGAATCAACCTGCTTTGGAAGGAGTTTGAACCAGAGAAGCTGAGTTAAATCAGCTACCAAGAGCTCAAAAATCGCTAGAGAGAGTGAGTTTATTTAGCAGTTAAATCATGGAGGCTGAAATGTTGTAGGTCTAAGTTAGCAGAAGGAGGTCAGTCGCTGAAGCCTCCAAGGTCTGGACTTACAAAAGATTAGATTGTACAGAGCCTAGAAGCTTCCAGGCTTAGCCCTAGGGATAGTTAGATAGAAACACTGTGACCTCAGCACAAGCCCTGTATTCGCAGAGCTTAGTTATGGTTCACATCTCATCCCTCCATCTGAGGATATAAAATTGGCATTAACATTTATATCTGGTACCCAACATGGTGTGCACAGGGTTCCTGAATCAAGACTGTAATGACCATTTTGGAGCAATTTATTACACAATAGTCTACTGTGAGAGACTACAAACTCTTCTTTTCCTCTACTTTTATGAGATCATTCCCATGTCTTGCAGAAGATAGTATCTATTTCCCATTCAGGATAATCATTAACCGTCCCTTTTTTTTTATTATGTTGGCTAATAATATGAGTAAGCATGAATAATTATTTTAAAATATAAGCTTCCAATAACAAGCCCAAAAGCAGCAAAAATTTTTGATACAAATGTGAATATTTAGAAAGTAATTATACGTGAAAATTCTAATTGTTTAGGGAAATGACATCAGTAGTTTACTCATTGGGATTTCCTAGCCAATCAATTCCAGGCATGAATTCTGGAATTGAAAATGAGGCCCATTGTGAGGGCTTTAACATACAGAAGAAAGTGGTGGTTTCAGCATTAACAGTTGTTCCAACTGCAGGAGCAAACATAGGCTTTCCTGAATGTTGATAATATAGTATATTGAGTGTGCAACAAAGTAGGACCATTGGTGAGAAGTCTCCTCCTATATCCTCAAAAGCTCTGTATATGCCCCAGTACAGGGGAACCCCAGGGCCAAAACGGGGGAGTGGGTGGGTAGTGGATTGGGGGGGATGGGTATGGCGGACTTTTGGGATAGCATTGAAAATGTAAATGAGGAAAATACCTAATAAAAATAAAATTAAATTAAAAAAAAAAAAAGCTCATCCTATAACTATTAAAGCTAGTCACAAACCAGTAAGTTTCAAGTGAAGTGACAGTGCCATTTTTCCATATCATGGAACCAAAGCTTGCACTGCCTTCACAGTGGTCTCTCATCATCTGTTTCTGGTGGGAAATACAAAACAGAACCAGTAGTTTGTATTGCTTTTGGCCTATGTGGATGTTGCTTAATCTTAGCAGTATAATTTTATGGCTGTCTCTTCTTCTGCATAAAATAGCCATTATATAAACTACTTTTTATTTAAAATATTTTTATTCTTGCCTTGTATTTATTCATTTTACATTTTCCCGTCTATCTTCTATAACATTCAATTTCTAATGGCTTATATTTCTTAAATCTCTAGAAATTTTATAAATGTATGTAGAAGTTGTTGTAGTAAAGAGATTTCATTAATTAAAAGACTCAGGATATACAAATGAAAATAATTTATTCACTCTATCATAAGCATGCCATGCCTTGTACTGTATGGTAATAAAGTGAGTGAAAAGAACTCACTTAATATTTAGGTTCATTAAAGTATTATTTTATTACTTCATATTATACTATAATTACATGTTCCCCTCTCAGTTTCCTCCCTCAAAACTCTTCCATATATTTTTCCTAGCTCTCCTTCATATTCATGACCACTTCTCTAATAATTATTGTTATATACATATTTGTGTGTGTGTGTGTGTATATATATATATATATATATATATATATATATATATATATATATATATGTATGTATGTGTGTGTATTCAAGTACATAAATTCAACCTTCTCATTATGTATATTGCTACTAGTAAATATGATTTTATGACTGAACATTGGTATTGGATAACAACTTGGTATTCTCTTTTTTGGAAGCTGTTTCTCCTACTTTCACCATTCTTTAATTACTTATAGTTCTATGTGTAGGATTGAGCCCTCATGGGCTTTTCCAAGTCTACTTTAGCATTTTGTGTGTGTGTGTGTGTGTGTGTGTGTCTGTGTGTGTGTGAGAGAGAGAGAGGAGAGAGAGAGAGAGAGAGAGAGAGAGAGAGAGAGAGAGAGAGAGAGAGAATAGACATGTGTACATGTATGTGTATTTTTGTGTGCATGAGTGTGTTTGTGAATGTGTATGCTTTCCTTGGTCAACTCGTTTATGAAGTTGTATTGGTGAGGCTATATGATGGTAGCTTCTGACATTCGTAGAAAACACAATTTCACAGTAAACTCCCTGTTTCTGTGGCTTGTATAATCTTTCCTTCGCCTCTTCTAATGCATTCCTTGAGTCTTAGGTGAGATTTTTGTATTGTAGATGCATCTTTTCGGCTTTTGCTGGAAAGACCATGAACTTCAGTTACAGGTCCTAGAGGCTCCTGATTTAGAACTAACTTGAAGGAGACTGGCTTTCATGATACCAAAAGACACTATATAAGCTTGCAAAGGAGAGAAGCAACCAACAACTCTACCCATCTATAATGCCTATGTGCCACAGGAATAGCCCGTATTAAATAATACACTTGCCCAACTTGATGGTAACCAACACATATTCAGACTTTTAATCATAGCTTTAATACTTTTATTTTTCTCATTGTGTTAGTGTGGGTCACATGTGCTGTACCCAACCATGAAATACCCAATGATTTCAGTGTCTAAGCTGACCTCTGCATACCAGGTGAATAGATTTCCCATAATCAATCCTCCATGTGCTTTCACGTCTTTCTGATGTTTTTCTTTATCTCTAATGAATTCAAAGGTTAGCATTACATCAATTGTGAAAGTAGATGTTTTGCTCAATGAACACTGTTTAGCATATAGTTTTTTTCTCTGCATCCATGGAATTTGTAGGAAGGCAGGATCATTCAATCAGTCACCCCATGCCTCATAGCCTCACCGAGGAGCCTGCGAGACACTTTTTTCAATCTTGTTTTAGAATCTTTCACAATTCATGTAACTGAAAGGCAGCGCAATCCCAGACTACCCCAATTTCCTATAATTTCTTTTGTTTCTGATCCCCTAGTCACAAGAGTTTGTCAGTCAATCTCTCAGTCTCACCACACTACAAAGTTTCCTTCAAAGTCAAGGGTTAGTATGGACAAAGGCATTTTCATATTCTTTGCTCATCTTAATTTTTCTCTCAATATTGCAAGTTCTTCCTGGGATAATAGCTTGGTCTCTGTTGCATGTGTTACATCTCAGAAGAACGGCCATGGAACAGGTGTTGCATCCTGTTTATGATCTTATGCTAACAGTCCTGAATTTAGGGATTACAATATATTCTTTGATCTCTCAGCAATTTTTAAAACTCACCTAACAAGGAAGGTAATGTTTATCCAGATGTTAGGGGAGACACTCCATATCATGAAGAAGAAAATGGTGGCCACTGTATATTTTCCGACCCACATACTTGTGGATACCCCATCTTCAGACAGAACACCTTCAGTTGCATAAATTTACACCCATCACAGGCACAGTGCAACTGGTACCTATCTTGCTGTCATGTCATTTGGTACCATATTGAGAAGGATAGTCTTTTCAAGATTTCCTCTGTAGATTCCCCAACCTCATCTCATCATGCAGTGGATAGAAAACTGGGGTGCTTCCCCTAAACTTGTCTTGGGTTCTGTAATATGTTTGTTCAAGCATCAAGAATAGATTTAAGTTTCCATGGAGAGAAGAAAACACATCACTCTACTTCAGACAAGGCTTCAGTGGCAGACCATAGAAATAATTGAACCTAATTCTAGATTAATGAACAAATAATTTTAATTGAAGTTCCTTGAAGAGTTATATGCTAGAAGTTTTTCTTTTTTTCTTTTTCTTTTTGAAGTTTTTCTAAGGCAACTCAACCAGT
Source organism: Mus musculus (assembly GCF_000001635.26). Lineage (NCBI taxonomy): Eukaryota > Metazoa > Chordata > Mammalia > Rodentia > Muridae > Mus > Mus musculus. The sequence goes on along the minus strand of NC_000074.6, from coordinate 50,471,797 downwards.
TTAAAGCAGTTGTATCACTGAAGGAACCCTTCCCACACAACTGATAACCACTTAGATATTCTTGTAGTTGGTCAAAGCCCAGTGTGCTGGACACTCACAATCCTGGTAGACTATAACCAGCTCAGTCTTTTGCTGGTCTAGTGCTTGCCATAAAAGTTCTCAAGAGTTCAAGAATGCAACAGTCATGTCCTTCCACAAGAAATGTATTCTCCAACACTTACTCCATGCTAATACTTTCCATCTTCTTCCTCATAAGATTCTCAAATGCACAAGACTTGCTCTTTAAAATATATATTTAAAGTTTTCACCTGTTATCTGATTCTTGCTTGTAGCAAGTGCAAAACTTTTTTCAAACAGTGTATTCTGGTTATAGTTTCCCCTCCCTTAACTCCTCTGAGATTTTTCCACTTCCCTTTCATCTGAATCTATACACATCCTGTCTCCCCTTAGGAAAAAAACAGGCATCTAAATAATAATTATAAAATATTATATAGAGAATAAAAGAACCCAAAAGAGCACTAGATACACACATAGACACAGAGATAGACACACCCATTTAAAGAGGAATTCCTTAAGAGCACAAAACCAGAAGAATTCCTTAAGAGCACAAAAATAGAAGTCATAATATATAAGAAAACTATCTATAAGTATATAGATATATACTTATGGCAAAACATTGAGACAAAGACATTTCAAGATGCCATTGACCATCTACAACTGGTTTGTATCTCCAATTAAATTCTATTGGAAAGAATGTATATTTCATTTGTCAGTAGCTATTTATTGGAGAAAACTTTGGGTTAGAGAAATTGGCTTGAGTACCCTTTTCCTCTCAGAGCTAGGACTGCATCTGGTACAGACCAATGCAAGCTGTGTGTGCAGTTTCGGTCTCTGAATTCATGTTCTCTGAATTCTGAGCTCTGCTGTGTTTAGAGAGCTTTGTTTCTTTAATGTCCCTCAGCGCCCCCTGGCTCTTAACAATCTTTTGGTCTACACTTCTTCATGGTTTTCTGATCCTTGATGGAACGAACATGATGGAGACCTCCACTTAAAACAGAGTGTTCTGATGGCTCTCAGTGTACAGGTTCCTGCTCTGGGTCACTGTATGTGTTCCCATATCGTGCAAAGGAAAGGATGATTACTTGGAATTGGATGTTTAGGTTTTAGTGTGTAATGTTTATGTTTTAGAAAGATACCATCTCAGAGTGTGGTCCTGATAGATCCTTTTTTGTGAGTGCTCCAAAGCCTCAGAGATAGTGTCAGGCCTTGGAACCTCCCTTGAGCTGGATCACACTTTGAACCTTTCACTGGACCTTCTTTTCCTCAGGGTCCTCTCCATTTCCATCTCTTCAGTTCTTTCAAACAGGAACAACTAGGAGTCAGAATTTTGACTGTAGGATAGCAACCCCATCCCTTGGTTGATGCCCTGTCTTTTTGATGGAGGTAGACTCTATAATTTCCCTCTCCCCACTGTTAGGCATTTCATCTTGAGTCCCTCCCTTTGAGTCCTGAGAGTCTCTCACCTCCGAGGTCTCTGGGGCACCCTGGAAGTCCCCCCCACCCACCAAACTCTTACCTACTGATGTTGCCTGTTCCGTTCTTTTTGCTGGCTCTCAGGGCTTCAGTCCTTTTCTCTCACCCAGCACCAGGTCAAATTCCCCTCTACCCCTACCCCAGTCCACTTTCTCTCCCAAGTCCCTCCAGCCCTCCCTCCCTCCTCCCTCCCTCCCTCCCTCCCTCCCTTCCTCCTCCCCACTTGTGATTGCTTTCTACTGCCTCCCAGGTGGGACTGAGATATCCTCACTTGGGCCCTTCAGCTTGTTGACCTTTTCTGAGTTCTGTGGACTGTATCTTGGGTATTTTGTACCAACAAGCAGCTGAAAGAGTCAGATGTAGATATTAGTACCCAAATAATGGACAGAAGCTGCTGACCCCTGTAGTTGAATTAGGGAAAGGCTGGAAGAAGCTGAGGAAGAGGGATAATCCTGTAGGAGGACCAGCAGTCTCAATTAACTTGGACCCCCAAAATCTCTCAGACACTGAACCACAAACCAGGTAGCATACAACAGCTGATATGAGTCCCCCCAACACATATATAGCAGAGGATTTCTGTGTCTGGGTTCAGTTATAGAAGACACACCTAACCCTCAAGAGACTGGAGGTCCTAGGGAGTTTAGAGGTCTGGTTCGGTGGGTGGTGGGGACATTCTCGTGGAGACAGGGTTTTGTGGCAGAGGTGTGGAATGTGAAACAGTCAGAGGGTAGACCGGGGACAGGGGGCATAAAATCTGGAGTTTAAATAAAAGACAAAAAAAGTAAACACAAAACAAACAAACAAACAAAAAACCCTTCTCTTCTGTAGTTTTTAAATGCCTGTAGTTCTACATATATAGTTTGGAACCCATGACGATCTTCCATGCAGACTGGTATATTGAAGTGTATCATTTCTCAGGCCTCACTTATGCACTCATATTATTGAGATACTATTAGTGTGGCTTCCCTGAAATATCTACAGAACACAATATCATAGCAGATTCCCTGGCACTCTAGCTCTGGGTCTTATAACTTTTCTGCCTTGTGTTCTTCAATGTTCTGTGTACTCATGGTGTAGAAGTTATGGTTCAAAATGATTACCTCGATATGGGCAACCTATGGTCAGTTGTTCCCTTTAGTTTATTGATTTCTCTAATGGTCTCTATCATCTGAAAAAAGTTTATTTGATGTGGGAGATGGAAATACACTTATCTGTAGGTACAAGAACATCTATTTTTAGTTCAGGTAGTGATTACATTTGTTTTGGGAAAGTGGTGCTAACACATTCACCTCTAAGATTCAGGACTTTACTATCATAGGGTTATTCACAAGGCTTATTGCAAAAGGCACAAGTTCATTTTTCTATTGTTCAGACCTTAAATCCAATTAGACAGCTGTTGGTTACTGCCAAGGTACATGTGTCACTGTTGCATCATTAGGGATAGCTTCTCCTGAGGGTCATTGCTGTGGCTCACAAGCTAAGTACAACTAGTGCTTTTATTCCCTTGACAGCTTGCACAGCATCTTACAGCACTATTAAAACTAGTCCTCAGGGAAGAATCTGTGGGGTCAGGTCTAGCTAGAATTCTCTGAGTCCGGTGTCCAAAGAGTTTGATACCTTCAGCAATAAGGACGTACTTCAACTGATGGAAAAAAAAATAAAACAAAAACAAAACCATCAGCTTATTATGTTTTTGGAATCTTATTCTGACCCCAACGCAAAAGGGAGTTTCTCATGACTGATTTGGGTTTGTATTGCATAATTTATGGCTATTGGAGAAGGCAGTATCACCCCAAGTGGTATCTTTATTGAATATATATATCACAATATATAATATGTATACAAATATAAATGTATTTATTATATACTTTATATATAAGTATTATATGTAATTTTAGGTAAATGTAAAGTAATGATTTCCTATGGTTATCTCAAAAATACTTAGTATTATTTATCCCTCTTCCCTCTTCTTTCCCTCTTAATAGGTAATACCACACCTTTGTAATTTCCCCTCCATATCACCTATATCCTGCTATTCCCCTCTCTAGCTCTCTTCCATGCTCTCTTTTTACTTGCCTGGTTTTGGTGGTCACTCCAAGTTTTATATTCATATTGAAGATTCGCATCTAGAAACCACAACTGAGAGAGAAGAAGGCTCGTCTCTTTGTATCTGTTTTTGCTCACTTACTTAGTAGAGTATTTTCTAGCCCATAAATTTACCTGAACATGTCATCTTTTATTTTTCTTCTTAAAACAGAATAGTCTTCTGTAGTTAATAAGTACATTTTCCTTATCAACACACCAGTTGAAGGGCACTTCGTTTGCTTCCATATCCTAGCAATTCTGAGTAGACTGTCAATGAATATGAGCATGTGTCTGTGGACTAGTAGGTAGAGTCTGTTGCACATAGGCTGAGGAGTGGTATCTCTAGGTCATATGGTAGATTTGCTTTTGGCTGTTTGAGAATACATCATACCGATTTCCTTAGGTCTGCACCAGTTTGCAACCTCTCCAACACTGAATAAGTTTCCCTCTCTCTTAATCAACTGAGGATCTGTGTATCCCTCTCTTTTCTTTTTTCCTTTATTTCCTCTATCCTGAATGGAATGTGATATAGAAATCATTTCTTTGTTTTACTTTTTCTCTTTCAGAGATCTTTCATTTTTTTTCTTTCTTTTCTTATGTTTCGGGCATCTTAATTCATGACCCCTTCATGTCCATAACTTCCATCCTTTTACTATACTCACCTTCTCATGGCCCCTCACTCTCCCCAGATGCATGTGCTCTTCTTTTCAGTTAGTATTGTTACATCTTATTGGGCTTTAAAAAATACATTATAACAAGATTATCATCCTGTGAAAACTAGCATGTGGGATTTTATAACCATTAGTAAGTCTAATCAAATGATGTTTTATTTTTTATTTTTCTAATAAATGCAAACTAGAGTGGTTCCAGTAGAAATACTAAATAGGATATATTAGAACATTCAGGTTATAGACTGAGGTAATAGACTGCAGTTGATATTACACAGAACGAAGTTTCTTTGGCAGCTGCCAAATGAATAAAACTGTGATATCTTATTATTTATCATTTATAAACCTCTAACAGAGACAGTGTTTTGGATCTTATAATAATCCATGGTACTTTAATATATATATATATATATATATATATATATATATATATATATATATATATTAACAGATAAGTAAATATATTTTATGGCTAAATTATAACTTATATTCTCAAACACAAGGTTGCTTTTAGTAGAATTTCTAACACAGAGACAGCTTGTTTCCAATCTTTGTGATTTAACACCAAATGGGTTCCATTCAGAAGTCACTGGTAGTATGTCTTTCGGGTAAGCAGCTGTGGCTGTGGTTTGCAGGGCAAGTGATGTTCATATTTCTGTCTCTTCACCTTAGTTGCTGTAGTCTGTCTTTGTTGCCACTGAATGATGGTCTCTTACATTACTGCTTGCTCCAGGATGCTGTCATCACCCAGCAGTAAATACCTTATGCTGTCTTCTTTAAAGTTGTGTTTCATAGGATGTTTCTGTCCACACTTTGGAGGAAGATGTTTTGCTTCTGACTCTGCCTTCTCTGAGTTATGATTTTTGCAACTATAGTAGAATAAGTGACAGAGATGATAGGAAAGATAATGATGATTTTAATGTTGATGCTGGTGGTAATGATAATGGTAAATGAAGAATGCCTACGATTCTACACTCACATTAAACCATTGAGATTTTCTCTGATGACTATAATTAGGACTTACTCAATCAACAAAAATAGGATGTAAGTATGTCTCCTTAGTGTGTTTTGAGCACATTTTCAGCCAGGGATCAGAAACTGCCTGGCATTGTAAATCAGGTTTTCTTTAGTTACCAAGCTCATCTCTAAAGCATTTACCAACATCCATGCTTTGCCTGACATTTCAGTAGGTCAAACAAAGAGAAATCAGGCTCTCTTTGAGAAGAACAAATTAAATAAATGCTATACACAAAGACAGAAATTATAATACTGTACTAAATGTTTCTTCTACACAAATAATATACAGTATTTCTTTAATCTTTTAATCTGTGCATGGAAATGAGTTAATGATATGAAAACAATATTTTAGCTTCTTTTCTCTAGTATTACACTTATAAGGTTAATCTCATTTTGCAAGTAATTTAAATTTGTTTACTATTTACTATGATTTAAAAGTTTATTTATTTACTTATATTTTTATACTTATTTATTTGCATCATGCTCACTGCTCCCTCTAAGTGGTCACACTCTCCCACAATCTTTCCCCTTCTCCCTCTCCTTCTCCTCTGAGTGTGTGGAGAGGCCCTGGGTATCTCCCAACCCTGGCATATCAAGTCTTTGTGAAACTAGGCAACATCCTCTTCCACTGAGGCCATAAAACGTAGCCCAGCTAAAAGACCATATCCTAAGAACAGGCAACAGCAACAGCTTTGGAGATAACCTGCCCTCCCCAACACCCACTCTGGTTATTCAGGTCCAACATGAAGACCAAGATGCACATCTGCTACATATGTGCTGTGAAGCCTAGGTCAAGTTCATGTATATATATTGTTTGGTGCTTCAGTTTCTGAGAGCCCCAAGGGTTCAGGTTAGCTGACTCTATTAGTCTTGCTATGGAGTTCCTATCCCCTCCTGGGCTTGCAATCCTTCCTCCTATTCTTCTTTAAGAGGTCCCAAGCTCCATCCACTGTTTAGCTGTGGGTGTCTGCACCAGTTACCTGCTGGGTGGAGACTCTCAGAGGACAGCCATGCTAGACTCCTGTCTGCAAACAACAGTGCCATTAATTAATAGTGTCAGGGATTGGTGCTTGCCCATGGGATAGGTCTCAAGTTGGGCTGGTTATTGGTTGGCCATTCTTTTAGTCTCTGCTTCATACCCTGTCCCTGCATTTCTTGTAGACAAGATAAATTTGGGGTCGAACGTTTTGTGGGTGTGTTGGAGTCCCTATTACTCCCCTGGGGGTCCTGCCTGGATAGTTGAAGTGTCCTCTTCAGGTTCCATATCCCCAATCTGTGAATCACAGCTAAATACACCCGCACTGATACTTAGGTGCCTCCCTTATCCCAGAACTCTGTCTCATTCTGGAGATGCTCCCTGCATTCCCCACCCCTGTAAATTGCAGATTTCCATTCATGTCTATCTGGCCATTCCTCATATCCCTCCATATACCCAATCCTGATGAATGCCATTCAGCTTTACACCCATTCTCCCACCTACGTCGCTCCCTATATCTGTCTCTTAAGACTATTTTATTCCCCCTTTTAAGTGAAAGTCAAGCATCCTAGCTTGTGTCTTCCTTCTTGTTTAGCTTCTTCAGGTCTGTGGAGTGTAGCATGGGCATCCGCTACTTTATGGTTAATATTTGCTTATAAATGAGTACATAACACGCATGTCCTTTTGGAATCAGGTTACCTCTCTCAGAATACCTATCTCAGGATGATAGTCTCAAGATCCATCAGATTTTCTTTATCCATTCTTCTGTTGAGGGATATGTAGTTTTTTCCAGTTTCTGTGTATTACAAAAAAAAAAAAAGCTGCTATGAATATGAACATACTTGAGAGAGAGTGTGTCATTGTGGGATGTTGAAGCATCATTTAGCTATATGCCCTAGTGTTATAGCTGGGTCTTGATGTAGATTTATTCTGAGAAACTGACAAATTGATTTCCAATTTGTTTGAACAAGATTGTTCTCCAAACAGCATTGTACGCGTGCTCCCCTTGGTCCACATCCTCACCAGCATGGGCTGTCTCTTGATTTTTAATCTTAGCCACTTGGATGGGTATAAGATGGAACCTCAGAGTTGTTTTGATTTGCATTTCCCTGGTGACTAAGGACTTTGAAAATTTCTTTAAGTGCTTATTTGCCATTCGAGAGTCCTCTGATGAGAATTCTCTGCTTAGCTCTGCACCTCATTGTATAAATTGGATTATTTGGGTCTTGGTGTCTGTTATTCTCTTTTTCAGATGCAGAGTTGGTGAAGATCCTTTCCCAATTTGTAGGCTGCCATTTTGTCCTATTGATAATGACCTTTGACTATCATAAGCTTTGCAGGTTCATGAAGTCATTTATAAACCATTGATCTTAGAGCATGAGCCATTGGTGTTGTGTTCAGAAATTTGTCTCCTGTACCAATGAGTTCAAGAGTATTTTCAACTTTCTCATGTATGAGGTTTGACATATTTGGTTTTACATTGAGGTACTTGATCCACTTGGACTTGAGTTTTGTGCAGGGTGATAAATATAGATCTATGTTCATTCTTCTACATGTAGACATCCAGTTAGACCAGCACCATTCATTGAAGATGCTTTCTTTTATTCCCCTATTATATGGTTTTGATTTCTGTATGAGAAATCAAATGTCCATAGGTGTGTGGGTTAATTTCTGGGTCTTTGATTAAATTCCATTTATCAGTGTGTTTGTTTCTGTACCGCTAACGCAGTTTTTATCACAAAGGCACTGTAGTACAACTTGAGGTCAGGGGTGGGGATACCTTCTGAAATTATTTTATAGTTCAGGATTGTTTTGGCTGATCTGTTACTTTTTTCCCACATGAAGTTGAGAATTGCTTTTTTTAAGATATATAAAAATTGTGTTGGAATTTTGATGGGAATGGCCATTTTCACTATATTAATCTTAGCTATCCATGAGCATTGGAGGTCTTTCCATCTTTTGATATGGACTTAATTTCTTTGAGGACTTCAAGTTCTTGTTATACTGATCTTTCATTTACTCGGTTATAGTTAGACCAAGGTATTTTTTGTTATTCATAGCTATTGTAAAGGATATTGTTTCCCTAAGTTTTTCTTGGCCCATATGTCATTTATACTTTATCATTTGTATTACACATATTAGATTAATCTCATGTTATACCTAAGTGAAATTTGTTTATTATTTACTATAATTCAAAAGTTTAAGATTTTTTTAAAACAACATTGCTGAGTTGTGAGGTATCAAAATCCCCTATACCAGAATCTCAATTCTGTTTTTTGTTTGTTTGTTTGTTTGTTTGTATTTTTTAAAATAAATTTAACTATATAAAACCAGTTTTCTTTTATTTTATCTCACATTTTCATATCATGGCTTGTGATATGACTTAATTTGTATATATAAAATAAATAATACTGCATAGTATTTATTTTGTGAGGCAACTGTACATAAGAGAATTGCTTTTATAAAGCAAGATAATCGTTACTTTAGAATGCTGTTTCATGTTCAGATCTAATCAACACTGTACATAAGAAATTTTCTATAAATAGGCTGATGACTAATTGATGACTTCCATATTAGTCACATTTCAACAAATTGCTGTTAATATGAGTGATTGAAATATTATTTTGAATTATATGATGTGTCTGTGACAATTCAACAGATACAATCAATATTTTTCTTTTGTTAAAATCCTTCCAACTTTGATAGTGTTAATACTATAAGGAAAATTGTACTATATATTTATCGTCATAGCTATTTTTGGCTAGAGGAGTTGCTTTAAAGTTATTTTTATTTTGTAAACACATAGCTAAGATGAGGAAAGATGACATGATCAAGGTCATGTACAAATTTTGTAAATGACTAATATAGGACCCAGAGTTTTGTATTTATGATACTTTACAAGTTCTATATAAACATATCTCATAGTTTGAAAATAAAATATATAAACTTTTATGGAAATAATTCATAATGGACATGTTATCAAAATAAATGTTAAGCAAATGAAAAATATTATTTAAAATTATTTTTATTTAAAAAAATAAAATTACGCATGCTTACTACACTTGCTTGTTTCACCATTTCCTTTCTTCCTACCAATGCCTTCTGTATCCCTTCATTAATTTCTTTTCAAACTCATGGACCTTTTTTTCTTCTTAATATTACACATATAAAAAGAAAGAAAGAAATATGACTTGCTGGGCCCATTGGAAGACAGAGATTAATGTGTGAATATTTTTAAAGAAGAAATGTTAAAAAACATCATTTTGGGCTATATAGAATTATATTTTCCTTTAATTTTTTTTGAAAATATCTACCTATCCCTCCCTAGTTTCCATCCTCCCTCAAGGAAGTCTCATCACATACCACTGCTAACTTTATGCCTTCATTTTTAAATTTTTGTATTTATCCATATAGTTGTATTAAGACAATTAGTCCAGTATATGCTAATATACATGTATGCATCCTTTGTGGCATACAAGACTGACAGTGGTGACATTCCTACACCAATGCCTATCTTACAGTTGTCCTATACCTATATGTTCTCAAGTCGCAAGAGGTCTAAGAAGGCTTTCCTTTCTCTGTGTTGGATTTTTCTATGTTTTTGAAAGGCTTGATGGCATGCAGGACATGTGCAGGTAATCTTGTTGTGTGCTCAGCTTTGCTACAACTGTGTCATATCCAGACGAGAGCATATCACAGCACTCCTCTACATCTTCCAACTCTTACTTTTTTTTTTTTAAACTTCTCTGCCATGGTGTCTACTGAGCCTTGGTGGTAGTGTTGATATGTCTTTTACACAGCTCTGTATTCATAGCTGTTTAAACTCAGAACAGAAAACAGTAATGAACCTCTTCATTAACTATGAGGAATGACAATAAGAAACTCTCACTACAGTGAGGATCAGCACATGTCTATGGAAATAAATATACATAATGTATATATTAAAATAGTGAGGGCAATTTTTGGTCATGGCCAATTAGAAAAACAAACATCAACACATTCCCCTCTAGATCCTCTGACTTTACTAACTAAGAGCTTTGACCATGTTTAGAGTACTAGGCATGTTTCCTTCTGTAGAGTAGGCCTTAATTTCAATCAAGAGACTAGCTGGTCAACATCAGTTATACCATTACTGCACCAAAAGATCTATCTTACCTAACAGGTCATTATTGTACAGTCTAAATTCTAGTGCTGAGTATAACCTGTGAATTATTTTCTCCTCCAGTAGTCAGCATAGCACCTGCTAACATCATGAAAGGTAGCATACTTCTGGTCAGTTCAAAATTGCCTTCTCTGCATCCTGCAATCAAAGTGTGTGATGTTATTCATATATTTGTGTGTGTGTGTGTGTGTGTGTGTGTGTGTCTGTGTGTGTGTGTGTTCATTGGTAACACAGTATCTTTTTGGAAATGAGATGCCCTGTCTACAAAATAAAAAAAATTGTAGCTTATATAATATGATTAACACCAAATGATCTAGAGGTTTCAAATACATTGATGTACACATATCTTCTTCCTTTGAAGCAAAACTAACTTTTATACTTAGAATATCAGGAATATATTACTTATAATAAAAGATAGAGACTATATCTTTGATTAATTTGGATATAAAACCATACTATCGAGCATTTAAAAACACTTTCAAAATACTGAATCTTAAAATCCTTATGTAAATCATTACTGAAATGGCTTCCCAGGATGCCCTCTTCTCAGGATTACCTAAACGTCATATGTGACCGAGTGCCCTGTTTTCTAGCTAAGAGCAAGTGGAAACTCTAGTGTAGAATAGTACTTACTTAAAGACTTTTTGCTATAAATGTAATTGTCAAATTTAGTAGCAAAGATGTCATATACAACCTTCAAACTGATTGAAAGAAAATTACATTTAAGTACTTAAAACCATATGCAAATCTTATGATCATAGTTTTATCTCTGCTTGTATTCAACCAAATATGGAATAGTCCACTCATATCCCATAGAGAAGACAACCTGGCATAGTTAATGATTCTGTAGCAGTTTCTCAGTCATTCATACCAATCCAAAAGAAAAATTAGAAAAATATGATGGAGGACAAGAGGGAGAGGGAAAGAAGGAAAAGATAGTGGGACACTCGAACATGGTTAGTTATGAGAAAGGGTTAGTTTTTAAAGAAACTCTCCTAAGATAAAATTTTCTATATACTTTTATTGAGGCACCATGAGCTAAATTATGAATATTTAGAATGCCACTGAAATGTGAGTCATCTGAAAGGAGCTGAATAAATTTGATCAACCCAGGCAACCACTAAGATTGGATGTTTTGTCTACACAGTGAATCCAAACATCTGTGCATTTGAACATATGAATGTTACTAAAATATGTAGAGAATCAATTTAATTTTTACTGTTTTGACAAAAATATGTTTTCCATTTTATATTCATTCTGTCTTATCCAGGCTTGCTTTCATTGATTTAATAATCTTATCATTTCAAGGTTTTAGCTAGTTTCTGAACTGTACATTCTCCTGATTCATAATTTGGTTGTATAAACTATTGGTTTAAGTAAAATCTATAAAGTCATATAAAAATGTGTATAGTATAAGTACCAGGAAAAATCTGTGTATTCACAAATAATTCAAACCAGATAGTGCTTATATGTAACTTTAGTTCATGTGGGTATATCAATTATAAAACACTAGTTCTCTCCTTCAATCAACTGCCTTAAATGGATGTTCATTCTGTAACTGCTTATTTGAGTACTTGAAGGGGTATTTTCATACTTGTTCCAAAAAAAAATTGTAGCCAAAAGTCATGGTATATTACTTTCCTACATCAATTTGCTGGGTGCTATTATATATAAAAGTTAGGTCTTACTGCAGAGTTCTATCTGAATGCATTACTACATAAGAACTTAGAAAGTAAATAAGCCCCAGGTAGAGATTCCAGAAGAGCATATAAAGGATGATAAAAAGGATAAGAGTTTGATAAAAGTTTTATCCCAGAGGACATGACATACTCCATCAAATATTTACTTGTCCTGTATTTTCTGCTTGTACTGCAGGGTTATATGTGATAATGGCCCATACTGTAGCCATGGTGAGCTTATTCGGGAAAGGGTGATCATTAACCAAGAACTTCCATGCATGAATCTAGGGGGTGGAGATTTCCCATTTGTCCTTTAAAAAACACAAAGATATGCTATTGGCAAGAGTTGATGTCCTCTTATCCATCTCTTGGAAGGAAAATATCAACATTTTCAAAATGGCAGACTAGTTGGTTATTATGCTCTAATATTGGTTATTACGCTCCAGATATATGGTAACTAGCTATTCTCTTTTTCCTGAGGTAGAAAAATTTGTATAAAGTGTGGGGATTTCAGCATAAAAATGTAAAAATCATACCAATTAATTAATTAAATTTCTTAGATATATGTCAAGGTTATACTCTAAATTTTAATATTTTATCAAAACTATTTTTTCATACAAGGTATTCTTATCAAGGTTTGCTATAGCTCGATGCCACCCAAATTCTTCTCACATCCCTGCCCACCCAACTCCACTCCTTTCTCTTTAGAAAAGTGTGTAGTGGGGTGGGGAGGTATGGACATCCTCTTGGAGATGAGGTGAGAGAGTAGTTAGTAGGATGTGGAACAGTAAGAGGGTGGACAGAGAGAAGTATAAAATTGGGAGTGAAAAAATTATTTTTTTTAAAGAGAGAAAGCTGGGCAGTGGTGGCACATGCGTTTAATCTCGGCACTTGGGCAGCAGAGGCAGGAGGATTTCTGAGTTGAAGGCCAGTCTGGTCTACAGAGTGAGTTCCAGGACAGCCAAAAGTACACAGAGAAACCCTGTCTTGAAAAACAAAAAACAAAACAAAAAACAAAAGGAAGGAAGGAAGGGAGGGAGGGAGGGAGGGAGGGAGGGAGGGAGGGAGGGAGGGAGGGAGGAAGGGAGAGAGAGAAAGAGAGAGAGAGAGAGAGAGAGAGAGAGAGAGAGAGAGAGAGAGAGAGAGAGAGAGAGAGAGAGAAAGAGAGGAAGAAAGAGAGAAAGAAAGAAAAGAAACCAGCAAGAAAACAAAACAAAAATCAAGCAAACTAGGATCTTAAAAAGAAAATCCACACTTTGGTCTTTGTTCTTCTTGAGTTTCATGTGTTTCATAATTGTATCTTATATCTTGGGTATTCTAAGTTTCTGGGCTAATATCCACTTATCAGTGAGTACATATCATTTGTGTTCTTTTGTGAAACTCAAAGAACGAAGACCAAAGTGTGGACACTTTGCCCCTTCTTAGAATTGGGAACAAAACACCCATGGAAGGAGTTACAGAGACAAAGTTTGGAGCAGAGACAAAACGATGGACCATCTAGAGACTGCCATATCCAGGGATCCATCCCATAATCAGCCTCCAAGCGCTGACACCATTGCATACACTAGCAAGATTTTGCTGAAAGGACCCTGATATAGCTGTCTCTTGTGAGACTATGCCGGGGTCTAGCAAACACAGAAGTGGATGTTCACAGTCAGCTATTGGATGGATCACAGGGCCCCCAATGGAGGAGCTAGAGAAAGTACCCAAGGAGCTGAAGGGATCTGCAACCCTATAGGTGAAACAACAATATGAACTAACCAGTGTACTGGAGCTCTTGTCTCTAGCTGCATATGTATCAAAAGATGGCCTAGTTGGCCATCAGTGGAAAGAGAGGCCCATTGGTCATGCAAACTTTATATGCCTCAGTACAGGGGAATGCCAGGGCCAAAACATGGGAGTGGGTGGGTAGGGGAGGGTATGGGGGACTTTTGGGATAGCATTGGTAATGTAAACGAGGAAAATACCTAATAAAAATATTTAAAAAGAAAAAAAAAAGGAAATCCAAAAGGAATATGAGTGCTCTCTCTGTCGCTCTCTGTCACTCTGTCTTCTCTCTCTCTCTCTCTCTCTCTCTCTCTCTCTCTCTCTCACACACACACACACACACACACACACACACACACACATACACACCCCACATAACCCACAAAAATCAGAAAGCCATAATATGCAAATGAAAGATCATAAAGCCAACGATGCCCAAGCAAAGCAATATGAGACCAAAAGTCTACCAAATTAAAATAACTTTGAGCTCATTTTCTCTTGTTCATCTTCTGCTGGGCATGGAGCCTATACATAATATGGTTAATAAGCATAGGGACATTTCATTGTAGAAAACTAATCATTCTTTTCCAAGTAGATGCCAAATACAGATAAGTTCGTGGAGGTATGTATAACCCAGTGTATTTTATCCATATCATTGCTGGGGTCCCTGTGGCTTGTACTTGTATAGGCCCTGAGCATTCTTCCACAATCTCTTTGAGTTGATAGGTACTCCAGCCTTGCTGTGTCTGCGTGACACTCTTTCCTTGGCTGTCACCCATCCCCTCTATTCTTTCCCCTTTTCTTCTTCATAACTCTTTGAAAACTGAGTGGAGGTCTTTGATGAAGATGTCTCAGTTAGAATTGAAAATTCCAAAATTATCTACTTCCTTCACACTGTTCAGTTGTGAATCTCCTTGTTAGTTTGCATCTACTACAGCAGAAAGCTTCTTTGATGATGGCTGAGCAAGACGCTGATCTGATTTCCAAATCCATATAGCCACTGGTAGTCCTGAGTAGAAGCTAGATTTATTTTATTAATTGTATGTGTTAAAAATTTATTTATTTTGTGTATGCAAGTACACTGGAGCTGTCTTCAGACACACCAGAAGAGGGTATCGGATCCCATTACAGATGGTTGTGAGCCACCCATGTGGTTGCTGGGAATTGAACTCAGGACCTCTGGAAGAGCAGTCAGTGCTCTTAACCACTGAGCCATCTCTCCAGCTCCCTATTAATTGTATTTTACTAGATGTTTTTCTATACTTGGTTTTTTTTGTGCTTTTTTATGTGTTTTACCTATATTAACTTTCTAATGAGAAAAATATAGCAGAAAGTTCCATTACAAAAACACTTCTCCTACAATAGCACAGAGAGGAACAGCACATGGAAAGAATCCTTCTGGAGGGGAAGGAGGTAGCAGGGGAGATGAGCAAGGAGAACCAAATATAAATAACTGAAAACAAAATAAAAAGCCAACAAAATTTGATTTTTAAAGGCCATAATGATATCTAATAAATCCTATGCTGATTAAAATTATTAAAGGTATAAAGAAGAAAAGGTTAATGAAATGAACCTTAAAAATGACATGTTGTAGAAAACAGTGGCACGACTTAGATCTCAACAAGAATTGTATCAGAATATGTAAAACATTCCTACCTACAAATAAAAAGATACCTGCCAATAAAAACCAAAGCTATGCTGGAGAGATGGCTCAGTGGTTAAGAGCACTGACTGCTCTTCTGAAGGTCATGAGTTCAAATCCCAGCAACCACATGGTGGCTCACAACCATCCTTAATGAGATCTTATGCCCTCCCTCTTCTGGGGTGTCTGAAGATAGCTATAGTGTACTTACATAAAACACATAAATAATTTTTAAAAAACAAAATAAAACTCATTCACCAGGACAGGGATGCAATGCTATTACTCAGGTCAGTATCAGATATCCCTCTAACAATGTTTTTCCTGAGAATATGAGCGACTCCTTTCAACGTATAAAAACAACCTTCCTGGCCATCATCCTAGATGCCCTAGATGGAGCAGAGGACCTCTCAGAAACCTTAGTGGGAGCTACAGTTTGTGCATGAACATGTAACCTATGAAAATCTTGAATTTATTGCCACTTGCTTTCAATAGATGTGGATGTCTGAGATATCTCACTCTTGGGCGATGAGCAAGCAAGTAGCATACATAGCAGAAAACATTGCCAATAAAGCAGATAGATATATAGTCGAAGTGAGTGACTTATTCCTCTGTGAAGTATAACTAACCTGAGCTTATCTTTTAATGACTTCATTATATTGAAACCATTAGTGACCCCTTCCACCCACCCCAACCAGTTGATGCCCACTTCTCACAGACAAGTAACAATAAAATCTGTAACCTTAAAGAAATAGATGTTGTCTGTGTGCTGGACCACCAACTACTCCAGATGCTACTTCCTCTTGGGGGTTAGAGATGAGGTGTCACTGAACCAGCACCACAGATTATGGGAGCAGGTGACAATGCTGCAGTGAGCTTGCATGAACGCTGCAAGCTCTTTTAATCATCCATGGGTTGGTTTTTATACCCTCCACCCGCGCCCCATTGGTCCCAAGCAAGCATCTCTTCCACGCAGAAGTTCCTGATTGGCTGGCATTGTCTGTGTCAGCAATCCTTGGTCTCTCAGAGAGTCTTTCATTTGATCCTCCTGTAGGGGTTGCCTTTGCAGCTGCTTATGCCAGCTTTTATGTAGAGGCATTCACAGCTGTTCCTCCTACAAATAGACTCCTGTCAGAGGCAGGTTTTTTTTAAAAAAGAATTCTAAAAATCATTATGTTTTACATTTAACTAAGCCATGTGCGTATACTTTGATTTTGTAAACCATGAAATATTCGTGAAATATAATTTACCATTAACATTTTTATTACACAAGATTATCATCATAAACATTATCAGACAGACATCAAGAACTAGGATTTTTTTGGAGCATTATGGTTAAAAATAGTGAAAAATGGCAATGAAATAGAATCATTAAGGCTTTCATTATATTTGAAACAATAATTAAGCACATACATTGCATATATTAGCAGCTAAATGAGTGCTTACAAGCAAATGAAGTAACACAGGACTATAAACATTCCACCAAGTACTATGTTTGGAAAGAGCTTTGTAAGAACAGTGAAGAATGATCTTTTAGGGTCTTTTCTCTGCATCAAACTAAGAAATGCAAAAACATGACAATAGGGGTTGAATATGGTAAAAGAAGTGAAAATGTGGGTTTCATGAAGATTTATAACATTATTTTCTTATAAATGATTTTGGAACTTTATTATGGTAGCCATTGATATAGACCATGCAATAATCTAGGTTACTCAATGAAATGCAAATCAAATAGATGATGAGTTTAGAATATTATATACAAATGACAACAATATAAAAAATAAAGTATCTATAGCCTGGCTTAGTCTTTAAGATACATAATCTGCTACAATGTTGCTATATAAATATTTGAAATTTTTATGTCTCTGTAATATACTATGAGTTGGAATTCAGGTATTGTAGTTAATCCAGGCAAGAATTATCTGATAAATGTAATAAAATTAAAAAAATATTTAAATTATTCAATACAAAACATCAAACAATGAATTAATTAATGCCAATATATAGTCAAATCAAAATAAAAATATATACATACCTTAAAATTGTTATTGGTATATAATGTTCATAGGTATAGTGTGATAATTTATCATGTTTATATAACATGTGATGATTAAATCATAGTAATCAGCCATTCTATCTCCTTAAGCATTTGTATGAGTTGGGAAAATTCCAATTCTTCTTCTAATTTTGATATATGTAGAATTTGTCTGGTGTAGTTACATTGTTGCATAAATGCCGTAAAATAAGGTGATAGCTGTGTGAGCACAGAATGTCCCAAATGACCTGTGAATTTGAATAGATGCATCTGTTATTCTATAATATTTACTCTAATACTACATGAAAGTTGTGTTAGCATTTATTTAATTTTTTATTTTAGCAATTCCTTTGACAAGGTGCTGCAGCCTTTATTTCAAGTATTGTTTTCTAAACCAAAATACACAGCAAAGCATATTTTGTGCTGAGGAGCATAGACAGAAACCATAAAGCAGATTTCCTCTGTCATTGCTGCCCACTCACCATTCAGCAGCTTTTCTTGCTACCAGTCTCCTTGAGGTTAGAACTCATACACACAAACACACACACACACACACACACACACACACACACACACACACACACAAACACACCTGTCTAAAATACAACACACTTCGCGGATTACTCATGCAATCATTTGCTAAGAGGTGAGCAGAGAAATCAACCCCTGATTTACCTGTAAACAGCTTATTTGGGTGGAGGTGGGTTAATATTGTCCTTAAAATGCATCTTTTAAGTATAAATCTCACTTTTTTGTTTGCTTTTTAAATATTTTTTATTAGGTAATTTCCTCATTTACATTTCCAATGCTATCCCAAAAGTCCCCCATATACTCCCCCCCACTCCCCTTCCCACCCACTCCCACTTTTTGGCCCTGGCTTTCTACTGTACTGGAGCATATAAAGTTTGGGACCCAGATATATCTGTCTCTTGTGAGACTATGCCGGGGCCTAGCAAACACAGAAGTGGATGCTCACAGTCAGCTATTGGATGGATCACAGGGCCCCCAATGGAGGAGCTAGAGAAAGTACCCAAGGAGCTAAAGGGATCTGCAACCCTATAGGTGGAACTACATTATGAACTAACCAGTACCCTGGAGCTCTTGTCTCTAGCTGCATATGTATCAAAAGATGGCCTAGTCGGCCATCAATGGAAAGAGAGGCCCATTGGACTTGCAAATTTTATATTTAATTATTTTTAACTTCTTATTAATTTATTGTGAGTTTCACACCATGCATACAAGTCTAGGTCATCTCCTTGTTCTTTCACATTCAATCTTCATGCCTGCAACCACCTCCAAACACACACACACACACACACACACACACACACACACACCACCACCACCACCACCACCACCAACAACAACAACAACAACAACAAAAGCAAACCATAGAAAACATCTCATTGTGAAAGCTGCAGTATGTCCCAGTGTCTTCAAAAATATATTGCCCTGCCCATGCATCTTCACAGATTTATTTAATCTAAAATTAGAATCCATGGTATTAAGTTCCACAATGCTATTCTCTAATAAAGTCTGTTTTAGGACATTCTATTGAGGTCTGAGAGACATTATAGTCTATTGACTATTCTGAGAGACTTCATGTCTCTCTTACCACTAAACCTGCTATATCCCTCCTTCAGGCACTCTTCCTCTTAAATATAACAGTTTTCTTTTATCACCCATACTTTACTTTTTTTTATCTTCACATCCTTTCTAAAATTTTTAAAGAATTACCAACATTTACACCTATTTACACATGTGTGCATTAGAAGATGGGGGTCACTTTTGAGAAAGAATGCACAGTTATTGTCCTTCTGAGTTTGTGTCACCTCACTTAATATAATACTCAAATCATCATCCATTTACTTGCTATTTTCATTATTTTGCTTTTCTTTACAGTTGAATGAAGTTACATCCTGTACATGAGCCATATTTTCATGATTCCTACAACTATTGATGGGCTTCTAGTCACATTGCATAGCCTTGCTTTCATAAAGAGAGCCATAATAAACATGTTTGTGTAACTATATCTATGTTAGAGTAGAAACCCGTGACTCTATACCTAGAGGTGGTTTAATTGTTTGTATAGTAGTCTCCTTTTTTTTTTTTAATTTTTAGTGGGAGGTCATTATAAGGATTTCCATCATAGTCATTTTATTTGTACTGGCTGGTTTTGTGTATCAACCTGATACAAGCTGGAGTTATCACAGCAAAAGGAGCCGCCAAATCAGGAAATGCCACCATGAAAGCCATCTATAAGTCATTTTAGTGATCAAGAGTGGGAGGGCCCATTGTGGGTGGTACCATTCCTGGGCTGGTAGTCTTGGGTTCTTAAGGTAGTTCATCTCTTCCAAAAATTTTACTTGACATTTTACCAAACTGTACACTGTTAAAGTGGTTTAAACTTGTCCTAAATTAATATTGCTGATCCACTCTTGGCAAAAAAAAAAAAAAAAAAAAAAAAAAAAATGTATGCGCATCCATTTCAAATGGTAAGCTTAAACTTTAACATTTCAAAGTTAAACTTTAACTTAGATATCAAGTTGCTGCTACATATAATATTTCAGTTCCAAGCCTCATCATACAGAGATAATTGAATATAGCGAAAAATATACCACACACTAAGAAAACAGGAGAAAACAATACAAAAAAGACTAAACTCTGTATTACAAAAGGATTCAGATGTTAACAAACAAAGCTATGTGCATAAGCAAACAATTGAGAGCCCACCAGACAGTCAAACTATAAAACTCATCAGAGAAAATATGGAAACATTTTTTAATTTTCTTAGAATAATAACCTAGTAGCAAAACATTTCCATAGCATTAAATTATTTCCACAATAATAATAGTGTAATCTAGCCAAGATACTTTTCAGTAATTTATTATTATGGACTAAACAGTAATTTTCCATTTCTATGTTTCTTTACCTTTGTGTATCAATACTCCATGTCAATGTCTTTAGGAGATGGAGTCAATATATTTTGAAAAGGAAGTAGGGTTTACATCTCTATTAGAGAATAAAAGCAATATGAAATATCACTAGTGAAAATATTTCTACTGTTACTATCAAGACTTGTTTTATAATTCTCTCTCTCCTCTCTCTCTCTCCCTCTCCCTCTCCCTCTCCCTCTCCCTCTCTGACTCTCCCTCTCCCTCTCTGACTCTCCCTCTCCCTCTCTGACTCTCCCTCTCCCTCTCTGACTCTCCCTCTCCCTCTCCCTCTCCTCTGATAGGCAGTTGATTTTTAGAAAAAACTCAAAAGTGGTCTATTCTAGAACCAGTGTAAGAGTTTGTTTGGGTGTTGGGGATGGTTCAAAATGTGGTTAGCTCTTTTCTTTTAATAATGCATTTATTTCACTCTCTGTTGTTAGATCTTTATATGGTAAAAGAGTAAAGTAAAGTTATGCTGAATTTTATTCCAATTCCATTCTATAAGTATTGTAAAATAAATGGATAACTTTGAACACAAACTCCAATAAAGTCAATACTATTAACTAATAAAAAAGAAAGAAAGAAAGAAAGAAAGAAAGAAAGAAAGAAAGAAAGAAAGAAAGAAAGATCTCTCCATGGCCTCTGCATCAGCTCCTTCCTCATGACCTGCTTGATTCTCAGTCCTGACTTTCTTTGGTGATGAACAGCAGTGTGGAAGTATAAACTGAATAATCCATTTCCTCCCCAACTTGTTTCTTGGTCATGATGTTTGTGCAGGAATAGAAACCCTGACTAAGACAAATTAGTACCAGAATAGTGGGGTATTTCTATGACAACAAGACCATGTTTTGGGGAGGACTGTGGAAGGACTTTGTAACTTTGGGCTAGAAGAACCATTAGGATGTTAAGAGCTCTGTGGTATGTTCTGTAAAAGCTTGGAAGATAATGTTGAGAACAGTGCAAATGATGAAGGCCTGGCTTGTGAAATTTCAGAGGGAAGATTAAAGACTCTTATTAGGGCTATTGCTGTTTTGATTGTGAAGAATCTGTGGTTTTGGTTAGTTGGGGCAGAAGAATCAGCTGTGATATATAAGAGACCAGAACTACCAAAGCAAAACCTTTTCATTACTGGGACTATTGATGCTGCTTAGCTGGAACTAAGAAATTTGTGATTAAGAAGAAACCAGAATCATTGAAGTGAAATCTTTTGGGAAGTGTTTTCTGAGAGCACAAAGAGGCTGTGTACCAGAAATAGCCAAGGTTGTACTCATGATGCAGCTGGAGTTGGTAATTCATCAGAATTACCCAGGTACTACTGGTTTTGAAGGCATGAAGGGATCGTGAAGAGTAGCTGAGGCTTGGAACTGTGAGAGGCCGTGGAAGGCCACTGGTAAAGGAGCAGCCTCAGTTGCAATTGATGGCCCAGGATGGAAGGAATCATGCAAAGGATTTGGGGTATAGCACCATGAAAGGCAAATGGTGAAGCCTAGTTACAGAGGAAGATAGCAATGTTTTGGAGATGTCAGTACCATGAGATGACGACCAAGAACAGCTACAGGAGTGAAGTACAGGCAGCTGGAGCCTAGAAGACAAGGTGTGTGCTACAATTGGCAGAGATAGAGAAATGACCCAAGCT
Source organism: Mus musculus (assembly GCF_000001635.26). Classification (NCBI taxonomy): domain Eukaryota; kingdom Metazoa; phylum Chordata; class Mammalia; order Rodentia; family Muridae; genus Mus; species Mus musculus. The sequence continues at coordinate 50,449,664 of NC_000074.6, read as the reverse complement.
CTTGAAGGACCCCAGATGTTTGTGAGTGAATCCCAGATATTGGAAGCTTAGAATTTGATTTTGCTTTTGATTGTGACTGTGCCCTGATATTTTTCCCTCTTAAAGGAAGAACGTATTTTTGAGGAGCCCATAGTTAAGAGACTTTGAATTGTAAAAAGACTTTGAATTTTAAAAGAGATTAAATATTTTAAAGGGATTGGAATTATAATATGTAAGAATTTGCAAAGATTGTGGGACTTCTAAAGTTATTTAGATCTTGGGGATGAATGAGAAAGTAAGGATTGAAGTTTAATAGTAATGTGTTTGTGTGTCAAGTTGACAAGGGATCAATTGTACTGACAGGTTTTGTGTGTCAGCTTGACACAAGCTGAAGTTATCACAGAGAAAGGAGCCTCCCTTGTGGAAATGCCTCCATGAGATCCAGCCATTAGGCATTTTCTCAATTAGTGATCAGCCCATTGTGGGTGGTGCCATCCCTGGGCTGGGAGTCTTGGGTTGTATAAGAAAGCAAGCAAGCCAATAGGTAATATCCCTCCAATGAGTAGGAATGTTCACACTTTAAAATTACTTGTTGACAATTTTTAGGTTTCATTCTTTGAGGGTATCTGTGCATGCCATTAGCCCAATTGTTGACTGGTATTTTTGTCTTCCTTGTTTATTTGTATGATTTTAGTGGCTATCTTTTCAAGTTTTTGTAAATTCTGTATGTTGGACCTCTGTAGACACTGTAGCTGAGAAAGATATTCTCTATCTGTGGGTCTTTTTTTTTTTTTCTGTTGATTGATAGTGTTACTGTAGTGCAGAATATTTCAACATTCCTTTAGTCCCATCTGTTGATTCTTGGGAAATAGTACTATTATTAGAGATCTGATCAGAAGTTCTTGCTTAAACCCTGAACCTATGTCTTAAAACATGTTATATGTCTTTGGATGAATATATTAAACTTGGAGATTTTTTTTTACCATTCGTTTCCAAAGATTTCAGAAAATACACCAGGGAAAAGTGGTTGCAACATTCATTGAAATAAGATATGTGGACTGGGGAAATGTCTTAGCAGTTTAGAGCACTGACTACTCTTCCAGAGGTCCTGAGTTCAATTCCCAAGAACTACATGGTGGCTCACAACCATCTGTCATGGGATTCAATGCCCTCTTCTGGTTTGTCTGAAGACAGCTACAGTGTACTCATATAAATAACAAATCTTTTTTAAAAAAGAAATAAGATATGCAATTATTTCTAAATTCTCCAATATTTCAGATCTTTTCCAAAATTTGGAGAAATAAATTAAAACCATGTTTGGTGACAAATAGAAATTTGTTTTGAAGTGCCAAGAAACGTACATAAACCCAAAAAGGAGCCGAACCAGATGCAATCACTTTAGGGTCTCCTTATACAAGCTCAGGCTTGAGCCACACAACCTTCTCTCATACAGAAGAACAGAAAAGGACAAGCCTAAGCTTAGTTTCAGGCAAGCATTTATAGGGATAGGAAGGGGTATCTAGCCTGGCAAACATCTAATGGGGGTGGGGGTGGGGGCTTTAAGATAATTGGCTGGTGTGGGAGCCAAACCAGATACTTAAAGTTTGTTTTTGTTTTTGTTTTTGTTTTGTTTCCTTATTGGTGGATTTTAGGAAACAAATTGCCAGGTGCAAGCTTGTAACCTGAGGATGCAGATTTGTTGGGGAAGAGCCTTGTGGAAACTGGTGCTAGACACCTTGCTGGAGTGTTACCTGGAAACTGGTGCTAGGTTAATTCGAGTTCAATCTTAGGTCAGGTTCTCTAAGATGGACTATGAACCAAAAAGATTTGGTCTCACATTCCCTCCCTTTATCTGTTGAGTAGAAGGCCCAATCATGGAGCTTCCTGGAGCTCCTAGGCTTTGTTGTCTAGGCTTTGCAGGGACTAATAATGCAGTAACTGCTGATGACCATAGCTGAATAGTCCCAAGTTTCTTTTATGTTTAACGAGGCCCTCCCTAACTTTGGCCATTTATCTTCTGACTATCTCTAAATGGTCAATGTAGAGACAGTATTTTTTTCTGGTGGCTGTATATAGTCCTCTGTATTGTATCTAGGCCACTTCTGCTTTGTACTACCTCTGCCATGGAGCCTAGAAACTCTTGGAGGTGGGAAATATTATCTCATAACATAATCAGTATAACTCAGTTAATTTAGGGTGGGATGTTTAGGTGACATAAAAGTAGTTTTAAGGGGATCAGGGTTGTCATCATTCAGTCCTCATGGTGTCCCTGGGGCTTGGCTAGGAGCCCCATAAGTGGGACACAGGGTGGTGGTAGTCAGTCCTCAGGCCAGCTTTCCTCCTGCTGGTTGGTAATGTCTTTAACTGCAAATGGGTGTGTGGTAGATCCATGCTACAATCCCATCTACCTTCAGTGAGATGGGTGTGGTCAAGATAACACAGGGACCTTTTCAATGACACTCTAATGACCCCTGACTGTGTCTCTTTATTTGGACCCACTCTTCGAGCCAATTGTTCAGAGAGGGCACCTGTCTTATAGAGAGCAGGAAGTGTAAGCCAAACATGTTTGTGTACACATGGGACACACCCTGGAGATCCTCCAATAATTTTCTTGGTTAAATTTTTTGTTCATTACTAAGGAAATTAAATGAATGATATGTCTTAAAAGTCTGCAATGGTTTATCCCATACATCTAAGTTAAAATAACTATTTCTTCACCATTTATCAGATTATTGAAAACTATAAAAAGAGGCAAGAAATCAAAATGGCTCTAAGTATAATTGGAATTGTCACTTTGGGGATAAATGCCCTAGACAGTATTTAAATAACTGATTTTAAAATAAGAAAAGTAAATAATATCAATAACATCATTAACTAGATAAATAAATTAGGGTTTCATCTCCCTATCTACTTCAGTAGTGGGAATCTCATGATCTTTACCATTATTCATTGTTAAAGATACATAGTAAAATTCTTGAAAGCAGATGGAACCAAACACTTGATATGGATCCATCCTTTAACTATCTCTCCAACTGAGATGTTTAAGCTAGGCATGGCAAATTATAAACACTGTACCCAGCCCTATACCCAGTCATCCCTGAATGGTAAATCCAGAGCCTAGATTTAACTAGACCTTGGGTTCAAAGCCTTGCTTTAGGAAGTAGAATCAATGTCAGCAGTAATGCGCATCATAACTTTAACACATCAAACATATCCATTGGACACTATGGAAAATAGTTTCCCTATATGCAAATTAATCATGGGATTCATGACATGCATCTTGTCATAACCTCTCAATTCAAGTTATTACAAATGAAATCAACAAGAATTGACGTAGAATATTTTTACACCCAAGGTTTCTCTGACCCTGGCAAATACTCCAACATCTGAAATCGTTAGAAGACCTACCAACTCATGTGGCCAGGGCTCTCTTCTCTCCACAATGAGGTTTCATACATGTGAATCAACAAATCACCTATGAGCATCAATGCCAAATACATAATAATGTTCACTTTTCTTTATTCATCTCCTGTACAATGTTTAGATCTCTTGAGGCATACAAAGTTTTGAACTGGATATTCTTTGTGATATTCTTTGAGTTCATTGTTCTAGACTACCCCATGCCTGGAACTCTGTTTACAAACAGCTATATTTAGACGCCAGTATTATACCTGCATTAAAAAATAAAAACACAGAACCAAAACAATATCTATTTTTCTATCAGTTTTCAATTTTTTCAGTAAAATATTATTATATTTTTTCGCATGCATATATTAAGTTTGATTTTAAAATATTAACTCTTAAGGGATCCATCCCATAATTAGCCTCCAAACGATGACACCAATACATACCCTAGCAAGCCTTTTTTGCAAGGACCATGATATAGCTGTCTCTTGTGAGACTAGGCCGGGGCCTAGCAAACACAGAAGTGGATGCTCACAGTCAACTATTGGATGGATCACAGGGCCCCCAATGGAGGAGCTAGAGAAAGTATCCAAGGAGCTAAAGAGATCTGCAACCCTATCAGTGGAACAACATTATGAACTAACCAGTACCCCAGAGCTCTTGACTCTAGCTGCATATGTATCAAAAATGGCCTAGTCAGCCATCACTGGAAAGAGGGGCCCATTGGTCAGGCAAACTTTATATGCCCCAGTACAGGGGAACTCCAGGGCCAAAAAAATGGGAATGGGTGGGTAGGGGACTGGGGGGAGGGGAGGGTATGGGGGACTTTTGGGATAGCATTGGAAATGTAATTGAGGAAAATATGTAAAAAAAAACATATTAACTCTTGTAGTTTTTAACCTTTATTTTTTCTTCCTCCTTTCCTTCAATTCTTGCTTCTAATTTCCCTCCTTTTGCTACCTCTTTCTCTGCCTTTCTCTCTCTCCTCCTTTCTCTTTCTTCTTTCAGTGATTGCTTCTTGACAAATTGGCAAACTGTAATTTTTGAATAATTTATTCAAATCACACCGACGAGAGTATAAAAGTAAACAGAATAATGAATGTGGTTGAGCATGCATTCCAAGTAATTCTAAGGAGAGACAAAGACACCAAGTGTTTTTAGAAAACACCACTTTTACAGAAAATAAGAAAAACACTGAAAGATAATTTCATGCCTATAAAGTAGAGTATTTCCCATTTATATCATTCATTAAAGTATATAAAGATGATTAGCCAACCAAAATAACTGGCCACCCATCTTATCTGACTTTCTTAAGCTGAACAAATTACCTATAATTCACCACTACATTTCTCTGTGTATAGATGTCTATTAGAAATATAGGTACATCCATTTACAAAAGAAAAAGTGAATGAAATCCTAAATTAATTCTTTCCTACTGTCAAATATATGCTGTTTTCAAGAACTTTGCAATGAAATATAAATTAATTTTACTTTCCTGAAATATACTTTTGCTTCTCTTTTTAACTTGGTGAAAATGTACAGTTGTTATAATTGATCTTACCTAATTGAATCCTCTACCGAGCATGGACTTTTCTAATCTAATTGAGAATATAAACCTAGGTATTCTTCAGGGACTTTATAGACTTCATTATATTCTTTCACACATTTTAGTCTTCTACTTCTTCCCTAGAGAAACCTACTTCATCAATGCTTTAACGTAACAGACTCTTTTATTCACCTGCCTTATTCATCTCACATGCTCTTCTTACAATAAGCTACCTGTGAATGAGTTTTTACCTTACCTATTTTACTCCCTTTACAATGTCATCTCCACATTGTCCCAATACTGTGACTGCCCATCTGAATTTATTGTATATTTGATTTAGTGTCTGCTATTGTATACATCAATATTAATTAAACCTTCTATTTTAAAAGTATATTTAAATAAAATTACTATAATTGATGAATATTAGTAATTGATTACCTTGGCTTCATGTTTTTCAACCTCATTTATATAACAGCATTGGAAATAAACTCTGCTTTATGCAGTTGACAGTTAAGCAGCTGGAGTTTAAACAATTCTTACAAGTATTTTAATATGAAAATCTACATGGACCCCAAAAGAAGTACAAAGTGTTAAGCAATAATACATTCACTCTTTTCCCACTGTTCTTTCAGTTTTGTCTTTGGATCTGATACCAAAGATTCTAAAGTCACACATATGACCACATTACAATGTGTCTTGCTGAGAGTTCTCATTATTATTCCATTCTGGCCTTCAGCCAGGGTATGTGTATGCCCTTATCCTCAAAATCAGGCAACACTCCCCTTGTGCAGGCATCGGTAACCATATGCTACAAGATGCACATTAAGTAAAGAACTCATCTTTGGAAGTCTTGGTAGAGTGATTTAGGCAAAAGCAGTTGCTGTTAAGTCAGAGTCTCACATCTTGAGAAAGACAATGACTTGTGACCCCGTAGAATCATGAGCTATTGCTTATTCGATGCCAGTACTGTCTTCTCCTTGAATTCTCTATCAGTGTCATGCTGACTTTGGAAATTTGGACAACAGGAGGTAAGGTTTATGATGCAGGCCAGCTGGTTTTGAAGAGCCAGATGCTCAAAAATACTTCCCTGCCTCTCAAGGCATGGCGGATAATGCTGCAGCTCAGGAGGGTAGCCAGCCACATGTGGGTTATGAATAAAGCAGAAGTCAATGAGGTGTGCACTGAAGAAGTGTTGGTTTCCAATAAAATATTGAGCTTAAAAACTGACAACAACTTACAGAACCCTACTATATCTTACCTTGCCCTTAGATATATTACTGGTTTATCTTATTTTAGTCTCAAGAAAATCTGTGAGGCTGAGACTAATGGTGACCTTATTTTCCAGCTGAAGAAACCCAGGCTCCATGAGGTTAAGTGATTTTCCACAAATTGCACAGTACAGAAGTGACAGGAATAAAATTTAAACCCAGACAAGGCTAATTCCAGAACTCAAGGAGCTAAACCTGTGTCACATTGCTGGGAACCCTGTAGTCATTGAAGCCAGATTTAAAGTAGGAGAATAAATCCCATGCCAAACCGTTTAAAGCATCCCAAAGACTTTTTTTTTTCAAAATTAATTAAGGAATGGGTCCTTTGAAAATTCTCTTAATGGAGAAGGGGATACTAAATTAAAATAAACTCAGCAATTCCAGTGACTTCATGTGAACTCAGTATTCACTCCTACGTCATTATTTTTTCAAAATATTTTAGCTGATCTAGTGTTTATGAGTCATATTAGAGTTTATACAATGTTAGAGTATACTAAATTTACTCACAATTATAGTAAATTATGAGTAAAATTATAGTATAATGCATAGTTTCCTTCCACACCAAACAATTTCTATCTTTGAATTAAAGCTAGTTGCCCTACAATTTAATTCAAATTTGATTCTACCTGGTATTAATATAGACACTAAAGATCAAGGGTCTAACTTTATTTTAGCTGTCACCTGCAAGTCCAAATCACCTTATCTCTGACAGACCAGTTATGATTTTCTTTATTAACTGGAAGCAAGATTCTTATAAACTCTTACCCAGGTCAAATAAGTTCAAATACTGACTTGTAGAGTAAGGAATTTGTTTTCCATACTGTAAATTATGCAACTTTTAGAGTTAAATGGCAGGCATATAAGGGATTTTTTTTTGAAGAAAAGCATACCTAAACTGGTATAGTACTACTTAGCTCTCTTCCTACCCCTCTTTTCTACACATGGCTCACTAATTCAGAATCTCTCTAAGTTCTATCACTCACAGAATTTTTGTGTGTTTCTACACTTAGGCAGGATTGAATTATAGGCCATTAGAGATTATGATATTTTCTCGACCTTGATCACCAATCAGCCCTGAAGAAGTCTAGTAATGCTGATTCTTCCAATAATTTCATCAAGCTAAAGTTTTAATGTTATCCAGGGTCCATCTTGATTCTGCCCGGAGTCCTAAAGCCATCATTCATTCCTCAATAAAGTAAGGAATTCACCTATCACTGCAAAATTTCCAAGCACAGTTTAGGAGCTGTTTTCTAGGAACAACAGGAAATTATCTCATCTCTCTCTCTCTCTCTCTCTCTCTCTGTGTCTCTCTCTCTTTCTCTCTCTCTGTCTTTGTCTCTCTCTCTTTCTCTTTCTCTCTCATATTTATGTAAATATACATTTATTTATCACATAATTTAATAAACTTATAAGTTGATTTGTATTAAGTCAATTATTTAAATTCACTTAAGGATTTTTGAAAGATAGAAATATTAAGATTAGTAAATATATTACTAGATGTGCTCATTGAGGTTTATTTTTCTTTTATAAAGTATATCAAAGGGAAAGAAAAATCAATGTTAGTTTAATTTGTTTCTTACTACTGACTTTCATTAAACATACAAAATCAATACCTGCCTAGCACCTATAAGGATGAGTATACAAACTCATCTCAAACTAAAGGGGAAAAGATAAATGAATAGAGAAAACCTTGCATTAATTAAACATGGTCTTATGTGAGGATCATGGTACCCAGTGTTAACATATATGAAGAAAAAAAAAGTCTCTAGGATAGGAGGGATAGAGAAACTTCAAAAAGTGTATACCACCAAAATTGGTTGGCTGCTGGGTGAAGAAAATGGATGACAAAACTCCCAGTGTGCAAAGAGACCTCTAGTGCTGCCACAGTGCTATCAGCAGTCTGCAGAGTACTTAAGACTTTGAATGTTTTAGTGAGGAGAGAAATTTGCTCAAAACAGAAATGAGAGAGGTAGCCTGTGACAGATTGTATATGACACTGTACATAATGTTAAGCAGTTTTAATTTTATCTTGTGAAAATGGAAAGTCACTGAAGATTTTAAACCAGGCAGGACATGATCTGATTTCTAATTTGGAATGTCAATCTCTGTTGATAGACAGCTGCAACTTGGAGCAATATTGGAGGGAAGCCAGCCCAAGAAATAGATACCAGCTAAGGGATGCATGCACAATACTAGGAAAGGTTCTGACTGCTAGATCAAGGCTGTGGGATCAGGGCAAGATTGATCTGTATGTAGCAAGTAGAACTGTGGTCTTCTCAGCTAACTGAATTTGGGAAGTGAAAGGGTAGAATCATGTCTCAAAAGACTCCCAAAATACTCACAGGGCCAGGCCTTTTGTAGTTGGAACTGCTCTATTGAAGACTGGAATAAAGAAGGAGAAATAAAATGGAGAGCATAATGATTGTTTTGACGGTGGGAGTATTGAAGAGGCAAGCTTCCAGCAAGAAACTCAAGTGCAATTACTTTGTGACCATCAAGGACACAATTTTTTTTTTTTTTTTTTTTTTTAGAACCTGGAATTCAAAGTTGTTTAAATGGTTGTAAGGAAAAGGAAGTCATATTAAGCTACTGATGAACTTAGCTAGTTATACGCAAATAATTAAGAGGGACTTTTGCATTTAACCTAAGCATTGTGTAATATAAAGAAATGAGAAGAAAATATAGTTTTCAGTGAAATTGTATGTAAAAAATCTGGCAAACATGCAGTCAGTCAACTTAAAGGGATAAAATAGAAGGATGCACTATTTTTTTTAAATTAGGTATTTTCTTCATTTACATTTCCAATGCTATCCCAAAAGTCCCCCATACCCTCCCCGCCCCCACTCCCACTTCTTGGCCCTGGCGTTCTCCTGTACTGAGGCATATAAAGTTTGCATGACCAATAGGCCTCTCTTTCCACTGATGGCCGACTAGGTCATCTTCTGATACATATGCAGCTAGAGACACGAGCTCCAGGGGGTACTGGTTAGTTCATAATGTTGATCCACCTATAGGGTTGCAGACCCCTTTAGCTCCTTGGGTACATTCTCTAGCTCCCCATTGGGGGCCCTGTGATCCATCCACTTCTGTGTTTGCTAGGCCCGGGCATAGCCCCGCAAGAGACAGCTATATCAGGGTCCTTTCAGCAAAATCTTGCTAGTGTGTGCAATGGTGTCAGCATTTGGAGGCTAATTATGGGATGGATCCCTAGGTATGGCAGTCTCTAGATGGTCCATCCTTTTGTCTCAGCTCCAATCTTTGTCTCTGTAACTCCCTGCAGCTTGTTTTTTGTTTTTGGTTGGTTTATTTTATTTGTTTTGGTGCCATTAGCTTTTAGCTGTCATTAGGAATTAAATTTTGCCTTAGTTTTTTTTTTTCTCTTCCTGCTAATGAATTAGACATTTTATTGACAAAGCACACAACAGAATGAAGTTTAACTTAAAATTATAAGAAGAAGGGCATGAATGAACCCATTCACTATATCTTCACTCTTGCAAATAAATACTTGTTGGGTCTGGAAGCATTTCATAATGGTAGATGGCCACCAAGTTTCAAACTATAGTATGAATGAGATCCAATCTTGACAAATGTAAGGCTTCTGTGACTTTGGATGACTTATTTCAATCCCAACTACTTAGTTAATGAATTTATGAAATGAGGCTAATAGCATCAACCAGAAAAGACAATGTGCATCTTAAGTGCATATAGGACTGCAGGAAGATCACAGTACTATTCCATCAAGATCATTGCCATTACTGTTGCTGTGGCACCAACACATGTTTTAGGATGTTTGAGAAAGAAACACCATTGAGATACATTTAAAACTGTTCGTATTTGGATGCATGAGCCAGATATTTTCAGCTTTAGAGACTTTGAGGCTATCATTTCTGTAAACTGAAAAAAAATTAAGTATACTTTTTATGCACAGTTTAAAAATTAAAAGATCTATTGAAAAACATAATTCTTTGGAAAATAATTGCAAGGTGAGCAAATTCATCATAATACTGGAGATCAGTTATTAATTATTTAAAGTTATTTAAAATTATTTAAAAACAATATATTTGTTTTTTTTAAAGCAGTGCTCTATTGGGATTACATCATTCTTTTTGATTGAATTCATTCTTTGACAATTTTATTCTTCTTGACAATGAATTCTGCTTACCCTACCACGGATCTTTTCTTATCTCCTTTCCACCCCTATCAACTCCACTTCCTACCTTTCCCCCTCCCAGTTTCTCTTACCTTTCTTCTACTCTCATAATCTCCCTTCCCTAAATGTTTCTTTCCTGGAGTCAGGACTTTAGTTTTGTTGTGTGACATATTTAGTTTAACTAGGTCTATATGTGTGACCATCAGGTGGGCACTATTCACTGGGGCCAGGTGTGGTCATCACTGACTACACAGCTGTAGGCCATGCTTTCCCTTTCCTGAATCTATGGTGGGGAATAGTTTATGAGTGAGGATTTGGGCCTTCCTGATATATGTCTGCCCCACATATGCTTCTATCCTTTTTTAGTTGTTGATGTGCAGAATAAATGATGTTGAGAGCTCATGGTTGCAAATGGCTATTTATTGCCCATGAGATGTCACTTTCAGCTCATCTCCCTATCTTTTGACCCCTATAGTATATTGTTTCCCTCATGAACAATATGTCCTGTTTCTCAAAATAGATGTTATAAATGTCTTCTTTAAGGTTAAGTATTTAACTGTCAGAAGCATGTACAAGTATAAGTCTTTGCTTTATCAAGTTCACTAGAAACAGTGTCCTCTCTGAATATAGCTGAGAGGGAAAAGAGCATATGTGGGGCAGACATATATGGGGACTAGACACTATGTCAGTTTTGGTAAACAACAGAAATACCACCTTAAGGGCCTATGATTTCCTCCATGAATTTCTGAGAAGAATCAGAGAATCAACTACAGGCTTTTTCCTGTTAGATGGCTCTCAAATTACATTATAAAGTAGTTGGTTACCTCCAGAATAGTTATAACACTAATTTACAAGTATGCTTGTATTGTATGGTGATAGTCAGGTATCTTAGTTTGAAGGACTCCTATCTGGCTAAGAATGTTGTATTAATCAGGGCTCTGTAGATCAGCAGAACATATAGAATGAATCATATACATATAAATACACACACATATACATATATATATATATACATATATATATATATATATATATATATATATATATATTAGAATAATTTATTGGCTAAGACCCAACAAATTCAGCAATGGCAGGCTATGAACAGAATGTCCAAGAACCCAGAAGTTGCTTGGTTTAGAAGATTGGATGTCTCAGCTAGACTTCAATAGAAGCTAGAATTCCAAAGAAGTAGGCTCTAATACCAGTGTAAGGATGGACTTGATAGCAAACAAATGCTTTCGTCTTCTATGTCCTTATATAGGGTTCCAGCAGTAGGTGTGGCTCAGATTAAAGAAGTGTCCTTCTACCTTAAAGGTCGCGACTTGAAGTAGATTCACCCACTTCAAACCAAACAAAGAAAAATCTTTGTGCCTTCACAGGTGTGCCTTCTATTTCTAGGCTATAATTCATTTCAGATGTAGTCAAGTCAACAAGGATAGCGACCACAACGGTCATTTTCTTTTGTCTCTTAGAAGCTCATAGAGTGTCTCCCATAACACGAACTAGCAAGGGGGACACTTCTGGATTTGTTCCAGCTTAATTCTCTTTATTATGCAATGAAGTTTTATGCTATCTTCAGCAAATGGTCTTATGATGCATTTCTTTTTGCAAAGGAGAGGAATAGCTAAAACATGTATTATTGCAGGTTGCCTACCTCTTTCCTTTCCAATAAATCAAAAGTAGTTATACCATACCTGGAACTAGGTTATCAAGACTAGATGACAATTATCAAAACTTCAAAAGTATCCAAAATACTTTTACAATATATAAATAATAATTTTTCTTTAGAAATTCTCTGTAATTTTAAGATGTACAGCATGTGTTTGTATTTTCTAAGACTGTTTCCTAGAAAACTTGGTCAACTGAAACCTGACTTTCTTACATGTAGCTGCTACCTGTATGCTTCCAATGTAGCTCTATGAACACCTGTGATGTCAAGTAGAAGATCACTTCAAAAGTGCCACAGTATCTTCTTAGAATTAGAGGTCACTTACTTTAGCATTTTCTTTTCCCAATGGTCATTAAGCTGTATGTATTCTTTATACAATAATCATTATTATATAATTAAGCCAGTTGGTAAATGTACCAGTGGCATGAATCTGATATCAAGGTAGAAGTAACCATTTTGCTTCAGAGACTCAACTAATGTGTGAGACTTTCTTTAAAGCAGTAGTTCTGCATGTATATTCTAGATAACCTGTGGTCCTTCTACATCCATTCAGGGAAGCCTGAAGCTCAAAACTAAATTCACTGAAAATGCAACAGCGTATGATGTATTTGCCTGAAGCTATGATCTAACACCATAATGTAGAAGCTGACTTGAGAAATTATAAACTAATTCCATTCTCTTTCCTTTTGTTTTAAAAATGTATTTTCATAAACATTTATGACCACATAAATTACCACATTACATTTAGGAAGGAATGTTCACTATATTTATAAATTATTCTTAAATGATATGATTTCAAATTTCCAATTTAATGGATAAAATGATGCACATAACCAGGAATAATTGATATATTCTCTCCTGAAATCTGTGCAAATATTTTATTCTTAAAGTGAAGAAACCAAGCTGTGAAATAACTGTCACAACTATTGCAACATCACCCAGCTAGTAAAATCAGCCAAACCCTAGAGACTGTCCTTCAACTTGTGCCTCTCTGACAACATGTGGAGTTCATCTCTTACAAAAATGCTATTTTTAATATTCTGTGATAATCACACTTGAATTCTATTTTATACATCATTAATATATAACTCATTTAGCCAATCCTATTGTACAAGTGTAATATTATATCTTAACTAAAAACAAGTATTCAGTACTGAAGACAATATGCTTTCTTCATTTCAATAGAATGTACTAGCTGTTTAGATAGAGGCACTAAGACTACATATTAATAAAAAAAGCCTTTCTTTGAGAAATTTATATGTTCAGGGAATGGGAAATAGAATGTGTTGTGAGAAACTAAATAAATGTGTACTATGGTCATCACAGGGTAGTAGTTCAGGAAGGCTACATGCACATGTGGGTATAGAAGTCAGAGAAAATTCCATTTCTCATTTCCAAATTTTCACAAATGTTTTGTCAACCCACTTACCTTTATTTTAGCCACACTTCACTACAAAACACTGTATGATTGCATGAGGATAGATAAAACACAGAACACAGTATCTGTAAATTATATGCTCAATTTAGATAAATCATAATTCCTATTTGATGATATATTTTACATGACAGAAGCCACAATTGTTTTATAGAAAAATATATCTAGATGATGTTTTCATTTTCAGATTCTGATTAAAAATAAAGTTAGTGAGTTGACTCGGCTCCTCATGTAGACCTTTCTAACATGTTAATTGGAAACAAGATTTAAATTAAAAGCAAAGTGCTTTTTTCAATGCCAGCTTTAGAAGAATTCAGGTTGAGAGAACAGAAAAGGGCAAAGCAAAACGATGTTATCATTTAAGACAATATTTTACTTATTATAAAAATGTAGAGGAATTCCACCGGGAGCCTCCCATCCTAGATCAGGCTGAAATGAGACACAGAATAGGACTTTGGTGTGGCTTTGAAGACTAATGTTCTCTGTAAGTTTTAGCTCTCTAACTACACTGAATGCTTATAATTTATAAAATGTCCTAAAATTTTCTTGCAAATTCTGAGGGTTAAAAGCCACTGTATTAGGCATTTAAGACTTATAGCCTAATAGTGTGGGGTTAACTGATGTAGCCTTTGTTCTATCTCTACAGGAATTGCACAGGGGCTGTCACATTTAGCCTGCTAGTTCAAGGGAAGAACAAGGGACACTTTGAAAAGTGAATTTAGTGTTTATTTCTAAGTTATTTCTAAGTAAACACTAAGTATTTAGTGTTTGTTAAAAGGTTACCTATAAAAGCCCTCTAAGAAATAGGGGGAAACCAGAATGATCTTAAATGGAACAAGGAGTGCTTAAAAGAGGGGGATAATGAGAATAATGCTAAGAAAAGCAGGGGCAAGGAGAATGAGTGAGAGAGAAGGAGGGTGTTCTTCGTTTTGTCCTCAGCACTTATACATCCTTCAGAATGCATGATGACACGGTAAAAAGTTCATCACAAGTTCACACATAAATTCATATTTAAACGGAATAAGAAGTTTACAATGGAGAATGTTTATATGCATATCCATTAGGAGGAATTATCTTGCTAAACATTCATCACCTGTCACAGCTTCAGAGGTACATAGAGAATTAAAAAACATAACTAGTATTCTCTAATTTCAGGAGATATAATAGATACATACATTTCTATATGAAGATCTGACTTCAAGTGAATAAGACATAAATGATCTCTTATAGTAATTTTAATTCAACATAATTTTTGTTCATCAGATTTTATATTTTTACTTATTACAGTACCCTCTATTCATTTCCTTTAGATTCTATGAATAGGATGAATTTTTTCTTTTGTTTTATTGAAAATAATTCCTTTCTCATACAATACAACCCAACCACATTTTCCCCTCTCTTTCCTCCTCTCAGGTTTTCCTGGTCTCCCCTCTCTGTCCCAGATCTAGTCAACTACTAAATCTCCTCAAATTAGAGAATATTGGATGAAATTCTAATCAGTGTCTATAATTTCACTAACATTTATCAACTCAAATTATATATGCATTGGCATGATTTTTTTTTATTTCTTTGGGAATGTTACAGCCTCGGACATAGGAATGGTCAATATTGTATGCTCTCTTTGTTTAGGATACATGATTTTTTTCAAATATATTCATAAAATAAAGATATTTCACTAAAATCATAAAAAACTAAGTTATCAGTGAAATCTCGTATAGATAAACCTAGTCAATATTTTATCTTCTGTCCTATAACCTATAATAAATTGTTAATTCTATTATATGATCTTTGGTTAATGGTTTACACTCTCTTGGAATGTGTTCTGAGTAGCAGAATGTCTGCTTATTCTCTAAGAGGCAATTATTTCGTGATACATGGGAGTTTGACAGAGTTTGCATTGTAGTTCTGACTATCAGAAAGGACTTAATAGCAGTATCACTATAAAAGAGCTTAATAAGTTCTGGTATAATTTTAGGAATTCTAATAGGACCATCATTAAGAATTAAAATGTCATCTATTTGTCTATATAGCATCACTACAAGACAGTACACCTTTGTTATTCTGCAGAGATCTGCTCAAAAGGGTTGGATAATACTTAGTGACAGTAATACATGTTTAATAATGACTGGAAAAATATTACTAGCAGGAATCTCTCCTAAAATGATTTTCTTCTGGGCCTTGCCTATGGGAACTTCACATAGATTTTTAATCCAAGGTGATGTCATCTCATGAAGATCACCTACTACTTATTGGCTTGTCTTATGTTGGATCTTGATGGAATTCATATTCTTGTTAGCCATTTTCAAGTAGCATAGTGTATTGTATAAATGTGTTCATGAAAATATTAAAAGGAAAGGGAAACCACCCAATAAGTAACAAAAGTTCACTTTTATAAAGAAAAACTAACTAAAATCAACTTTTTAAAAAAAATTTAGACATTTCAAATAATATGTTAACCATAAATGATATGATCTAATATTATTACCATGGCTTTATATCTATCCCATTTTAGATAAGAAGATACTTTATAATGTCATGGAAAATTGCAGTTACAAGCAGCACTAACTGGTTAACTTTATGGTCAATGTTATATAGTCTAGTGTTACCTGGGAAGAGGAATATTCAACTGAAGAATTGCTTCAGTCAGGCTGGTAATTATAGATTTCTTGACTAATGTGTGATGTGGGAGAATCCAGCCCACTATGGGTAGCACTCTCTAGGCAGGTGTGTCTATGCTGCATAAGAAAATGAGCAGGACATGACTCAGTGAGCAAGCCAGTAAGTAACAGCCTCCCCTAGTTTTTCATTAGGTCATTCTTGAGTCCCTGCCATAATTTCACTCAATGATATACTGTGACATGGATATATCATCTGAAAAACACAATTTACTTATTTAAGTTTCATTTACTAATGGTGTTACCTATCCAGCAAAGAAGTAAAACTAGAATAATCAACTATGTTAGAAAGATTTTCTCTCTCTCTGTCTTTCTCTCTGTCTCTCTCTGTCTCTCTGTGTCTCACTCTCTGTCTCTCTCTGCCTGTCTCTGTGTCTCTCTATCTCTCTCTCTCTCTCTCTGAGCCAGAACAGAGGGGAGATAGTTCATACAAGGCTTCTTTGTGTAACATTGGCTGTCATGAGACTAGCTCTGTAGGCTGGTCTTGAACTCATATAGATCTCTGCCTCCCAAAAGTTTGGATTAAAATATGTATGCCAACACCATCAAACTATGTTAGATTCTATGTTAGTGTGCAGAAGACAGAATAAATACCTATCTTATATGTTAGCAAGCTTGTACAAAAGCACAAGCACTGGAGATTAAGAAAACAGATGAAAGGCTCACTGAGTGGGTTATAGCAATGAATATTACAAAATTCCTCTGTAGTAAGGGAGAAGAAATTAAAAGTTAATCTGCAAAAAAAAAGTTTATAAGAGGTTTCAGTTTAAGGAAAGGAAGAAATGATATAATTATATTTTAATATGAAAAATGAAATAAAAATATCACTTGCCATTCTGGGCTTGAGCAGTACCAGACAGAGTGACACAGACGTATTCACTGTTACTAAAATGTACCAGTTAGTCTACTGTCTACTGAGCTGTGATGCAGAAGTACCAGTGAGTTGTGTGGGCTGGGAGAAGAGTAAGGGTTTTCATACAAAGCAGTATCAGGAAATTAAAAGCTTTTCACTAGTTTGTGAATGGGGTCCTTGTGTAGAAGACTTAAATGTGGTCTCCTGTATATGGTAGCAAAGATTAAAGTCAGCTAGAGGAGTGACTGCCCTGACATGAGTGAGTGAATTAGGAGGATGCCTGGAAAATTATCAGCTACCCATTTTCTGCTCATTAAGTGTGTATCAGCTGCCCATGAGATTTCAGTCCATTCCTCTACTGCACAACTGTGTGCTGCAATCGAAACTGAGGAGATTTCCCCTTGTCATATATGGGGAATAAAATATATACTGATTTGTCGAACATTTACAGCCTCACTCTCAAGCAAGCAGCATATATCTGAAATAAAATAAATGTAATCATTCATTTCCTTAGCATCAAAGTATTAAATCAACTTTAGGGTCATTAAAGTATGTTTGGAGGGTAGAAGGTGTAGCCATGTCTTACAGAAATAACCAACATCACTTTTGTTGTTTGGATAGGGGAAAGAATGGCAGCTTCTGGCAGTGGGGCTGTAAATAATGGGTTCACTCTACTTATCACAGTTGTCTAAGAAAAAAGTATGGCAAGGAGACCTATACTAACCTTGGCTTCAGCACATCAAAACACCAGGGCTTACTTTGTGTGGCCAATGTTTAATGATGCTACATATTTATGAGACCTTTTAACCTCGGTTATTTTTAACTGTGAAAAAACCTTGAGCAGATTATGGATAAGAAATATTGATTGGTAATCAAATTTATGGAGGGAAGTATCACCTTTTGGGTTGAAAAATTGACCACTACTAAAATATAATTCCTGAAAATACAGCCTGAAGGCTCTTCACTGGAGAACAATTTTTCAGGATAGTAAGCAAGTTTTCACAAGATTTTGACTCTCTCTCTCTCTCTCTCTCTCTCTCTCTCTCGCTTTCTGACACATTTTGTTCTGTGTTTACTTCAACTCCATTACTTCTTAAGATATTTTCTTTAATTCATATAGTCTTGCCATGTGTATGATAAAATGACAATTATTTGTCATAATTTCATAGTAATTAACTTTCAAAACAATATAAATGCGTCACATTTAATTTTAAACAGCCATGCTAGTGCCTGCATACTGCTTTCTGCACAACTTAATGGGTTTCCTAAGTCATCTCAGCTTCTCCTTTTTCTCCTCTCTAAAAGATCCAAGCGCAGCTGTCAGGTTTGTCTTTCGAACACTGACATTGGCTATGTCAGCCAGCTCAAAAACCTGCAGTGGATTTCTACTGCCTTTGAATAAAGTAGAAGTTTCTTAGGCTGCAATTCAAGGATATGCTTGCATTATCTCAGGATGTAATTGCAAAATAAATTCTCCTTACCTGATACACTAACCTCCCTTTAAGGACCTTATTGGTTATTGGGATTACTTTAATATAGCTGACCAAAGCATAGTGGACTTGGGTGAAACACAATTATATTCCATGTGAAGAACTTATTACAGAGCATTTAAGGTTTTTAATGATCAAGTATTCATTTTAGAACAGGTCTTTTTTTTTCTTCAGTAAGTTATATGTAACAACTAGAGAGAATGAGATAACAACAAAAAAAGAGAGGGAAATAAAGGCTTGGAGGGAGATTAGGAGAGAGAGAGAGAGAGAGAGAGAGAAGAAAGATCACCCCTTTAGTTTCTTGATAAGTAATTATGCAGCAAATAAAATTATATATGATGCTTTGGGTGCCATAAACTTAACTCGTAATTGTATTATATATCTTTTTTTTTCTTTTGTTCCACTTTGGCATACCACCCTATCTGAGTACTAAATATTAATAATTTTATATATTAATGATGTTACTAAATCTACTATATTAATGGCCAACGTCCATATCCTATGAGGTAATGTAGGTCATATTATCCACCAATACCTCAAACTCAGAAAAACAAAATAACATGAAAATAATTTTAGCCTCAAGGCAAGTAGGCTCCACACTGCCCTTCCACTCTCATCTTGAACATGCTGAACCCTTCACTGTGAGCTAGAGAGACTGGTATGAAACTTACATGACTGTGAGTTCAGTCTAAGATGACTTGCAATGATGTCTTATATTTTGATGATCTCTTAAAATTAAGACTGATTTCATGCTCTCATTAACATCTGTCTTACATTTCTTTACCAATGGCGTGGTTAAATATCTTTAGTGTTATCTCTAATGCTTGTATTATTCAATATGACTTTGGTCCACAGGCCAGTGTATTATTGAACTTTGCTTTAGCTTATCTATCTGTATCAATGCCATCATGATATAAACTGTCTTAAACATGGCATAAGGAATAAATATGATATAGTTGTTTATTATTATATTATTATTATTACTATTAATCCTCTATACCTACGTGGTTAAACATTGGATCCAATATATCTAGATTTCACATTGCATTTCTTTATTTCCTTGGCACTTACAACATTCAAAAATAATAATTTAAGGCTGGAGATGGAGGTCAGAGAAAGACTGCTTGCTTGGTAAGCACAAAGTATCAATGTCCAGTACTGCAAAAATACATTGATAAGATGTGGTATATTTTAAGTGATAAGATTTCAGATTTTAACGTCTGAAAACAAAACAGCAATGTCTAGCACTGAAAAAATGCTAATATATGGTATATGTTGCACAAATCAAGACATTTTTGATTGTTGTAAATTAGGATAGATAGATAGATAGATAGATAGATAGATAGATAGATAGATACATAGATACATAGATACATAGATACATAGATAGATACATAGATTTTCTACAACCTGTGTCCATGCTTATTTAAGAATTAAACTCAAACTTCAATAACTTCATTGTTAAACTCCTGGTTCTCATTTACTAGTGTCTTTCCTACCCACCTACTAGCTTAAGTATCTTTGCAGTAAGATCTTAGAGCATGAAAATCATCTCCACCATTGAGGAAATTCTCATTTGTTTTGAGGGTAGATTCTGAATTCCCTAAGGCAATCTTTCAAAAAACTTACTTATGGATCATACAAAAAAAATTAAAATGACAGTGTCATTATAGTTTTGAATCCCCTATTTAAGAACTTTCATGAATCTAAACAGTTTGTGCTGTTATTAATCATACATTGCTGTAATGAGGACATATAATCACTGTGTGACAAAACTTTTCCTAGGAGATACAACACACACACACACACACACACACACACACACATCTATGATACCAGAGAGAAGGGTCACATACCTGTCCAAAATATAGATACCACCAAAGTCAAAATTGGTGGGCCAATGAATATAATTGGAGTTATTTTTAAAAAGCATACATGAGGTAACAACTGTTGGATCACTGAAATCCACCACAGCACACATATGTGGCAACACATTTCAGAGCCTGCAGGGCACTCAACAAGTTAGAGAGTGAACTTCCCAATTGATTCAATAGCTCTAAACCACTTCCATGTGCCTGGCTGTTTTCTGCTTCTTTAAGGCAACTGATGTGGGCTCAGAGCATGCAGCTTGACTTTTCTAAAAGTATTCTTTGTAGCTTGGCTTTTCTGAGAGTGACTCTCAGAAGTCCTTACTTTATATATGCAATTGCACAATGAGGTGTCTAGTGAAGCTATTTTGGGTTGTCAAAGGAGGTTCCTTCCAAGATAGAATCTTTCAATCTCAGTGGAAAAAGCTACACAATGATGATAATTAGGAATTAATATAGACAGACACAATATGTTTTATGTGAAAAAATAATGGAAATTTGGATGTAATTTAATTTAGTATGGTTCAACAGAAAGCTTTGAGCTCAGTGTACTGACTGCATTCATCATAGCAAAACCTCCAGAGGCCACCATCTCTAAAATTTCTCTCTTCTTGTTCTATCTCTTCACAAGCTAAAAACACGAGGGTTTTGGACAAGCAACTAAATATGACCCCTTTTCCTATACATCTAATGAAAGTAATTTCTTCCATACCCCACATAACTTATTTGTTAATAAAATCTTCTAACTCTATTTATTGGCAACTACACTGGTTCCTGTCTTCAAATATTTTTGAAAAAAAAATTGCAAATCCAGAAAAAAAGGACATTATTAAATTCTCATTATTTTGTATCTCTCTTTTTTAGTTTTTTGTTTTTGTTTTTGTTTTTGGAGACAGGGATTCTCTATGCAGTCCTGGCTGTCCTGGAACTCACTTTGTAGACCAGGCTGGCCTCGTACTCTTAAAATCCACCTGCCTCTGCCTCCCAAGTGTTGGGATTAAAGGCATGCGCCACCTCTGCCCAGCTTGTATCTCTTAAATTTGACTTCTAGTACATCCATTTTTAATTCTTCTTCTGTTTAGCTCAGAAGCACTAAATGTTTTTCTGTAGCTGCTCAAAAAAAAAAAACCTCCTTTTCCCCATCTCTGTGATTATTAATTTGGGAAAGTAGTTGCTTTTCCGAATACATAGCTTCTTATCTGTAAAATAAGGAAATCAGTATCATATTGAAGTGAAATTATACATTAAACAGAACTTGGTGGTTTTTAGCAGGTATAAAACACTCAGTAAGAGTAATAGCATGTTTATTTAAAATAGAGCATATAGATGCATGCATCAGTGACCATCATGCTGTGGCGATCACACATATATATATGCCTCTCAGGATTCATATCGCTGAGAAGTGACACCATGTTATGAAAAACAAGTTGTTATTGGTGGGTTTGGGTTTTTTTTTTCTTTCTCATAGAATCACTCTGAATGAGTTGAAGTATAACTAAGTACAATTCATTCACTTTTTTTTTTTTTTTTTTTTTTTTTTTTTTTTTTTTTGGTTTTTTGAGACATGATTTCTCTTTATAGCTCTGACTGTCCTGGAGCTCACTTTGTAGACCAGGCTGGCCTCGAACTCGGATATCCGCCTGCCTCTGCCTCCGGAGTGCTGGGATTAAAGGTGTGTTCCACCACGCCCGGCTTTTTTTTTTAAGATTTATTTGTTTATTTTATATACATGAGTACACTGTAGCTCTCTTCAGACACACCAGAAGAAGACATTGGGTCCCATTACAGATGGTTGTGAGTCCCCATGTGGTTGCTGAGATTTGAACTCAGGACCTCTGGAAGAGCAGTCAGTGCTCTTAACCACTGAGCCATCATCTCTCAGTCCCCTCATTCACTTTTGAAATTGTTTCCGAAGTAACTACTTATTTACCCCTTTATGACATTCCTAATTTGTGTTAAATGAAATAAGTAGATATTTTAAACATTTATTTAAAAATATCCAAAGTGAAAATCATCTTAGTTACCTTATATAATGAAGCATATATAATGGTTTGTAATTCTTTTATTCTTTCTTGGTGTGTGTGTGTGCATATATTTATGTATGCACAAGTTTTAGTGTGTATATGAATACACTATATAATGGTGCGCTTTTACTTGTATCCACATGCGTGTGGAGGCCCCGGTTTGCTGTAAAGGATAACACCCTCCTCAATTGTTCTACAAGTTTATTCGTTGAGTTGAAGTCTCTCAATCAAACTTAGAGCTCAACAACATGGCTAGTCTAGTTAGTCAGATTTGTTATAGGGATATAAAGTCTTTGATTTCTGAGGCTGGAATTACGGATGAGATGCCACGCCCCCATGTCATTCATACAGTTGACAGTGAAGACACCACAACCACTTGGACTCCTATGGGTTGTCTGTTCTGGACTCACTCCTCGTAATGCTCCTTATTGCTAGACAAGGCATTAATCACTTAACCATGTCCACAAGCACTGGTAGTTTATATTTCATGAATTACTACATCTGCACAGCTAAGCTCTTAAATGTTTAGAATCATCCTCAAATTTTGAGTTTACATCAATTCATGTAGGATTCATTAACTGATTCTCCAAATCTTAATTATCTAAGTAATTGACTAGCATTGCTCATGTTTCTTGAAAGACAGTGGCAAACAAGCAAGACTCTTTCCCAGAGACAGTTTGGCATCTGCAAACAACTTTGAAATTTATTTATAGCTTGCCATCAAAAAGTGACAAGGATATTTTTGAAGATAACTAGAAAATGACTTATGTTAAAATGTACTTTATGTCTGAACTAGGTGATTTGCAAAATTACTTTCCAAAATTCCTCACAATTCTGTTTATATTCGTTCAAAGAAAAGGTTTTAAAAATTCAGAAATCTATGTGACTTTCATCAAAAACTTGTGCCACTGTGGTTAAAGTTTGTAGGGTACATTCAAGTAAAGTCATAACATTTTGTGCATTAGAAAAAAAACATTGATATATTTGCTTTTATTTACAAGCTTGATTGTGATCACTATGTTTAGAATTGGAGTATGATATGAAAATACCCTTAATTTTTTTCCTCATCCTAGCAATATTATTCTAATATTGTCCTACAGTATGTTATGTCTAATAAAACCTTTTCCTGGATTTAACATAAAAAGATTGAGCTTTAAGTATAAAGTTGAGCCATAAATGGGTTCTCATGAATAAAACTGACAATCAAGCTTGGCAGAAGTCAGAATGTGCAAGTCAAATATTCATAGATGTATGTGTAGAAGTAGTAATGACAATCTTGTATAATCTGTGATTCTATTATTTCTGAGTTCTGCAATGCAAACCTGAGAAGTGCTTTGTATGAATGTGCAGTAGCTGTTTCTATGATGCATGTTCACAGTCTATTTTTTCACAATCTATTTTTTCTGTCCCCTAGATGTGTAACAATAACCCCTAATCTATGAAGCATATGTGCATTTGAAATAAGTTTCCAAATATTATGTTAAAAAAAAAAAAACAAGAAACAAGCTGTTATTTGACTTGTTATTGCATTGCTTATAGGATTGCAGGCTTGGTGAAGGAATTTCAAAAGGCATTCATAATTTCTATTTATTTTTCTTAGTTCTAGCCCGCTGTGTGTTGAACATAACAAAAGGCGTTCTTCAAGGCTGAGGCATAGGCCTTTCAAGCAAGAATCTCTCAAATCAGCTTAAGATGTTACTGTGCAACCAAGGTTTTTTTTTTTTTTTTCATCCATTTGCATTCCTTGCTGAGCTGCTCACCCGACCAGGTTATTAGAGTTGGCGGCTGCATGGTATAGATAGTGAACCTGCTGTATGTAGGTGTCCTCGTGGAAATCACCTGGGGCTTCGAGTTCTGCTGTCCTCACCTTATCACATCTGGAACACAGATTTGCTCTGCTCGTCATATTTTGGCATCTGTGAATCACCGTCATGTTGTCATATTCACAGTTACAAAGTAGCCGATGGGAAAGTTGCCAACTACTTGAGGCACTTGGAATGAAAAAAAAAAGTCTGATTTCAGCATTATTCATTGGAAATGCTATTTGTGAGAGCATTTACTTCAGTTTTTGAGAGGCTGGCAATAACTTTAATAGGCGATGCACAATCCTGCTCTTTATAAGGAATGTTCCTACATATTGAACAGGGAAGGAACCAGTAATTATCGAAAACCATGGGTAAAGTGGACAGCTAGGAACCCAGAAGGGAGTAATTATACATCTTACACTTAGACATTATCAATAGTAACTGCTAATTAAATGGACAATGGGCAAATATGTCAATATAGGTGATTTAGGATAATTATCTCAACCACATTTGGTCTCTTTTAATTTTACTTCATATTTGCTTATATAAGAATATGGATGAGCAGAAATACAAAATTGATTTGAGAGCATATAAAAATAGAAGCTGAGGGACTATCCTAAAATATTAAGGTAATAATTTCATAAAAATAAAAGACAGAAATTCGAAATAAGTTTAAACTCTATCATAACTATGCACAGATACTGCTAACAAAATTTTACAATATATTGTGTTTTATACTTAGTAATTGCTTGTCAGAACACACTAAATTCTCAAATCTCTGTTAATGCAATTTCAAATAGTCTTGAATTGAAAGAGTGACTCCTTTTTATAAATTTCAAGGAAATCTGGCAAGTCCTCAACCACACACTAAGGATCTTTCACGTCACTCTACTGATTCTAACTTCATTTAGCTTATGCCATCTCAGCTCAAACCTTTTATTGAATTTATGAATCTCTTCAAGAATAGTCCACTTGTAATTTAATACAAGATTGCTGCCATCACTGAAGGATTGGCTATGAGGTGATAACAGTGTTATGGAAAATACAAAAAAAAAGCCATTCCTTTGCAAAGAGTTATGAAGATATTTCCATAGCTTGGATTGTGTTACACATATGAAATATTTGTGAAATATTTCAGTATACAAAAGAATTTTCAAATACACTGGACCACAAGCATTTTTAACAAGCAGTACAAGGACAGACAGTTAATTTTGTTTGGGGAATCCACATTCAATGAAGAACATCATGATGGCCCTATAGAGAGGTGAAAGTTGTTTTCTGTACAAAAGAATGATGTTTTAGGCTTTTATCTAAGTGCCACTGCAATACTTTTCTCCTAATCATGCTTTGAAAACCAACCACCACAACTTATACCTTTATAATTTAGAACTCCTACCTGTCTTGTTGACATTAATGCACTCTTGTTTTAGAGATGATTCTCAAATTATTCTCAGGCAAGTTTTGGATATTCAGGTTCCTAGGAAGTAGCCCCAGGTTTAAAAAAAATGTATGGGGTTTTAAAGTGTTTAAAAAAATATAAACATATTATGTAGCATGAACTTTTGTAATATGTTAAAGAGTGATGTCCCTCAAGGAAAGTATTTTGAAAATGAAGCTTTTCTTTCTCTCTCTTCTCTCTCTCTCCCTCTCTCTTCCTCTCTCCTGCTCTCTCTCTCTGTCTCTGTCTGTCTGTCTGTCTGTCTCTCTCTCTCTCTCTCTCTCTCTCCACAAACACACACACACACACACACACACACACATGCACACTCACCCCTACAAATGTTTAGAAACTTAGGATATTCCACTACAAAGTTTCCAGTATCCATGACCAGGGAATGAGGAACTACTTGTCTACTGTGGATTGGATTCCAGTGTGTAAGCATTGCAGTCAACATGTTCTCAATCCAGGCTCACTAATGGCAATGCAGACAACAGCCGTGCTTCTGTAAGTGCAAGGAGATGAGCATATTGGAATAGTGACCAACCTCAAGGAGACTCTACCACTTTACAATAATCATTTGTGGAGACCAGCATCTAGCCTTCTGTAGACTAGCATATAAAGCCAAACCTCAAACACAGCACAACATATATCTGATACTTAAAACTATCTATTGCTAGAATCTTGTTTATACCAAATGATTGGCTAACGTAACGTATCATAGGGATTTTTATATTTTGACTATTCCATAATTGTTTTTATTTCTGATATAATATGATTGGATCTTGGAGTTGTTTTCTCTTTGTATTTTGCTAATGAGAATCAGAACCACTCATGAATTCTTTGTCCCACGGTTAACAACATATTGCTCATGATTGCAATCCATCAAAATTTCACAAAAATCTCACCTTTTGGTCTTCACGAACTCATTCTCCTTTTCAGTTTCTAAGTTTAGAACCCCTGAAGTGATCCCTTTATTCAGTTTTTTTCTCTTTTCATAGACAGACTTATTTTTGCCCTGATGCTAAACTGTAGTTTTACCTTTAAATATCTAAATATGTAATTCAAGGATTCTCAAATTGAGTTACAGGTATATGCTTCTTCCCTCCCCATTCATCATCCTGTGTGTCTGGAAATACTTTTGTTTCCCATGAGTGCATAATTTTGTTCACTAAACAGAAAAAATAGGAAGAAACACCCTACACTGCAGATGTACACAGATGCCCCTCGCCAAACATCAGTAGCACTGGGGTTGAGAAACAAACCAACTAAATATTGTATCACATTGAATAATCTGCTCTAACCATATCTATGTAATAGTGTATAAATTATAAGTGGTCCTCATACTTGCTTACTCTATAATATAAATCTGTAGTCATCTTTCCACATATGTTTTTTCTTCCCATTCACACATTGCAAAAGAACTACATAATCTGAAATTTAGGAGCTTCATTTAATTGCTCTCTTCTCACCAATCACCAATCTTTGGTAGCTCCTCCATCATTTATTCTGACCTTATCTCCACTGAGGCCACCATGTCTCTCTCAACCCTTCACTCCCATCACCTCTTGCTTTGTCTACTGCAATGGCTTTTGTTTCCTCTCCTCCCTCTGTTCCCTTTGATATTTGCTGTCCATTCACACAATACCCAAAAGGATTGCTATAAAAGAAAAAAATTAACTGCATC
The DNA here is from genome assembly GCF_000001635.26 of Mus musculus. Classification (NCBI taxonomy): domain Eukaryota; kingdom Metazoa; phylum Chordata; class Mammalia; order Rodentia; family Muridae; genus Mus; species Mus musculus. Next base: position 50,422,372 of record NC_000074.6, on the reverse strand, counting down.
ACTATTCCTTCCATATTTACTGTAACCATTTGTTCTAAGAAAGTGGTCTCCAAGGTGAAGATTGCTTCCTAGGCTGTCTTTCACATCTCATTTATGTGTCTCTGAATCATCTTTCTTCTCACAGACTTCAACATTCCTTTCCTTTAGTCAGGCTTTTGCTCTTCTGTTCAATTCATGCTGCAATGCCATGCTGCCAACTTTTCCCAGACACACTGATTCTTTTCATATATATTTTATCCTACAATAATTGTCACATATTCTGAGAAAATTTCATGACCATGCAGAATAAAATGGTTTCTGTCACTCTCTGGTGTTGCAATGTGTTGATTTTTTTTCTTTAATCTCTTCCACAGTGCTTAGGACAGATTTGTTCTTTTTCTGTCGCCATTCTCAACATGAAAAAATTCAGGGCCCATGATGTCTCTTCCTGTACTTGGATGTCACTCATCTGTATTAGTTATGCTAACTGGACCTTTCAGCAGTATACTTAATGAGATATGAGGCCCAGCCATTAAAAAGACAGACATGGTAGCTTATTCTGGAGGGATTGATTGTAAATGTGAACAAAACTGATTTGGAAACAGGCATAGACAAATATATGGTAATGGTAAGAGCTATTCTTTATAGAACTTTGTTTGCATTTGAATTAAAATAACATGATTCCCCAAATCTCACTTGTCTTGTTATCCTTTTATAGAAATAACCTTATATTGAGAATACAGTATTTATCCCTATTTACTTTCTGAATACGTTATAAGCCACTGACTGGGACAGAATGGTAACTTTATGCCAGGCACAACATTGTGCTATAGCATGTCTTTCTATCCAGAGTGCCTCTGTGATTCTATATATAATTTGGGATAACTATTTGCCTTTAATATTTTTCATGCTAACCTATTTTCTGCTTATTTCTATGTAATTATTGTGCCATTTCTTCTCTAGAAAATGATAAGGTAACATTATATGTATCATTTGATATTTTTGTAACTAAAATAAAAAAGTAGACTGGCTTCAAATACTATAAAAACTAATACACACGAGAGAATAATGATGTGCCAATTTTCTAATAACTCCACAAATATAAACTCAGGTATTCTTCCCAGTATCTTTATAAAATAGTGAATTATATTTTCTCTTTTTAAAATTTAAATATAACCAGAAAGAAAAAAATGTTACTTAATAATGATCAGTAAACTAAGTATTAAGATGTCTTTAGGTTCAGGCAATTTGACTCTCAGGTTAGTATTTGTAATGAAGTCTCTTTAGATGCATATAATACAATTGAATTTTAAAAGAAATTTACACTTTTGAAAAGACAAATATTTTATATTGTGGAACTTTTTAGAATTCTGTAAGCTATCCTACTGCCATTCACTTTACACAATCAACCACATTTCAACCCTTCACTAACTTTAGTTATAAGTAATATTTCTGCTTTGGGATATGCATGATAAATTCTCTTTTTATCCTTTATGAGACTGCAAGACTTTAGATGAATATACTAACATATCTCTGTATATTAGAGTGAAGGAGAATGAAAACCAAGAAAATAGATTATTCTACCAGTGAGTTTCGGCAGTATAATGGTCTATTTCTAGCAACCAGCAAAATAGACATTACATGGCATGCTCTAATTTCAGATAATCTTTTAAGGTTGGTGATGACTAAGAATTCAAATAAACTGATATAAACAAAATTTAAGACGAAAGTGATTTCAAGATTCTTTTAATTGTCCTTTCTACCAAAGGGAGTATACTTGCTGTTTATAACTATGAAAAAAACATGGTAATTTTCACAAAATGTGGAAGAGTCCTCAGGTTCTGCTACAGTGGATTCGCATAACAACTGTGAACTTCACAAATAAAAATTTACATTAAAAAAAATTAGAGGCCAAACTGAAAGAAAGAGAATTGAAAATACAAAGTTGGATACAAATGTCTTTCTAGGTAACCAATTCAACTGTAAGAGCCACCTGGCTCATTTTCATGCTTCATATCCGCTGTCCTCTATCTAAATAGACATAGACATGGACATGGTTTTTGGTTCCCTAATTAAGTAAATCAGTGTGGACTTAGAGGGCAGAGCTACATATCCATTTACATTTTGCTTTGTGATGAGTTATTTAGCCACTCCTGATTAATTTTCAAAAGGATTTTACACCAAGGTTAGATAAAATGTTCGTTGATGGGTTTCTCTGTCTTCTTTGCTCAATCTAAAGTGCATAACTATTTTACATAATCAAAACGATAAATGTCCTCATTGCTTTACCAAGTAAGAAATCATAGTTGTAGCTACAAGTGTTCTAAATTACAACATCAGTTCTGTGAGTAATGACATTTAAAGCAGAGGAAACAGGAGTACTATCTCTCCTTTATAGTATAGGTACTGTAATATCTTCAAACAAGCACAATATGTTCATGTAAATTTCCTGTATTACAAATAAGGAGAAATCTATTTCATCACTAACTGTCTATTGTCTATCTATCTATCATCCATCTATCTATGTATCTATTTATCTATCTATCTATCTATCTATCTATCTATCTATCTACAAATCTATCTTCTTCCTCTTTCTCCATATATTAATATATATAATATTATATTGCATATGATACATTGTATAAAGTCATAGCTGACTCACCACATATCTAAATATATCACTGTGTTGTTCCAACTATTGAGAACGTGATGGACTTTGGAATTCTAATACTTGAGCAAGTTGAGCATAAACTTGCATTTCCTATCTTTTAATTTTATTCTCCTTTTTATTATAATCCTCATTTGGTAAGTGGTTCATTAGTCTTTCAACCCAAAATTTGGAGATATATTCAAAAATATATTTTGCAAATCTCTGTTCTTATGCAGCCAAAATATCTATCAACTATGCCCGGTAATCCCTTAGAACTCCGTTGTTTTATATGCCATTGCCATAATAGCAGTTAAGAATCCTACCATTGCAATTACTGTCTTGTCTCAATATGCCTAAGCAGGTCTGCTTTTTTTTTTTCATGGTTTCCATTCTCCATATTTCTCGTATGACTTTGAAATTCGTGAGTTTGTTCTTGTACTAAAATGAAATTGTATTTCTTTCAATCTAAAATATTTGGAACACCTTGACAGACTGTAATTACCTTGACCTACGACTTTGAATTCCTATCTCTCTGCAAGGTCTTCGACAATTTTGTTCAAAACTGTCTACTTGGCAGTAGTCTAGCCTATGAGGTTTCCCTCTGGGCTTGGCCTTCCCCTATTTAATTGCATCTGGCTGAATAAGGTGAAACAATAAATAAAACAGCGGCGAGAATTAGAACAACAACAATAATAGATTTTTCAACCCCAAACATTAAAAAGGCAATCTACCTTACACAGCCAATAATGGATGTAAAGCATGTACTCACATACATTACAATAAGTTGGCACCCTAACCAGAGAACCAAACATCAAAAAGGAATAGTGTATCTGTTAGGAGCTCTTGCTCTACGAACCATCTCTACAGATTATTCATCTGGAGCCTCAACTTTTGAGTACCTTACACTAAAATTTTCCCAGAGGACTTTTCTCTGATCTTGCTGCCAAGGAGGTGGAAAGGACTTTTAATTTCTGAGCATCTACTACTGTTCTATTCTTATATCATCTATTCCTCGTCTACACTTTTCATGCCTGGGTCACCATTGCACATTTAGGTACAATATTAAATGATAGCTGCCACAAAATTTAGCTAAGAATCAGCCAATGAAGGTGATTGTGTTGGTGGTTAGAGAATAGTTGGCAAGATGCAAAGAAATATTAGCAAAGGCTTGCCCAGAGAAGATGCTATGATATGATTTGCTTGGGGCTTCTGATTGATGCTATCATCTAACTCTTTATACCAATCTAAATTTATTGCTTGCTGGTCTAATTTTGTTTGAGTATGTTGGTCAATTTTATTTGAGGAGTTAATACTCCTCAGCTATTTCTATGAAATACATTTAAGAATTAAATGTAAATTATAAGTTATCTCCATCCGGTAGTTAAGAAAATGCACCGGTACTCTCAAACAGACCAATCCTGGAACACTTTGTTTTGACATCCTCTATCCTTATTTCTTTTGTTATATCTTAAAAGTCTCCTGGTTTGGAGAGTTAAGTTTATGTTTCCTCTGTTATCCCTGAAGAAAACATGAGATCACAAACTGTCTCCCCACTTGAAGAAGGAAGTTAAACATATAATCATGAGTATATTGTATGTGGACTCAACTAGGAATTCAATTATGGAGGAAGAGACGTTTGAAATCCTGATAGTGTTCAAGACTTTTTTCAGGTCTTATATTCAGGTCGCTGATCCATTTTGAAATGATCTTTGTGAAGGGACAGAATAGAGAAGAAAGGAATGAAGAGGGAGGAAGTGAGGGAGCAATGGCTCACAGGTTTTTCTCATATGTGCAGAGAATATGCAAAACAAGAAGAAAAAGTCTCTGGATAGAAGGGGAGCCGAATGTCCAAAGCACATGATGAACATGTGTGAAAATATCTATGTGGAAACCTTCCTTTATGAGATGAATGCATGCTAATGAAAATGGCATTAAATAGTACAGGAAGCTTTTACCCTTCATATTTATTTGATGATGAGCAGAGACTAGTCTTGTGACTGAAATAGGGAGGCTAGAATTCAGGAAGAGAAAAAAGGACAGTGTCTCTCCACTATGTAAGTACATTAAATTGTAGAACTCATGGGATTGTTGCTCCTGAACAACAAATCTGGGAATCCTGTCAAGCATTTTCACATCCATTTTATGATGAGTTACAAGTAGGATTGTGGCTACTTATATATGCTTTCTTTTATTTTCAAATTAAATTTTATTTTATTTTCACTTTATATCCCACTCACATCCCCCTTCCCTGTTCTCCCTCCCACATCCCTTCCCCCAATACCCTGCCTTCTCCTCTGAGCAGGTGAGGGCCCCTGAGTGCACCCCCCTCCCCCCCCCCCCGCCCCAGTCCTAGCATTTCAAGTCTGTGCGAGGCTAGGCGCTCCCTCTCCCATTGAGGCCAGACAAGGCAGCCCAGTTAGAAGAACATGTTCCATGAGCTGGTAACTGCTTTTGGGATTGCCCCAGTTCCAGCTGTTCAGGAACCACATGAAGGTCAAGCTGCACATGAGCGGGGAGGCCTAGGTCCAGTCCAGATATGTTCTTTGGTTGGTGTTTCAGACTCAGAGCTCCAAGGGTCCACGTTCCTTGACTTCGTTGATTTTTTTTCTCTGGAGTTTCTTTTCCCTTTGGAGCCCACAATGAGTGACTTTAACTGTGAATCACTACCTTGAGGAAATGGAACCTAAAGAGACCACCTCCTGTAACCTGATAGGACCCCAAGTGGAGTGGTAGGAACACTCCACCCACAATACTTTCAACCCCAAATTTATCCTGTCTGCAAGAAATACAAGCACAGGGTATAAAGCAGAGATTGAGGAAATAGCCAATCAATAACTGGCCCAAATTGAGACCCATCCCATGGACAAGCACCAATCCCTAACACTATTGATGATTCTCTCTAATGCTTGAAGACAGGGGCATATTGTCCTCTGATAGGCTCCATAGAGCAGCTGACTCAGATACATACACCCACAGCCAAACAGTGGATGAATGTTTTGGGCTCTTATGGAAGATTATATGCTTCCTTTCAAGAGAAAGCAATATACTGATATCTATGGGGAGATTACAACTAGTAAAGCCACACGAGGAAGGAGAAAATTGACAAAACCCCTTAGTTTGCTAAAGTGACAATCATGATTGGATATGGTAGAAAGTTCACAGTAACAGGATAACAGACGCAGCGAAATTGTTGTTTATCTATTTGTTAGCAAGTTCTTTGCCAGGAATTATCAGTATTAAACCTGGAATTGTCATTTTGTGTTCTTCTGATTGTATATATTCATACCAGAGAAGACATGTAAAAAAGTCATCTCTACAGACAGGCAAGCATTCACATTTATTGTTTTATTGACTCTTAGCCAAGATGCTTCAGGGAAAGCATAGACTGAGAGTATCCCAGGACAAGCTCATGACCCTACTCAGGCACCCTTAGAGGAAAAGCTCTGTCCAGCAGTAAGAATCCATGGAGATATGCCAGACAGCTCCAGCTCCGCTGGGCACCCCTCCCTTTCTCGATCTTATTAGCCAGTCAATCTAGAGTGAGATTGAGAAGCAATTTTGTTGCCCTGACAATTTAACACTCAAGTGAACTCAGATGAGTTTCCCACCGGAACTTCCTCTGTTTACAAATTAGTATCTGAAAGCTATCAATCTTCTAAGGATTTTGATTTTATTCTCACGATACAACCAAAAATTTTATATGGACACATACATAATAACAACTCAAACTAGATGAAGCATCCATGCCAGAAATCATGATGAACACAGTGGAAAACTTGTGCATGTGAAGTTTTGCACAGACCAACAAGCAATGTTCCTGGAGGAATCGCAGTTCATAATCTCTCCACTTTGAGATGACATTTCACATGCTAGGGAAAATAAAGGGCCATTAAAAGAGCTTCCGCGGCAAATGTTTTCTTCCTGTTCCCAGGAAGTCACTTCCCTGCCTCCGATAAGGACTAAGTGCCATATTGATCCAGTGCAATTTGTTCCACATACTTGATTTGCTGCATATAACATATGCTTCTGCCTATTGTATCTCAGTGATAATCGTGAAGCTTCATAAATAAAACTCTCAAGCGTTAATGATGTTCAGTGACACCAAGAACTTATATGAGAAATTTAAATAACTAATGAAATGCTTAAAAGAGTGTGTTTTATGTTAATTATGTCTTTCTGGTGATGCTTATTTTTATTTGATAAAAGTCAAGTTGCCCACTGCATGTAACCCTTTAACTTTCTTGTGGAGATGTTAATTCTCATGCTTCTCATTATACACAGTGAGTGGAATATGTTCTAGTCTATACCCATGACCTGGATAATATGCATCGTAATTTCTGGTTTTGCTCTCAAACATGAAACTCATTAGCTCTTGTGGTTTTGGTGCACATGCACTGATCAGAGAAGCATTTCATTATTAAAACCAAGGAGGTTATTTTTATTTTGCAGAGAAAAGAAAGTAAATGCGATTAGAAAAAGTTTTTGCAAAGTTGCCCTGCAATGGTGCCAAGTATAAAAATAACTTTTTATGTAATTTACTGACTACCAATAAATAATGTGTTTTATTTTAACAGGTGAATTGCTACCAGGAGCCAGTTTTCCTTTAAAACGTAAGTGCCTTTTAAGAAACATTGTATAATAGCATCATAATTTCTGATTTATAGTCTAGAAGACCGTATTAATTTTAAAGCACCGTGGCTGACAGCTGTGTTGTTCAAAGGCAAGGATATATAGCATTAATTATCTTAAGTTCTAGATTATAGTGCATGATGCTGACATTATATAACAAGGACAGACAGGCACATTTTCTATCTTCATGAGAAATATTAATTAACTTGGCAAGCTTCAGAAAGAAATACCTCTTGAAATACAAAGAAATATGGCTCGGATGATCACATTTGTTTCAGTTCTTATTGGATTTATATAATTTTCATGGAAATTACTAGTAACTTGAGTCATGTCCATGTTTTTTTTTTTTCCACTATTTTTTCCTTATTGCGTGGTTGGGTTTTATCCATTCTGAATACTAAAAATGGTTGTGTGGTCAAGTTATTGCTGAAGCAAGGCTATATTTTCTTTACTTGAATACATATAATGTTAAATTTAGTAATAGATTGATTATATTCCACTCTTACTTAAGTCATAAAACAGATTCAATTGTGTCAGTTTATTTACAAGAACTCTAGAGATTAACAAGTAAATAGGACATTTATGTTGAAAATGCTGTTATGATGATTATTTATTATGTACAGAGTAATGAACAGATCATGGGGTTATTTCTTGCCCAGCCACTCCCCAAAAGCAATTAAAACATTATAAAGGTATTAACATATGTAGTCTACGAGTAAAGCTGGCTTCTTTGAAACGTTGTGTTTGGTGCCTTCAACAGGCTGGTGAAGAACTTTCAGGGTGAACATGTCTTTCTCTTGATATTAATTATAACTTACTACACTTTGTTGGTGCAGCATGATTCTCATTTATGTCTTACATTTATACATTTTATTCCGAAGCTTCTTCTTTGCAATATTTGAGGCTCATTTCTAATTATACTGGTTGAATTTTTCTATATTTAACTTTGTTAAGAGTTAAGATCAGCAAACTAAGGTACTATGACTCATCATCTGCCTAATCATTTTGTGCTTATGTGTTGTTGTTGTCAACACCAGGCAATGTCAGGATATCAGCCTGGTGCTCAACATACTAACTGTCATGTCAACTTTTAAATGTGCTTAGCAAACAAATGCATTTTACCTGTGCTTTACAACTTCAAAACACTCCTCTCTGCTGCTTTAAAAGCCCTTATACTACTTTGTTCTGAGCTCATAAAACTGTTGAGTAACTGACCAATAATTTAAATTTAAAAGTCCAATCACAAAATTCAGACACTTGGTGGATATTGGATGTACTAAAAGTGCAGGGAACTTCTTTGCATGAGTTTAGTGTTAAATGTTGTGAGTATATGATCAGGAGTTGAAGCAAGTGTTCCAGGTAGATCATGCAACAAAGGTAAAACAGGCAGAAATTTCCATGTTGCATGCAGATTTAATGGTTTTGTGCTTAATTTCTAAACTGTAGACCAAGCTGCCATGTTTCATATCTCTGAAACCTTGAATATGTTCCCTGAGATCTCTGAGATATTTTGAGCAATTGTCAAACTAGGTATAACAGAATCTATTGTCCAAGATGACTTTAAAGATGCTGAAGATGATGTTTCTATTTTTTTTTCTATATTCAGTGAGAACCTTTTGTTCTGTGTGACCACTACCAGGCAAAGTCCATAGTGGTTCATATGATTAATGTTTATATTTATGAAAGTCTCCTTTGTTTTCTGCTATGTAGACCAGCTTTTTCTTGAGTGTGCTTACTTATTAGGATACTAACTTTTCAAAAAAAAAAGGTAGAATAATGATCCATTCTATACAGTGTAGCTACATTCTTTTGCTGATGTCTATATATGAAGTGAATAGACTTACAGACCTTTAGTGAATACTTCTAACTCTCAGTATCATAACTATTTATTACATTATTGAGATAGGATAGGCACAATCAAAATTAAAATCAAAATTAACGGCATGCCTTTCCATTAAAAATAATGTGTATTTAGATGGCTGTAATTCCAGGATCAGGTAGCATTCACCCATTTGCCACATGTTTGTTTTGGCAACTATCATATAAAATTATGGAAACAGAAAAGAAATGAGCATGTACTCTGCATACAATTCTTCCAGTTCTTATTAATCAATATCTCTACTTAAGATATCCTGAAAGCTAATGTTCTGTGTAACACACTAAAGCTTGGAACCAGCCTTCTCAGAATTGTATCTCTTCTAATTGCAGTAGTTTTTCCACAAACTCATCTGGGTAACACCATAGTGGAATAGATGAAAAATGCTGAAAAAGTCAGCTATACATTGATACCTTGCCTTCTAATCACATTATATCTTTTAACTCTCCTGCCAGGTATTTTCCAGTTCATTTTATCTTCCCAATTCCCACCAAAACTTTAAGGAGAATCTGTACGTTAATACTGTTAGGCTTGTCATTTGTTTTGCATACTAGCCAAATTTTTTCTACAATGGAAGAAATTGTTGCTACAATTTTCATCAGAAAACTGGGAAACTGATAAAGAGGTTGCTTGGCCAAAGTCAGAAGGGCAAACCTGGGGTTAATTCTGGGTGCCTGACACTCAATATACTATGAAGATACCAATAGCATTCTGTCAGCTAGAGGGAAATTAGTATGTCATTTTCCTTCTATGGATGTATTCATGCATATGGAAAAATGAGAGAGGAAAACATAAAAATGTGGTAATGATTCAATATGCCAGACTCCCACCAGGCTGCTTGCCAGGATAAACTCAGCATTGACAGGGAGTTTTAAATTTTTTTTAAAGCAAACCTGAAAATTGTTTACAAATTGTGAGATATTCAGTGAAAAATAGACTTAGGCTTGATTAATGCTATGTCTACATGGTCCTTACAAAGTACCTAAGAAAGTGGAAACTTTATGTGTCTCATTTTTCTGGACATAGATATTTAATTCTGGTGACTAAGAAAAAAAATGTGTCCTCTTGAGAGTATTCTGAATTGACATGGAAAAGTCTTCCTAAGTGCTTTCAGAATAAAGAATTGAAAAGTATTGATATTTGTTCATTTTTATCCTGAAGCTTTAGTGTTGATCTGTTTTCAGTTATTATTGATATTATGTTACTGAAAACAGCTGTCAGAACATTATTTTACTCTGACCATCAATATTAAAAGGTCTAATGCTCTGCCTCATTCTTCTTGATCTAAACTTACTAATTATATCCATCATAAAACTATTTATTTACAAGATAAATGGGTGGTTTGTTTTGGTTTTTATTTACTTGATTGCTTTAACAGTTCTGTTAAGTCCTGTATTGATAAAAATCACATAGTTATATCAAAATGATCAGAAGCATAGGATTATCCTTGTCGTGACAGCCACACAATAAATTTAGCTAAGTTCATAGGTTTAAAGTTGGGTACAAAATCCTTTATGAAGATTGCTATAGTGGGAGAATATCCGTAACCTTAAGATTTTGTAATCCATCTTACTTTTGATAACTCCAGTACTTTCTTAAGTGTACATTTAACATGTCCTTTCTCACATACAGTCTTCAAAACCAAGACTATGTGTTATTAGTTTTCATGTTATATGCAAAGGTCCTTCTCCATGTCCTGCTGATTTTTAAATCTCTCCAAATCAGCAACCAAACAGACAATGTAAAAGAACATTCCACTAAATTGCCCTGGGCCAATCACACTTCTTTTTCATTTGTGAATACATTTTACTTTTATATTTTTTCAAAGTCAAGATACGCTCCCAAGCTTCTTTGTATTGTAATAAACTTATGACAACTAAATTTATAATACCTCTTAAGATAAATATTTGAAGCACAAAGTGTCAGTTATACTGTTGTGGGTTTTATAAGTCTTTGAAAAATTCATATGAACTGCCTTAATCATATTCATTTTATCCTTTGCCCAATCTACCTTCCCTCTGCTGCCCTGCACATTTTGGCATCTCCCTCCACCCGCATTACGTTTCTCACTTCTTTTACAAGATTACCTTGCAGTAGACATGCTAAGCCTCTGTCTACTTGTCTGTTCACATTCTCTTCTGTGATATTGCCTTTATTAAGATTTGCGTTTTATAGGAAATGAAACTAAACCTTTTTATTCTTTCTTACTCTATGTTGTATCATACTGTTATTCTACAAATGACTGTTATTTAACATAATTTAATATGCTGATAGTATTTTAGAAGAGTGCATATGATAACTTTTTCTTGCCAGGTCCTAATATTTTCTATTATTTTTTAAAATAGCAATAATATAAACACACACACACATACACACACACACACACACAGATATATATATATATATATATATATATATATATATATATATATATATATATATATTATAGTGTAGAATTTTCTACAATATATTTTATAGAGGAATTTTAATCCTGCAACATGGCTCCTCTGGCCAAGGATCATATCTAAAGATATGATCAAGCAGCAATACAGACAGGCTCTTAATATACAGTTTTGACCCCAAGCAATGGCATCTAATTGAAGGGCAGACAAAGTGATGAATCAGAGAAATATTTGACAGAATGAATCAGAGATAGGATATACATAACTCTCATGAGAACAGAAGGAAAGAGGGGCTACTTAAAGAGCATTGAGGGAAAGAGAATAAAATGGAATTGAGCTCAGTGGTGTTCAGTTCAGTTTTTGCAGTTTAGTTCCATGCAGTTCAGTTGAAAGCAACTGAACTCCGTTCAGAGTAGAGCAGTTGAGATCATGACATCCAGAACCTGTCTTTTGAAGCAGAGCAATTAATTCAATCAGAAATAGAGAGGAGTCAATTGGAATCAGTCAGGGTGGAAGAGTTTAAGCCATAACAGCTCAAATGAACCAGCCAGCCAGAGTTCTGGAAGAGATAGTCATTCAGCAGTAGTTCTCAATGGGTGAAATAATGTAGACCTAGGTTAGCAGATGGAGGCTGGAAGCAGAAGCCTTCAAAGTCCATAACTGAAGATTTAAAAGTTTGCAGGTTTAGGCCTAGGGATAGTTAAAAACACAATGGGCCATATTTTTGTAAATATTAGGTATGTCTCTCTTCTCTTACATTTCAATATTTTGACCATGTTAATCTCTTTCAATTTCTTCCATATATCTATCCCCAACCTGTCTCCCAGTTTGTATGTTCTCTCTGAACAAACAAATTTTAAAAACCATAGTAGTCTAGTTTATGCTTGTCAATTGGTCATGATGTAACTATTTCCCTGGAGTGTGGTAGATATAGAAGTATTTTTCTACTGGGGAAAATAATAAACAAATACTTTTCTCCACTCAGCAATGGAATGGCATTCACTCTTTAGGTATGGGACATCCAACCAATCTTCACTCCTTTATCTGGGATTTTGTCTGGCTTGATCTTAAGGAAGTCTTATACTTGCTGTCTCTGTGAGTTCACATGTGCATTGACCCTGCGGAGTCTGGAAAGCATGTTTCTATAAAGTCATTCACTCTCTGTTGTTCTCATAATTTTTCTGATACATTTTCTAAAAGTATTAAATATATAATCAGTTTAGGGATGAGCATTTTAAAGATTCTTACTCTCTATCTAGTGGCTGGGTGCATATGAGAGAGGGAGGAGGGGCAGGGAAAGGGGAAGGGAGAGGGAGAGAGAGAAGGATAGAGAGAGGGATAGGGAGAGGAAGAGAGGAGAGGGAGTGAGTGAGAGAGAGAGCAAGAGAGAGAGAGAGCAAGAGAGAGAGAGAGAGAGAGAGAGAGAGAGAGAGAGAGAGAGAGAGAGAGAGAGCAAGAGAGAGTGGTGTGTTTATATGTTGCATGCCTGTTCCTTGACAGAAGCAGCATCTTGAAGAACATTGAGTAAAGCACTAAACTATGGGTAAAGCTATCACTAGGAGAGATTTTTCATTCATATATCCAACATAAAATAAAAATGAATAAGCTTCAATTTTAACAGTAAATTGTTTATTATAGGCATAGCACCAAAGGGAGTTAGTGACTTAGGCATGAATGCTAGAAAGGCAAATGACATTTTCCTACAATCCAGTTGTAACACTCTTTGAGATGACCACTGACACTACTTCTCTGTGATTTACTAGAGTCTTTATGATGTATTCATTTTGCTTAAAAATGATATTACAACTCAGCAGTTACACTCAATACTGTTTCTTTTAAATTGACCATTGTCGATCTTCTTTGCTATCATAGAAACCACAGTGCTTACTGGACCTTTGTCCTCTTTCAGATGGATGAGTAAGAAGACCTAACAGATGATCATTCAGCAGCAGAGGAGGGAGACCAGTTAGTTATATCCATAGCTCTCTCTCCTCTTGTGTGTTCTCATTCCTCATGAAGCATATTACCTAATCAACCATCTTTTGTGTTCATTCAATCATTGCCCTACCTGTGCCTCTGCTGGTCTCAGAGGTGACAGTACTTCTGAACTCCGAAGGCATGTACATACTCTGCATCCACCTCTAGCAATGAATCCTCACTAGACCTATCTTACAGTTATCCTAGTCTGTGGGAGGTGCTATTTGTTTCCACTTGAGAAATTGAATCTTTCTGACTATCCTTTAACCTGAAGTGCATCAAAATGGAGTATTTAGAATGCCTGTTTTTTTTTTATTTTAGAATATTTAAATATACATGATAAATATGTTAGGAGAAAGGTATTTGAATATTTAAACATAAATAATAAAATATTTTAGGATGAGTCCTACACTTAAATATTTATTTATATGTTGTATATTCTATGTGTGTTTCCATGTGTATATATATATATATATATATATATATATATATATATATATATATACCCCCATGTACACATGTGTACACACACATACACAGACAGAGACAGATACAGAGGTAAGACAGATACAGAGATAGAGAGACAAAGAGACAGAAAGACAGAGAGAAACAGGGATAGTATGATGTCAATTTTATACAGTCTTTTTCTGAGGAGGTCCTATGTCAAACTTAATACCTATAGCATCATGTTAGCACTGAGAGATTTATGATGTTACAGCACTATGTTTCAGATTATTAGATTAAAACATTTTTGCTATACTTGGTAATATGAATTTATTGCTTTTTTTAAATTTTGCTTTACAATATGGCTTCAATTTCCTTGCATGTGGTTCAGTATAATGCTATCACATTCTACATTTAATGCTATACATGTACCAGAACTGAACAATTACCTTGTTTTCTATTTTTCTCTATTAGTGGTAATGCCATAATGAGCACCTTTGTAGATATGCACATCCTCTATTATTCCCTTTGGACGAATTCCCAGAAGTGAACTAATAGAATTAGGTTCTAAACGGTATTTTATTATTTGTTCTGCAGACTTTGTTTTCTTTCCCCTTCTTATGAGATAGCCTCAATATATAGCCTGGAACTCTGTGTGGACCAGGATGCCCTTAATTTCATAGAGATCCACCTACCATTGCCACCTTTATGCTGAACCTACCAATGTTAGCCATGGTGCAAGTAAAGCTGTAGGTGTATAATACTAGAAATACTCTCTATTATGCTTGGGTAGGGTCATGTTCATATCTATCAAGGTTCTCAGTAGTCCCTTAGGAGACCATCTATTGAAAGAAGGATTCTGGATCTTCAGAATCCATCATTTTCTTAATATATGTACTGTATATTCATCAGGTCATGTACCTATTTTTCTTCGTTAACAAACTAGAAGCTCCTTTGTGCCTAAAGAACAGGTTTTATTAAGATAATCTCAGAAGATCCCCATTACTATTATTTGAACCTTGATCCCTTATACTTTAAAGTGCTTATCCTATTGAGGAAGCAAAGACAATTTCAATTGTCCTCCTACTCTTTCTTTTGTCCAGCTATAGAGTAAGAAAATTAGATTCTCTTTTGAATGTCCAAGATCAAAATCTCCATCTTTTATTAATCCCCCTTTTGCACCTCTTCTTGGTATCAGTATCTTCCCATGTTTTATACCCTGGACACCAAGATCTTTTATGTATACTGCCTAGCAGGGACATGCAACCTAAAGGTATGAAGAAGAGACCTCATATGTAACATCAGAAGAGCTTGGGTAATTCAGTATACATGGCAGCATCCAGAGATACAATTCTGAATACATCTATCTCTCCATAGTATATTCTCAAAGACTGCAGTGAATAAAATAATAGAAAAGAAAGCAAAGATTTAGGCATTTACTCTCTTTCTCTCAAATGGAAATATAAACTTCATATAATTCTAACATTCCATTCATAAGTACAATAATGACCTAGGAGAAACTAACATTAGGAGAACAGTCATAGTTATGTGTCTACACCTTGGCAAACTGCCTAGAAAGAAAAGATACATAGAATGAAAATCTGAATTGTTTTATAAATATTGTATATCTCTACTAGCTAATGGAAATATGTGTATGGAGGCAACATTCTTTACAAGAAAAATGTTAATTTTTCATATGAATCACTTTACAAAAATATGTCCTTTATCCTTTTTACATTTGATTAACCAAAAGAAAATTAATTGCCATCTGGAAGAGAAAAATCCAACCAAACAAAAACCATTGACTATAATGTCTCTATGATTTTTCAGTGTTGAAATTTCTCAAATGTAATTCTCCAGTAACTAGAAAACTTTAGACCTATGTTCAAGGACTTTGAGTTTTCTGTAAAGACAAGTGTATCTATGAGATGAATTATACATTTATCTTCAAAAGTGTTGATGCCAGGGATAAAAGCTTAGGCCTCTGTGCTCTTTTTACATTGGCACTATGGACTTCAACTCAGGCCTTCAGGAGATCTGAATAACCGCTCATATCCATTGAGCTTCATATATACATACATACATACATACATACATACATATGTATATATATATATATTTAAAATGTATTTATTTTATTGGTTTTTATAATTTATTTACATTTCAAATGTTGTCTGCCTTCCTGGTTTCTCTTCTGTAATCCCCTATCCCTTTTGCCTATATGAGGGTGCTCTCCCTCCCTCACCCACCCACCCACTTCTGATTCACTGCTTTAACATTGATGTTAGATAAAGCAAACCTCTGCTATATATGTAGCTGGAGCCATGGGTCCCTCCATGTATAATCTTTGGTTATTTATTTAGTCCCTGGGAGCTCTTGGTGGTCTGGGTAGTTGATATTGTTGCTCTTCTATGGGGTTTCCATCCACTTCAACTCCTTCAGTCTTTCCCCTTACTCTTTCATTGAGATCTGCTTGGTCCAATGGTTGTCTGTGAGTATCTACATCTGTATTGGTCAAATGCTGGCAGAGAATCTCAGGGAACAGCTATACCATTCTTCTGTCAGCAAGCACTTCTTGGCATCAGCAATAGTGTCTGGGTTTGGTGTCTGCAGAAGGAATGGATCCCTAGGTATGGGGTGGTCTCTAGATGGCCTTTCCTTCTGTCTCTGGTCCAGTTTTTGTCCCTGCATTTCCTTTAGACAGGAACAATTCTGAGTTAAAATTTTTGAGATAGGTGGGTGGTCCTGTCCCTTAACCCTCGGCCATGCCTATCCAATGGATATGGTCTCTACAGGTTCTATCTCCCTTTTGTTGGGAATTTTGGCTAGAGTCATCCTCATTGGGTCCTTGGAGCCTCTCACTTCCCAGGCATCTGGGAATTTCTAGTGGCTATTCCCAGTTTTCCATCTCCCACTGCTATATATTTCTGTTCAATTTCTTGACCCTCTGTCAGTAGGATATGCTGAAGCCAAATCCTAGGTAGAGCCAGGAGAATCAGGAGTTCGAGTCCAACCTGATCTACACATATATACATATTTTTAAGAAGACACTACATATATTGAATATTTCTTATACAAAATAAAGTTTTATTATTATGCTCAAGCAATGATGCCTTTATGTATAATGAGAAATAACTCCTATTGAAATCCTCATGTATTATTCTACATAATAAAATGGAAATACAATTTCTGGAATTACATACAGGCAAACCCCAAATGCATTACTTGAAATAGATTGTATGAACAATTGGGTAGAAACAGATTTGTGGTCCAGTCAATGAGTCAGTCAAGGTAGGGTATTATCTTGGATGGAATTGCCAAAGAAAATTTTGCAGAAGGATACAGTTGTGTCCTAGAATGTCATACTTCAAAAAAAAAAAAAAACTTTGTGGCTTTAAAGTGTATTAGCTAGTACTGAAGAGCAGCATGTGCATTCTGGGGTGTTCATTAAGTGTGTTCCACTTTTCAGTCAGCTTCCAGATCCCCTCTCATTAACATCCATGAATTGAGGGACCAAAGAGATTTTATTACTAAATTCCTGTCAAATTCATGGAGAATAAGTATGGCCGTAAAACAAGAAAGAACAAAATAAAATGTGCGTGGAACTAATTCCGAAGTCTGAGATTGTCAGTATAAGATTATTTGTCAAGTACAAAATTTCAAGAAAGCATTTAGGAATTAATTTTCAAATAGCTTTGTAATCAAATCATCCACATAGAAGTAAATATATTCTAGGGAATACTGGCCTTTATAATTAGAGTTAGTCCTACACAATTTAAAGCTTCATCAACAACTTTAAACTCAACTATGGACTAATTAGCATATTTGTTTTGACACGCTGAAGACTGTTTCAATTCATCTAGCCAAAAAAAAAAAATACACATTTTTAATTGTGTTATCTCTTCTTCAGAAAGATCCAAATATGAAAGGGTAATTTCATTAGACTCTGACCTTTGGCATGCACTACTATACAACATCCTTATTAGTAAATGTGTTGGGAGTGCCCTTAGGGAAGAACAATGAATATTTATTTAGAAACTGGCTTTTGGCCAACTGTCTGTAGCCTAAAGTAGTAAAATTACATACCAAAGCATTTCAATTTTCACATACTTATGACTTTCCCTGCACATTCATGATGGGCAGAAGTGTCTATGTTATATTCTCTGCAACCCATTTTTCAAAAGGCTCATTTGCCACTGGAATGTATAGTTTGCGTTTCTGTTCAATCATAAGATGTTAAATAGGTATGAACTCTGGTTAACTATCACAAGTAAACTAGCTGAGATGCAGAGGAAAGCAGGCTAATTTTCTTTGTCTCTTAAAATTTCAGCAAGCTGCTTTTCAGTAATAGGGAAGAAGTGGTTCAGATGAAAATTATGTTTATTGGTGATGGTAGTCTTTGAAACTGTTGAAAGCTGGCTAGAAATATTTAAAATGAACATTCTCTGTTTTCTGCGTCATCATTGTTTCCCTGTGTTTGCCACATCTCTGAATAAAATGACTCTAACTGAATGACCAGGTAAGTTGAATTATGCATATAAAATCCCATCCTCCCATAGGGAACCAGAGCCCTGCCATTTCCTTGAACAGAATATTAGGCCTCAATGCAGCAGAATTCCAACTCTATACAATTTTACATGTCTTCTGACTACACTGGGATACGTATAGGAATCATCTCTCCCCCTTATTTATACACAACAAAGGACGGTACATACCATACTACATTTTCACGATGTTCCCTGCCCCACTAATATTTTATAGCTTACTTTGTTCTTACACGGAATACAACTCCTTGTTTAAATGTTTATGCCAGGAGCTGAGCCCTAACTGGCAGAGTCAGGTGGATCTCTGAGGCAGTGTGGTCAGCCAACCTAGAAGAACTGATGATCTCTGGGTTTGCTGAGATACTCTGGATCAAAAAGTAAATTGGAGCAAGTATATTAGTAAGAGACATCTGATATCAAACTCTGGGCTCTACTTAAACTTACATGCATGCATACTCAGCTGCAAATATATGTGCACACACTTATGAGCACAATCATATATACTAGAGAAAATGCCATGCATAACATCACACACAAAAATTGTCACATATAATTTAAAACTTCATAAAACTTTCTAATTGATATTAAGCTTATTATGTAAAATGAAATATGCTTTCTTAATTGAAACTTACAGATCTATTTATAGTGTCCTTTATGAGATTTAGTTAGTTATTTTTGGTATTATAGTTCTTTTGGAAAAATCTTTTCCTTTAATATATGTCAATGATTGAAAATCCTTACCACTAGCTTCCTTCCATATTATTCTCAAACACTCAATAAAACTTGTTTGAATGGGAAAATATATATCTGCACAGAATTTTTCTATAACATAAATTATAAGCCAATCATACTTTAGCAATGCAGATAAATATTTCAGAAAGGCTTGTTATAAGCTGTGCATAAAATAAAGAAAAAAAGCATAGATATTGTTAAGAAGCAATTACCTGCTTCAGAAAATGTAAATCACAAATAGGGGATTGGCAATTTAAGAAAAAACAAGAGCCAAAATGTCTTCACGGGACATTGGGCACTATTTAATGAAAAGTGAAAAAATTCTACCCCAGACATAGAAGAGGATGCCTAATTCCAGAAAGATTTCCCTGATAAGTAGGTAGTCAGATTGAGAGAAAACCATCAACCAATATAGATTGACTGTCTACTGTGCTGGGTGCAGTGAGAAGGAGAGGAGAGATAAATTTTTAAGATTAGAGAGGACAGCCATAACACTTCGGGAATATAAAATTGATGGAGAAAGGCAAGATAGAAGAAAACCCAACAAGGCTTGTGAAACATATAGCACTGGAAAGTCGCCGTTGAGAGATTTGGATAATAGAATTCCCAGGAAGCCAGAGGCTTGCAAGCAGTACATTACGTGAGATAATGGCCATGAAAATGCTTTGTAAACTGCAAGGTGCTATAGAGCAGGGAGATACAATCATTATGTGGTTCACTTTCTAAAGAAGTCTATGATTTTTTTTTTCTCTCTCAAGCTGGTTGGAAATGATTTATGAGTTACCCTGGGAGAGAGAGGTTATAGACCCCACCCCCAGTTGGACAATATCAGGTTAAGCTGATCTGAGATAACAGGACATAGATATTGTTAGAAAGAATTTACATGTACTTGGTTGGCTAGCCACCAAACTCAGTGCCTAATCTTACACTGGCCAATAATAATAGCTTTCATGCAAGTTATAACAAATCAATGGAACAATTGCATGACATTTTCTCAAAAAACAACCAAACAGTAGATAATAAATGTAAATTAAACTTCTATTTATATCTACCAAACATAGTTATAAGAACATTAAAATTAAGATACTATGAAGTTCATCATACATATCACAAAGAAGTATTTCCTTACTATTATATATCTAGAGAAAAGTACTAGTTTGCATACTGTACTCTGATATTCATGGAGTTCACGTAAAGTCCTGATGATATCCCGCTGATGAATATGGGTTTATACTGTCATTTGCCAGAATGAGGCCATGCGCATCAGAACACCTGCATGTTTTTCCTGCTTGGCATGTCTAACAGATAACTTTTAATGTCATATTTGACGATCACAGACTCTTTTCCATAAACATTCTCATCAGTTGGTGAAAGCATGGAGATTTCTCCAAATTTTAGCCAACCATGCAGTCCAGAAGCCCTTCAGCCAAATAGAGGTTGTTGGCAAACAATTGGAGGATAGTCAGGTCAGTTCAGATTTTAAATGTAAACAGGAAGTAGATAACCATGTATTAGCTGAATTAAGTAAGCATAACTTGTTACTAACTAACTGAATTCAAGGATTTAATTTACACAGACAAGATCTCAGCACAATATTTGGTCCTAATCCTGTTTAGATATAGTACTGGAGCAGATGAAAAAAAAACTTTTTTTGATTGATATAGATTTTTTTTCTTTTTTTTAGATATTTTCTTTATATACATTTCAAATTTCAAATGCTATCCTGAAAGTTCCCTATACACCCTCCCTGCCCTGCTCTCCTACTCACCCACTCCTGCTTCTTGGCCCTGGCATTCCCCTGGACTGGGACATACAAAGTTTGCAATACCAAGGGGCCTTTCTTCCCAGTGATGGACGACTAGGCCATCTTCTGCTACATATGCAGCTAGAGACACAAGCTCTGGGGTTACTGGTTAGTTCATATTGTTGTCCCACCTATGCGGTTGCAGACTCCTTTAGCTCCTTGGGTGCTTTCTCTAGCTTCTCAATTGGGGGCCCTGTGTTCCATCCTATGGATGACTATGAGCATCCACTTCTGTATTTGCCAGGCACTGGCACAGCCTCATACGAAGCAGCTATACCAGAGTCCCTTCATCAAAATCTTGCTGGCATATGGAATAGTGTCTGGGTTTAGTGGCTGATTATGGGATGGATCCCTGGGTGGGGTAGTCACTGGATAGTCCATCCACTCCTTCTTGGGAAACAACCTTATACAAGTTGGTTTTTACATTTTTTGTGTGAATGAATTGTCCTGCCTTGAAGGAGAGTTGTTTGACACTCTTTGTTGGCTTCTAATTTGTGCTTCTGAAAGAGTTCTAGATTCAAATGGTGATTCAACATGTAGAAATGTTGTTGATGTACTAGTGAGATAAGACATGTGTGCTCAAATGCCATTACTGGTTACATATCTCTATTCAAGTTTACCCCTGAATGCCTCCTAGAGAACATAATTTGAAAATTAGAAAAATATTTAGAAGTTAAAGAAATTACAATAATGATAAACAGGACTGCCAGATAATCAGACTTCTTGATTTGGAGCCTGAAGTTCAAGAGGGTGCCAATAATATTTTCTATGAGAGAGTCCTTTAAATATGGATGTCAACTGAAGGCAGAAAACAAAGACACATAGAATAAGCCCTAGATGCAAGAATCTAAACAAAATAGCTGGTGTTGCAGAAAAACTGTTCACCTAAGAACACTTGACCTTGCCAGAGGACACAATATATCCATTTCTTTATAGATCCATTTATATTCTTTGATATTGTGGGGCACTGAGAAAGAACATGGTGTTAGATCTTAGCCTTGATGGAGAAGTAATGATCAAATTACTGGAGATGTCTGACTTTGTGATTATGCTGTAGATAATGAACATTATTAAGTTGGACCTACATCTATATTTCTGTTAGAGTTTTCCATACCTATTGAAACCATTGGGCTTCCCATGAGATTTGAGGTCTTCAGCTGAGAGAACATGTCTGAGGATCTGGACCTTGCACCATGTGCAGCGCCAGCAACATCACTTCCCAGGGTATTTCCTTATTCCCACACTGACCTAGTAGCAGCTTGCTCCTTCATACCTTACTTTTGGCATTCATTTTAGCACCTGATGATTAGGTAACAGACAGACTATATAAAAATCTCTTAGAGAATCACCCAAAATTTCATCAGCTAACGTATTTACCCATGCTTCTTTGTTATCTGGTTTTATAAGCAAAGATTCTTTTCCAGATCCACAATGTTAACCTGTTTCACTGGCTCCCTTTAAAATGCATGCTCGTAACACATACAAGCAAACAAACAAAATACTAAAGAAAAACTTATGGTATTGATCACAAGCTTCTGTAAATATATGTTCCTGCTTGAAGTATATATTTAAAAAGAAACAAATGGAAATAAATTAAACTGTATTTCAAACCTTAACTTTTGTCAGTCATAGAACTGTACTATGAGGATCAAACAAATCAATAGTAACCATCATCCTATGCATTAAATAAGTAACCTCAGAACACACAAATTACAGCATGGGGGAAACACCATGGAAGCAATGCATACATGTTTTATAGTCTGTCAGTTAATGCCTTAGACACAGTATGCCCTCAGTTAGGTTGTTACTTTGCTCTAGTAAACTTTAAGCCAATGGAGTATTTATTTGTTGCCAAATGCAATGATCCCATCCCAGTGATTCAAGGAGACATGACTACAGCCTATTATAAGGAGCATTTATTTTTTACAGATTGAAAAGTCATTGGTATGGTTTCAGTGAGAGCCTCATAGCATATGGCAAATAGAATGAGTAGACAAAGGATTTGGAGGAGGAGTGACTAAAGTGTCATGTCCAGGAAGATGGTGGATTTGCAGTGTGCGAAACTTGTCACAGAGAACAAGAAGGACCTCTACCAATATAATGTGTGAATCAAGGAAGTAAATTTTCCCTGTCACTTATTTAGTGCTAACTTATTCAACTTTCTTCAGCGAAAGAATATCAGTAAATATAGGCCTCCACAAATTATACACAAATTCACTCTAAGCCAGTTGCACAGTCTCCTGAGCAATTTTCTAACGGGATCTTCAAGAAGCTAGGATTCTACAGTCTGCATATTCTGTGACAGGTGCTCTCAAATATATCAAGAGACAGTGACTGTCATTCTTTGTTGAGATCCATGATAGCAATGCCCTGGTAACCCAACACTCAGACTGGGTGGGTTCATCTTTTTCTCTCTTGGCATTCAATATACACACACCAAACACCCTGTATGTGCCAAATATATGATCAACAGGAAGTCATGCAAATGTTCTTGTCACACTACTATGAACCCTCCTCAGCCCATCTTCAGTGATACCTCCTGTGTCTGTTGTACAAAGCCATTATGGAGGCTGGAGTTTGCATGTGCCTTGTGAAAATGTCTGCATCAGAAAGTCTGGGATTAATTTAGAGAATATTTATATGAGTTTTGGTTGAATTTGAGACATAGAAAAGATAATCTGTCTTTTGGATTTTTCCTTTACTTACCAAAATTAAAAAAAAAAAAATGTCAGGCATAACAGACTGCTATGAGATTTATCATCCCACCCTAAACATTTACAAGATTAACTTTTCCCCTAAGGTATAAGAATGTCACATGTTATTTGGTCAACAGTATTAATTTAATTCTTTTCTAATAATATTGGTATGTCACCAAAGTAATGCACAGAGATTAAACTCACTTCTCTTCTTAAAACCCTGAAAGTATCTCTATGGTAACTGATCTATGCCAGCATCATCAAGACATAAAGCCAATTACAGTAAATAATGAGATAACAATGTGCACACATAACTGTGTTGCAGTACATCAATTGAATGCCTTTCTAAAAACTCAGGCATTTGAGTTGGGTTAAAACCCAAGCTTATTTGTCCTATATAAAGCACCATAACTCCACTGTGAAAAACATATTATTCAAGCCTATATTAAAAATATACTGTATTCTTTGCAAGAGGATATTTTTCTTAAGGATACTTTTAAATGATTTATAAAATGTCATAAAATTACCTACAAATATACAATTTTAGTAGATTATAATAAATGATTTAAAAATTGCTGGTATTATTGAAGAACTAATAAATATACACATGTGTATTTATGATATATAATGTTAAACTGGCTTGCTTACAAAACCCCATTTATTTTTATTAAAGATCTAATTGCTTGTGCTATAATTTGGAAGAAGTTTATCATATAGATACTGTGTAAAGGATGTCCTAAATTTAAAGAATCAAATTACATGATACATTAATGTGTTTAAGTTTATGGTAATTTATTATGTATGTGTATAATAGCTTAGTAATATCTTATATATACTCATTCAAACAAACAATAACCTATATTTGTCTTAGGGTCTAGGGCCAACAAGGAAAAAAAATCTCTCCAAGAAGTTTTACTTACCTTCTTTGCAGTCCATTTCTACTGTCCACTTGATAATTTGGCCTTTTAAAATGACTTTTTCTACATTGTACATAGATTCCATTGTAGTGTGGCAGATGTTTGGTTAAAGTTCCTTCATCTGGTTTTCTTCATACTGTCTTCTTCAGTCTCCATCTCTTGAGTCAAGTGTAGAACTGTGTGGGGAAACTGTTTATTGATTATGACTGTGACCTTATCTGGAAGCCGATATAGGAAATTACTCTATGAATTGTTCCCAGATAGTTCAGGTTGAGAAACACGGGTGGTTTGAATATAGTAAGGATTTTAAAAGCCAAAAGAACTAACAAACATTAATTTGACTTTCAATCCAATTTGATAAGATTGGGAGGCTTTTATAGTGCTAGTTTAAGTATAACAATAATCATATATTGATGAAGCTCTCTTTAGAAGAATGTATTTGAAGATATGCATATATCTTAAATGCCAAACTTTTCATTAGCACTGAAATATGGTCATATTATCATGGAAATAATCTCTAATGAATTACAATATAATTTCAATGAGGTGAGAGACCAAATACTAACCCTACCCAAACTTTTCAGTTTCTTTATTGTGAAGCCTTATTGAGAACTAGAACTTCACTACACTCAGCCTGTTCTGTCACAACAATATACTCTCTAGATCAACAAAACATCCATTGTATACTTTCAAGAGTAAATATCGAAAGCATTTATACCAAGCTGAAAAAGGACAAAGATTGAGTAGAGTTACATAATATGCTATACATTATTAATGCAGTCTCAAGTGGGAGGCTTAAACATGGCTACAGTTCAAATGCTTAAGCTCTATTGAAAACTGACTTCCTATGTCCTGAAATACCTTTAACAATTGTATAGGAGAAATGCATATATCCAATGATGTATTTGTTCTTCCGTCTCTTCCCAGTTATATACCAGAGTAGTACACATTCACACAGACCTACACTCTACTCAGTAGTAAATATGATGTCTTTAATATAAGACCTTTATACATAAGAATAAATGTTAATAGATTGGAGACAGTCTGGATTAAGGTGGGCCTTGTTTTCATTTTGCAAACTAAATGTAAAAAGTTTAATTTAGGTGTTATATTAATATTTGCTTTTTAATGTGAATGTTTCAATCATTTCAAAAAGTTTGCAAACGTGAATAAGATGACATGGATCACAGAACAAAGATGCTTTCCGTTGCCATTGAGGGTGTGAACTCAATCATTCAAGATTACCTGGTAGAAGGTCAGAACCAACTCCCAGCAGCTGTCCTCTGAATTGTACATGTGTGTTAGAGTAGATCTCAACAAACAAATGCAAAATGAATGCATTAAATACAATAAGAATTTCAAAATACAGGGTAATAATAAGTGCTAAGGAGCTTCTAGGTACAATTGAATAAATTAGAATAAATATATCATTAGAAAATTTTTAAAATGTGAGCGTGATAGATACTCTGGACTGGAGATGTTCTGATAGATTTGCATGTCCCCTCTGCTTTATCTTACACAAAGTGTATGAAGTCATGTGATGCACACCTACTATCCCTCCTCCTTTGCAAATCACACGCTGTAGAGAGCAATTGAAAATGCAGACACAGCTGCTGAAAAGAACACATTCCTATCATATGGTGAAAAGACATTAAAAACACATAATTTTAGAAGTCAAAATAAAATTCAAAAAGGTTATTTCTAAGTAATAATGATCTTGAGATTCAGATGTCAACTATAAGAAGTGATCTGTCCCTGTCCCCGTCTTTCAAGACTTCACAGATCCCTGAAGAAAATGAAGGGCGGCAGAAGAATGGAGGATGGAAATGTGTTGAATTAAGATTCTGTGATCAAACAAAATTTCTAAGCAGAGCATTGTAGTATAGATTTTTATATTTCCACAGTACTAAAACAGTTGTTCTAAAATTTTAATATGAATCAAAGTTGCTGGAAGGCTTGATGAGAGACAGATCATTTCTCAACTCTCAACGATCCAAGTTTTTTGTTTTTTTTGTTTTTTTCACTGTCTCACAGTAAAACTAAAAAGTGTGCATTTCTAACAAGTTCTGGGTAACATGATTGTTGCTCACATGGAGACCACTTTCTGAAATAAATACTCAAAATGATTTTCAACTGAGAAGAAGTAATTCTTGAGTTGCATTTAAAAACATAATCATTTCATTCAGTTAATGAATTTATTTCTTTGTAAAGTTTAAGGGTTCCTTTTCTGTATGTGCAAGGTCTATGCAAATTCCTGTGTATGAATGAGGCTCAAGCATGTCACCATGGAGGTCAGAGGACAACCTTCTATGTCATTGCTGGCCAAGGACTCTGTTGCTCACCACTGCGTGGGTCAGTAAACCTGCCCCACGGGCTTCTGGAAGTTCTCTGTGTCTCTGTTTTCCATTTCATATGATGGACACTGGAAACACAGACCAGTCGCTAGGCTCAACTGGATCCCAGAGATTTGAACTCAGGACCTCATGCTTGCACGACTGGTGCTTCACATATTGAACTATCTCCCTAGTTCTTAAAGGATGTCTTTTGTTTGTTTTAATCTTGATTACTTAGCAGAATCCACACATATACTAAACTGTTACAATCTATTTTTCATTACCTTCAAAATAGAATCTGATAGCATTCATTCTTATAGGCATACCATATGTAGTTTAAGAACCATAATTCACTCTTTTATGTTCCCTGTGTATTAGTTATAAGCTCCATATTGATATAATTGTCCTTATGTACATTTGATTGTGAGATGCTAATTAATGATTTTATCCTACAAAGAGAAAATAATACAATCTTGTAGAGGCAGACAACACTTTTATAATGCTGTTTGGAGCATTTTAAAGAAGAAACATGTTCAAAGCTGCTACTTTAGTTTTAAGATGATGGCTCTGAGAGATGACTCAAAGGTGGAAAGTGCACGTCGCTGTCACAGAGCTCTTCAGTTCTGTTCACAGCACCACTAGTAGTCCAAAATTGGCTGTTAATCCCGAATCTGGTGTCTTCTTCTAACCTGGACAGGCACCAGGAGTATATCTATTGCACATATAAACAATCAGGCAAAATACACATAAAATAAAGAACATAAATCTACAAAGAGTATAGAGCTGGTAGTAGAAGCCTCAATTATGTTTTTTTTTTTTTAAGCATATTCCTCTGGTTCTTCTCACTGTTCGAAAATCAATGTCCTATAAAGTTGACAGAATAGGATAATTGCCATTCTCACAAGAAAGGGACCAGAATTAACAATCATGATGATTTGCTGTTGATTTTTAAAGGGGCTAGACTGTAGAAGCAGTACTTAGGCATCATCTATATGATGTACATTATTCTAACAGTGTTTCCAGCTGGTGGTCTGTCCTTCCTTAACTGTAAGCACTTTGTGATTCACTGAGGCTGCAGAGAATAGTCCACAGTCTACTTGAGAGAAAATTGTGACCAGAGCTTACCAGAGTACTACTGAACACAGGCAGTATCTTATAAAGTTAAATAGGGACAGGAATAGCCCAAAGGGCATAGTGACACTATTCATGTCAAAACCACAGATCCTTCAAAAGGGCTCATAGTGGAGTTGATCCCAAATGTAAATTATAATATTTGGGACCAAAAGGATCAAAACAAAATAAACCACAAAAAATATGAGCAAAATTTTGGATTAAAATCTATCACTAAAGCAAGCAGAGTGAAATGGATGTGTTTCAGAACAATAAGAAATTAATACGAGGGCTAAGGGATTTTCTGATGTTAAAATTCTTGAGATTATCTCTATCAGTAAATAATGTTGCACTAAAAATCCTCACTCACATCCATATATGCAATAACACGATTTAAATATGGTCCATGAGTTTGAAATTGAGCAAGAAAGGATATATGTGAGGATGGAGGGGGAGGAAAATAAGGAGGACAATGATGTAATTGTATTAATATAAAAAATGAAAAGATATGCTTTCCAAAAATCCTCTTTAGGATTTCTGTGTTTGAGATTTTGGTTTTAAAGAGCAAATCTCACTGTAAATCTTTTGACATTTGACGTGATACAACATTCATAATGTTGGCCGTGAAGATTGATTTCCTCTCCAAATCTTGTTGGTAGTTTTTAATGCAAAAAATTAAAAAAAAATCTAAAGTCTAACAAGTTTCAATGTCTCACAGAGAGAAATGATGAGTTTATTTTTAAAAGCTGTTGAGGAAAGAAACAAACAAGACAGATCATGAATAATGGTCAGGAACTACACAAAAGAATGTTTTCAAATGTCTTCCACCCTGAGAATTGTGTAGCAGTTTTCTTTCTTTTCTTAATCAGAGGGCAAATCAGCTAGCCATGGCAACTGGGTGGGTGGAAATTGGAACAGAGCTCCGGGG
Source organism: Mus musculus (assembly GCF_000001635.26). NCBI lineage: Eukaryota > Metazoa > Chordata > Mammalia > Rodentia > Muridae > Mus > Mus musculus. The sequence continues at coordinate 50,393,351 of NC_000074.6, read as the reverse complement.
TAGACAATACTTTGCCTGCTTTGTGCTCAGAAGTGAAGTTCAATACACAAACTTAAACTAAATGGAAATGACTCTCTGCTGACCCCCTCGTGCTATCCAAAGTCTGTTGACTTTGTGTGACACATAATTTGGTGATTATTGTGCTTACTATTTGTTCTCCAAATGACATCTTTTAAAATGACTATTTGAGTGAAAATAATTACCAAAATGCAATTTATATTTGACTGTTTTCTCACTTTGCTTTTCAAAGGAAATTTTGCCATCTCTTAAACTACTTTAGAGATGCCAATAACATAAGTGAGTAATACTCTACTCCTGAATAATTTTCTAATTAACTCTGTATTTAAAAAAAAAATTACCTGCTTTCTTTACTCCAACAGTTTAAACGTATGTCTTCTTCTCACATAATAATCTGTGTGAGTCAAAAAGCCACAGAGAGTGCCAGCCATGAAAAGAAACACCAATTAGAAAGAAGTGAAGTTCATGTTTTGAAGAAAGAAACACATTAGCTGAGGGAGTTAAGACTTCACTGCTCAGCTCTTCTGCAAAAGAAAAGAAACTGAAGTGAGTTCTTATATTTCAAAGTGTTCAAAAGTCAGAATTAACTGCCAGAAATATTAAAAAATTTGACTCTTTTCAATCACTAGGTGTACAGGGTCAATTTAATCCCTGTTGCTGTGCTTAAGTACTATGTAAACATCCTATGGGAGCAAGAGTCTAACTGAGTCTTTCATGGAAAGAATAAGAGACTTTAGAAAGCACAGTCAATTTGTAAGCAATATTGATTAAACCTAGCCTGAAACTGTGAAACACTGCTGAGAGAGAGAGAGAGAGAGAGAGAGAGAGAGAGAGAGAGAGAGAGAGGTGGGTGGGGGGATGGGTAGATGCATGGATGCATGGATTGGTGGAGAGATGGAAGAATAGACAGACAGACACACAGACAGACACAGACAGGTGGTTTTGCTCTCAAGATATCACAGATTGGAAAAAAGAAAAGAATTCTGGAGTTGTATCTGAAGATCCTGAGGTCCTGTAGCAAAGATCTATCGCTATCTCTTCCAAATCTGCTCGTTTTATAACCTAGAAAACTGTCATTTAAGCCTAGTGTGCTGAGATTAATTTCACATTATCCCTCTGATTGTTTCTCAGCAAAGCCAAGTTCATTGCTACAGTCCAGCTCCTTTAATCTATTTGAAGAAACTTACCTGAACAAGTACTGAACACTGAAATTTTCTTACTGAGGAGTATTAGTCATTCAGAAATCCATTGAGAAACAGAGTGCTTTTAGTTTGTATCAGGTGCATAGTTATTTATCAATCCTATTCACGTGACTCCTGACCTCATACACATATGCTCTAGCATATGTATTCAAAATGCTATAAGAAAACAGTCAGTGTGACTTCTCAATCAAAAAAAAAAAAAAAAAAAAAAAAGGTAATTCTTCCCCCTGAGAATTGAAACTAACAGAGTATATATATTTTTATATAACAGTGTGTGTGTGTGTGTGTGTGTGTGTGTGTATTCACCTGGTCTGAGGGCAGAAGCTAGATATCACACAGGATTTCACATATTTATAAATGATGAAAATTCTTCAATTTAAGAGATTCACATTTCTTCCTGACATCCAAAGAGGATGATATATAAGAATTTTCATTGTTTATTCCTGTATCTGCTGCAGGGCTTGAATGAGTCCTTTAAACACCCAATTCTGATTGGGTTATTATCTGATAAATGGATGAAGTGATAACTGACATTAGGAGGAGTTTAAAATCATACTGTATAGTACAGAGGTACCCTGCCGTAATTTGGCTGGCTAGAAACCCCAAATTATAAAAATATTCCAATCCCAAGTCAATCTGTTTCTAATCTGTCTGGTTTAAAAGACCATGAGCCACATCAGTGGTTCTGAACATTCATAATTTCATAAATAGTCAGTTACATTTTAAAATATATTATTTAAAATTGTAACGTTAGTTATAAATTCAGAACTTTTCCTACATCATTGATCACGTATATTTTAAACAAAAAGTTTTCTGAACACCTTAATGAAATGCAGATTATAGCCTGGTAAAAATACCCTCCTATATAACATTTACATACTCATGGAGTTATAAATATTTATGTCTAAATATAGGATATATTTTTAAAAGCAATTTCTCTACTTGTAGAACTTTAGAGATTGTATGATATGAAACTTTTGTTTAATTAGATGAGAAGCCAAAGGGGTTTTTTTGTTGTCCTTGTTGCTGTTGTTAATTTTATTTATTTATTTATTTATATTCATTCATTCATTCATTCATTCATTTATTTTACATCACAACTGCAGTTTCCCCTTCCTCCTCTTTTCCCCATCCCTACCCACAACACCTCCTCTTCTCTCTCCTCCCCAGTCCACTCTTCCTCTGTTTCTCTTCAGACAAGAGCAGGTTTCCCAAGAATATCAGTCAACCAAGGCATATCAATTTGGAGTAAAGCTAGTTACCTCCTCTTCTATTAAGGCTAGGCAAGACAACCCAGTAGAACAAAAGGGTCCCAAAAGCAGACAACAGAGTCAGAGACAGCCCTGCTACCATAGTTAGGAGAATTAAAAACAAAACAAAACAAAACAAAAAACAACAACAACAAAAAAAACCTATATTTCAACAAACCAAGTAATTCAATTAAAAATGAGGTACAGAGAACTCTCAACAGAGGGATCTCAAATGGCTGAGAAGTGCTTAAAAAATGTTCAGCATCTTTAGCCATCAGGGAAATGCAAATTAAAATGACTCTGAGATTCCATTTTACACCTGTCAGAATGTCTTTGATCAAAAACAGAAGTGACAGCTCATGCAGGTGAGGATGCAGAGAAAGGGAAACACTCCTCCATACTGGTGGGAGTGCAAACTTGTATAGCCACTTCAAAAATCCATATGGCAGTGTCTTAGCAAAATTAGCAAGCTTTTTTGTTTATATACATTGCCTTACTATACCTTTTTTGGGTGTCCTGGTTAGGGTAATGTTTTAGACCTGTAAATATTCCTTGAAGCTGTGGTTAGCTCGGTGACACATTGCTTGTCTTACAAGTAGGAGGACCAGAGTTCAGATTTGCAGAATCCATCTAAATTACCAAGCTGCCTCGTAATTATCTGTATTAACAACATCTGGAAGCATAGGCTACAAGCAAGATAGTAGATAGTAAACTCTGTAGAATTTGTCAGTTCTGGCTTCAGGGAGGGACCTTTCCTCAATGAATAAGGTGAGGAAAAATGGACATAAATGTCAATGTCAACACAAGCACACACACACACACACACACACACACACACATACACACACACACACACTTTGTTAAGCCATAGAAGTGTTTTACTCACTGATTAAAATTAAGTTTGCTGCTTAGTAGTAAAATGGAATGCCCATCTTTGTGTGTTTAAAGGTTAAAGGCTTGACACATTAAAAGTAAATTGAATGTTTTCATGTTTTACTTATAACCAAAGAGTGATTTGTACAATGGTGTTTTGAATTCTCCCTATCTCTGAGAAGAAAATCATGTAAGTCAGACTTGAGCCATTTAGAACAATTCTATGTCTAAAAGAGGCCCATGAAACAAGCAGGTACAAATGAATTTAAATGAAAAGGGAAACCATATAGCTTTAAATACTCGAAAAGATATTTGTGCAGGTGATTGTAAAATGGCAAATTTGGGCAATATTTATCTCACGGTGATGACTCCACTTTAAAAACAAATACAGAGTGCTGAGTGAAAAGCATTTATTCTAAATAGCATTAATTCCCACTTCAACTAGAAAAGAATCAATTTAAAGGACCCTCCAAGGCTTCATGCAAGGGTCCTCTTGTGGTATATATAGAAAAAAAAAAAAAAAAAAAGCTGGGTGTGGTGGTGCACGCCTTTAATCCCAGCACTCGGGAGGCAGAGGCAAGCAGATTTTTGAGTTTGAGACCAGCCTGGTCTACAAAATGAGTTCCAACACAGCCAGGGCTACACAGAGAAACTCTATCTCGAAAAACAAAACAAAAACAAAAAAACCAAACAAACAAAAAAAACAAAAAACAAAACACAAAAAACAAAAAAACCAAACCATTAGACTCTGTGGACATATTCAATATAGACTCTTAATGATTTATTTTGAGAATGTAGCACTAAATAGAGACTTTTTTATCTTTTTAAATAAAATTTAAAATTAAGTTTACTGTAATTTTTCTGAAAATGTTTGAGTTACTGGACATCAGAAGAATAGTTGAATGTACCATTTTCTTAGAAAAAAAAAAACAAAAAACAAAAAAATTCAAATTAGAAATACCTTCACAGGTGTACCTGATAGGAGTAAAATTAAGATTTCCAAATACATAAACACAGACTACTAAGCAATATGTCAGAAAAAGTTTGAAATTGTCATTAGTAGAAATAAATGCTGACCTTCTCTTATGAGTTATCTTATACAATATCACACTTAATAAACTAAATTTATGTTTAGAAATTGAATGAAAAAATTAAATATACAGATTTACAGTGATGGTACAAGATTTGGGTCATACCACGTCATTTCAATGTATTGATTTGGTACAGCAGGAGTTTCCTCTTCCGTGAGCCTTGTGAGGCATTCCTAGGCATATCTATAAGTTTATATATGCTGGAGCAGGCCGTCATTGTCCATTCAAGATGAAGATGGGCTGTAGCTCAAAGGCTTCCTCAGTTCTCAGCTCATGTAAGAGTGCACTGTGTTATTTCTTTCTGTTTGTCTCTCTATTGTGCTGGTGTTGTTGTTTTGTTTTGTTTTGTTTTGTTTTTATTTTTGACCACCAATCACACCGAGTTCCACTTAAACTATAACTTCCTAACTTAGTTTAACTCTTTTATTTTTATCTGTACATTTGTGTGTGGGAGGGAGCGGGGGCGTGTTGCTGTTTGTCTGCTAAGGACGAGTGTGGAGATCATAGGACACCTTGTGGAAAATGGCCTTCTCCCTCCACCATGGCGTTTCTGGAAATGGAACTGGGGTTGTCAAGCTTGGTTTTGTGGCAGCAGGGGCATTTACTCTCAGAGACTTCTCACAGGCCTTGAGTACTAAAAGCTCGACTTCATTCACTCCCACTGTGGCCACCCACACTGCCATAATTTAATGTCCTCCAAACTTTCCTATTCTCTTCCTCAGCAACTCCACAGCCGCTGTGACTCCGCGTACACCCTTGACTTGCAGCTTATGTGGCTTCATTTCTCACAATCACTGGGAAATCTGTCAAACTAGGGAGAGCTTTTAGCCTTTGCTGCACTACCAAACTTTACATTTTTCAGGACTTTATTGGATTCTAGTTCATTCACAGCAGTCTCTGTCATTTGAAATCAGGTGCTGTTTGCTGTTCTGTGGGGTCACTATCTGGCTTATTCTAGAAGCAGGTAACTTTTGGAAGAAACCACATCATATGGACATAATCTGATCGCCAATGTGTGTGTGTGTGTGTATGTGTGTGTGTGTTATGTGCACGAATGCTCGCACATGTACCTGCACACACTTGCAGGTATGGTGTGTGTGTGTGTGTGCATCTTGTATGTGTTGTGTGTGTGCATGTATGTGGTGTGTGGTGTGTGGTGTGTGTGTGTGTGTGTGTGTGTGTGTGTGTGTGTGTGTGTGTATGTGTGAGCACAGGACTTTCACTGGTTAATCAATGCATTGTTTAAGGATGCTAAGGCAATGCATAACGTGTAGCAGGCAAGAAGTCTGGTACTTTCCAAATTTTTTTTTTAAGAGATACATCCAGAGAATGAGGCAGGTCTCTCTGGAGAAGCAGAGAGAGCTATCATGCCTTCCTAACAGACTTTACTCTAACAGCTGTGCATCTTGAAATGGGAATTGCAATAGTTAGGGCATGCTATTCTGGATGCGAAAGTACAGCCTGCAAAATGACTCGAATAGCGTGTGCATGAAACCATGGCGAGCTGATCCTAGTCACAGCCCCTCAGTGTGGCCTCATTTCCATTTCCTTTGATGAGAATCTTTCGAGAGGCACTAAAAGTGGGTGTGCGGTGGACAGCTATTTCCATGCCTCAAGCAATAAAACAGTGGGGCTGGCAAATGTGGACAGAAGTAATATAAAAACAAAACAAAACAAAAACCAAAACAAAAACCAAAACACTTCGGCCTGAGCTGTTTGTTTGTGATTGGAATGACTTTGCATGTAACTTAGATGACTTCAGAGAGGTTTACATCTATCTCAAGTCAAAAAAAAAAAAAAATACATTGGCAGAGATCAATCATCAATCATGTGTAGTCAACACTCTGCTTGGCCCCAGGTAAATTGTCATCAATTCAAATCTACAGCAATTAAAAAGAAAGAGAGAGAGAGAGAGAGAGAGAGAGAGAGAGAGAGAGAAGCTCACAAATCTTTAAAAGTGCTTCTGCAACAATATGAATTAACCAGTACCCCCAGAGCTCCCAGAGACTAAACCACCAACCAAAGAAAACACATAGTGGAACTTGTGGCTCCAGCTGCATATGTAGCAGAGGACTAGGCAGTCATCAATGTGAGGACAGGCCCTTTGTCCTCTGAAGGTTCTGTGCCCCAGTATAGGGGAATGCCAGGAACAGGAAGCAGGAGTGGGTGGGTTGTAGAGCAGGGGGAGGTGGGAGGGGATAGGGGTCTTAGGAGGGGAAACCAGGAAAGGTGATAACATTTGAAATGTAAATAAAGAAAACATCTAATAAAAAAATAAATAGAAGTGCTTCTGCAAGGTGGTATTGTTTCTACTACACTGTGTGTGCTCAGATATGTATCATGTTCATGTAGACTTTGCACATTTTAAAGGTTTCTATATTTTCACACATTTTAATGTATCAGTACATTTAACAGGTACAATTGAAAACTATATTTTAGTATCTTGCTCTTTTTTTCTCAACCTATTACAAATCGATAAGCAAAAACTTTCCATGGTCAGGGTCATGATAATTCTGAATACATAAATAGAAGGAAATGCCTTTTTGGCCTTTGTTTATGCCTTTTTTAATTGGGTATTTTATTTATTTACATTTCAAAGGTTAGGCTCTTCAGAAGCCCCTTATCCCATGCCCCTCCCCCTGCTTCCATGAGTGTGCTCCTCCATGCACCCACCCACTCCCACCTAACCTAGATGGCTTCCCTGACTTTGACCCCCAGAGCCTGCTCACCTTCCTTGACTCTCTGCCAATTCCTTTCCTTAGGTTTACGTGGAAGTAGCTATCTTTTATTATAAGACAATTGATGGAATGGCTACCAGGCAAGGAAAATGCTGTATTTCATACTTCAGCAACTTCAGAGCAGTGCACTCACATGGGTGCCATTAGGCAGTTTTCTCTCCTGTAAGAGAATGTGGTTGGGCTCTGAGGTAGAGAACAGACAGTCCTCAGAAGGGTGATTTCCCTGTGTGCTCACCGAGGCTCAGATTCCCAGCTGTAACTGACCTAAGTCAGAGGTTCATAAAAGCTAGTACTCGGGCCTCTGTGAAGACATGCCACGGATGAGAATGATGAACACAGAAGGACGGTTAAGATCAAATAACGTCATGGATTCTCTTTTAAGGTCAGCACTTAGTATATTCTATTACAAAGATAATCATTATATAACATGAGGACAACAGTCAAAAATAAGACATCCCTCTATGTTTAATTTTAACAATTGAGTATGTATGTATGTGCGTGTGCATATGCATGTGTGTGCACAAGCTTGTGTATGTAATTTGCGTAGGGTAAGCTTGGGTGCCATTTCTTGGCAGCCACTCATCTAACCGTTGAGGTGAGATCTTTTCAATCTCTCTGTCTCTGTTCCTGTTTCTCTCTTGTAGCCCCTCCTTGCTGCCTCCTCCCCCCTCCTCTCTCTCTCTCTCTCTCTCTCTCTCTCTCTCTCTCTCTCTCTCTCTCTCTCCTCTCTCTCTCTCTCTCTCCTGAAAATCAGCCAGTTACCTCCAGGTTCTGCCTGTTTCTGCTCACCAGCTCAGGGAATAGAATAACTCTCCATGATTCCAGACTTTTAAAATGTGACCTATGAGGATCAAATTCGAGTCCTCATGCTTGTATGTAAGTCAGGTTACCAAATAAGTCATTCCTCACCTCTAACTGTGGTTTTTAAATGTCTTCACTGTCTGTCTGTCTGTCTGTCTTTCTTTTTTTTTTTTTTTTTTTTTTTTTTTTGGTTTTTGGAGGCAGGGTTTCTCTGTAGCCCTGGCTGTCCTGGAACTCACTTTGTAGACCAGGCTGGCCTTGAACTCATAAATCCGCCTGACTCTGCCTCTCAACTGCTGGAATTAAAGGCGTGTGCCACCATACCCGGCTTCACTATCTTTCTAACACATGAGCATTGTCTATTTTTAATCTTTATTGTGCTGTAATTGTACTACATATCACAATCCAAAGTGCTGTTAGTTCTGTCTGTGTGACATTCATGGTTTATTTATAAAATACTTTTCTACCATCCTGTCTAAGTCCTTCAGTTCACATCACCCCACACATTTATATTAAATGAGTTTAAATGGGAGACTTTAACCTTTCCAGCCAAAACTGACTTCTGCATAACTCCCACATTTCCTTATCTCTCTATTAAAATAAGGAACATGCATTCTCTAATTTAGTTAGATCTTTATGAGGTAGTTTCAGTTTCAAATAAGGGAGAGAAGGTGGTCATCTAATGTTCTGCTCTATGAGTCATTAGAAGCACTGCAGGAAAGGAGGCCCATAGCTGATTTGGATAATCAACCTGTTGTTTGCTCCCCAAATTAATCTCTCTGACACTAAAAAGGAATAGCAAACCTATGAACACCATTCTTACCTCCATCCCCAAATCTAAATGGGCAGGAAACCATGTCTGCTTATAATCTGTATCACTATGTCCTGTCATAGGCAAGTGCATATGACATTTGCCTTCTCTGTGAGGTGGAAAGAGTCATATGCTAAGTCCTCCTGCCCACCAATCATTGACTCAGTGTACTGGCTGGTTTTGTGTGTCAACTTGACCAAGCTGTAGTTATCACAGAGAAAGGAGCTTCAGTTGAAAAAATGTCTCCATGAGATTCAGCTGTAAAGCATTTTGCCAATTAGTGATCAAGTGGGGAGGGCCCATTGTGGGTGGTACTATCTCTGAGCTGGCAGTCTTGGATTCTATAAGAAAGCAAGCTGACAAGCCAGGGGAAGCAAGCCCCTAAGTAACATCTCTCCATGGCCTCTGCATCAGCTCCTGCTTCCTGACCTGCTTGAGTTGCAGTCCTGACTTCCTTTGATGATGAACAGCAGTATGGAAGTGTAAGCTGAATAAACCCTTCCCTCCCCAACTTGTTTCTTGGCCATGATGTTTGTGCAGGAATAGAAACCCTGCCTAAAAGTCCTTGTCTAGCAGCATATGAAATACAATACCTTTTCTTCATGACTTTGGTTTCAGAGCCTGCCCTGTAAATTTTGTGAGTTCACAGAATTCCTTTTATTATTTGCATTGCCTCAGTACTTGGCATAGACCTTGGTGGGATATTTTATTGGGGTCATGCACACGTAGAAATAATTTGGAATGCTTTAGGTTTTTCTAGCTCTCTCAGCTCTTGAGCTCCAAAGTACTCTGAGGTTCTAGGGAGCTAAAGTTCCGGGGCCTAATTCACATGCTTATGGAATCAGTTTACTTACTATAGTTTATAAAGAAGACTATACTGTCTTTTATAACTAAATGCAGACTGCTTACACACATGCGCGCGCACACACACACACACACACACATGCGCGCGCAGAAGAGAGACAGAGAGACAGAAAGACAGAGAGACAGAGAGAGACAGAGAGAGAGACTGAAGTTTTATTAATGCAGAACATTTATCGAAGTATATAGTCAAGTATGTTGGACTTTGCTATAGGGAAATGCTGAAAGATTGTATCTAATTAAAATTTTCCATTCAGAAATCATTAGAACTATCAGGTAATTTGTTAGATTTGACTTGAAGAGAATTTTCAGATTGCAATACTCAAAATCAAAATAAAAGAAAATTTGGAGTTTAGTATGTTTTTAGTATCTATTGAAACATATTCTTTGAACAATATCTGTTTATATAAATTCTTTCCCAATGCTATCATTCAGAAGTCACGTTCTTGACAAGTGCGTTTTCCCAAACCATAGTATTTCATGAGATCTGAATGAAAAAGATAATGCTTTTTATAAAAGCAATGCCTAGTAGCTGGTAAAAAAAAAAAAAAAAAAAAAAACCAGGTGACAGATATTTGTCATTAATAACAACAGTTCATGGTTCAATGTGACATAAACATGAGCTGAAGAGGACCAATATAGAAGCATAATGAAAAACAAAGCCTGGTACAATCCTAGATGTTTTTGTAAAACATTCAAAAAGCTAATTAGTACAGTCATTATAAAGCAGTAAAGGAAATTGAAAATTCATATTTTAATAATTATTATATGCCATGGCTGGTATTTACACATCATAGTCTTACCTTTTAAATTATAAGACACTTCCAAATAGACAATTCTCTTCCAAAGAAACTAAATCTCAGAGACTTCGTTTTCCTTTCCAAGAAAGCAGCAAATCCAGGATGTAGGTAATGCCAGCTTTTGTAAAACTCTACCACTTTGCTGGGTTCTGAGGAATAAATGCAATCTTCAAAATTGAGGCAAAGTTATGATTTAAGAGAAACATTTTAAAAGAATAAAAATCATCATGCCATAAGTAGCAAGTGTAAATTCAAATCCACGGTGCTGACAAATGTGAAGCAGGAACCATGTTTGTGTAAACTGTATAGCTAAGTACCAAACCCTACAGACTGAAGGCCATATGGGAACGGATTCATGAACCTGACTCGTAGAGATTTCTGAATCCTTGCTGATTCTAAAAAGGCAGTGTTTATTCAGCAGCTTGTGTATTTATCCCAGGGCATGTAGTGTTAGGAGCTAAAAGCTCAGGGTATTCTGGACACTGAGCTGTGAAATATCAGTACCAATTCAGAATGAGGAAATAAATTCAGCTGAAAATGTGCCTAAAACATCCAGGTAAGAGTCCAAAATTCACTTACCTACAGTTGCCTTGATTCCACTTATAGAAGCTTTAGTTCCAAATGAAATGTTTTTTAACAATTTCAACTTTGTCTCTTTATGTTATTGTTAGATAATAAGATGCAAGAGAAAGGAAATCTCAGTGGTGGTAACTGTTTCTGGAAGAAATATGAAGGTCATGCAAGACAGGAGAAGTGTGGCTTGGTTTTGTGATGGCCACAGAATGAGGGGGAAAAACGAAAAAAGAGGTTGAAAGGTTGATGTCTAGAGGCTAAAAGTTGCCCCTGGAGACAGGAAGCAAGGACCTAACTCACCTTCAGGTCCTTACCCGTCTCTCCTTACTGCCAGGGAGAGAGCCTTTACTGCAGCCATGCATGGCTTGGCTGACCCTGTCACTGCCACTATGCCAGGCAGAAATAGTCATCACCTCTACCCATTAACATCAGTTTTAGCTACTTGAGGTCTTCATACCCTCTGCCGCAGCTGGTGGAGAAACTGTGCCCTGCTTCACAGAATGTGAACAAAAAGCACAGAGGCAGAAATCATTAAATTAGAACCCTCTCTCTTCCCACTGGATCACAAACGAAGATTGTTTTCTCACCTCACAGATTTGAGTCTTAATCTTGAGATTGTTCCCTGAGTAGATTCACTGAACCAGACCAGGGCCATACACACTTTGACCTAAGAGACACGTTCATCTCTTCTTGCCACATGGATTCTGTATTGCGTGTCCAAGAAAAGTTGTGGGCCAGAGCACCAACTTTTTTTTTTCTTCTGCACACGTTTACTGGAAGAGCTTGATAGCAAAGGCGAAAGATCCTGAGCCCCAAAACTGGTGCTATTTATATAGGCCTAGGAGTGGCGTGTCTATACCTGATTGGTTGTGCTTTCAGTGCCTTATTTACATGCCCCGAAATGGGCTGTGACTTAGTGGGAAACCCTTATGCACATGTGTACATTGGTTGTTTACCCGAACTTATGGGCAGTGGCCAGCAGTGGCCAGCGGTAGCCAGCGCCATCTTGTAATGGCATATGTGGCTTCCCACATCTCCCCCTTTTTTATTATTATGGCCTAATCCAACGATCTAGTCGCTAGCCTCTTCAGCCCTCAACGATCAAGAAGGATCTTGTTTTTCAGACCATGATCACCCTATCGCGTGCAATGGGCATAGCCTCAGCAATGTGCAAGGGCTGATCAAGGAAATCGAGTCTTACTCATCCCAGTGCAATGGGTACACAGACCCGTGGGGTGCTAGAGCTCAGGACTCGAGTGCCTATTATTTATGTAGCATGAATAACCATACTTCAGAGGAGGCCTGCCTTTTGTTCAATGGCCATGAGTGCTTGGGTAATGACCAACTTGTCACATTTCTGTTGAGATGATGAGACCAAACAGATCAGATTTCTGCAGATTCTCTCTCAGAATGGAGTGACTCTCTAATTCAGTGCCTTTCAAACTTTACTGTGTCCATGGCTCATGCAGAAAACATATAGAGTTGACAAAATGTGGGAGAAGTGTCTGATATTTGCATTTATAACAGGCTTGCAAATGATAGCCAGTGTGCTTCTTTTTAGAGAAGAGTTTTATTTTTAAGGTGTGAGAGTCTGGCTTTACTGCCTTTGTGTCAGTTGGTAGTCCTTGTCCCCTGAAGTTGCCCCATGGAACAGCCTGCCACAGTTCTTTCTGGACTTTCTTTATAGCTCAGCATCTTGAGTGCACACTACTTAACCAGAACTGATTTTCACATCTAATCCCAGCTTGCTCTGTTCAGTAGGGTAACATGGTATCTTTCTAATGATTGGAGATGGAATACTTACTGCAGGGAAATTAGCAAATGCTACCCATTTAACTTAGTGGGGAGATAGATTCCTTACTTATCCTATAATGAATATTTCTTCTAATTGTTTAAGAATTCAAGAAAGTTTCCCAGCACACTTAATTTCTGCACCATGGTGTTAATTTTCATCTGCAAGATAAAAATCTCCAAGTTGTCTAGTGGAATGTATATTCTAAAGCACCTGAAGTCTATCCTAAGGGGTGTGCTGTCACTCTGGATTATAACCTGGGTTATTCACACTCATAATGTGAGTAAGCACATAGTGAACCATTAGGAATGGAGCAGAATTCTGGACCTCAACTAGAGTAGGACCCAATGTACTCATGGATCATTTATTTTTACACTATACAGTGAGGGCATTTGCCACGTTCAACTTATTATCCCAAAGATGGATTCAGTGGTCATACTGGCAGAATATAGAATTTCAACAAGAAAAGACGTATCAAGTTAAACAGGCAATTTAAAAAGATATATAGGATTTCAACTCATTTAGCACGTTGAGATGTATTATGTGACCTGGCTCCAGCTTTAGTGTTGGCATGTGGTTTGGCGTTCTGCCAAGTTGCACAGAGTTTAGCATAAAATGAATACATGGTGTTTAGCTATGCAAAGAGAGAAGAGAAGAAAGCAAAAGCAAAGGGAGATGATCACTAGGTAAAGAGATGGGGTGAAGATTTGCTGAATCTAACTGAAAACTAAATGGGATCATAGTTGACACCAGGGAACTAGGAGACACTACAGCCAAGGAACTTGGGGACACTGCAGTGAACTGGGGGACACTGTAGCCTAGGAACTGGGAGACACTGCAGCCAAGAAACGGGGAACACTGCAGTCAAAGAACTAGGGGCACTGCAGCCACAAAAATGGGGTTCACTGCAGCTAAGGAACTAGGGACACTGCAGCCAAGGAACTGGGAGACACTGCAGCCTAGGAACTGAGAAATACTGCAATCCCAGATAGAGAGCAAAACTACAAAAATCCACTGAATGGTGTAGAAATAGGTTTGGAGTGGAGTAGCGAACTTTAACGAATGTTTCTTAAACCCTTATCCTCTAACTCCTTGAATAAATGTTCTTATGTACAGTAAAATTACTCCAAGACAGACAACAGGGACCATAGAGATGAAAATGAAGACCACTGTTAATTAATAATTAAGTACTGTACTCTGAAATTTGGCTGTGCATTTGAGATATGTGTGAGTAAAAAAATAGCAAGACAATAATAAATTTACATGGTGTTACACTAAATCTCTTCTGAAAAAAAAAAAGGACCTGACTTTTTTATTATAATTAGTTCCTTATTATTCACCTTATCCAAAAGGCTAATTAAAAATCAGTTTGCATACTATTAATAGAATATTGAGTAGAATTTTGAAATCCTATTTTGAGTTAACTAAGTCATCTCAGTGTATATTTGGAATTCTATCCATAATAATAATTCATAAAGCTCTTTGCAAGTTTCAATAGAAAAAATATATAAACATCATGCAAAAAACCCCTTAGCACCTACATATGTAATGAACATTATAGTGTTGGGAATTGCTGTTGTTTGGTTTTTCTTTCACATGCATCTAGGAACACATACGGTTTTCACACTATTAGAAAAGATATCAAGCCACAACAAAATGAATTGTTGAGAGAGGGGGGAAGTTGTCATGTTAAAGTGGGCTCTAACATGTATTAGTCATGGAAAGGTTTTGATAAATCATTTAAGTCACCTGACCTACAGTATCTTAACATGTAAAATAGAGGCATGTCTACTAAAAGATCATTATGAATCTAAAGTATTCCAACATAGCTTTTATTCTCTCTCTCTCCCCCCTCTCTCCCTCTCTCTCTCTCTCTCCATATATATATATATATATATATATACTTATACAGCCAATGCAACACTACTCTGAAGTTGTCCGTAAAGTTGATGCTGTAACCTCTAACTCTACTTTCCACCATCTCTGGGTCATATAAAATGTCAACCCTTGTAGTATAGGAGTGACAGGAAGAACAATCATGACAGCTTGGAATCTGCATCAACTATCTCACTGAAAATAAAGAGATAGGAGATATAATGGTTAGTTGTCTATTCATAGACTTTTTCAAAAAAGAAGTTCACTTTACGCTGAGAAAAACAGACATGTCAAGCTGAAACTCACATCCTCAATTCTCAGTGTCTGAAACAGAAATTTACTTTGACAATGAAGCTAAAATCTTGTATTCCCATTGCTATTATAAATTAATGAAAGATGCCAATAAAACACTACTATATGATTTGGATCATTCATTTTCAATGAGGGAAGGGAATTTTGCCTCATTAGGGGTATTTTAAAATAGTGGTGACATTTTTGGGTTTCACCTATGGGTTGGAAGGTGGTACTGATACGTGGTAGCTGCTTGTCCTAGTGTGGTTAAAGTACTATAGAGCATAGGATATAGTCCTGCTATGAAGAATTATCATTTTCAAAATGTTAATAACGTCAATGCTGAGAGACCCTGAATTAGCAATATTTCCCAAAAGTCACCTTTCCCAAAGTGACACTTCACAGGACAGAACTCTCGTTGATTCTGCATCCCAGGAAGGGCACTGCTATAAGATTCAGTGTTAAAGTGAGAAGGAGATGAATGAAGTGACATCTGAAAACTCCTTTCTGTGTTGCCAATTGTGTTTTGCCCCGAGGTTCACAATAACGTAGCAGAAAAGGGAAGAGACTAGAATTCAATGTGATGGTTTAGAGAAACAAAAGCAGAAAGCAGTACTCTATCCAACTCTCAGCCATTGAATCGGGGTAATAGAATTTTTCTTAGGATGGGGAGTCAAGTTCCTGCATTTAGAAAAACACATGTGAGTATAATTCAAAAAAAAAAAAAAAAAAAAAAAAAAAAAAAAAAAAAAAAAAAAACGTGTTCACAAACAACTGACATCAAAACGATTTGGCCCTGATACAATTACAGGATCATTAAATATCTAGAGGAGAAGGAGAGGTACCAAGACAGAAATTTTAAGAATAAGAATTGGAAAGTAGGGATCCTGTGACCTAATTATTTAGTAATCTAAAACAATTTGTATTTGCAAGATGAATATTAACTCAGCATCTCTGGGGTCTGTGTTTTAAGTAGATCAAGAATTAAAAGAGGAAAACAATCAAACATACAAACAAAACAAAAACCAACCAACCAACCAAAAAATCCGTTATACTTTATTTAAGAAAATTCATGGAATTCAGGACTTTAAATCTCTATATCAGTCTGTAGTATTGCAAAAGTTTGATAAGAAACCTGATTTTGAAACGAAAACAAAAAACCTTTGGGAGCTATTATTTTAAAGTAGGCAATTTTAATAATTTCCAACTTTATCCCTTGGTCTTTCTGATGGCTTACATATACTCGACCCACGGAGGGGCACCACTAGAAGGTGTGGCCCTGTTGGAGTAGGTGTGGCCTTGTTGGAGTAGGTATGTCACTGTGGGTGTGGGCTCAAATACCCTAAATCTAGCTGCCTGGAAGCCAGTATTCTGCTAGCAACCTTCAGATGAAGATGTAGAACTCTTAGCTCCCTGCATCATGCCTACCTGGATGCTGCCATGCCTTGGTGATAATGGACTGAGCCTCTGAACCTGTAAGCCAGCCCCAATAAAATGTTGTTCTTGTAAGAGTTGCCTTGGTCATGGTGTCTGTTCACAGCAGCAAAACCCTAACTAAGACAGTCCTATAAATAAAATAGTAAGTCCATCAGAATATTGCTTGAAAATTTAAAAAGAAGTCAAATGTTGGGATTAAACTAAAGACCAAAGTATTGGTTTGTGTCCATGTTGCCACTTATGCCACTTAACCACTTTCAAGGGACATTGGAAAATGGCCCAAGTTCACACCTAGAGTTTGAGGTCATGGAGGGGTAAAAATCTTCCACACCACCCAGAACACAGTGTAGTTGCAAGACTATATGTTATTCTCGTGGTATATTTACACAATGGAGTACTACTCAGCTATTAAAAAGAATGAATTTATGAAATTCCTAGGCAAATGGATGGACCTGGAGGGCATCATCCTGAGTGAGGTAACCAAATCACAAAGGAACTCACACAATATGTACTCACTGATAAGTGGATATTAGCCCAGAAACTTAGGATACCCAAGATATAAGATACAATTTGCAAAACACATGATACTGAAGAAGAAAGAAAACCAAAGTGTGGACACTTTGCCCCTTCTTAGAATTGAGAACAAAACACCCATGGAAGGAGTTACAGAGACAAAGTTTGGAGCTGTAACGAAAGGATGGACCATCTAGAGACTGCCATAGCCAGGGATCCATCCCATAATCAGCTTCCAAACGCTGACACCATTGCATACAGTAGCAAGTTTTTCCTGAAAGGACCCAGATAGAGCTGTCTCTTATGAGACTATGCTGGGGCCTAGCAAACAAAGAAGTGGATGCTCACAGTCAGCTATTGGATGGACCACAGGGCCCCCAATGGAGGAGCTAGAGAAAGTACCCAAGGAGCTAAAAGGATTCACAATCCTATATAGGTGGAAAAACAATATGAACTATCCAGTACCCTGCTGGAGCTCATATCTCTAGCTACATATGAGTCAGAAAATGGCCTAGTCGGAAAGAGAGGCCCATTAGTCTTGCAAACTTTATATGCCTCAGTATAGGGGAACAACAGGGCCAAGAAATGGTAGTAGGTGGGTGGGGGAGTGGGTGAGGGAGTGTGTGGGGGACTTGTGGGATAGCATTGGAAAATATAAATGGAATAAATTCACAATAAAAAAAGAAAAGAAAAAAAGACTATATGTTATTCTCATAGCATCCTTATGTTTGCTTTTTACATCTGATAAATGCAAATGGTGCTAAAACAAACAGTGCAGTGCACTTGCTGAGGGCATGGACCCTTCAACACATGAGCACGTTTTCTTTATCCTGCAAGTCTTATTTTTCAGTGTTTATAGACTCCAGCTTATTCACATTTTCCAAGAACACTAATAACTAACAATGAATGTATTATAAAATCAACATAAAATGAGTGGGAGAGAAACTCAGATGGTCCAATCGCCTAATAATTACCCTGTTTGTAACCAAGGCAACAGTGGCTTTTTTTTTTTTAACATTTAATCTTATAACACAGAAGAGAAAAAGAATCCTTTCATCCTTAGGCAGACATTAAAATGCATACATTTTAGTTATACAAATACTTAGTCACCTGTATTACCTGAATTCCATCAAAAAATAGCACGGAAAACCTTATAAAAATGCAACCACTATTGTTAAACTATAGACATATTAAATAAAATTTAAAGTAAGAGGAAATTATATTCATGATATATTTACTTTCAGAAAAGCCATTTGAGGATTACTTAAAACGGAGGACAGATTAAAAGACCAAAGAGAGCCATGTGCTGCCACGGTGGCTGCGATGTATTCTCTTGTAGATGATGCTTGGGGAACAGTGGTTCTCCTGACTCAGTGTGCAGCAGAATCATCTAGGGAGCTTTCACCAAATACTCCTCAATCAAGATTCCCCTCTTGATTCTGATTTGACTGATGTGTGGTAGACCCTAGGCGAGTGGTATTTTCGAAAAACCCTCCAGGTGATTGTAAAGTAGGGCTGGGATTGAAAGATAGTCATGTATGGAAACTCTAGAGCAAGCATATATATACTGCAGTATCCTGAAGCATGTAATGGAATGTAAGCATTTGCTTTATTAATGATCTTCTGCCAGCCATTCAGGCCAAATGATAATGGGGGAGGGGCTCTGCTTTAGTAGATAAATCCCAGCTTGGAAAGCACCATCATTAGTTAGATCCTCAACGTTTCCTATTTCCCTGAGAAACAGGCAAGAAAGAGTTTGAGTGACTCTTGAGTTTGAGTGACTACAAATTCATGGGTTAAAACCACAGCTATCTTTGCCTGTGGGTCAATGTTTTGGTAGAGGGTAAACAACATGAAGGAAGGATTTACAAATAAAGCTAGTTTAAGGAAATGGTTTATGTCCTCCTTCTCCTGAATGTCATCTAGGTGCAGTTTAAACCATTTTAAACCCCCGATCCAATGAGCAATGTCTCAGTGGCAGGATGTCTGGTCCCACTGTAAAATGCAGTCCCAGTTGAAACAGATGTACAATGGACAATCTCTGCTGCTCTCATTAATAATAAACTATAAGTGACAAAAAAAAACCCTCAGCTGACAAAACATAGCAAAGCTCTAAGGATTTTTTAAAAGATCTACAATTTATATAACCTCAAAAGCATTCTGGACACACATAGACACACACAGAGTTTGTGTTTATGCATACATATCCCTATGTAGATACACTGATTTATAAATCTATTATTTATATTACAAACATATTGGTTTATTCTTTATTAGCAAATTGTTTATTTTTACTACTCTAATGAGAATAATTATTTTTGGTCTAAAGAGAATAATATAGATGCAAAGAGCTCAACTTTAGAAGTGTCAGTGGTGTTCGCGTGACAGGTAATGAGGCAATTTGGCAGAACATCAGAAACTAATTGAGCTCAGCTCACATCAATGAGGCTTGTTCAGCTGAGGCTGTGCTTCCTAAAAAGAACAGCAGAATTAAATGAGACAATGTGACATGTACAATTTTAATTGGAAGCTCTAATTTAAAATATTTAAAAGCATGTTTAAAATAATTTGTGAATCCATACAGATGCTTCCTTCCCCAACTAATTAAGAATATTCACTGGGTCATATAATGTCTGAATGTCAAAAATATGAATTATTGAAGTCCCTGCACATATAAGTATACTCACACCTTTAGGCAAGATCAAATTTAGTTTAACACAGAGAAATGGGAAAGAAACACCTCTCAAGACAGCAGAGTGGTAGGTGATTTTTAACATGATATTTTTAAAACAATTAAAATACCACTCTTTAGAACATTAGTGTTTTTAAAGATAAAACTATATTTTTAGTATATTTGGAAATGAGTCAGCCAGATACACTAATAATGTAAATGGGTTGGGAAATCGCTATTCTGATATGTTTGTGATGTTATTCTTTATTTGTATAATTTTTTTAAATCTTTGTTGTAAGATATATTTTAAGACAGCACATTTCCAACCCTAAAATTCTGAGGTTCTAACATTGTTTAGACAGGGATTCGATAGGAATGCCTGTGCTGATTGATAAGTAAGTAATTATTGATTCTAATGCTCAACTATTCACTATTAGGCAATAGATCACTCATAGAATGGAATCTTCTAAAATCTGATAACCTGCTACCTAAAGCCTACATGTGTAATTAGTATATATTAATGACTTAGAATGACACAAGAACTTTATTAAGCTTTAAGGACATATCTAAAAGCTACTCCAGTTGCTTTAAGTGATCCTTTAGGCATAATATTACAAACTGAAAGGTTTAGTCACATTTTAATGCATCAGTAAATAATATCTGCAATTGATTATTAGAATATAAGGTATTTTACCATTGTTTTGTTGTTTCCCTTTTTGTTAAAAAAGGAGGTATACAACTCTTAACAAATGGAAGAGTCAGTCTCATAAAGCAGAAAAAGGGAAGTTTTTTCAAAAGGATAAATGCTTAATGTGATAAATGGAAAAGATCCAGAGTAGGTAATATGTAAGGTGCCATCTAAGAAGCAGAAACATAACAAATGAGAAAAGATTGCAGAACAAGGCAAGGACCCGAAGCCACTCAATTCTAATTGGGATCTAGAAAACTGAGTTAAGGAGAATAGAACATAGTGGAAGAAAAATAGGACCTAATAACTAGAAAATAGGCCATTTTAAATGAAACATTTATCTCAAAGCTTGTATCTCTTGCTCTAGAAATACAACAATTTCTTATGTTATTTTGTACTTGTTATGCAGAGCTTTTATTTTATCTTGTATATGTACAGAGTAATGGAAAACCTTAGGAACATACCTCACGAAACAAAACAAAGCAAAAAACAAACAAAAAAAAAAAAGAAAGAAAAAGAAAAAAACCAAAAATAAAAAATACAAGCTTATAACTATACAGTAAGCATGCTTTCAGAAAAATCTGAAAATTCTTAAAATTGCTATTTGTGTACGTCTGTGTGTGCACAGGTAGTGTGCATCTATTTGCACTGTAAATGTGTACATGCTATGCCTCTCTATTTCGATGGAAAATAACTGAAACTTATCCAAAAATTCCAAAAGTAGGTTTAGTGATTTTGTTCTCTGAACTTCTGTCCTGGCTCTATATTTAACAAAAATATCTCTCTGTAACTCAGTCATTATTCTTAAGATAGATGGAGAAACTATTGTTAGGTGCAATCCCTCTAGCTCTTTGCATGAATGAATATGGAAACTAGCTATTTTGTATCTTCATGAAATGCCCCCTAATGCTGCTTCCCTGTCAAGATGTTAGACTGTTTCTGCAGGTGACATGAAGATTAGGCAGCATCCTTTGCTGCATGATTTAAAAGATAACCCCATATTTATAATTAGGTGAGAGTCACATAATTTTGGAGACAAATAGTTTGAAACTTAGGAACAAACGAAGGTAAAGGTGTACACATTTACCATTCTAATCAGAGTTCAAGTGTTTCCCAAATCGTCTGAATTTGATTAAGAATGTATTATGACTGTGAAACAGGTATATTGCAGCCTGTTGTGAAAATAAGCATAATGCGAGCTCCTCATTAAGGAGCTTCTAGTGTTCTCCACTCATCCTTTACAAGTCCTTGTTATTATATATACACCAATGATTGCTATTACATATACAAGTGATTGTTATTATATATACAAGTGATTGTTATTATATATACCAGTAGTTGTTATTATATATCCCTTAAAACAATTTATCCATCAATGGTCTGCCTTGCACTGAGCAGGGAGAAGATAAATAGATACAAATTGTAGACCATAAGCTATTGTTGTGAATTCTGACAGGAAATCCAAATCATCAAGCATATCAATATATAATCACTCCACACATTCTTAGTAACTACTGGCTAACACTGCTGATAATAACTGTTCACATATGTCTTTGCACACTGCCTATTGAAGAAATGTTTATGCCTTACTTTTTAAAAAACATCTCTATAGGTAAAACAATTAGCTATTTGGGTTTTGTGTACCAAAGTGGTCCAAGGTAGTGAAGTAAAATGTGATACGATGTTCCTTTCTTTGGAGAATTTTTTAGCTATAAATTTGCAATATATCTTATCTGTGAAATGTGCTTTAAATATAGATAGATATAACTATTTGCTCGGTTTAAAGGTATGGAAGTTGAGTACACAAAAAAGTCATAGTTGTTTCTTGCATTTTTTTTCTTTGTGTAATTCTATTTTCACAAGCTTATAAACTTTAAAGGTATCACACTAACTAGGGTATCAGTGGAATCTCCTTCAAATAATTATAGTTCTAAAAGTATCCATGTTTCACGTTTCCAATAAAATTATAGAGAAAAGTACTTTAATACATATAAGTGCTCTTAAAAGTGCAGTTTCCTGTGGTTGAATATTTCAAATCTCTGCAGCTCCTAAAAACACAGTTTACTTTCTTCTTTTTGAATGATATTGCCAATTAAATCATACACTCCATGGCATTGCTTTTTTTGTTTTCCTAATAATGCTCACATAGTTAATTGATTATTCACAAGATTGTTAATATATTCACAGCAAATTAGACACTAAAGAGGAAATAGATGATCAAAAACCTTCTATTTGGATGTTAACTAACGTGCAGAATAAAGGGTTTCATTATTGCAGTTTCAAAAGTACTCCATTCTAAATTATACATTTCTGTTTTCCTATCAATTTAAATTAAGAATAGGATGATGTGTTTTGATATGCTGCAATTTTAAAAACTCTTCCAAATACACAAGCTTCCTCAGTTTTACAATTTATAGTAGCAAATTTCGAATTTTAAGACAAATGTACAATTTTCAATGAGCCATTAAACCTATGATAGACTTTAGCCAAAACTTACTTTGTAACCAGCAGCAAACAAGAATAGCTATACCAATTATACATGGAGTACATTGCTTAAGACTGATTTGATTTAGAAATATAATTAAGGCATTTTAAGTTTTATCAGTCCTATTTTGTTGTAAGGTCTGAAAACCTTGTGATTCCATGCTTCCAATTCATGACAAGAGCTTCATAAATGGAGCTCTGGTTTGGAAGACACTAACTTTTTTGGCCAAGTCAACTTGTGTTAGAGGCTATAACATGCGTCCAGTGAAAGATGATTTGTGTCAGTTGAAACTGTAGCCTGGGGCTATACTTGGTTTGTTATTGCTTTAATCTGGTTTTTGTAGTCTTGTAGTGTATCTTTGAAAGTCCAGGTAAGAAAGGCTAAAAACACAGCTAGATCATTAAGAATGTCTAGGAATAACAAGAATGAAATCCCAGAGTATTCAATGTGATAAATATTTGAAAATATGTTGAAAGCTTTCTGTAGAATTAATATTATCTACTATGAGGTAATAGGTAAATATTAGTACAGTGTAATCAAGCCATTGAGAATTTAAGCTAAGATATGCCTCTAGAAGGTCAGTTACAAAGGCTAAATTTTACATCAAAGTCATTGAGAAGCAAAAAGGAAAACAAAAAACAAAAAACAAAACAAAACACTAGTTGAACAGACCTTATCAGTAATAAAACTATTTTTAACAATGCTTTAACATACACAGAATTATTAAAATGTTCATATAAAATACACTCATATAAAAATTAAGACAAATTATGGGTATTAGATCACAGTATTTGAATATAAAGCAATTATTCGACAATATGATCTTATAAAAAAAGGTCAATATTATTAAAATACTCTTGAGTTTTCTGGTTTTGCCAATAGAAGGAAATAAAAGCTTATTTCATTGTCATATAAAAATACATTCATTGAAGATATATTTCATTAATTTAAAAAATCTTACTTAATTTTGAGTAAAAATGGTCTAACTCTTAATTTATGTTACAGTTTTTGTTAAAGTATTTATTAAATTGTTTAAAATTTTATTTTATGAAAATCAGTCATACTAGAAGGAGAGGGCCTGTAGTTGAAATGTAAAGAGAATAAATAAATAAATAAATAAATAGAAAAATTATACTAGATATTTAGATTCTATAATACTTTGTTTTATTACTCATATCTAAAAAATGTTAATTTGACATAACTCATCAAAATTACCTTAAAATTAATTTACACATACATTTAATTGTATTATTTTATTATATTAATAATAATTTTAGATAAAGTATTTTGTGTTATTAAGGAAATTGAGAATTAGTTATAGAAATGAGAAATAAAATGTGTTATTTATCAGCATCAAAGTTTACAGAAAAAATAATTGAGTCTAATACAATTAATATTTCTCATAGTATTAATACAAAATTATGAACTGATGGTTTTTAATGCCACATGGATATAGGAATTGTGGTTCTGAAGATATATTGTGATTATAAGCCTAATATAAAAAAATAAGCTATCAATAATATTTTATATGCAACAAATCAAAGAACATACTAATAACTTAAGCTCACAATGAGTCTTTCAAATCTGAAAATAAATATCTTCCTTCTAGCTTAGGAACTAAAGAAAATTTATTTAGAGCTCTTGTTAATATTTTCAAACATTTTCTTATATAATATTCAACATCTGCATGTAATTTACTAGGAATTCTGAACAGTACTACCTATATTATCAGTGATTTGGCACTAGTTATTTAAAACAATAAAAATAAACTCAGGTAGAAAAGATGGTTCTGCTTATAAAAGCATTTGTTCTGCAAGCCTGATGAGCTGGAATGATGTACGCAAGGTAAAGATGAAAAGGACAAAGGGAACTCTTGAACCTTGTCATATGCCCTTCATGTGCACATGCCTGTCTCCCTCACATACATCATGCATCACCAACACCACACACACACACACACACACACACACACACAGAGAGAGAGAGAGAGAGAGAGAGAGAGAGAGAGAGAGAGAGAGAGAGAAATGAATTTAAAGAAAAAACTTTTCTTCTTTCAAAAATCCTAACATAGCTTATATGCTTTCAAAAATAATAGAACCTATAAAATAATATTCTAATTTATTTCTGCACATTCAAAGTACTAATTATTACATGAATATTCTTAAGAAGCTAAAAGAAAAAATATTTTTATTTAAAAACTAACACATGGTATATTTTAGTTTTATTGCTATATTTAGTAGAAAGAGTAACCTCTATATTCAGTTAGATTAAGGAGGAAAAATCTTTGCAGTGATAAATATGTTCATGAACAATAAGTTGACAGAATAATCTTGTGTATCACAGCCTACACAATTTCAGCTAACTTTTTCTCATTTCTCCTATTATAATGATGAATAAAATCTTTAAAAGCCTACCTATCCACCTCCTCCTCGTGAAGGGTTCATTGCCTATTTGGCGTTCCGTTATTCCCTACTTTACCCTTAGCAAGGATTCTATGAGGTACTCTAACCCAAGGGGAGACACCTGGTGGGTTTAATTAGATTGCATCTGGCAATAATTAGAAGCAAAAGTCAAAAGTAGTAGCAGCTGCAGTCACCCAGGTAAGTTCAATTTTTGTAAGAGTCAGACCAAAAGGAAAATTTCCTGACCTTGAAAGGCAATGGAGACACCATAGATAGGCTCTGAGGGCAAAGGGCAGAAGAAAGAAGGAAGGAAGGAAGGAAGGAAGGAAGGAAGGAAGGAAGGGAAGAAGGAAGGAAGGAAGAAAATAATAAAGGCCTTCAAACCATAATTTTTCCACCCCAGTTAGGTTTCTGCAGTATGAGGCAAGTGCTCCCCTATTGATAGGGTGCATGTTGTCTTGGATACATGGTGTCTTATTTAATGATAGTTTGCATGAGGAAAGTGAGCATTTGGTTTCAAAACCTGTGCCTGAATTGTTTTCTTCAGCCCTGCAGAATTTCCTAATTTACTAATTCAGCCCAGCCAAGATAGAAACTTAACAATGTCTAATTCACCTGAGAGCTTGTTAATGTTAGTCTTGGCAGGTGTGTAGTCACTGTCCCGTAGCAGCCCAGGTGGACACAGGACAGAACCATATGCAAACAAGTTGTAATGACAGGGTACATGTGGTGTATATATTCTGTAAAGACACGTTTGCATGAAGAGCATCACAGCAAAGTTCAATGTGAAGTGCAGAGATTTGCTTCTTCAACAGACCATTGTCTTTATATCTTGAAGAATTATAAAGTGCCCTAAATTGTTCCTTGCCTCATCTCTGATAACTGTTAATTTGTATTTAGATGCACAATTGGTCCAATCAAATGAAACTGTTGGTACGCACATTGTATCGTAGAAGAATTGAAATGAGGCTAATGTAAGTGAAAAACTGAATTTGGGGGATTATCTAATTTGAAACAACTAGATCTTAGGCAGAATCATGTGTCCACAGCTATCATAACAGCAAGGAATTTAAAATTATAAAATAGGGTCTAAGTCAAGTACCTTTGAAGCCAACTCAGAAGAAAAGTAGGACTATTTTCTATTTCATATCTGTATATTCTCTTATGTATTTGCATTCTCAGCTCCTTGAAATGAGGAAGAGGGCCTTTTTGTTTCACTTTTCATTCAATACATATTTTCTATGTTGAAATTAAACAGCTGAATTTAAAAAAAATAGTATATCAAGAGCAAAATGCATTTGCTGAAGATAATGAATGTGGGGAGAAGACAATGAGGAAATAGAGTAATTCAAAGCAATAAGGATAAAGGTGTGCCAGGTCAGGGATTTATTCAGAATTGTTTCATTATCAAAAAGATAATCCACATCCACCCTATATCCTTGAAGTACAAGTAAAGAGCAAAGTCGCCAGACAGGAGGTTTGAGTTTTGGATCCGTTTGGACCACAGCAACAAACCATAGTTGGTGCTGGGTAATTCAGAGCATAGTACTTCCAGTCATCACAATGTTTTCATGGGGCAGGGGCAGGGGCAGGGGCAGAGTCAGCACACACCTATAAAAACTGACTTTCTACTCTAGCTTTGGAAATTTAGCCCAAGTCTAAGCCAACAAAGATCAATCTTTGAAGAGGAATATGATGGAGAAAAGGGTACCATGGCTTGCATAATGAGGCTGTAGTCATGGAAGTGGTAATAGTAGTGATCTCACTAGATTTGAAGCTAAGGACCCTGCTTTATTGTGTTTTATGAAAATTAATAAAGAAAACAAAACCCTGCTCTATGCATCTTTTATGACCTATCAGTTATTGTACTTAATGGGATTTAAGAATTTTTTCTTGTCATAATCGCATAGGCACATGCACAAGCACATTACACAACAGGGAGAGAAAGAGAGAGAGGGAGGCACAGAGGGCAGGAGAGAGACAGAGAGAGAGGAAGAGAGGCAGAGACAGAGAGACAGAGATAACAGTGGTATTCATGAGTTTGAAATACTCTGATCTAGAAACGAGCACCTATGTTCACACAGTCATTTTCCAACCTCTTCTGGTTCTCAGAAGCCTAGGACACAACTCAGATTCCCAAAGAGTTGAGCAAAGCCACAGCACACATCTCATTGCATGTGACAAGGAAGCAATAATTGTCAAGCTATCATTTCTTCAATAAATACTTGGATGTAGAATCCATGCTCTATCTTTTTGCTTGATCCTGTCAATCTCCTTGGGGAATGCTTCATTTAAAATCACAGCTTTGGCATGTCCACAGACTATACATGGATTGCGCATGCATGCATAAATTTAAGCTTGTCAAATAACTCTAATGATCTGTTATCATGCCTCAAACTTTGTTGAAAAAAAAAAGCTTTGATCTTCTTTATTTCTAAATATAGAAAGCACATCAACATGAAGATTGATGTATTGCATGAAAGATAGTAGAAATGAGGTTTGAATTAGGGCTGCCTTTCTTTCTCTGAATGCTTTTGTAAATACCATGCACACTCATCAACTCAGAAAAGTGAGGGGGTACCTGGCCATTGCAGAATAAAGACATTGTTTTTCAGCTGTTGGCAAAACTCACTACTCAATTATATGTTGGCACCAAATCCAGATTCATTTCTTCTCTTTTTTTCCATTTTTTATGACCAGAAAAGTTTTGGGGTTCAAAAGTAGCTATTATGACTATTCCCAAAAAGAGTAGAAAATTATTTTGATCATCTGTTGCAGTTACACGACTATTTGCTTGTTCAAAGAGATGGGCAATAAAGCCAAGATGTAGATTAGTGGTCTAGACATGCCACCAAATGGTTGGGTAGTGATGTTTCCAGGAGGTAGTCTCAAGTACTTTAATCATCTAAGATATTTCTAGAATATAAAACACTGAATTTGTAAAATAAATATTATTGCCAATGTTGACATGGAGAGGAGTCTTTCATCTTCCACAACAGTTAATTTGAAAATGAATGTTAATACATCTCCTAAATTGCAATATATATATATATATAATATATATATATATATATATATATATATATATTATATATATATTGCTATTTTGCTCACTAAAAATATATGTTTTATTTACATATGTAAATAATGTAGACTTCCAACTTATTTTACTTTTGCTACAATGAAGATGGACTCCAGGGCTACCGTGTGCTACATAAGTGCTCAACAAACGAACTTTATCCCCGGCCTTGTTTTTACATTACATTTACTGAGTCAAAACCTCACTACATAATGGCCTTGAAGATACTGTGAACAGCCAGCAGGTGATAACTGCATGTCTCTTGGTTCTACATTCAAAGCAATAAATATTAAAGAATTATTTCACCATGTACATCTTATTTACACTCTTTGACATGTTTCATGCAAGTTTTAAACTTATTTGTTTAGTATTCAGTTATTTCTATTGAAAATAAACTTAGGGGGAAATGATAACTCTTTGACTTATTTCTTGTTTTGATAAAAACAATTCCAACAATTCTCTCACCCAATTAAGATTTGAATACAAAAATACACTGTAAGCAAATACATTAAGTTAGAGAGCTGAGATCTTTGTGCATCATCTTGATTTTAATGCTCTTTAATTTCTGCTTAGGAAGCAGTATGATTTCTGCAGCAGTGTAATTTCTGCAGTGTAGATTCTTGACAGAGTGTAATGTGCCTGGCCATGGAGATTATTTTTGAATTGTATAAGAGGTAAATGAATACTGGGCCTCATACAAAATAGAACATTATGAAAACTCATTATTACTATTATTTCATTAACACACTTTAACTGTATTATAGCAGTTATATTTGTAAATACTTTCCTGAGTGATTTTTCTCTGAGTCAGAGAAACTAACTCATAAGAAGCTCCAGAATAAAGAATGTCAGATTATAAATATCAAACAGAATCCAAACATTATTATATTGAGTGATTATCTTCAAAGTTCCCATTGCTAGATCTTGTCTTTTACATCAGAAGTTCCAAATGCACTTATCCATAGGGACTGAGCATATGAGATCAAGAGATTTATTATAAGCAACAGATTAAGAAAAATCTCCCATGTATGTGGGGCAACTGACTGCTTGCTAAAGAAAAAAAAAAAAAAAGCGTACACATGGAGCAGGGTCAATGAGCCATTTGTGGTATTCTGCAAGGGAACAATGTATGTCAAGATCAAGGTATGGAACTGCAACCAAAATCAAGCAAATCACCTGAGGTTACTTGCTTCCTTTACCTGTTTTTGGTTCTAGTGCAGAGGGACAATACTCTAGTATCCAACACTTTTAACATTTTCTGATAGGCTGCCAGAGAAGCTCCACTTTTGGACTGAGCAAAAAGCCTCCCTTAGACTGTCTTATGTGTCTGTACAGTGGGAACTAAATCCAGAGCATTGTACATATTAGGCACACTCTCTTCCCCTTGAATAATATCCTTAGACATTCATATTTTAATTTAAAATTGCATTTTAACAAATCCAAACTAAAAAAGTTGTCTGTATGGTAGATACTCCTCTTTTGACACATTAGGCTGGAACTCCACTACTGCTCCATTCAAGTGTTATAATAATTTGGAAGACAATTGTGATTAAGTGCCACTTCACTTCCATAACAGAACCTACGTTGTTGCAGATAAAAAGTGCAAACAAATTATTGGCTTTAATGACATAGTTGATATAATTTTCTCAGCGGCCAATATGTAAGATAGAGAAGCATGCATTTCCTGCCCACAAGAAACCCACTGTCTGGTAGGGGAGAAAGATAGATAAATGCAAGAATGCCATGCAAGTTACATGAGTTACAACAGATTTAAGAGCCCAGTGCTAAGAGAATATAGAAAGGCAATTACCTCTGCCTGGAGAAGTAGATTAGCTTCCCAGGGGGAGTGACTTTTGCAATAAGGCTTGAAGGTATGATATGATAATATCAGACTCAGCAAATTTTAAAATGTGATATTAGCTCCTTGTTGAGATGCACTCAGGAGGAGATGAGGTAGGAAGATCAGAATGGAGGGAGTGCTGCCCTTCACCTTTTGATACATCCATGTATAGGTTGTATACATCCATCCATAGGTTTTCTTTTACAAATGGATATCACCCAGAAACACCACTAACCCTAGATTTTCAGGAATTTCATTGCAACCAGAAAAGGGGGTTCAGATGTTGTGAATAAACACATTTCAAAACACTGATGGCAGATCTTAAAACATATATCAGGCATATATTCTGATAATGGTGGGAATAACAGTGAAAGTGTAAAATATGGGCTCATGAAACATTGAAATATGCAATTTAAAGCCATGAGAAGTCACAGCAAACAAAATAGCATTTACATGAAAAGGAGTTTACTACACAAAGGTATAGCATAAAATTCCTTTTTAGGTAAAATATAGCAGATAATACGCACACACACACACACACACACACACACACGCTCACCATAGTAAAGAACTTTTAAATATGTCTTATTACAATGGTAATTATATAGGAACGTTACAGAGCAAAATTTTATTTTTATCAGGACAAAACAGGGAGGTGTCATTAAAGAGTGTCAGCAGTAACGATCTTTGGTGAACAGTGCCATATTTTCATGGCAGTCTCATAAAACAGACGGGGATGATTATCTAGGAGCTAGGGAAGTGGCTCAGCAGTCAAAATCATAGGCTTCTAATACAGAGGATGTGGGTTCAATTTCTGTCTCTCACTTCTGTATTCCAGGCTCCAGAATATCTGAAGAATCATCTTTTCTTTATAGCTGGATAGAAATACAATCTGGACTTTGTTTCTTTGTGGATATCAAGAGATTATGAGTATTGCAACTACATAGATATGAATTATATTTAGAGTGAAAATAAGTTGTACAAAGTAGAAATTGGAGAAAAGAATGGCTTCTGAAAGTCTGGGTTATTTCTTTAATTTTTTTTTTTGGAAAAAAAAAAGAAGATATGTCCATGAAATATAAGCTTCTAGAGATAAACAAAAAATTCATATGCAACAATTTTCTTTACCAACATTTTAAATGTTTTTATTGCTCTGCATCATGAAATTTATTCTTGCGCATTTGATATATCTTAGATTCAAGTAAATATGAGACAGTATTTTCAGGACTATAATCCGATGTTTATTTATCAGGGAATTAGATTCAATTAACATACAAGACATGGGAAATCCATAAGTTGGATTTTCTTCTAGGTTGTATATAGTGTAAATTCATTACAAGTTTAGATGCAGCCCTCCTCTGCATACGTAGAAGACTAAAGTCTGAACAAGTACTGCAGCTACCTTATCTTGCTCATATTATTTTAGTCATTACCTAGGCTAGCAATGTTTATTTAGATGTGAAAAGACATAGAGATCGAGTCAGAACTCCAATATATCAAAAGCAGTAAAACCAGAATTGTCAAAGTCACAAATCATTTCTTAAAGGTCTAAACACAACTCCTACATAGTCTGTTTATTATGTTTTTCCTTACAGACTATAAATATACTTTTCTTATCTTAACAACCTTAAATTACTTTCACAAACTGATGTATTCATCTAAATAAATGTTCTTAAATTAAGACATTAATTTATCTGAAATAAGCACTTGTCAGTTACTGCCCATCACTCCATCTGCCAACATGTTTCTGAATCCTAATATTCTCATCCAATGCATTAATTGTCTTGGTGCTTAGAGACACTTAGCTGTTATATTTATCCTCTCTCTCCCCTTCCTTTTGACAAAATTATTGTTACTTCCTAGATCCCAGTAATTGTGGCAGCCACAAATGACAACAAAACAGAATTCATCTGTTCTTGTTTCTGCTCTCTGAACATTATACTTACTTAATAAGTCACCCATTAAAAGGCTTACTCAACCCAATCGACTTATTGCTGTACATGTATCTGATTAAGGTGCTATCTAAAAAATAGATCTTAATTTGAAATACATCCAGTATATTTGTGTTGCTATTCAAATATTACTTGAATGGGAATTTGACCCAAAATTAGAGGTTATCATCACTGTCACATCAAGAGCAAAGGAAGCTAAAGATAGGTCACTTTTCAAGATTATTTTGTTACACAAACGAGCTGTGCATAATTCCACAGCATTGCAGATGGCTGCAAAATCTGGATTTCAGATTAATTGCTTATAATATGTGCAAAATTTCTCAACACTTCAATGAACCCATGTAAAAGAGAAAGTATGCATCTAGGGGAAAAAATGAAACATTAGAGTGACCTTATTTTCCTATCAAAATCACCCGAATAATGCCTTTTAATTGAATCTGTTCAAGAAACTCCTATTTAAAATTCAAGTAAAAATATTTGTCATCAATGGGAGGAAAATTTACATGTGTCTTGAGTAAATTTTTCTGTTGACAGCCAGGAGCTCTCATTGATGGCAACTTAGTTCTCCATTTGGTGTCTACCCTTAGTAGATAACTCATGAGTAGACATACTCTGAAGAAGTGGTTTCATCCATAAACTCGTTCAAGGGAAGGATGCAGGCACTAAGTTATAACTACTCTTGAGTTTTAATTAACAGAAGCCTGAAACTCAAAATATCCAGGTTTGAACTCCTTTTTTTTTTCTTTTTTTAAAATTAGATATTTTATTAACTTACATTTCAAATGTTAGCCTCTTTGCTTTTCTTGGTCTGATCCCAAGACACAGACTTGCCTAGTGGGCTTTTCCTCATCATCTGCTCCCTCAACTTGTTGATTTTGGTTTTAATCAAATATCAGAATGTACATATATCATAGTCCTTTCTGAAACTGTCCTCAGCTGCTAATTGGATTCACACAATAATCTGAATTGTCATCTCCATTCTCTCCCCCCCCTTTTTTTTCTTCTTCACATCCTGTCATCCTGTTTGACTCCAAAGTTGCAGAGTTTGTATACTCTGTGCTGACTGACAGCTTCTTAGAGAAGCAGAGTGGAAAGTCGACCCACTCTCTAGTAGAAGTCTCTGCTCCAAGGTTCATTGGAATGAACCAACAACACTAAATAGGTTAAGTGACTTTTTAAGAGCACCTACAACTGGGAGAGGAAAATAGCAGTAATCTGGGGGGGAAATTTGAAGGAAAGAAAATGGAAGTGGATTGGGTAGATATTTATCAAAACACATTATATGCATGCTTAAATTTATCAAACAGATATATCAAAATAAATCCTTTCAGTTATCCATTCTCTCTATCTGCCGAAATGTTTTCTACATTTATTTGGTTACCTCTTAATTTCATTCAATTCATTGGTCAAACGTATTTTTCTAAACAAAGTCTTTGCTGGTATTATTTAAAGTTAAAAAGTACTCCCATTCTTCTCCCACGATATTAATCTTTTCTTACATAGCCCTTTTTATCACACTTACTACCTTCTAACAATCTATAAAATACACTTAAGTATATATTATATCTCTTTTTTGTGGACTGTGAACCAAAGACGGGTTTTACCAAATATAGTCAAAAATTCTAAAATAATTTCTTCCACACTTTGGGCACTTATTAACTGCTTTGTTAAAAATATATCATCACTGGTAGAGTTTTTTAACTTCCTCTCCATGATGATGAAATTTCCCTTTCCAAGAGTATTGTTGGTAATTTGTTGAATAATTTGACTAAAACATCAATGTCAGTGTTAGGAAAATTACAGAGAAATTTAGTATAGTTAATAGTACAGTCTGTTCCATAATTTGCTAGATCTCAGGGACACAATTTTATCGTTGGCCACATTTATTAAGACATTGTATAAATTTGTCCTTATTTCCTGTAAAGTATACTTACCCAATCATGATTTACAATGTCAATAAAAATAAAAATTCTACATTGCTAATGATTGGCCAACTCAAATTTAATGTAACAGAAGATAAATTGATTCCAGAGCATAATATTTTGATTTTAAACAGTAGCCTTCATAAAACATTAAGTGTGCTAAAATGTGCACCATTCTTCAATAAGTACATTTTATGTGCTTTTCATTCTATATCAGAGAATTTAAAATCAAAAGTGTAGAAATTTTTAGAACTTTGTTCAAAATTTTGTTTTTCAATGTAAAATGCATGAGATTTACATGCTTCACATTATGGCAGATGACACATATAAAAATGATTATGTGTGTGTGTGTGTTTATTCTGTTTGCATCTTTGCTATGGGTATATTCAATTGAGCTGTCTTACATTAGCTCTTTGGGCATTTTTTTTCCTTCTTATAGATATTCTGCAGTTCTTTAGCAATCACTGTTATGTAACCCACAAGCAATTGTTGTGAAGAAAATCCAGGGAAGTGTAATGAAGGAACTTTGCCCACAGTTCATTTAAAGAAAAGAGTGGGTGGTGGTAGAGAGGATTCCATTATAGGGAATAAATATAATGAGTAAATATTGCCAATTGCTGAGTGACTATCCCCAGGGAAACATGAGCAAACATGTCTTCACTGAGTACTGACAAGAGACTCAGGAAGTAGTTATTTCTTAATCTAGTTTGTAATCTGGTTTGGTAACTGTCTTAGTCAGGGTTTCTATTCCTGCACAAACATCATGACCAAGAAACAAGTTGGGGAGGAAAGGGTTTATTCAGCTCACACTTCCATACTGCTGTTCATCACCAAAGGAAGTCAGGACTGGAACTCAAGCAGGTCAGGAAGCAGGAGCTGATGCAGAGGCCATGGAGGGATGTTCTTTACTGGCTTGCTTCCCCTGGCTTGCTCAGCCTGATGTCTTATAGAACCAAGACTACAGCCCAGAGATGGTCCCACCCACAAGGGGCCTTTCCCCCTTGATCACTAATTAAGAAAGTGCCTTACAGTTGGATCTCATGGAGGCATTTCCTCAACTGAAGCTCCTTTTTCTGTGATAACTCCAGCTGTGTCAAGTTGACACAAAACCAGCCAGTACGGTAACCCAACACATTGATTACGGCTTTGCATTGGGCTTCGACTGAGCGGTTACCATGGGTAAGGAACATGAGTGATTCTTGGATAGCAAGATCACCTGGAAATTCCGCTGGAGCTCCCTATCCAATATACATCCCACTTCACCATAGAATTTTTTTTCCTTCACAACAATTGCTTGTGGGTTACATAACCATTGGAGGGACTTCCTGTGCCCAACTTCTGTTTAGTGAATTCCCTGAACCTGTAGACTATTAGTGATAGAACCTAGTGGGAAAACCCCCACTCAATTCCCGATTCGGCATGCACCCAAAAATCACGAAGGACCATCTTGATGTAATTACATAAGGTCATTTAATTACAGAACTCCGGACCGACATGCATCCCACACAGGATATAACAGATGTCGGCCACGAGGCTCGAAAGCTAGGGGATTTTATGGGGTAAGGGGTGTGGAATTCAGCATAGCGACACACTATTGACTTATTCAAATATCAGCAGAAAAATTACATGTACGTGCAGGGTGTCAAAGTTCTGTGAGTTGTTGACTCAGTTCAGATAGCCCTGTTATGTCTTCACATTCCCCTTTATCTTATGGTCAAGCTGTTCCCAGGAATGTTTTAACTATGGGGCATACCCGGGTTTGTTTTTCTTTTTTCTCAGCCCCAGGCAGCCTCTAGCTCACAAATTTCTGAGTTCTTTATATGACTTACAGGTCTGGAAATTTCATCTTTCTTTCATTAGTTTGCTAAGTATTATGAAAGACATGTTTTATTTTGAATTCAATGTTAGCCCTGCCACAGCATAAATGCTAGCCCCTACCCACAAAAAAAACAAAAACAAAAAAAAACAAAACAAAACAAAAAAAACATCCTCCCAAGAAAGGAAACAGGTCATTTGGATGGTTAAGGGTCCAGTAGATTTCTTGGATCTATAGACAACAAATGGATGAGATTTCAAAGGACCAATATCTTTTTTTGTTTTTGTTTTTGTTTTTGTTTTTTTCGAGACAGGGTTTCTTTGTGTAGCCCTGGTTGTCCTGGAACTCACTCTGTAGACCAGGCTGGCCTCGAACTCAGTAATCCACCTGCCTCTGCCTCCCAAGTGCTGGGATTAAAGGCGTGAGCCACCACGCTCAGCCTAGGAGCTAATATCATATGTTACCTTATCAATTGTATAAAAACAAATACTTCCAGGAAGTAGGGGAAATGTGTGATAAAAGTTTAAAAGGAAAAAGATATTATGTGTCTAATATGACTTTTGTTGAGAGATCTCACAGTTAGAAGAAGGCAAAAGAGCTGTATAAGAATCACTATCAGGCTGGTGAGATGGCTCAGTGGGTAAGAGCACCCGACTGCTCTTACGAAGGTCCGAAGTTCAAATCCCAGCAAACACATGGTGGCTCACAACCATCAGTAATGAGATCTGACTCCCTCTTCTGGAGTGTCTGAAGACAGCTCCAGTGTACTTACATATAATAAAAATAAATTAACCTTAAAAAAAAAAAGAATCACTATCGATGTTGTGAGATCTGAGGCAGCCCTGAAGAGTTCTTCAATGGTAACCAGCAAAGGTAAGAAATATAGAAATCTAAAAATTCATTTCTAGAAAATGTTCAGTGAGAGTCGAATATTATAGGCAAAGCCCTCTGTTAAATATTGTCAAAAATAAAGAATAAAAGTATAGCTCTTTCCACAATGTTTCTTCTTAGAGGATTCATTATTATTGTAGCCTTTATAAAGTACTTGTCATATGCCATTTCCTCTGCACAGTACCATTTATTTATCACATTTAATTGTATATGAGAATAATGAAGGCTCAGAGAGGTAAAGTAACTTGAACAAGTTATAACACTTTGTGAGTACTAAATTCATCTTATTCCATTCCTAACCCTTTACACTCTGCCATATAAGCATCTAAAAAGGAGAGACAATCTTTCTGTCTGTGTTTGTGTGCATACATGTGTATGAAACACTGTAAAACATAAAAAAGTTGCAAATTTATATACCAAGTTGTTCCTGGAAAGTCACATAGAAAAATGTATATGTATGAAATCATTAATGATTACCTGGCACTTAAGATTACATTGCAATGTATGCAATTTATCCAGATCCGTTCTAAGCAAAGGATAAGCATAATTCTTAGAAAGCTCAGTATCTTGGTCATAGTTAGAGCATTAGCGAAGAACAATATGGGCAGCTTGTGCCCAAGGACTTACATTGCTGTTAGAACTATAACATATTTATCCGAATAGAAGCTGTAAAATCAGAAACGGCTTCTAGAAAGAGCTATACCTCTGGATATATATGTTTGGGCATCAAGTAAATAGATATTCTAAAAGTGATAGTTGAGTTTTCAAGAGGAAAATAGAAAAATAAAGAAATGAAAATGAAAATAGAAATGTAGAACATTCTTATAGGCTACGGTGTGACATCAAGGTGAACTGGCATAGAACATCATAGAAGACTTTAAATAGATTGATTGGAGGAGAGAAAGTGGGAAGGGGGATCATCAGAAATTTAAATACTGTATATATGCTACCTACTAATGTGTTCATTAAAAAGTTATCTTGTTTTGTTACTCAAAAGGCCATCACTGGCAACTTAAAATTCTTAAAAACCAAATTCTAAGGGTTAAAAAGTAAGTGGGTATCATTAAAGGAACAAACTTGATCTTCTTTTCAATGGCAAATTCAGGCAGTGTTAGCATCGTGGTACCCTGTGTAGGATGGGAATGAAAATGAAAGATTGCGGGGTTCAATGGTAGGTTGATTTTCACCTCATTCACTTGGTGAGAGACTCGTTCATCTCATTGATTTTTCAGTGCTAAACAAGTCATGTTCGCTTGTTCATTAGAGATTGCTTCATTTCTGTTCAATTCATATTTTTTTTCATACCAGTTTGGCATTTGTGTGTGTTAGAGCTCTGCTTCATAGAGTGTATAATTCCCAACTATTGATGGATGTGACATCCGCACTCTGAAATATGAAAGTGCACGAAATGCAGCCTCATCACAAGGAGCACAGATGCAAATTGACTGGAGCACACTGAATGGTTGTTTAGCATCACTATATTTATCAAAGCCCTTGTAGAATAGTTCTTATGTCAAGATATGAAATAACAATAAATATTAAGGAAATAAAGATCTATACAAGCATTTATTTGAATACAATAAAAGAATAAGTATGGGTCCCTTAGCTGACTCTTAACAGATTTTATTAGGCCTGTATATTCTATTTTATTATAGAGCCATAAAACAACTCAACAAAAATTAACTGTACTAATTCTGTACTATTTACTAAAAGAAACTTCTGCTTGAATTCATTGCAAGTTTTGCCTGAGAAAATGCTAAATAATCAAATCTTTCTCTCCCCTAACAGAATATTCTGAGTATAACACAGAAGGCAGTATTTCAGTATCTAAGTGCTAGTGGTTTTCTGCATGGAAAGTCACTTCCTTCATACTCCAGTGTTATAGGCTCAACTGCTCTGCAACTTATGGTGTGAATTATAGCTCCAGCCTACCTCTTTTAACTTCACTTGAGGGATCAGCAAGTTATGATCAACTGGTTTCTTTATTATTATTATCTAAAGAATTGTTGTCAGAATGTGATTCTGGCAGAAATGTGCCATCAGAGATAAGTCAGTATGTAAAATGTACTCCTGGGGCAGGAATAAACACTTTTCTAAAATCTAAGGGAAACAGTTTGTATTCTGACTTAAATAGATGGTTTAGTGATTTTTTTTTTAGATATTGTATTTATATGTATATATATATTTTTTTTTCAAATGTTATCCCCTTTCCTGGTTTCTCCTCCAAAAACTCCCTCTCACCTCCACTCCCCCTCCCCCTGCTCACCAACCCACCCACTCACCAACCAACCACTTGCTGGCCCTGGCATTTTCCTATACTGGTTGGGTGATTCTAAAATAATAATTTCATCAATTCTTGGGACACAGACCAGTTAACTGGCAGGCAAAGATTTAAGAAATAAACACAACCTGGGTAACCACCAGAGCAGGAGACTTTTAGCAATCAATAAAAGGGAATGAGTTTAAATGGTCATTCCTGTTATTTTTAGGTTGTGTCTATTTTTAAAGGCCTTTAGAACTTAAAGAAATCACATTCTCTTATGCTATGCAAATTATCTGATTTGTTTAACCAGAATAAAGCAACCCATGATATTTTATGATGAAGAAAAGCTTGAATAAATAAGTTACTATGTCCTTTCTACTCATGCAAGGAAGTGATAAAATATAGAACAAAAATATATTTTTAAATTATTTCTTGATCCAAGATGTAAACCATATTTCTTGGAAGATCATATTATATTATACTATATTATATTATACAATGTTTTATATTATATATAAAACAACATAATGTTTTATCCTTTAAATCATTATTATAATGAAAAATAAGCATTCATTTGCTGAATAAATCTATTCATCTACATATAATATCTGAACTTAGGAGTAAAGAATTCAGAATGTTTTTACTAGTTCTTAGGAGACAATATTAACTATAAAGATTTTCTTACTCTCAGATGAAACTGACAGAGTATATCTAAATCTCAACATGTCATTTTTCCCAATTACCAAGCCATATTTCTGCAACTACCAAGTATCTGCTGATTCAACTCAGTCCTTCCATTACATACATTTCGCATCAGATCCCCAAGGTTAAAAGTCCAGATCCACAAGTGTTTAATCTCGGCAGATGTCCATCAAGGCACAAGGTTTTTTGACCAACCTGCTAAAAGTAGAGGCCCTATGTGATGTCTTAGGAGTTTGATTGATTTTTGTTTTTAGAGTAACCATTTAAAGCAGCTTGAGAAATGTATGTGTTTGCCTATTATAAAAGATGTTAAAAGATAAGGATGGAGCAAAGGGTGAAAACTCCACACAAAATCCCTTCCCTAACCAAGAAGCTATCTTCACTCAGTGGAAAAGGAAAAATCAGTTTATTACAATATCGTGTCCCTGGGTTTATCAACTATACTCCAGGGCAAGACACCCAATGTAAAGGAGTAATTGGCCAACTCTGGGCTTGTCCAGCTACACTGTCAAGCCCCATGAGTGCAAAAGGAAATCAGCTAGCAGAAAAAGTCTTTGGCTGTTTCTACAGACATTTCAGTGCAAATCAGGGTTGGCCAACTCAACCTTCAAGCCCTCTTTACTCTCCATCTGGCTATAGGGCTGAACCAAGTACTGCCATTTTTGGTAATCCTCTTTGAAACTTTTTGATGGCCCCTAGTCATCAGTTATTTCATTTGCATATAAAAGCTATTCTCCCTCCTACTGTCTGTATATTCATGTCATGCATATTACTGCAATCCCTCAATGGTTGGATGCTCTCCATTGGAGCATTCAAGTACACTGATAGGAATGGTGTTTCTCCTCTATTTTTTCCTAATTTCATGGGAAAATGGTTTTCTTCCTTATGCCTGTTTCAATCAGATATTCAAAGAAGACTTGAAAGGAAAGAAGTCACCCAGTGTGACCAAGTCACATTATGTTTTGTGGCATATGACTTCATTTCTACTTATTTATTTGTTTTTGTTTTGTTTTGTTATTGCTTTGTTTCTTTAGAAAAAGGTCTCCGAAGCTACAGTTGACCTGGCATTCACTATGAAGATTATACTCACCTTAAATACATAGAAAATTGCCTGCTTATTCTTTCCAAGTGCTAAGATTAAAGGCATGTACCATGTGCCTGGATCTGTAGTGAATTTTCAATTTTTATAATGTAGAGGTCATATTTTTCTCACCACTAATTTTAAAATGTGAATTCGCCATTTTCATTAAGCAGGAGAGATGGCTTGACTGAGCAAACACTTCATACAAGCCATGGGGAATATATATGACCAAAATACTACTTTAGTGAGTTTTCCAGCCTCAAACACTTAAACACAGTGCTAGTCCTTGGTAAGCTTGATATGCCTCTCTATGACTGTCACATTTTGGGTGGCTCCTTTATGTCCTCACTAATTCACTAATGAGTAATTCACTAATCATTTACTGGAGAATGACCGTGTGCCAACCAATTCCTCTAGTGTTGACCATTCCCACAAGTTGATCCCAGTCTGACACAAGGAATCAATCTAGGGGCCACTTGTTAAGAATAACTACAGTGTGATGATACAAGCAGCTGGAGGGACAAATCAAGGATCTGTAGAACTAGATGTTCTCAGAAGAGGGTCTACTAGACTTCTAGAGGATAAGAAGAAATAGACAAATACTAGAGACATGTAGCAAGGAGGGAGAACATGTCCAAAAAGGAGGAACTTTATGCTTGTTGGTGCAAAAGTATCTTTTACTTGCTTCTAATAATTATTGTCTCTAAGGCTTATGAACTCAGTATGCTCACCTGGGCTTAGTGCTGGAAACTTCTAACTTCTATACAATCTTATCTAGGCCTAGAATGTTTTCAGCCTCTGAGAACTACTGCTGAATAAGCTCACCCAGTCCTAGTCATTTGTGAACTCTGGCTAGCTTGTCAACTCAGCTGTGCTGGCTCAAACTCTTCTCCAAGCTGACTGATGCAGTCTGGCTTC
Source organism: Mus musculus (assembly GCF_000001635.26). Classification (NCBI taxonomy): domain Eukaryota; kingdom Metazoa; phylum Chordata; class Mammalia; order Rodentia; family Muridae; genus Mus; species Mus musculus. The sequence goes on along the minus strand of NC_000074.6, from coordinate 50,351,715 downwards.
TCTCTCTGCCTCTCTGCAATTGTTCTGCGTGACCTCAAAGTAACTCATGCAATAAGTCCTAATCTTCTGCCTCTTTATCAATCTCTGGCTCACTCTGTGTTCAGCTGTGTCTAGCTTGTTCTTTCTCTACAACTTGATTCTGGACAACTGTCCTGGTAAAATTGCTAAAACTGCCTCCTGCTCTCTCTATATATATATGCACTGGCCCTATAGCAGCTTCCCTTTCCTCTCTGTTCTAACCAGAGTTGGGTGATTCTATTCTGTGAAATCTTTCTCTGATTTGTCACTTTGTTACTCAGTTAGACATCCTTTTCAAAAATGTGTGCTTCCTTCAACAAATTAACTTTATCTTTGTAGTTTGGGATTAAAGGTGTGATTGGGCACGTCTATAGTCCAGCAAGAGAGTTTAAAGGTATGTACAAGGCATACCACAACTAGGAGTTTTTCCTTTTTCTTTTCCTTTTCCTTTCAGTAACTAACACAGTGTTCACAGTTCCCAGTGTGACCAAATATCCTGAAATATGTTGGGAAATCTGTAACTGCACTGATGAGGGATGAGATGGCTACATTTCGAGATGAGAGATTTTCACTTGAAGCCTCATACATTTAAGTACAGTACTAGTTCTATGTAACCTTTATATTTATTCCTCTGGTTGACAGTCTAATATTAATATATATTAATTATATTATATTATTATATTATATTATATTATATTACTATACATTTTGTATATTATTATTATATTATATAAAAATAATATAATTATACTCAAAAGAGAGAGAGAGAGAGAGAGAGAGAGAGAGAAAGAGAGAGTATAACTGAGAAGTGAGAGAAGCATTTGTTTAATGCCCTGTGTAGACCCTCAATGTTAATCCTCAATCAAAAGACCATCAGTGGACTTCTGTAAGCAAAGTTGTGCTACTCAGGGGATGTAAAGAGGCATTAAGGCTGGTGCTCTGAATCTATGCAATGGCAGTAATAAAAAGAAGCTACTAAAATAATCTCACTATATTTTAGTGTGACGTCATTTTTTTTTCAGTCTGGAAATATTCAACCCTCTAGCTAAAACAAAAGTACCTCAAGATAAAACCAATGCTATAATGATTATAGAAGTTCTCTAGATCAATCAGATCTTACATACCAATCATACTAAAAGCTAATCATGTTCTGTTTTCTAAGCTTTATAAAATTTAGTGTGTCCCTTCATTTGCTTTTCCTAGTTTGTTTGCCTTACTTATATTTTATTTACTCTCATGTGTACCTGTAATCTTCTGTAACTTGTTTTGCTTAAAAAATGTGGAGAGAAAATATTCTCTTCATCAAAACAAAACATGAAACCATAATCCCACTTAATTAACTTAGATCTTAACTTTGGATCAAAAATATTTAACATAACGCAAAAATCTTTATTTATTCTCCCAAATATAACAGAAGAATAAAAGTTAAGAGTAATTCCAAACTTTTAAAAATTGATCTTGGGCTGGTGAGATGGCTCAGTGGGTAAGAGCACCTGACTGCTCTTCCGAAGGTCCGGAGTTCAAATCCCAGCAACCACATGGTGGCTCACAACCATCTGTAACAAGATCTGACTCCCTCTTCTGGAGTGTCTGAGGACAGCTACAGTGTACTTACATATAATAAATAAATAAATCTTTAAAAAAAATTGATCTTGATCATTCTGTGCTAGTGAAAGAATTCAGACAAATAATACATCCTATTTAAATGTTAAATGCTTTCCCACAAACATTGATGGAGATTGGTTCAAGCGAGTAAATTTAGAAACACAAGACTCTAACCATCATTTCTGTTTCTGATTTCTGAAATTTCCATGAAACTACAACTTGTTTTTACATTTTATTTGCAAAACACTGCAAACTCATTGAAAATAAAGTCCCATCTGCCCCTGGAAGACAAAAGCTTAGCAGTAATTTTTAGCCAATTCTTTTCTCCATTCTATGCTAATTGTGCACTTTCCTTGCTGATATTGACATGGTTCTGATTAACCTGACATTGACCTCTTTTTCACTCATTGGATTTAATAAAATATTTGGTTTGTATTCGCCTTGGATAAAGGAAAGTGAGTGAATTAGAAAAATGCATATGCTTTACTGCTGGCACCTAAAACACGCAGAAAATGGGACTGGAGTTAGAAAACTAGAAAGGCTTGTGTGTGTGTGTGTGTGTGTGTCTGTGTGCGTGAGTGTGTCAGAGACAGAGAGAGATAGAGGGAGAAAGGGCGAGAGAACATGACAGGTATGAGGAACATTTGAAAATGTGAGTTGGAGTGAGAGAAATGTGATTGACAAACACTGTATGAAAAAATTACCTAAAAATATTATTTGAAAAGAATTTTGCATCCTCCCTATCCACCCCACTCCCACATACACACTATATAATAACAACTGGCCTATCAGCAGCACATTCCTAACGGAAGCTGCAGAATATCTATGGAGTTGTGGGATACTTCCTGCACATCTTGCTGTATTTATTGCAAATTAAAAGTGACATTGTAGGAAACGTAACATGTTTTCTTTGGAAAATGCAAATGAAATGTGCAATGAATACTATAAAATTTAAATGATATTATTGACAGATTCATTAGCTATGAGTACTCAAAATACTTTGATTTCAAGGCAAAAGTAAAAAAATACAGAAAAAATAAAAGATATCAGTTTTCGGTTTTACAGCTATATATTGTAAATTGTGATACATTTTGGCTTTCTAAAATTGCCAAGGTCATATTTAGAATTTTACTTTCTGTATTATATATGGAGGGACAAAATACAGCTTGGGTACAATATTTGTACTGTAATTTGGTACAAAAGTTATCAGGAAGATTGTTTGAACCAATTTGTTGTTATGTTTCATAAAGCTTTTATTTAGAATACAAAAGAAACATGCTGTAGAATGCAATAACATTGAATGACTGAGCCTCCATTTCTGTCAGGCCATGTGGTCAAATATTTGGCATTGTATTCCACTGTCATTTATTGTAGGCGTGAGTTAACCGTTATCCTAAGTTCTAAACCATCCTTGTAATGGACTTAATATATCTTGGTATTTTCTTTCTATATGAAAAGCAATACGGATATCTGATCCATAGAATCACCAGAAATGTCCTATGCACAAGGTTGTAATGACAGGTAACTCTGGCACAACAGACTCCTGTTCTTAAATTTATCACCATCACCATCATTATCATTATCACCAGTCATGGCTATTATGTGCCAGCTAAAAGAACCTGCCTCTTAGTATTAAGTAATATAGTAAGAGTATAGGCATTTGCCTTGCAAATCCAATGATATAATCATCTTTTCTATGTGCATGCACTTCAAAAATAATGTAAATTTAATGATACCTAAGAAAGAGTTTTTCCCTGACTTAGATTAAAAACAAATACCAGTGAGTATGTCTAATCAACTGTATAGATAAAAATTACATTCAGGATAAGTATTTTAAATGCTATTGAAGCTCTTATTTGACAATATTCCTATGCCCAAATTGAGTCATCTTAGTTCCCTTAAAATATTTCTTCCTTCAAAGACATATGAATAACAAGAAACATATGGAGAAAAATAACCAAAACAAACACATAAAATTAGGCTTGACCAATCATTTGACCATGAAATGGAATCCTGTTTGTACTGTCCTCATTGACTGCACCTTCTATTTAAAAAATGAAAAAAAATGTATCCTTAAAAGGGGTTTTACAATAGGTGCAAGCTAATGATGTGATCTTTAGTACAACCTATCTTTATATTTAGGATAGAAATCCATTTGCAATTTCAGAACATACCATTTTATACCTAAAGTATTACTTTTAGCTCCACACAATTTGCAGGAGTTAGAGAGGAAGCTTAGTGAAGCAGATGCATTTCTTATACCTTGCAAGTTCATTTTACCAATTGAAAAATAAACAAACAAACAAACAAACAAACAAACAAAAAATAGTAAGAATAGTCTCCCACGCCTACCCAGGGCAAGTGTTAATATAGTGCATATGCAATTTGGAGAAAAGGGAATATATTTGGTAGACAGAACCAATTTTTGAGTCGCTTAGTATTTATATTTCATATTACAATTATTTATTTTATCTGTGTTTTTACATGTATATGTGTATCACACATTGTTTAGTGTCTATGCAGGTCAGAAAATCCATCAGATCCCTGGAATTGGAGTTCTGAATGTTTGCTAGGCAATATGTCTGTTGTGGGACTTGAGCCTATATCCTCTGCAAGAGCAATTCATCTTCTTAACCACTGAGCCATCTCTCCACCACATGTTGACTTGTTTCAAAATATGAGACCGGTCTCCCAACCTATGCTAGTCTTCCTTTCCTCCCTCCATACTTCACTACAACTAGGGAACAATTGAAATTAGTGTGCAATTACAAAGATGCTCTGAGCCCCTCTGTGCAGACCTAAGAAAAGACTTAATGGGGGAGTTAGCACAGTGAACTCCATGCTGAAAAATGAGCCAAATCTGGGAGCACATCAGGTGGTTGAGAGTCCATTTTCACTAGGCACTGACTAGGAGTGTTGTTGTGTGGTCTTCTTACTTTATTTTGACTTTGCCTTCTTCTTTCTTGCCTTTGATTTCCTATCAGTATAAAAGCATTAGGGTCAGAACTGTAGTAAAGGTTTGTTACAGGGTTTAATGAGGGTGCACATCTAGGTGCTTAAAGAAATACAAAGACCATGGTAGGTGTCCAGGAACTGTTACCTTTATAAGTTACTTATTGAAAGATATATGACCTTGTGAAAGACAGGTATTTACTTGGACAATCACAAGGATTCATGAACTCACCTATGAGTGAGGACAAAAATAGGATAGTTGACTATCCCTGTAAAAATGATCAGTTAGCTGAGTTTGGCAATATATGTCAGTAATCTCCCAAAGGGGCAGCAACATGGTGATTTAGAGATCTACACAGACTACTTAGTATCTTCTAATCTAGATTGTACTGTATAGTTAGCCCTGTCTAAAACATGCACAAGAATTGTATACATTTGCCAAGAGAAGGAACTACAAGCTAAGAAAGTGCAATATATGCACATATTGAGGTTGGAGGAGGAACTGGGCTCAATTTCCCAGCTGGAAAGGTAACATACCATTGATTGGACTCAGGCAAGTCAGTCAAGACATTTTCTACATTTGTTCAGTCTGCTTGCCCAGTCACTCTTTCTTCAGTGCATCTATCCTTTTGGTGGGAATTCACTTCTCATTCACACTAGTGAAATGCACAGGAAAAAAACTTTTTGCTTCTTATAGTTAGCTTCTTATATCATTTTGAAAATTCACTGTTATTTACTCTTCTAGCAACAACCAAGGTTTTGAGACACATGTCAGTAGATACTGTTAAGAGAATTCTTTGATGTTTTTAGACATATTAACATCATGGAAAGAAAGAAAGAAGTAAAGTGGAAAATTTTGAGAGAACCATGATTTGGCTTTTTGGAGACTCAAAGGTTTTTATTTGGGAATCAAAAGTAACAAGGGAAAACTTAAAATTAAGAAATAAAAATTGTTTCTAATCCATTTGTGTCTCTCCAGTGGAACTGACTGAATATTCTACAAATAAACATATTTTCCCTTAGAACTCAGTTATACAGTAGAGAAACTAAGGGCCAGCCAGTTCAGAAATCTTGGAAGAATCACTCACTTGTAAAAAAGTTTTCCAAGCAGACTATGGAGGCTAATATTTAAGAGTTCTCTACCTTATAGAAAACAGGTTTATGCGGATCCTATACAGTATCCCTGTGTTGTGGTTTGCAACCAAAACATTTTAAGAAACAAGAGAATGCCTTTGAAATATCCTTTCCACTATGGCAGTGTTAACAAGGAATAATCCACAAGGGGTTACAAAAGACTTCCTGATTCATGGGATAAAGTTTCTATTTTTTTCTCTTTTTGCTCATGAAGTCATTATCCACTTAATTTACTAATATACACCACCCTGAGGAATTGAAAAAAATCATTTATTTTCTGTGGGGTGGGTCTTGTAGCATTGATACAACATAGTGAAACAGAAAGTTACTCACAATCAGTGACAAAATGTTAGAAGAGTCAAGGCTAGAGCGAGAATGAGCAAGCATGGTAATCAGACCTAAGGTTTGGAGCAGTAGTTGTAAGTTTCTGGTGTTTTTAAGAAAAACCAAGCATATAAGTTTATTTACAATAGAGGAGAAAAGTTCAAGACTGAAATGCCTTTAGAAAGTGCTATGCACTTTTATGCTTGGCTCTTCTAGCTGCAACAATAATGCATACTTTAATATTAAGATGATCTTGAGTAATTTGTTTTCTTTAATTAAAAGTTCATCCATGTTAGTGAAATGCTAAATTTCAAAAGTTAAATTCCCTGGGCTAAATTTACTCTTTTCTTCATGCACTGAGAAGCATTTTAATGCAGCCTCTAAGAACTGCTGTTACCTATGGAGTGTAGCTGGTTCAAGATCAGCAAGCCACAGCTCAGTGACTAAAGGCTAACAGCTCCCATATGGAATTTATAAATGTAATGTGCTCAAAATCAGATCTGAATTTCTCTATGTCTTCTTCAAAAGCAGCCCTTCTTAGCACTCACCTATAAATGAGTTTAGGGCACTCCTCTTACCAACAAACATTTGAGATGTTCTGTTCACAAAAATAATCTCAATACTCATATTCAGTTTTATTGAAAATAGGTTCTTCTCTTATACAAGGTTCCCGCTCTCCATTTCTCTCAGCTCTCAGTCAATCTTCCTCTTCCCCCAGATTCACTTCCCTTTCATTTACCTTCAGAAAAAAATCAGGCCTCTATGACATAACAACGATAAAGCAAGATCTAAGGAAGATAAGGCAGAGTACCATATATTGAGGCTGGACTAAGGAACCCAACAGGAGATAAAGGAGTACCAAGAGCAGGCAAAAAGATTAGCGTTATACTGCTCCCACTGCTACGATTCCCACAAAAACACCAAACTAACAGCTATGATAAATATACAGAGGACCTGGTGCACAACCATGCAAGCCCCATACTTACTGTTTCAGTCTCTGTGAGCCTATGTGAGCCCTGTGTAGTTGATTCCATGGGCCATATTCTCCTTATGTCCTCCTTTCTTTCTGACTCAGTTTTTCTTCCCTTTCCCCTCTCCTGCTGGAGCCTCAAGGGGGGAGGGACCAGATGGAGACCCCTTAATTTAGATTCTATCTCTGCATAATGCCTGGCATGGGTCTCTGCACTTACTCACAAATGCTACCCAATAATGCCTGTCTGATGATGAAAGAACAAGGTGTAGATCATTGAGTATAGAAGAATATCATTGGGAATCATTTCTTTGGTTCTATTCTTTGTCTCTAGCCTATCCAGATGGCTCATGGCCATCCAGGCACTGTAGGGCATGCCCTTCTACTCTTGGCATGGACTTCAAGTAAATCCAACATTGGTTGTCAAAGAGACTAGAACATGGGTGTAGGCTCCATGCAGGTACCAGACCCACCTCTCTATGTTCAAGTAGCTGTCTTAATGGTGTTCTCCGCAATAGGTCCCTATTATCAGTTTTCAGAGCCAGACACACTGTCTTATCATTAGCCTAGATTATTTGGGGGCCACCAATTCATATTTATAAATGTATATTTAACCTCAGTTTGTTTTTATTTTTTTTCCATTTTTTATTAGGTATTTAGCTCATTTACATTTCCAATGCTATACCAAAAGTCCCCCATATCCACCCACCCCCACTCCCCTGCCCACCCACTCCCCCTTTTTGGCCCTGGTGTTCCCCTGTACTGGGGCATATAAAGTTTGCAAGTCCAATGGGCCTCTCTTTCCAGTGATGGCCGACTAGGCCATCTTTTGATATATATGCAGCTAGAGTCAAGAGCTCCGGGGTACTGGTTAGTTCATAATGTTGTTCCACCTATAGGGTTGCAGATCCCTTTAGCTCCTTGGCTACTTTCTCTAGCTCCTCCATTGGGAGCCCTATGATCCATCCATTAGCTGACTGTGAGCATCCACTTCTGTGTTTGCTAGGCCCCGGCATAGTCTCACAAGAGACAGCTACATCTGGGTCCTTTCGATAAAATCTTGCTAGTGTATGCAATGGTGTCAGCGTTTGGATGCTGATTATGGGGTGGATCCCTGGATATGGCAGTCTCTACATGGCCCATCCTTACATCTCAGCTCCAAACTTTGTCTCTGTAACTCCTTCCATGGGTGTTTTGTTCCCAAATCTAAGGAGGGGCATAGTGTCCACACTTCAGTCTTCATTCTTCTTGAGTTTCATGTGTTTAGCAAATTATATCTTATATCTTGGGTATCCTAGGTATGGGGCTAATATCCACTTATCAGTGAGTACATATTGTGTGAGTTTCTTTGTGAATGTGTTACCTCACTCAGGATGATGCCCTCCAGGTCCATCCATTTGGCTAGGAATTTCATAAATTCATTCTTTTTAATAGCTGAGTAGTACTCCATTGTGTAGATGTACCACATTTTCTGTATCCATTCCTCTGTTGAGGGTCATCTGGGTTCTTTCCAGCTTCTGGCTATTATAAATAAGGCTGCTATGAACATAGTGGAGCATGTGTCCTTCTTACCATTTGGTGCATCTTCTGGATATATGCCCAGGAGAGGTAATGCTGGATCCTCCGGTAGTACTATGTCCAATTTTCTGAGGAACCGCCAGACTGATTTCCAGAGTGGTTGTACAAGCCTGCACTCCCACCAACAATGGAGGAGTGTTCCTCTTTCTCCACATCCACGCCAGCATCTGCTGTCACCTGAATTTTTGATCTTAGCCATTCTGACTAGTGTGAGGTGGAATCTCAGGGTTGTTTTGATTTGCATTTCCCTGATGATTAAGGATGTTGAACATTTTTTCAGGTGCTTCTCTGCCATTCGGTATTCCTCAGGTGAGAATTCTTTGTTCAGTTCTGAGCCCCATTTTTAATGGGGTTATTTGATTTTCTGAAGTCCACCTTCTTGAGTTCTTTATATATGTTGGATATTAGTCCCCTATCTGATTTAGGATAGGTAAAGATCCTTTCCCAATCTGTTGGTGGTCTTTTTGTCTTATTGACGGTGTCTTTTGCCTTGCAGAAACTTTGGAGTTTCATTAGGTCCCATTTGTCAATTCTCGATCTTACAGCACAAGCCATTGCTGTTCTGTTCAGGATTTTTTCCCCTGTGCCCATATCTTCAAGGCTTTTCCCCACTTTCTCCTCTATAAGTTTCAGTGTCTCTGGTTTTATGTGGAGTTCCTTGATCCACTTAGATTTGACCTTAGTACAAGGAGATAGTTTAGCAAGTCATCATGCTTCCTATAGATCGTGAAGACCTGAGTTTAATCTTCAAGACCACATGATAAAAGGGGAAAACCAAATGCAGCAAATTATCTTATGACTCCACATATGTGCTAAGGCAAACATATGTGTGGTTCCATAAATGCACTCTCTCTCACACACACAAACACACAATTTTAAAAGATTAACAAAACACAGACAATTATCGTTTTAATATGTTAATCTCAATTTTAATTGTTTAAAAATGGGTTGGTACTTGTTAAGAAAAATGCAGCCTCATATGTGTAGTTTGGTTTTCTAGACCTTAAGTTAATGTATTTTGTTTCAGTTGCAGTTTATAAAGCTATTCAGTTGTAGGTGGCATTTGTTCTTAGCATCATAAAATGTAGCTGATAGAAATAATAGACAAATGGAAAACAATTGGAAGAGGCAACAGTTGACTGAAACGAGTTTGTAAATTCCTCAAATTTATCCCAAAATAGTTCGTAATTTGTAAATTGTATTCATCTGTAAATTGTAATGTTTACCACATAAAATCATCATCTGTTTAATAAAATAGCATGTGGTTTGATAAATGGCTTGAAGCTGCCTTTGTATTTCTAAAAAGCAATATTTAACATTTTCATTTGCTTGTTTAGTTGGTTTTGTGTTCTGACTACAGGGTCTCGTGAGTTCAAGGGGGGCACTGACCTCCCTATGGAGAGAACAGTTTTGGAAGACACTGTTAAAAATAGAGTCCTGTAGAAGACTGAAGTGTTCTCACTGTAATCAGTCAAGTCATTGACTGATGAACCTGAAGTCAAATTTCTTTAAGATGTTTTCACAATGACTCAAAATTTTCATTAGTATCTCAAATATTAAAATGTGAGTGGTTAGCTATCATTCCTTCTGTTTACAAAAATAAAGCCAATAGAATTTTCTGACTGTTCCAAAGAAGATGGCTCAAGAAGGTACTGTCTTCTTGCATGATAATATTATACACTTACCCAATAAACTAACCTTCTTATATGTAGATATAATCTAAACATGTGGAAATATTACCTTATATGCAAAGTATTTTGCGTTTACATGTATAAAACAGGCTACATTTTATCTAACCTGTTTTTTTTTTCAAATTTCCCTTTCTATGGTTCTATCGTAGTAATTGTTTTGCCATGTAGAATTCAGAACAACAAATTCTGTAGAATTACTTGCAAATTGTATTTTCCACATTCCAACAACATTAATAGCTATGCATACACACAACACAGGGCAAACGTTGTAATTTTCATCAAGTTTCAAAGGCAAGATTGTGCTTTGTCTCCAGAGGTTTGATGCCTCTGGATTGAATTCACACTTGTCTCCTGTGTTGTAAAGCATTTTCAAGGCGATGAGAGCAACTGTGACTTGCTACTGTCACCCTGTCTTCTTGGTGCTGATAGGTTAATATGACTACTTCTGCAGCTTGACTCAGAGCATTAGTCCAACCAAGTGAAAATGACATTTCTCAGAGACTGCGTCAACCACTATGCCTATTTACCTGTATTTCTATCTCAGCCTTGTGGAAAATGAGATTAGAATTGTTTGAATAATGGTATTTGTTAAAGATAAAAGAGACCTCACATATTAACATTGAAGGATACATTGTCTGTACCTGCAAGTCAAACTTCCTTGAATGTTTCTCTTTGTTGAACTTGCTTTAGAAACCAGACGAAACTTTTGATTCTTGGAGTGCTTGCAGTGTTTGAAATGTGCTGTCTTGAAGCATCCTTAAAAGGATTGAAAGCAAATATCTTCCCAGGTGACAGGCCACGTATTTTGCATATTTTCTTCTGTTCCATGAATGTGGGCTTAACCTGTACTCACAACCATAAACTCTTAATTTATAATTGAGATATTAGGATTTTTTTTCTGAGATTTGAAGTATATATTGTAGAAATGCATGTTTGAAAGAATATATACTACTATGTTTCTGATGGTCAGAAATAGCATTCTTTCATTTCCTATTGCATGCTAAAAGGTATGATCCTAAATATCATCTCTAAATTTAGTACCCTCAAACCATTTTAGATTCATCCTCTTAAAATGAGCCAGTTTTATTGTTATCATTTCTTGTGCATGAGAAAAGGGAAGTTTTAAAATATCAAGGCCACTAGTGTGACACCAAAACCTGCTTCCTAAAACACAAATGATACACATATCATAATCATATTATTATATTGCTTTCATTTACTTTGAGAAATCGATCCTTTATTTCTCTATCCTGTATTTCATTATGACCTATTTATAATAAAATAATTCCACTGGGCAGTGGTAGCACAAGCCTTTAATCCCAGCATTTGGGAGACAGAGGCAGGCAGATTTCTGAGTTTGAGGCCAGCCTGGTCGACAGAGTGAGTTTCAGGACTGCCAGGGCTATACAGAGAAACTCTGTCTCAAAAAAAAAAAAAAAAAAAAAAAAAAAAAACTTCCAATAACTTGATTCTATTTCCTCCTTCCATGATAATTGAGAATGTTCATGTAACTGTCCCTTCAACCAACGTAGTAATATTCTCTGGGCTCTAATAGGTTCCATCTTAGTTTATTTGAGCTATTTTACAAAGTACAACAGACTGGATGGCTTAAATAAAAATCGTTTCTTTCCCTGTGTTCTGAAAAAAAAAAAAAAAAAAAAAAAACTTGACAAAGGCAGATGATTATCTTTGCAATGTTTCTGCACATGGCATTTTAAGGGAAGACAAAAGGGAAACCAGTAAGAATATGAGAAAGGAGAGAGAATATATTCTGTTCCTATAAAGCTTCAAGTTCTCACGTGACCAAGAACCATCATTTTCCTGTTTAATTAACTCCCCAGGGTCCCATCTCTGAATGTCATCACGTTAAGGTATCATCGGTTTGAATATTAGAGTCTAACAGATTTAGTAGTACACAGTTCAGAAGATTGCATTATCAATTTCTCTAGAATCAGTATAAACTCTGTATGTAATTAGTTAATGATATTGTACTTCTGGGAACATTCTTTCATATGACTTGTCAATTCTTTCATCCATTCATTAACTTAATAGGATTAAATTTCAATCAGTTAATGAGAGGCTGGTGTTACCACCATGGGATCCATTCTAATACAGGCTTGAAGTGCCTCAATCTCAAAGAGTGATCTATGTGGTCAGTGTGAAGACTATATCACAGGTGGAAGCAGACAGAGCACTAATTTATCCATCCCTCTTAACTGACAATCAAGTCTGAATATGTCTCTTGAATATCAACTTCTATTCTATTTTTTAATCATTAAGCTATTTCTCTTTTATTCATTTATTTTATAACAAATATTAGAAATACACTGTTACCATGATATATATATATATATATATATATATATATATATATATACATACATACACACACACACACACACACGCACACATACATATGAATTCATGTGAATGGAACAAAAAGTAAGAAACTGATAGGTAGACAATTATAAAACAATAGGATTTTAAATTTTTATTTAAAAATATGTTTTACCAAAGTTTGCAAAATCAGTATTTTTCATATTTTTTACTTTAAAAATATTCGTTCATGTGTCCTGGTTTTAAGTACATAATATTTATTTTGTATATAAATGTGTAACCAAATGATTGATTTTGTTGATATTTTTAGATAGCAAAGCACCATGTAGTATATTTTTGAATCTGGTAAAATAAAATAAATCTCTATAGGATAAGTTGCTATTTTAAAAATATTATTTTTAGACACGGGAATAGTTTACTTAAACACAAGTAAGAAAAGACTTATGAGAATTTGACTAGTATAGGTAACCTTAAAGACCCAAATGAAAGACTTCATTCTTTACGAAATGTTTAATGACTTAAGTATGTGAATTTTTTTTTCTTTTTCTTTTTTTTTTTTTGTTCTTTTATTGACTATTTTCTTTATTTACATTTGAAATGTTATCCCCTTTCCAGATCTCCTCTCTGGAAACTCTCTATCCCATCCCCCCTTCCCCTGCCTCTATGAGGGTGCTCTCCCTCCCACCCACCCACCTCCACTTTCCTGCCCTGGAATTCCCCTACACTGGGGTATTGAACCCCATCAGGCCAAAAAGTCGCTCCTCCCACGAGGTCCAACAAGGCCATCCTCTGCGACATATGCAGTAGAAGACATGGGTCCCTCCATGTGTATTCTTTGGTTGGTGGTCCAGTCCTGGGGAGATCCGGGGGTTCTGGCCTGTTGACACTTGTGCTCCCCCCCCCCATGGAGCTGCAAACCCCCTCAGCTCCTTCAGTCCTTCTCCAACTTCTCTATTGCGGACCCTGCGCTCAGTCCAATGGTTGGCTGCGAGCATCTGCCTCTGTATTTGTCAGGCTCTGGCAGAGGCTCTCAGGAGACAACTATACCAGGCCCCTGTCCACAAACACTTCTTGGCATCCACAATAGTGTCTGGGTTTGGTGACTGTATCTGAGATGGATTCCCCAGGTGGGGCAGTCTTCAGATGGCCTTTCCTTCAGTCTCTTCTCCACACTTTGTCTCCATATTTCCTCCGGTGAGTATTTTGTTCTCTATTCTAAAAAGCACTGAAGCATCCACACTTTGGTCTTCTTCTTGGGCTTCATATACATACAAAACTTTTGATGCCCTTGAAAGATAGACTATTCCAGACATTTTTAGGTGATAGCAAATGCTTTCACTTCAAAAAGTCTCCCCTTTGTTTTTCCCCAAGGCAGTTTGAAGTCTTTCACCATGGTGTTGTGTAGGATGAACTTCTAAGAACTGTATTTGTGCTACTTACATTTTATTGCTCTCTTGAAAACAATGCTGAATGTTAAGAGAAATATCATTTGTCGGCTTCTGCCAGTATTTTAAATTTCATTTAGATTACTCATTTAGAAAAATATGCGTCATTATAGTTTACCAAAAATAAGATAACATATACACATGTAAAATAATCTCTGGAGGTGATAGAATAAAGTGGGTTGTATTGATAATATGAATGCAAGAAAGAAATATAGGTAGCAAGGGGATGGGTAAACAATGTTTAAGATTAAGTGCATATGTTGTTCAAGCTCAGGCAATTAGTAAAATATTGAACAAAAGTTAATTGTGCAATCTGACTCCCAGCAAAAAAGTGGTAATCTTAGTGATATAAGTTAGTGGTGAAGTGATTAACAAGCATGTAAGATGCTCAGAATTCTGTCCTGGTACAAAAGATAATGAAATACAGAACATGGTGATCCAAAGAGAAGATGAAGTTAGATAAGGTGGAAGACTGATTGCCACATTAAGCAAAATTACCTGGGAACTATTTGTGTTTTCTGAGCGCACTGTATAGTCTCCATAATGATCTTTGTATGGTATTACATCTCAAAATTATTGTTAAGGAGTTATATAGGGTTATAATATGAAGGACATAACAATCAATTCTACTAATACTTAATAATTCATATATAGAAAACTTTGACAAAAGCAAAATGAATTTGGAAAATGTCTTCTTTCAAATGCCTATTTATACTTCTTTAAAAACTCTATACAAAGTAAATGTCTAATTATGAATATTAAAGATGTTACATATTCAAAGATAACTTGTGCTAAAATAAAATAGAGATTAACTTAAAGATTGAGTCAGAAAGATGTCTAAAATGAACACTGCATAATTTATTGTCAAACTCCTATTACCTACTGCAATGTTTGGCAAATATTTTGGCTTCAGTAAATGTTTGCTGAACTGAATTAAGACTGCTAAACTGACATTTCTTATTTTAGTTTTGAAAATCTAAACCAGAGGCCTCCAACTATTTAAGATGTATGGTATAATACCCCATTACCATTGAGCAATTTACATTCTAGCTGCCCAGATAATTGATGCTGTGATGTTGCCTAAGGATTCAC
Source organism: Mus musculus (assembly GCF_000001635.26). Taxonomy (NCBI): domain Eukaryota; kingdom Metazoa; phylum Chordata; class Mammalia; order Rodentia; family Muridae; genus Mus; species Mus musculus. Next base: position 50,336,569 of record NC_000074.6, on the reverse strand, counting down.
TATTCCCATCACTGCAAGAAGTTTCTATATTTTCTGATCTGTCTGTCTTTAAGATACAAGGTGAAAGAATATACAACAAAGATATGAATTTACCCTAGAATGAATATTATTTATTTCATATGAACAGTTCTTTCAATACATCAAATTTCCAAGCTGCATCGAATAATCAACACAGTAGCTATGGAGTTAAAAGTGATTATAGAGTATTCACATAGAAAATCAGGCATCTTTGCTTCCAACCATGCTGTCTCTGAAAATACTACACTGCTGACCTCATCCACCTTATGGTACGCTCCACTCTTTCTTTTCGTTAATAAATAAATAAATAAGTAAATAAATACAAAACTGTGGCAACTACAGCCAAATTTTCCAGACCAGTCAATATTTGTCACTTTTCAAGACCTCTTCCTGGATTGTAATAGCACAGGCTGCCTGCCATGGCCAATTTCTGGCACTTCACACGGCTGCTCTGTCATATTTGAATTTGTGCTTTATGGCAAGTTTTGTTGCTGCCTCTATTTACAATCATTGCTCAGCACACTGCAGTATGCTTGCTGGGATGAAATGATGGCCTCTCCAGGTCAAATCCATTGAGTGCAGTGCCTCTGTGGTGTATGTAGTACATGCACCAGGACTGTAAGAAGAGCTCAGCGATGAAGAAGGAGTAACCATCTGGTTTGTCATTTACAGGATAGTGTGCTTACATATGGCCCCATTTTTCTTCAGTGCAATTAACTACATCAACTATCTCTGGCACATTCTTAATTCATTTCTGTGACTACCACAGAGATAGAATATCCACTTGGGATTAGAAATATAAAAAAGAAGCTGGGGCTATATAATTTACAATGGATTTTTAAAACAGGAGTAGCTACATGGTAGAATGAAATAGGCTGTATATCCTTTGAGGATTTGGGAATGTTCTTGAAAATAAGTTTGTCGGGCTGGTGAGATGGCTCAGTGGGTAAGAGCACCCGACTGCTCTTCCAAAGGTCCAGAGTTCAAATCCCAGCAACCACATGGTGGCTCACAACCATCTGTAACAAGATCTGACGCCCTCTTCTGGAGTGTCTGAAGACAGCTACAGTGTACTTACATATAAATAAATAAATCTTTAAAAAAAAAAAAAAGAGAAAGAAACAATGTTTTTTAAAAAAAAAAAAAAAAAAAAGAAAATAAGTTTGTCTTATCATACAGTTATCAGTTAGAGATTATCTCTGCGGAAGCCAAACAAATAGTCCTAGGACCTCTTATTTATTTTAGTCTCATCTTATAGTCACTGAAATAGAATGAAATCTTGATTTATTTTTTGAAATTCAGAAAAATTCTCATTGTCTAAAACTTAAATATGGTCTAGATATCATGCCATCAAACCATGTCCCACTTGTCTAGAGGTAGCAATGTCACTTTTTGTATACAATCATTTTTTTTCTAATGGAAGATGAAGTATCAAAATATTAAAGGTATATAGGAATTAAATGTTCATACTCATACTATCAGTATATTATGTGTACGTGATAATATGTAATGATATAAAATAAGAGAAAAATTATTTACTTGTGATTGTGACATATTATACTATTCTTTAAGAATATATGATGATATTAAATCTAATATCAAATAAGTATTTCATTGATTGATAGCAATGTATGATGATTCCATGTTAAAATAGTGCTATATTTTAACATGCTAGAGAATGAAGGGTAAATGTTCTGTAAAAACAAATGCTTTTTAAATCTCTGTTCTATGTGGCACTTCAGTTTCTATTAAGGAACTCACATCTTAGATAATGTTATTTTGATATAACACGGTTATTCTGCACAATTTTCTAACCAAGTCATGAGATAGGCTGTCTCCATTTCTTCAGGAAAAGTGACTAGTTAATCAGACAAATATATGTGAAACAATACAAAAGTGGCATTTATGTCACCAAATCATATTGCATCCCTAATTAAGAATGTAAGTGGTTAGATGTGCGAAATTGCTATTTTCAGTTGTACAGTTACAAGCTTCATGCAATATGAACAATTTTAGGTTCAATAAGGAAAAAATTGAGTCATATTTTTCATAAAATATCTCATATGTTGAAAGATTATACTTGTAATTTGGTCAGAAATAGATGCAGAAGATATGGCTGCATTAAGTCATTAAATAAATTACTATAGCTAAATCAGGTCATGCTTGAGAATCTATGGACAGAAATCTTTGTTATAAAGAGAATCAAACCTGGAGACGGTGGTACAGGCTTGCAATGCTGAATATTCTGGAAGTTCAGACAAGAGGATTCCAAGCCCAAGACCTGCTTGAGCTACAGGCTAAGTCAAGAACAGTTGGAGCAAGTCAACTGGATCTTGTTCTGAGAGAGAGAAAGAGAAACCGAGTCAGACACAGGCACAGGCAGAGGCATTATACATATATATGTCAGTGATGATATTTTTGCTTAGTATGAATGAGGCCCTGGGTTGTATATGCAGCATCACAGAACACAGAACAAACTTGTCAAAGACAGTTAACTGTGACAAAACATGTTCTAAAACATTAAGTACTTTAAGAAAAACTATACCAGAGGTACTACACAATTCTATAGTCTGATATGAACAATGATGTAAAGATAACTGTCAAATATTATTATGTTTTAAGAATATCTTTACTATTTACTCAGAACTAAATATGGATACTATGAGAAATGTCTCAAAATAATGAGTTATGGGCAGCAGGAGAGATCACCATATATCTTGTCATTCAAGTCTGAGACCTGATTCCCAAACAAGCATTAAGGTAGAAGAAGATAAAGAGCTCTATAAATTGTATTCTTCATTCTACAACCACAAATCCACAAACATGCCTGCATCATGCATTATATACACACAGAGACACAAAAATAATTTAAAGACTTGAAGTGAATAAATGATAATGATTTTTTAAAATATTTTTTATTATTATGTATTTTCCTCAATTACATTTAGAATGCTATCCCAAAAGTCCCCCATACCCTCCCCCCCACTTCCCTACCCACCCATTCCCATTTTTTGGCCCTGGCATTCCCCTGAACTAGGGCATATAAAGTTTGCATGTCCAATGGGCCTCTCTTTCCAGTGATGGCCGACTAGGCCATCTTTTGATACATATGCAGCTAGAGTCAAGAGCTCCGGGGTACTGGTTAGTTCATAATGTTGTTGCACCTACAGGGTTGCAGATTTCTTTAGCTCCTTGGATACTTTCTTTAGCTCCTCCATTGGGGGTCCTGTGCTCCATCCAATAGCTGACTGTGAGCATCCACTTCTGTGTTTGTTAGGCCCTGGCCTAATCTCACAAGAGACAGCTATATCAGGGTCCTTTCAGCCAATGCTTGCTAGTGTATGCAAAGGTGTCATCGTTTGGAGGCTAATTATGGGATGGATCTCTGGATATGGCAGTCTCTAGATGGTCCATCCTTTTGTCTCAGCTCCAAACTTTGTCTCTGTAACTCCTTCCATGGGTGATTGTTTCTAATTCTAAGAAGGGGCAAAGTGTCCACACTTTGTCTTCGTTCTTCTTCAGTTTCATGTGTTTTACAAATTGTACCTTATATCTCGGGTATACTAAGTTTCTGGGCTAATATCCACTTATCAATGAGTACATATCATTTGAGTTCTTTTGTGATTGTGTTACCTCACTCAGGATGATGCCCTCCAGGTCCATCCATTTGCCTAGGAATTTCATAAATTCATTCTTTCTAATAGCTGAGTAGTACTCCATTGTGTAAATGTACCACATTTTCTGTATCCATTCCTCTGTTGAGGGGCATCTGGGTTCTTTCCAGTTTATTATAAATAAGGCTGCTATGAACATAATGGAGCATGTGTCCTTCTTACCGGTTGGGACATCTTCTGGATATTTGCCCAGGAGAGCTATTACAGGATACTCTGGTAGTACTATGTCCAATTTTCTGAGGAACCGCCAGACTGATTTCCATAGTGGTTGTACAAGCTTGCAATCCCACCAACAATGGAGCAGTGTTCCTCTTTCTCCACATCCTCACCAGCATCTGCTGTCACCTGAATTTTTGATCTTAGCCATTCTGACTGGTGTGAGATGGAATCTCATGGTTGTTTTCATTTGCATTTCTCTGATGATTAAGGATGCTGAGCATTTTTTCAGGTGCTTCTCAGCCATTCGGTATTCCTCAGGTGAGAATTCTTTGTTTAGCTCTGAGCTCCATTTTTTAATGGGGTTATTTGATTTTCTGGAGTCCAACCTCTTGAGTTCTTTATATATATTGGATATTAGTCCCCTATCTGATTTAAGATAGGTAAAGCTCCTTTCCCAATCTGTTGGTGGCCTTTTTGTCTTATTGACAGTGTCTTTTGCCTTGCAGAAGGTTTGCAGTTTCATGAGGTCCCATTTGTCAATCCTCGATCTTATAGCACAAGCCATTGCTGTTCTATTCAGGAATTTTTCCCCTATGCCCATATCTTTGAGGCTTTTCCTCACTTTCTCCTCTATAAGTTTCAGTGTCTCTGGTTTTATGTGATGTTAAGCTCTAACCAGAGACAACTATAACAACTAAATTAAAATAATGATTTAAACAATTTGAAATTCTCTTTTGTGTTCACCAAAACCAAATATAAGCATTCTATTGCTGCCATTGTTACTATATAGAGTCAGAAATGCAGGTTTCTTATGTTGCTTATGTTGTGGTTCCAAGATATCTTCACAAGCTGTTGTGATCCACTGGATAGCACTAAGAGAGAATTGGAAAACAAGTCATAGCCCTTCACCTTAAAGACAGGGCTCAGCCACATCACATTTAATTCTCTGGACCTCCTACTGACAAGACTTGACTGCATGCCTATGGTTAACTTCAATGCAGACTTGAAAATGCGACTTTTAATGGCCAGCCAAGTACCAAGCTACATTTCTAAAATTTTAACTTTTCAAGGAAGAAGAGAAAGAAGAGGCAGAAGAATTAGTGTATCTTGAGAAGAAAATAGTACTTTTTAAATGTAAAACATGTAATTAATAATATTCAGAAATATTGCAATGTAAAACTTGGAAACAAGTACTGATATAATTCTCAATGCTTTCTGTGCCTAGACCTCCCTAATTCCTATAGAATGTAGTTTATCAATTCCTATCTGCTTGGGTAGTCTTGCTCAGATTAGAAATTAGCCCTACAAAACTTCCATGAATTCCCAAGTATGACTTATGTAATTACCCATCACACATTTGTTGATATTATAACTTATATAAGCTAGTTCTTCTTATCTATAATTTTTTTCTCTTATAACTCGCATGCAATGATTACTTTGTTTTTCATGTTTCTGCCACAAAGCCTAATGTGTTATGTGTTACTCATGTTCTTCTTTTTTTTAAAAAAAAAAATGAATGAATGAATCATTGCATGAGATTGCTTTTCATTTTCAATGATTATACAGTTAGGCCTTGTGTGTTTCAAGGCATCAAAATATACCTTCCACAGTCTTGGTTTCAGAGCTAATAGCTGCATCCCCGTGTTAGTGACCATGTTCTGCTGTTTGACCCTTGTAACAGGAGTGCTACACATTCTAAAGGAATGATCTGCCAAATAAAACCAAAGCATGGAAAATGAAAAGGTTCCAATGGCTAGGAAGAGAGATGCTTTTCCATAAAAGTTTTGTTCTGCACAACTTGAGAATGTCCTTCTCTCAAAGTCTAAAAAGTCAGCACTGACAATTTGAATAAACATGTCTTAGTCATGTTGCTCATACATCAATGAAAATTCCAACACCCATACACATCCAGAAAACCTTGATTGTACACAAGAAGGTATATGACAACAAAGAAGAGGGAATTTGGACAGAACATATTGGGTGATATCCAGATAGGGCAGGAGGGGAGAAGCATAGGGATGAACATGATTACAATCTATATTGTATTAAAATACATATTTCAATTAAGAACAACTAAAAAACTCTTAATCATAATTTGCATATGTACATATTTACATAAATGAGAACATATTTAAAATTGGCCTATTTAACATTTAAATTCCATTTCTGAATATATTATTTTAAAGGTTATAAAATGAAGAACATTTTCCCAATGGAATATTCTATTAACAGGAGTTAGTTTTAAACAAATAAGTTTGTCCAAGTTGTAACAATTCGGGCTTTTGTTTTTATAAACATTGACAATATTACAAAGTTTAGAGCTCATAAGAAAAGCTAACTTTAAGTTTTACATAATATTGTGTAAAAAGGGACAAATACCAAAATTCCAATACTGGGAAAGCAATACAGTGTTTAACAATGTCATTTGGTAGAGCATTCTTTGAGATAGAAATCTTCTGAGTCAAATTTATTCCATACTACAACCCGCAAGAGTTGGGACTAGGAACCACTTGTAAAATGTTCCTTCCATGCCTGACAATTTATTATTCTTATATTAGATTTAAATAATTAAAATGTAAAATTTAACCTCGCTCATTTTTCACTTTTGATTCTTTTATTTTATGAGATTATAATTACACCATCTCTCCCTTCCCTCCTCTCCCTCTCAATACTTCCAGATACCCATCCTTGCTCTCTTTCAAATTCATGGCCTCTAATTTTTCTTTAATTGTTTTCACATATGTACATTTATATATTTATACATGTTTTCCTACATTCACACTGCTCAGACTGTACCGTACTACTTGTACATATATTTTTAGGTTTGAATATTTGGTACTGGATAACCAGTTGGTTTGTTCCTCTCTGGGAGAGACTATATTTAATAACCTGCTATCAACACTTCTTAGCACCTATAGTTTTGTGAGGACTAGTCATTTTGGGCATCCTCCTGTCTACATTAGAATCTCTATTGTGTCCTCTTTGTTCAGCTAATGTTTATGGCCATGTTGATGAGAATGTATGATTGTGGTTTCTGACTCTCCTAAGGGACACCATCTTTTACTACACTCTAATTGGTTGGCTCTTTCAGCTCCCTCCTCCACTCGGATCCCCAAGCCTCCTGTGCAACAGTTGCTTTTGTGCTATATTTTTGGGACTGGCCTGTAGTATTGATTGATTGGTTGTAGTTTTCTGTAATGCTCTCTGTTGCAAAGAAAAGTTTCCTTGATGAGGAGGTGAGAACTACATTTATATGTATACATAAGAGCAAATGATTAGAATGTAGTTAGAAATGATGCTGATTTAGTAAAGGGGAAGTTATACATTCTAATACATTTATACTTTTATTATTTCTTTGATAATTTTATATAGCACAGATTGTTTCCATTCACACACCATTCATCCCCAAAATTCTCCTCATGCATCTCCTGCTTCCTTCCCTTATATCCAGCCCACTTCATCTTTGCTCCTCATTATTTTAGATGAGACTATCTTGAAGTAGATGTTCTAGTCCTCTAGTTCTTTAAATCTTTCTGTCTTGGGGATCTACCACATAAACAACCACCAAAGCCAGACACTAGGTAGATGCCAACAAGAGCTTGCTGACAGGAGTCTGATATGAGCTGTCTCTTGTGAGGCTCTGCCAGTGCCTGGCAAATGCAGAAGTGGATGCTCACAGTCATCCATCAGATGGAGCACAGGATCCCCAATGAAGGAGCTAGAGAAAGTACCCAAGGAGCTGAAGGGGTCTGAAGCCTCATAGGAGGAACATCAATATGAACTAACCAGTACCCTCAGAGCTCCTTAGAACCATACCACCAACCAAAGAAAACACATGGTGAAACTTGTGGCTCTAGCTATATTTGTAGCAGAGGATAGCCTAGTTGGTCATCAATGGGAGGAGAGGCCTTTGGTCCTGTGAAGACTCTATGTACCAGTATAGGGGAATGCCAGGACCAGGAATGGGAGTAGGTGGGTTGGGGAGCAGGGGGAGGGGAGAGGGGGAGAGGAGATAGGGGCTTTTCAGAAGGGGAAACTAGGAAAGGGGTAACATTTGAAATGTAAAGAAAATATCTAATAAAAAAATCTTTCTGTCTTTGTCTGGAATGTTTTCTGAGCCTTAAGTGCAGTTATTGTGTTGTAAATGTAGTAAGTAGAAATAAGTTCCCTATGGCCAGCTGATTTCTGCATTTTGAACAGGTATGGCTTTCTGTAATGGTCTCCCTTTCCTACCAAAGGAAGCTTTTTTTTTTTAACAAATTAATACTTTTATTTCTTTTTATTATTTACATACATTCCATCCCAATTGCAGCTTCTCTTATCCCCACTAATTCCAACCACTCCCAATGCAGATACCCTATACCCTTCCCCCAGATACATTGTCCTCTGTTTTCCCATCAAGAGAGAGAAAGAGTGAGAGAAAGGGAGAGAGAGAGAGAGAGAGAGAGAGAGAGAGAGAGAGAGAGAGAGAGAGAATAAAGAAAAGAAATAAACATGGAATCACAAATTATAATAAAGCAAGGCACAAACCTTCATATCATAGATGGATGAGGCAATTTAGGAGGTTAAGGATACCAACCATAACCAGGACAAAATACAGGTCAAAGGTTTTGTGGCTCAGTGACTATCTCAGACTTCTTGGGAGCCTTGTCTGGTTACAGATGGACAGTCCTGGCTCTGTACTTCCCATTACTAGGTGACTTCGTTAGGGACACTCTTTCAGAATCCGAGGAGGTTCCATTGCACTGAGTTTCTACATCAACCCCAAAATGTCTCCCAATTTTAGTCCTCTTTCCCATTACTCGCCCCACCAAGTCCACCTGCAAAATCTCTTCTATCTTCCCCTTCCCAGGGAGAATCCACGTGCAGATTCTCTTCAGATCACATAAATATCTCATCTTTTACAAAAGCTACTTTTTTTTTAATAGGGCTGAGAGCTAAACTTATCTGTTGGAATAAAAGAAAATATTGAGAATGCAGTTGGAAATTCCGCTGGTTTAGGAGGCAGGCAGTATTAAACTCTCCTCTAGGCTTCACCGACTCTCCTGCAATGGCTACAGCCTCGAGTATCTATTTTCATGACAGACAAAACAAATTGAAAGAAAATCCTGTCAAGGTAACCAGTGGAAATTATCCAGTTGTATTTAGCATAAAGCGAAATGGTTGCATTAACTTTGAATAGATTCATGAGTCTGAGATGTTAGAATGTATGTTTCAAAGTGGTGTATATGATTTAAGTGTATATTTTATCATGCTTTTGTTAAAGCACAAATATATATATAATTTCAATGGTTGTCTATTTGATTTTAAAAGTTGTTCTATGTCAGGAACTGTCTTCTGAACGCATTTCATCTATAATACACATGATAAAATAATAATTCTAGGACAAATACATGCTTTGAATAATTAATGTGTTAAATTGAGCTAATAAACTCTGGTTCAAACCAAAATTTACAATTCATTGAGCTACACTCTTGCTTTGAAATATTCATGTCTTGATTGTAAGAATCAAACAACTTAGGAAAAAAATCTTCAAGAAAACAATCAACTCATTGGTCTATAATTTTTTTTCATATTTAACAGAAACCAATTATTTTTTAAGGGAAATGGAAGTGGTAATACGGGGGCAGTGCTTTTAATCTAGATCTAAAGTGGTTTTCCTCTCTAGAAATGTCTCACTTTAAAAAAAAAAAGTGAGAGAAATCAAGTAGATTAGATTAAAATCTGAAGTATTAAATGATTAGCAAATAGCACTTCGGAAGTGCATCAGTGGCCAACCTTGTTGCTTTCTGGGACAGAGGCACAAACAGATGAAAAGAAAATGGGGAAATTTACTTAGATGCCTGGTGGTTTTTTTTTTTTTTTTTTTTTTTTTTTGGCTGTCTGCAATCAGTTACAGTTGACTGCAACAAAAATTAGTTTCTAGGGATCAAAAGAAATGAACGGCTGACCAGGGCAACCAAAATATCCCACAGTGTGTTAAATATTTATTACTGAGCCACTCTGCCCAAAACAATTTGAATCCTGGCACATTTCCACTGAAATAGCTCATCAGTAATTAATTTGGCATGTCATTTTGCATAAAATTAGTCATTAATATTAGTCCATGTGTATGATATTGAACTTCTTTCATCATGGGATTCAATCTCCTTCCCTTCAGCCATTTTACATTTTGTTCCCGAGCGTGGGCCATATATTAAAAATAAAGAAAGGTAGGAAAAGCATTGCAGTCTGCATGAGGGAGACATCAAAGTTTATAGACCCAATTTGTTGGAGAATTTTCAAGGTCACTGCATTTTTATTCTTCCACTGCTTGATATCGTAAGTGCAATGATAGGAATAGATCCTTGGACTGCCTCGCGCTTTAATGAACTATCAAGGCATGTTCAATAGATTTTCTTTACAATGGACTCTCAAAGTTTAACAGATTATAAGTAGAGCATTGGCAAAACACATCATTTTTCTTGAGTCCTTTTCCTGATCCTTTAAAAATTAAATGCATTGCAAGTAAGAATGACATTATAAGCTAAGAGGAAACGACTATCATATATGATTATGCACGTATACATTTCTTACTTTGCCCTAGCTTTCACAAACTGTGGTAAGATCACTATGTAAACTTCCAAAGATCTATAAAATTTTGTTGCAATAAATATAATATTTTACTCAATATGACAATTTGAAGTTAAATTACCTTTTCTTTCCTTTTTAAACAGTAAAATGTTTTCTGGGGTGACTGTTAGACACTGGATAACAAATGCTATATTCTTCCCTGGGGAAGGCCATCTCTCCCATATGTAACATTCTTCAGTTGCTTGAATCATACAGACTACACATCTTATATTTAGAAACATATATGTATATTAAAATATATATATATGTAATAGCAATTAGTGAAAAAGAGATCATGAATTTGACAGAGAGGAGGGAGTAGTATCTTGGAGAGTATGGAATGGGGAAAGAAAAAGAGGAAATATAATTAAATTATAATTTTAAAAAATGTAGTAGCAAGAACAAAAAGATGCTCAACAAATTGTTCTCTCCCATCTCTTTGGGGACATTTACATTTAAATAAGGCATTCAGAGACAATTTTTAACTACAGGAAATGAGTTCTTTCTTCTTGCTGTACTGGGGATCAGTATAGGCAAGCATCACTTCCAGGTTTTTGTTCAAATAATGATCACAACAACATTCATTTCTGTAGGTTCTTATGTTTGGGCTTAGTTTGTATACACAAAAAATATTCCTAAGCTCTAGATATTCATTAGACTATTTGGGGGGTATTAACATCTGGGGTTAAATAGCAAATACAAATACTTCTATTTCTACTTTCTGTCCGAGTTATTTCTTCTGAGTCTTACTACCATCTTGGATGTATGAATACCATCTGCACTTGTTCACATTCCTCTGAAATTGTGCCAGGCAGAGAGACAAGGTAATTAGAAAATACTATTAGCTGTCCAACAATTGTGAATTGGACTGAGGACCTGTAGCTATTAAATGTTCCTTACTGAGTCCATGGGCTACGCACTGATGTAAGATCTAATCACCATTTCTTTCATATCTGCAGTGCCTATCATGAAAAATCCCTATTAAAATATCCATTTCTCTTCAACTATTTTGTTGAGGAACCTGGGCTTCATTAAGGAAAATCACTTGGCCCTATGTTATACATGAAGAAAGGAAGCCAGGATTCAATTCAGGTTCATCTCTTTTTAATTCTGTGTTTCTGTGCACATCCATTGATAATCTTGTCCATTTTCATTCTCCATGAAATACAATGATACTGTATTTCCAGATAGTTTCTCACTAAAAAGTTAAACAATATGAAAACTATGGTGGCATAGGTCACTTCCTGCAAGACAGTAAGAACATCTGAGTTATTGTTCAAACAAAAAATTCTCCTACTAATTCTTTTCAACACAAACTAGCCATTTCTAATTAAGGACACTTCTTCCCATTGCTTAGATACTCCTGCAAGAATCACCAGCCCTAAGTACCCAAGGAGCTAAAGGGATCTGCAACCCTATAGGTGGAACAACATTATGAACTAACTAGTACCCCGGAGCTCTTGACTCTAGCTGCATATGTATCAAAAGATGGCCTAGTCGGCTATCACTGGGAAGAGAGGCCCATTGCACATGCAAACTTTATATGCCCCAGTACAGGGGAACGCCAGGGCCAAAAAGTGGGGGTGGGTGGGTAGGGGAGTGGGGGGAGGGTATGGGGGACTTTTGGGATAGCATTGGAAATGTAAATGAGGAAAATGCCTAATTAAAAAAAAAAAAGAATCACCAGCCCACCTGCAGACCATGATCTACGCATGCAGTCCTCTCTTTGCTGCACACCTGTATGGTTTCCTCTCTGCCTTTGCACATTCTAGGTCACAGCATCATCAAACTATGTGTCTTTGTTACTTGTTTGGTTTATTGTTCATCTTTACATCTATGCACCCTGTTCTTCCTATGGTATCCTGCCCTTTTGCATTGATGTAAGCCAGTGACCATAAGATTAGACTACAGAATGAGCTAAATAAGCAAAAAGTCACTTCTTTTCTTGAACAAACAAACAACAACAACAAAAACCCAGGTTTCAGAATATTTGTTAGCACTAGTCAATAATGTTGGTGTTTTCATGGCAGAGTGTGCATTTTTAAGAGGCTTTCATTCAAATATGGATACCACAAGTCATCTAGAGGGAGGCAGGAAAGGATTTAAGTGAGAGAAAACAAGATTGGCCAGGAGTGATTTATTATTCATGCTGGGTGATGAGTGCACAGGGTTTTATTGTTCTTTCTACCTTTATATGTGCTAGAAACCTTTGAAGACAATTTAAGTATCTCTTTAAAAGGAAGTGCATGCTAGCTCCCTTTTGATTTAATCTTTTATGGAACAGAATCCTTTTTGAAGTAATGTTTTACCTTATTCTCCCATTCCTCTCAAATGAACCCTCTTTTTTTTTTCTTCCCCAGTACAAGGGCAGAATATACGACACCAGAAACTTTGCGTACACTATTTTATGAAAGCCTAAAAATCCTGCCAATAAAAACTCCAGGAATATTGCTTGTTATTTTTATTGTGTGGAGAGTGGAACTGTTTACTTTACTTCCTTGTCTTCATTGCTCCTGAATAAATGGTACTAGTGGTGTGCTTAAGGTGACATATTGCTGTCTAGTACAATTCATAGTTTTTATTATTCTTGATTTTCAAACAAGCTCTATGAGTTGGCTGTTATAATTAGCTCTATTACCCCAATGGAGAACCTGTATCAGGGATTTTTTAGCTACCTTGGACACACCAGATATTTCCTCAGTAATAACGGGTTCATTTCTGAACTGTCCATACTATTTTTCAAATTTCGCCTTTAAAGAATGAAGCAGATGCAACACTCCACACCCTAGCTTTCTCACCTCTGGACCAGTTATATTCTTGTACTGGTTACACAATCACGTGCCCTCCCGGAGACTCTGACTTTCCCCCAATGTGGGATGCTATTCACCAATGGCCCTGTGCCTCTGATGTCCACCTTCTGCAGCAGGCAGGTGGTCAGAACAACATCCAAAGTTGCTATCACTGATCCTCACACACCAACAGATTCATTTGAATGGCTCTCTGCTTCTGGCTGGCTTAAAGATCAGACAAAGAGATCTGAGGCCCAGCAGGAGGACCCTAACAAAGCAGGACCCCATGAGCCCTGGTTTCACTCTAAGAAGTTTCCACAGTACAGTACCATCCCACAGTCCTGTCACTTTTAAGGGCAGTTTTTATAGCATTACTGAACTTTGCATGCATACTCTACTGTACCTGAAATGGAGTCAGTGCATTAAGGAACTTAGTTTAGAAAATCTGTGAAAAGCTCCTTTAATCGTAATTAGTTAACTCATTAGAAACTTGTCTATTTCAGTATACTCATGTGATCTGCTGGATGCAAGTGTCTGATATAGCAATTTGAAAGTAACTCTGAACACAAATGGCACACTAAGTAATAAGAAATGTGCTGAGGAATGAGAATAATGTGGGAAAGTTCACAGTTTATCTTGTCTAAGGCAATGCTGTGGGGAATACATGTGAAATTTTACCTGTTTAATAAGAGAAGTGTTTAGAAGTGAGAAAGAAGGTAAGAACTAAGGGACAGGCATCAATCCATCAGTTATACACACGTGAAAGCTTGCCTTTAGTAACCACAAAATCAATTTTCGTTGGTTTAATTAAACATCATCAGGCCATTCATTAACTCAAAAATACAACTGAAAACATAAAGATAGATTATTGTTTATAAACACATCTAGGATTACAGTACAAAAGAAAAGATAAAGTTAATGTAGACTAGATGTAATGTACTAGAATATGAGAAGCTTTCTTGAAACAATGTCTGCAAGAGTTAAGTTGAATACTGCGCCTTATATGTAGATTTGCATTTCCAGTTAGCTACCATTTATACAGTTTTAAGATATAGAATATCAGTTAAGCCCCATCATCTTAAGTGCATACCATTCTCTTAAGTGGCAGATATATATATTTTTTTCATACGGATATAAGAAAGGGTTCTGGAAAGCAGGTTGATGCCATTTTATTCTCAGATTTTCTTTTATTTTTCTTTCTTTCTTTTGGTTTATTCCTTTCTCCCTTTTTTAGTTTTTTTTTTCAATAATAATGTATGTGTTTTGCAAACTACTGTTGTAGAAAACACACACACACCTCACATAAAAAAGAAAAGGGAAAGAAAGAGAAAGAAACAAAGGAAGAAACAAAGAAAGAAAAGAAAGTTGAAAAAAAATCATCATTTGGTCCATTTTGTTTCTCAACCCTCAACGTCTGGTAGCAAGAGCCTCGCCATGCCCCTCCTCCACTCTGATAGACTGATTGTTTTGCCCGTGTATAAAAGCCCATATGAGTCAGATTTTCCCTTGTGAATTTCATTTACTGGTAATGTCAAGTGCAAATCCTTATTAGACCACAGCGATGCACTGTGTAAACCTCTTTAATCACCTAATTGTTTTGCCGGGAGAAATGGCTCTAGCAGGAAGAATAAAATTCCTTTAGTGATTACAGCAGTATCCTCCAGGCTTCTAGATTAAGCAACGTCAGAGAAGTGAAGACTCCCAACTCCTTCAGAGTACTAATTTATTACTGTACCCTAACCCCTTTATTTTTCTCTTTTGTTGTTTTCTGAAAGAATCTTTAGCTCTCTACACTGTGTGTGATTAATTACAGCATAATGCATTAAGACAGCATTCTTCCTCTGAATTAGCTGTATTTCAGAGACGTTTTGTGATATATAGATAAGCTTATCTTGACATACAGAATGATTTAGAGACAGAGACCACAGCTTCACAGGGAAAAATGCTCTTTATGGCTTTCTAGTCAGCTCACAAAAATTTGTCAAAAGACAAAACTAAGGATACCTCCAAACTGTGTATGCCATAGCCATTTTCAAGCTACATTAAAAAGAAATTGTTTTTTATAAAACATTGCTGCAGTGTCACTTGGTTTTTTGTTTATTTGGTTGGTTGGTTTGGCTTGGTTTTGCTCAGGCATTTTCTTAAAACCTGAGTCATAATAAACCCTCCTACCAAGGAAGAAAAAGTCAGCAGTATAATGGGAAGGGCACAGAATATATTAATTTTTATTTATTTATTTATTCATTTATTTACAATATAAAGAAGTAAGTATGGCACTGGTTATTTTAAGGATAACTTAAATCAAAAACAAGAAAAAAAATCTTTACATTCTAATATAGGTAAGGATAACAACTGGACACCAACTTTTATCTCAGAAAATGCGAAATGACAGAGCCAAGGGAAGTCATGAGAAACTTGATAGCTTTGAGACTTTGAATATGCAAAACTACAGAAGAGTTAAAAGATGGTTAGTTACTATCAGAGCAGTAAACTGTGCTATGACTTGTGTGTGTGTGTGTGTGTGTGTGTGAGTGCATGCAATTAAATTCATCATGTCTTAGTCTGAGGCTCACAGATTGAATTTGTTGAGTCAGCCCTGTAAACTGGCATTGTCCCTTCTAAGTCTTTCTCAAAAGAGCTCTTGCTGCAATTGGCATTGCTGGTTCATTGTTAAAGCTCTTCATGATGGATTAAGCCAAGGTTTCCAGAGGCCATTGACAATGTACAAAATTTTTATTTATTTTTTTACTATTATTATTAAGAGTAAATATCATGGCTTTGTTTAAGAGGTAAATGGGGGGGGGGTGGGATGGGGATGTGTGTGAAAGGGTGACCAGGAAAGGGGACAACATTTGAAACGTAAATAGAAAAAATAGCCAATAAAAAATAAATAACAAAAAGTTAGCAAATGATCAAACACTAGGCTATATTGTCAGCCCCTTTCGCTTCATTTTACTTTTTAAACTTCTAAATGGTTCTTACAGTTTGATCACACTGGCCTCCAGGTTATAGTGCTTCTACGTCTACTTCTGAGTAGCTGCAATTATGGACTGACATTTAAATCAAAGTGTAGAAGGATATACTCCTGTTAATAAGCCCTTCTGTCAATATCAGAGACACATGGAATACTGTGAGCATTGCCTCCTTATTACACCATGTTCAGAAAACTTAGAAGGGCTGGAGAGATGACTCAGTCAGTAAAATGCTAACTATGAGGAGCAGAGATCCCGCACCAAATAAAAAGCAGAGACAGCATTGGGCATTTGTAATATTTCTTTAATTTTATCACTGGGGATAGAGGCTGCAGGAAGTAGGAGGAGAGGCCAGCGGTAGTAAGAGCCTAGGGATTGCTGTCCAAAGACTTTAGCCAGCCAGTGAACTCAAGGGTTAGAGAAACACTTTGCCTTGGGTCAGGAGAAATGCCTGTTTCCCAAAATGCTCGCTGCTCATGCAAAGGACTTCAATGCAGTTCTCAGCACTCAGACTGAGTGGTTCACCACATGTAACTGTAACCACAAGAGACCTGATGCCCTCTTCTGGCCTCATGTTTTCCTCATACGTGTACACATACACACCTGCATACATACAAATCAAAAGCAAATAACCATTTAAGAGCACCCCGTAGCCAAAATAAAATTTAAAAGTTACTGAAGAAGACCCTTGATTTCAATTTCTGACCAACACATCTGTACACAACTATACACATCTATGTAGTCAGAAGGACAGACAGACAGATATACATACAGACACACACACACAAACACACACATACATACACACACCATGTAACACAAACAAAACACAGAAAGAGAATGATTGCTTTAGAAAAGATGATTGGAACTAAGAATATCAAAACATACTTGGTGCAGTAAATCTCCTCCCAAATATACCCCGGCAATGAAAACACAGCACAGTTAATATGAATATATGCTGTGCACCTAGATTGGGCAGATTTACCGCTACACTACCATCTTCCATAGCTTATGAGACCCCTTAGAACTTGTGTTTTTTCCAGGTCATGTGCTTCTGCTCTGCTTTTCTTCTTTTTCCTCCTCCTCTGAGTCCTCTCCCTCTTCCATTTTCTCCTTTCTCTCTCTCTCACCTTCTTCTCCACCTTCCCTTTTATCTGCCCAATCATCAGCTCTCCTTTATTTTACAAGTTAAAGTGGGAAGCAGGTTTACTGGAAATCACCTGAATGCTGACTCAGTCCTTGTTCTCAACCACTCACAGGAGAACGGAATTAACATCAAACATAATTAGCCCCAGGGCTATCCACAATACATAATGGGAACCAACTGGAAGCCCCAGAAGACAACACTAAGTAAGAATGGGCCTATTTGAAGCTAAAGCATATGACCAATACAGTTGAGCACAGAGAAGGGCCTACTGTCCCTCAGTAACTTTCAGATCTGTGCACCTTCTTGAGAGAAGCAGATCTTTATAGGGAGGCCAAAAGTTCTAGGAGTCCTTTAGCTGCCATTTACTGACTGTTCTCTGTGTGCTGTAGAACTCTATGGCTTTCAAAGAAAGTACTTTAACTTATAGGACAGTATGGAATCCTGGGTAAACAGTGCAAGAAGTTCCAAGGCAAATGCCCAAATCAAGGCATTAGATAACCTGCCCAAACCCAAATCTGCAGTTCCAAAACCCATTATTATAGCCATACCATATTGTAATTCTCATCACTGACAGTGGCTAATGGACACTTTAAACCACTTCACCAGACAATAGATTCTACACTTACTTTCCATAACTATGATAAAACACTAACCTCATAAGAAAAAATAGACTAATTTTGCTTCATTGGTTTAGAAGTTACTGACTGATTGTTAGTGGTGCTTCGGGAAGGATGAGGTAGTACCCTAAGGTGAAAGGATGTCACAAATCAAACCCATACTCCATGGATAGACAACCAAAAATAGTAAAGTAGATGATAGGCCCTTCCCCAAACTGACCTGAGGACTTTCCTACCAGGCTTCCATTACTACCCAGTACTGACACAAGGGGACCGGCTTATTTAAACATCAGGCTTTGATGGATCTTGACCTCCCAAACTGTTGTAGTTCCCATACTAGGCAGCTGGTTATTATTAGAAACAAAACAGGGAAGGTAGTTCAATTATGGAAGGGGTAGAATAAACAACCAGGCTGCCTCAACCACTGGACTCTAAATTGACTACCTTAGCTACAACAATTTCAAAAGAGACAAATTACTAGTGGGACAGTATGCCACATCCCTGAACCTAATAAAAAACAAAACAAAACAAACAAAAAACTCCTCAGTGGAATATCACTTTTGTAGCATAATAGAAAGATTATTTGAAGTAAATTCAAATGTAAACAGCTCTTCCATTCCTGTTATAAGAACATAGTGCTTCAAATGCCACATTGAATTGAACAAAAAGAGTCTATTGCATTCTTTGATAGTCAATTTTTTTGGTATGTTATACCTTATCTCATATATATATATATATATATATATATATATATATATATATATCCATTTTCCTATACATTTGCATTTCCAAAGCTTATTTTGTTTAGGGTATAATATAATAGTATTTTGTAAATAAAAAACATTTGAAGGAACTTTAGTAGTGATGCTGCTGCTTTCTGAAGTCTTTGATCTTTGGTACATCATTAACTTTCTCAGTTTCTTCTCTGTGAGGCGAGTCGACCGCGCTTGCTCTGGGAGTTCACCTTAGGTATGAATAGAAGTGTGAACATGAGACATTACTGTGTCAAGAGTGACTAAGAGAACCTGTCAGGTTATATAATTTCATAACTAACTTAACCAAGTGTAGAAGAGTACATGTGAAACAGAAGAGTGAAAACCTCATGTGGAAATAGACCACCGCACCTTGGTGGACTTGAAACTTTGAGGGCCAGGGCAGACGTAATATTCTGGGTTGCAAGCAAAGCCAAGCAGTTAAGCAAAGGCATTTCTAACATCCTTCAGAGCCTGACTAGGATGCTTCAAAAGAGCATTCCTTGTAAATTCTCTTACTTATCAAACTTGACATCACTCTGCCAGTCGACTTTCTAGTGGTGGTGTTTGTCACATTCACAGTTTTATTGCCATTGCTGCATAACACATTATAAGTATTCAGGAAATGTTTGATGAATGATCATTAAATAATGGAAGCTATAAATGTCATTATGATACAAAGTGAAAAATATTAATTTTTCAAGCTCATTACGATGCCAAAAAGACTATAATTGTGTTCTTCCTAATGCTGAAGATATTCTGTTCCAGAAAAAAAAATAAGTAAAAGTGTTTTAAAATTCAAACAAGGATAACTGCAAGTCAAGAACATTTAAATTAAGACAGGTAGATTTTGATGTTGAAATTTCAGAGTAGTTCAAACATTTATTAGTCTGATACTCCTTTAATATTTGATTGTGTGGCTGTGAAGAAATATTCTAACGAGCAAGCAGCTGCTTCCTAAAACTGAAACTCACAGTCTCTGTGTGGAGAAACATGGTACATATGCCACCATTTGGTGAGATTATGGTGTTGCAGATAATTACTGCTAATTTTCACATCAAAATGTCTTGTAAAATTCTTTAAATTGTATGCATTTGGTGAGATTATGGTATTATTTTAAATTTGGCAGTGATGCTTATAGCTTTATTGCTTATAGCTCTTAAATCATGACTCATGCCATGCATAAAATTATAAAATATAAATTCATAAATTTGAAATGTTAGGAGTTCCATTCCCAGTCAGAGGAGGCTAGGCAGCTTGGATATGAATTCACAGACATTTTTGTTTACCTGACCACTGACTGTTATTTGGTCAATATTTTCAAGCCAATATAAATAAGAAATGAGATTCACACCTTTAGTATTCTTTCTTGCCAAAGTTGACAAGATCCAGAGACAGAATTATTACTGTGTGTGAGGACTGACCAATATACTACAGGAGTTGTCTTTTCTTACTTTGCTCCTAAATGTCTTTGAAACCACGCTCCAAACATGAATTCCAAAAATGACCAAGGACAGTACCCTATCACAGTTCTTTATTCTGAGATGGTGCTGTCACAGCACAAAACCATCAAATATGCTTTGCAGATATCCCTGTAAACACACAGCTTTAGCAGAAAAATCCCCCAATCTGCTTTACTCTTCCTGAGGAATTCCTTTTGGTACTACCTCTCTACTCCAGGTACATTTGTAGTATGTGTAGAAGAGGAAGCTCCCTCAACAGACAGGCTCAATGGAGAGCCAAGCAGTACCAAGGTACCAAGAGGAAAACTTCAGGGTAAATGCAATAGAAAATACAGGGCAAGCCTTTATTTTGCATCCTTCCTGCTGTTTCTTTCTTACTTATTGTATTAGTCAGAGTTCTCTAGAGTCACAGAACGTATGGATAGTCTCTATATAGTAAAGGAATTTATTGATGACTTACAGTCTGCAGTCCAGTTCCCAACAATGGACACCACAAGCAGGCAAATGAGAGAGAGAGAGAGAGAGAGAGAGAGAGAGAGAGAGAGAGAGAGAGAGAACTCCCTTCTTCCAATGTCCTTATATTGTCTCCAGCAGAAGGTGTACCCCAGATTAAAGGTGTGTGCCACCACACCTTTAATCCCAGATGACCTTGAACTCAGAGATCTCACTGTCTTAATCTTCTGGAATCCATAGCCACTGTGCCTCAAAACCTCCATACCAAGATCCAGGTCAGAAACTTCTACCTCCCAGCCTGGATTGTAGTTCATTCCTAATATAGTCAAGTTGACAACCAGGAATAGCCACTACACTTATTAAGTTAGACACAGTGATTGTTAATAGATTTCAAATTGTCTCTAGAAAGCAGAGGTTTATCTTGGTTTTGTATGCAATATCTGGGATAAAAACTTTGTGCTGAATGCGTTTTCAGCCCCACTATACCATTGGACATACCCAGCCCACAAGCAAACCCACATTATACAAAATCTGATTAATTGTAGCTCAGTCTTCAAAGATTCTCCTCTGTTTCTTTCTGGAAGTTTTGGTTTCTTTGTTTTTTAAATTAAAAAAATCGAAGCAAAACAACAATGGGATTTTCTCTATGCTTAGTATGTATGGAATGTAAAAGCTTAGCAAATACCAAATTTTTGATATGTGATTTATAAGGTAAAACTTACTGCTCTTAAATATAGGCAAAACTATTGACAGTTTAAGATATCAGACATAAGATTCAGTTCTCCTTAATGATTTAATTTAATGCGTAATATTGACAGAATTTTTTTTAAAAAAGGTTTTAGAGAAGACAGTGGCTTTAACAACATATTTGTATCTGATTTGAATGCAATTTTAAGAATTGTGTTATAGATGTGGCAGGGTTTCCAAAATATCTCATTGCTTAACCTCATCAGTAGAATACACTATTTCAGAAAATATAGATGTCTAACATTTATAAATACCTAAAATTTTCAGAGTTACCTTACTTGTCCTTCAGCAGATAATAAGCAGTAACACCTAACATGGGCAATAAGGAAAACTATGTTGGTAGTGGTGGTGGTGGTGGTAGTAGTAGTAGTAGTAGTAGTAGTAGTAGTAGTAGCATTGCTGACTGAAAGTCTCCTGCTAAGGCAGGAAAGCTGTGTTTGCTGAAAGTAGATACAAATAAAAGACATTATATTTTAATGTAAATACGTTATTTACCAAAACAAATGTGGTGTGCTTCATGAGGGGCATGATGCTAGCTTAAAAGTTCTACAGAGTAAATGTAGCACATCATAGAGACTTCATGGGATTTTCCAGATATAAAGTAGCAATCTATGATAGGTTAAATAATGAGATTACATAGTTATAGTAGGTATCGTTGTTTCTAACAATGTTGCTTTGATACTTACAAAGCTGACTGATATTTATTTGTAGTGATGGGGGAAAGGAAGGCTGAAATAATGAAACCTATTTTGTGCTCACTTAGATATTCCATTCGCTAGGTTTCAGCTGGAACTGCAGATGTCTTCAGGTCTGATGTACATTTTGTAAGCTGGAGCGTCTATCTGATTCCTTATGATTGGCAGGCTGAATCTCCCAAAGACTTTGCTTTTAGAACAAGGTTGTAGCCAGTTTCCTTTTTGCATTTTGTAAACTGGAGAGTCTATCTGATTCCATGGGATTGGCAGGCTGAATCCTCCAAAGAGCTCACCTTTAGAACAAGGTTGTAGCCAGTTTCTTTGTTGTGGAGTGTTACATTTTCAGATGAAAAGGGCATTGACATTCACTAGGTAAAATTTTTCTGACTATGATGATCTGTCTACAATGGCATAATATAGCAATAAAAAAACAAAGTTAGAAAAAGTAATCTCATAAGCAGAAATAGTAGGGTAAAGAAATAAAATTAAGCCTACATTTTATCTCCTTTTGTCATACAAATTTTATCAAAAAATATACACACAAACACATATATACACACATATACTCAACCACAGAGACAAAAGAATAAATATAACAAATGCTATTTTAGGACCACATTGTCCACTATCTAGCTGCTAATATAAATAACATATATTAAATAGCTTCTGATAAAAATATATGTTTTAAATATTTTAAAATTTTGTTTTTAGTTGGGCCATGATTAAAAAGAGTACACTGTTGCTCCAGTAACCAGTAAAATGGATGATAAAGACCTCTGCAAATGTTATTGTGAAACTAGATTGCAAAGTTAAGTTTATGATTCTGAATAAAAACTAAATAAGAAAAAATTTGTTGTGAAAAGTTTATGTCAATGTTGTCCAAAGGCCTCCAAAAATGTGCATAGTTTATCTTAATATCTCTTTCTCTCTCCTATTTTCTTGCATCACTGTGCATTTAATGTCACAAAAGAAGTCTTTTTCTTCCCCAATTTTGCCTGACTCTGCTTCTCTGTAAAGTGTGCACCTGGATTAATAAATCACCCTAAGGTTTCCCATGCACCCCCTGTTGTTTCTTTGTAAATCTAAGGAATTAGCAAAAATTGATGTCACCATTTGTTTTAGGGTGGATGCTCAGAGCCGTTTCTTATATTAGAAAACCCCATAAATTAAAGTGGCTGAGACTTTATTAGCTATATGTGATAATGGTTTGTTTATGATCAAAAGTCAATTGGGCACAAAAATGTCACAGGAGCTGTCATAGGAACTCTGGGCACTTAGCAGTTGAAAGCACTTTACACATTGTTACTGTTACAAACTCAGCCTCATTTTCAAAACTATAAAATAGATGTAGTATATGCATGATCTGTGTTTTAGAAGACTGGAAATAGCACTTAAAATAGACATGCTAGGGGCCTTGGGGGCTCCCAAATAATGAGGCAAAGATCACAGAACCTCCATGGGTCTGCACCGGGTCCTCTCCACATGGTTGTGTAGCTTGGTCTTCTTGTGGAGCAAGAGGTGTGTCTCTGACACTTTTGCCTATTTTGGGACCCTTTGTCCTTCTGTTGGCTTGCCTCCTTCAGCCTTGATGTGACGTGAGGTGTTATGTTGTTAATACCCCTGAAGGCCTGCCCTTTTCTGAAGGAAAATGGAGGACGGTGAGTTTGTGGTCAGGGTATTGGAAAGAGTAAGAGAGTGGAGACTGCAGTTGGGATGTACAGTCTGAGAGAAGAATAAGTTTAAAATAAAAGTGTAGTCATGCATGCTACTGTGGAGCTGTATAATTTCTGCGTGTTGTTTTTCTAAACAGAAAGACAGCCAGGATTATTATTATTATTATTTCCTTCAAATTGTCTTAAATTTGTATGCTGTGAATACAAGGTACTAGAAAATTTGAAGAGTATCTCCTTTGCCCATTGCTATTTGCCCCTATAGAAACAAGGGACAGCCAAAACACACATCTTGAGTTCTTTGAACCCAGTGACTAGGGACCTCATTCCCCTTCTTGTTTTCCAAGATCATTGAAGAGTCACTGTGCACCACAATGCTAGAGTCATGTGGACTTGGCAAGTGGAATTTTCTTTATATCATGTTTCACCCTTTTTCTTTCGTATGGTCAGGAAATAGAAATATCTGAAGGCCAGAGTGATGGCTCAGCAGCGAAAAGTGAAAAGTGTTCCATCAGTGAGCACAGTTTAGTTCCCAGCACCCATGATGAGTGGTTCAGAACTGCATGTTATATCTTCAGTGGGATATCCTCTTCCGGACACTTTGAGGACCTATATTCACACATGTGTTTACCCACACACATAACTATAAAAGTAAGAATTTGAAAATATCTGACTGTGGAAATTATGATCTTTGTAGATACACATGGTAGATAGGTACCCTGACATACATTGTATAAAATGACAGAATGAACATGGTCGTTTTGTTGTTGTTGTTGTTGTTGTTTGATTTTTTGTTTTTGTAGATGATGTTCTTCTAACTTATATTCTGCCATATGCAGATATTGTTCAGGTAACAGGATCACCAAATGATTGATTTTCTGCAGCTGTCATGAATCACTTTTGTAATAACATTAATCCTATGACCAAACAGCCCAGTGATGAGATAATAGCTGTAGATGTATTTTTAAAATGATGCATGCTATTTCAAGGATTTAGTTTTAATATGATTTAAATTACACAATCTGCCTAAGAGTTTTGTTATTTAAATCACCTCAGCCTGAATCATGGTGTAATATGTTACACTTAAATATTTAGTATTCTAAAAGAATCAAATGATAGATACGAAATCTTAAGATATATTGGGTAATACAACACAAAACCCCAAGTTATCCTCTTGGTTACTTGTTTTCTCTCACTGAGCCAAGGGATGTCTTTGAAGCCCAAGATAGTATTAACTAGAAAAAGTCAGCTTCAGCCTACTGGGGGCTAGAGTTATAAAAAAAAAAAGCATCACACAAGACCAAGTTCATGATTTATAGCATACCTAGCTGAGATTTTAATGTAAATTACACGTGTACAAATCAAAGAAGTGTAAAATGGAAGTTCTTTTTTTTAATTAGGAATTTTCCTCGTTTACATTTTCAATGCTATCCCAAAGGTCCCCCATACCCACCCCCCCAATCCCCTACCCACCCACTCCCCCTTTTTGGCCCTGGCATTCCCCTGTACAGGGGCATATAAAGTTTGCAAGTCCAATGGGCCTCTCTTTCCAGTGATGGCCGACTAGGCCATCTAAAAAATGGAAGTTCTTATTTCCTTACAAACAAGAATATTACATACTATTGTCTGGAATATACCTTGTAACTCATGGTAAAAATAGCAATACTTTTAAATTCTTCTTTTTCTTCTGTGGAAGTATATGAACTATAGCTGTTGGTACCATACGGAGCAATCGTTTGCCATCTCTTCTGGCCTTAATATTTTCTTCTGATCTCATAATTCATAATGATTTTTAAAAAGCTTAATAAATTGAGAAAAAAAAAGAAGTGAACTCCTAATGATTCTCTGTGACTTTTAAAAAGTCTTTCCTTTTTTTTAATTTGAACTTAAAAGTTGTGTCTAAGATGAATTGCGTGCCCTCAATTAGTCTTGTGTATAAAGAAGAACAACACAGCCACACAATGGCATGCATGTACCAGGACCCAGACTTGCTTAGAACTTCGAATTTTAAACTGTTACAAATCCTATGCCACAGTCTGTTGTTCTACTTGACTCTGAAGTTCTTTTTAAAAACTAGCATTTTAAGCCTTTGATTTCTATTCCATTAACTATACCTTTGGCTGGCAGAAAATCAAATATTCTTAGGACAAATAATGACTGTACATGAAATATCAAAACAGCCACTCAGGAAATATCATCTTGTACAGTGTGTGCTGAGCTTTTTATGTTTCTCTTCTGGTCAAGCCATGCTGCCTGTTGTTCCGACAAAATACTGAAAAGCACAGACACATGATCAAAGCAAACTTGCCTTTAATCAGCCATGGGCATCTGGGTGCATCTTAGACTGTTCACTCATCCGATAGCTTTGTGTACTTTATTACTCTAAAAGGCTTGCAAAACAAAACTACCAGAAAAGAAAAAAAAAAAAAAAACAAATCCGGGTTCTGCCATTTTAAAGTTCCTTGTCATCATGATTTTTGTTATTCATTGTTTCTATTAATGTAAATTATGTGAACATCTGACTCTCCACTCAACACCATTCATTCAATTTAAAGCTAAAGTGTTACAAAATCTGGCAGTCTGTTTCTAATATATTTTTGACACCGTAACCTACATATTCTCAAATATTCATTACAATGTCTTCACTGATTTCTATAAACTCCCATGAGATGACAGTCAATCATTGCCATCATTCTAATGTTCTTACCAAAGTATTCTAGTACAAGCATGCCATAAAGAAATAGTCCAACAATGAATATTGCTCTTAACTTTCTGAACAATCCTTTCCTTTCTACAAATAGAATTACTTTCGTATCCAAAGGCCTTCCTTTGAGTGTGTAGTAAACATAAGAAATATCTTGGATAAAGTCCTGGTGATTGCTGAAAGAAAGAATACTCTAATAAAATGAGTGATAAACGTCCAAATAGTTACTGTGGAGCCATTTCATGATTTAAATCTCTTATTGAGAGAGCCCCCGTAAAGAGCTTGCAGAAAATTGCTCCCTTCTCACCTTTAATTACATTATTTAAGTGGAATAGTCCCTCTACTGAATAAATCGCAAGTAATAAACTCTTTTTCATTTATTATGCAAAGTCCTCGTCAAACAAATTATGGGGCTGCAGAGAAGCCAGGCATTCTTCATTGAATCAAATAAGAAATGAAGCATCTAAACTGATTTGCGATTGTAAGAGAATTTTAATTTACTTGAGACAAGCAGAGCTTATGATGAAAAGATGCAAAATGTACTTGGTACTCTTACAGGGTTCTTTATTTTTATACTTTACAGGCAGCATTTGCAAATCATTATTACAATGGCATGGGAAATATTATTTTTACAATGTATTAAGCAATGCAAATTGCTTCCTTTGGGGAAATGTATGATCAGTAAATGTTCCTTTTTCTTCTCAAAAAGTAATAATTGTATTTCTATTTTAATGCCTTTTTAAGGTATAACATTCGCTATTTCTCAAATTATTACTGAATTGATTAAATTGTTTTGAGTAGAAGTAACTATAAATGCAATTAGTATTGTAATTGGGAATCTAAATTAGTTTGAATATTATAATAATTAGTGAAGAAGAGTTTAATTAGCACTGTTTTAATAATTTCATTTAACATGGACCTTATATAGTGTTCAATAAAAACTATTGAATGCTACTTGATTATTTCAGTACTAGATGTTATTTGAAGGGATTTGACATGTTTGATCCTTTTGCAGATGTGTTACCTCATTTTTTGAAGTAAGAAATTGTATGTAACATCAACATGTTTGAACTACAAACACCTTTAAAACATGGATAGTTCTAGGAGTAAGAAAATGTAGTCTTCATAGACCTAAAACTTCCTCAGAATAAGATCTGGATACTAAGGTCAATTGTACAGAAAACGAAAAACAATGACAACAACGACAACAACAACAACAACAACAACAAAACCCACTTTCTAAACTACACACAATGTCTTAAGATCATTAAGAGCACTCGTAATATTAAGTGTCTCCTGCAGTATCATATAGCCCAAACACTTGCATTTCAAAAATAAAGTTTGCAACATTAATAACATGGCTTGTAATACACAGGTCATAAGAACTTGAGGGGAAACGTGAAGCACAGGATTATAAATTACAGTCAGAGGAACCAATGCCCACTCAGCCTCCAGTATACAGTTTAACTTGTACACTCTCCATTACGCCAAGCAAAGAAAGGAAAAATATTCCAATGAGAATTCATTGTCCATCATGCTGCATCAAGAGAAAATTTTGGAAATTTGGGGATTGCTGATACATCTTTGTAACAGCAAAGAAAGGACTCTCATAGCAAGTCTGTTTTGTACATTGGGTATGAATTTGATCTCTTTTTCAGGAGCTGCTTTCTGGTCATTTGCAATCTTGTTAGTCTTTTTTTTTCCATTTTTTATTAGGTATTTAGCTCATTTACATTTCCAATGCTATACCAAAAGTTCCCCATAGCCACCCACCCCCACTCCTTGTTAGTCTTAAAATAATACGCAAACATTAAAAAGTTAAATCACAAATGATCCCTAGTTTCTTAGGTCGAGAAATATTGGATGTAGACTGTTTGATCAGCCAAAAGCTGCAGACAAACTGATTACATTGAAATTCAAGCCTATATTCTACTATTTCACTGTGAATAAATATATCCTACTTGAAATAATATATTCAATGGGGTGGCCACTGGTTTATTGTGGGCCTCCAATTCTACCATTTTACAAATGCTTTTCTTCACAATTAAAATAGGTTGTCTGACTTGTTAGTACATTCATAGAAATGGACAAAATCATTTTTTCCAATAAATTTACACATAATATTATATAGTCAATAATTATAATAGATAATTTTCACACATACAAAACTACACAAACCATGATAACTTAAGTACCTTCTCTTTAAATTTAATATAAGTGATATATATGCCATAATTTAATGGTTAAACATCAATTAAATAATGAAACATATTTTAGAAAAATTGCAACATTTAAGTTGTAAACAATCTATTAAGCCAACAAGGGAAAAATATTTAAATGAGAATTTGTCACTCCATAAGGTTGGCAAAGTGTGCAGCCACTCTTTATGAACAGGCCGTAGCCTTATATCTATCTTTGTTTTCCACCCCTTTCTCTGCCTGTCCCCCTTTGTCTCTTTTTCTCTCTGACTTTATAGTGTCTATATTTCTGTGAGCCCTACTATCCATCTTTTTCCCTTGTGTCAGTAGCCCACAGTAGAAAACAAAATACAGACTGTGAGCGCAGAGTAAATCATATAAATGAATCTCTGCATGTCCAAATGGGATTTTGATGCCAACTGTATCACTACAAAGTGAGACATACACAGTGCCAGTGAACCATGGCGTCTAAAACATTCCAGGAACAAGTGTGGCGCAGATACAAAAAGTCCCCCTCTGTGGCATTTCCTGTGATTTGAAGCTACCTCCTTAAGGGATGTATAATTCTTCAGGATGGCTACTTTCTACTCCAGAGACAAAATTCATTAAGACTGGGCAGCAAAAGACAAAAAAGCTCTTCAGGATGGTAAACAGTAACTTTAAAAAGACACAAAATAAAGAACCTACCTCAACAGAATAAGCTGTGTTTAGAAAAGGAAATTCACATGGGAACGAGTATTCTTTTAATTTGAGGTTTGATTTTTAAGGTGGAAAAGCCTTCCTTGATGTGTTTCAACTTAAAGCACATAAGCAATTGCAATTACTCTGTTTCTTCTATTTCAATCCTCAGCTGCATGCACGGGGCTCCACATTTCCTCTCTGAAACTCAAAGTGAACAATAGACTTTAGATCTGAACTCAATCTGAGCACAGATAGGTACCTAACCTCTCATCTAGATAGAGAGTGCATGCTTTTGACTTATTGCACATTTGGATGGTTTGAAACCAACATCTATGAAGCTTTTTTCATTCCCCTTTAATGTTTGAAATATACACTTCAAATTATAGCGAATCTAAATCATTCTCTCTTGGCCTTTTGTGAATTGTCAGTAAAGAGCATTATAAAACTGTAATTTTCAGATAAATAAGCATTTAAAAGTAAGTTGATTCCTTTATTATAAGATAATGATGATATTTTCTTTGAATATCTACATTAAGGAAATTTTAAACTTTGATGTCAAAAGACTCGTAGCTCTATATGAAGATTTTTATAAAGAATTACTTACACATAATTGAAAAAGAAATTAAATGGTCTAAAAGTGTATCATCTTATATATTTCTTTTTATCATTGCTTTTACTTAATACTCACAATTTTAAATATATTTTTCTTTTTAATTGGGGTTGTCTGTTCATATTAGAAAAAGGGCTTAACAATTAGTATGGGACTAAAATTATCTCGATTCATTTTAAAAGTTGATACAGAACATAACAAGCAAATCCCACAGGAATATATTGATAAGTTTAATACCAAGGAATAGCCATTATTAATACTCTTGAAACAGTTGCATTGGTTACATATGTATCCATTTTCCTGAACTTATATGCACAGGAATTTCTGTGACACACCTTCTCCTTTCAACTTTCTTTCTGACTTAGTGTTTTTAAATAGCTTGATCATGAGTGTAAAATGACCGAACCCGCAAAAATACTAAAATTTGGTTTCAAAAGACACCATTCCTTTACAAGTTTTGACTCTTTTAATAGTAATGAAGAGATATAATATTATCCCAAATACTATTTCCTGTATATATGATATGTTCTTCTAGCTGGTCTGCCATTTGTGGGCTCAATAGGAGAGAAAGTGCTTATCCTCACAGACACTTGAAGTGACAGAGTTGGGGTATACCCAGGGCAGAACAACCATGCAGAGCAGAAGTGGGAAAGAGGGGAACGGATTGTAGGAGGGGGTTCCTGGGAAGGGATCAATGAGCAGGATGTAAAGTGAATAATTAAAAGAACAGATTGAAATTTAAGAGAGAGAGAGAGAGAAAGAGAGAGAGAGTTTGTTTTCTGATGCATACATTCTTTTCATCTAGAGAGTCAGTAACCAGTTCCAAAAGAAAAAACAAAACAAAACAAAATGAACAAAAAAGGCCAGCTATCTTCTATTATGGCTGTCCCACTCCAGGAAATATTAAATACTTCCATGTTTAAGATATACTTTTGTAGGGCTACTGGCACAGCAGGGCTTATTGGTGTGGCACATTTGTATAAATGCAGCATCAGCTGCACTGTAACAAGAATGCAGGAACTGCAACATGATCATACATGTTACCCCGGCCAGATGTCAGAGAAAGCACCAAAACAAAGCAAGGTATCTACATTTAAACTATCCTCCCTCCCCCTCCCCTTCCCCCTCCCCCTCCCCCTCCCCCTTCCCCTCTTCAACTAGGCCATCCTCTGCTCTGGAAACTTACTGTTTAGTTCATATTGTTGTTCCTCTTATGGGGCTGCAAACCCTTTCAGCTACTTGGGTACTTTCTCTAGATCCTTCATTGGGGACCCTGTGCTCCGTCCAACAGATGACTGTGAGCATCTACTTCTGTATTTGTCAGGTACTGGCAGAGCCTCTCAGAAGAAAGCTATAGCAGCTCCTATCAGCAAGCTCTTATTGGTATCCACAGTAGTGTCTGGGTTTGGAGGTTGTTTATGGGATGGAACCCCAGGTAAGGCAGTCTCTTCCTTCAGTCTCTGTTTTACTCTTTGTCTATGTAACTCCTTCCTTGGGTATTTTGTTCCCCCTTCTAAGAAGGACCAAAGTATCCACATTTTGGTCTTCCTTCTTCTTGAGTTTCATGTGTTTTGTGAATTGTATCTTGGGTATTCTGAGCTTCTGGGGTAATATCCACTTATCATGCATATCATGTGTGTTCTTTTGTGATTAGGCTACCTCACTTAGGATGATATCCTCCAGATCTATCCATTTGTTTAAGAATTTCATAAATTCATTGTTTTTAGTATCTTCGTAAGTCTCCATTGTGTAAATGTATCATATTTTCTGTATCCATTCCTCTGTTGAGGGACATCTGGGTTCTTTCCAGCTTCTGGCTATTATAAATAAGGCTGCTATGAACATAGTGGAGCATGTGTCCTTACCACATGTTGGAGTATTTTCTGAGTATATGCCCAGGATGCTTGCCTATTGATACAGCACACTTGGTAATCTGCTGAGAAGAAACCTCATAAAGTGATAGATATTGTCCTTAAGGAAGCGAAGGGTGTAGAGAAGAGAAGGCTCAGTCACAATCAGCACTCAGATCTAAATTAGCATGCAGAATGAAAACAGTTAAATCATTAACAATAACATAGCTAATAAAATAGGGATCTAAACAAAAATGTTGTTATAGCTATATCACCCAGCTCAAAGCCTAGTGTGTGACCTGCAAATATATGTGCAAAGAATACATAGTTAAAGAAACCTGTGAGTTCACTGTAGATCTACTGTTACACGAATAATGGCACCATGGAAGACCTTCTTGGGAGGGAGCAACAAAGTCCTATAGGCAACTCAAGGCAGTTTCTGATACACTTTATTTTAGACAGTGAGCAATTCAATTGTAAATATTCTGCCCAGTTGGCATCATGGATTGAAATACAGCTAAAAGATTAACAATAGACACATAGTTCTTGAGAGATAACTATATTATATATGGTTAGGCTTTTGAAAGCCTTGAATGTAAATGTCATAACTATGTTGTATGCTTGATGTCAGCACTTCGTGTGGCATGTCTTAGTTATAATCTCAGGAATCAAGAGACTCATTGAGCTTAAGGATTGCTTAGTTCAGGGCTAAGTCTATTGAATTCCAGGCCACCATGGTTTGTAGAGACAGGGCTTATAGCACAAAAATAAACAGAGAAGCAAAGATTAGAGAATAATCCAAATGTGATGAATTCTTTTCTTTTCTATCTTTAAAAAATGTTTGGTTTTAATTATTAATTTTTATTTTTTATTAAAAATAGATTTTTTCTTATATAATATACCCCTCCTCCCAATAGTACCTTGACCAGTCATCATCAGAAAGGTTTCTTCCCATAGCAGATGGATGACTTTCTTACCAGGTATCTAGAAAAAAATCACTCTCGTTGAATTGATAAAATGTCACTGCTCTTTGATGGGAAGGAGTGCTGAAGAACATAAGAGTTGAATTTCTTTATTCTGTAAGAGGAGAAGGTGGCTGGCTTGTGTGTTGTCTGCTTGCATGCCTGTCATCTTCCTACCTTCCAGAAAAGTGACAAGATAACTTAGCCTGTTGAATAAGATAAAGCCAAAGGCCTGTCACGTTGTTTGGAGCAAGCTTTTGCTTTATGGTTCGGCATCCGTGAAACTTGTTCCTCCTTCTCACTAGAATGCAGCAGCCATTCAAAGGAGATGTAGGGGGAAAAAATTAAGACTTCAGCTTCGATGGTGCTGAGACAGTAAAAACACCAGCAGTGACTACTGCACAAATTCAGATGGCCTGTCACGTAAATAGAAAAAGTTCTGTGCCCAGGGTGCCGGATTGGCGTTTGCTCACAATGACATATACTTTGCCATCTTGTCAATCCAGACCTCTCATTAGCTGAGCATAATCTTAATAACACCTGGCTTGCAGTGTGGCGGGGAGGAGAGAATTATGTTTATGGAAACTGCTTTGCAAATTGTAAAATGTTCTACAAAGGGTGCTTGCTATTGCTCATAAAATCAGGCGTTCCCATTTTCCACATCTAATTATAAAGCTGGATGAAAATGGCTAAGAGGAGAGAAGAAGTATTCTGAAAGTGAAATGGATGGATGGGAATGAATTATTAACATCAATTATCTTCTGTGATTGTGTCTACTCGAGTTACTCGGTTCTTGGGTTCAGCCCAAAAACACCTAAGAGGAAGTTATATTTGTAATCGTGTTTCTTCTGCATTCAAATTGCCTGTTAGAGTTGTTGCTGGAATTACTATGGCAGAAAAAAAAATATGTTAATAGTTTAACTAAAAGAATATTTTCTTTAAAAAGGATGAAAAAGATGAAATCATGTATTTTTGAGAGAGGAAAGGCTCAGAAAAAGCATCACAATGTGTACATTTAGTTCCTCTAAGCTAAATAAGACTGAAAATGAATACACTGCAGTTTAAGGAAAACAAAACATGGAAAGGATCTCTGTCTCTGTCTCTGTCTCTGTCTCTGTCTCTGTCTCTGTCTCTGTCTCTGTCTCTGTCTCTATCTCATCTCTGTCTCTGTCTCTGTCTCTATCTCATCTCTACCTCTATATCTATATCTCATCTGTATCTATATCTATATATCTATCTATATCTACATCTATATCTAATCGCCATATATATATGGATATATATAGACCTTTTATTTTATTTTGTTTTATTTTTATTTCTATTTTTTACCCTCCATATTCCATTCCCGCCCCATCATCCAGCCTCCAACTGTTCCACGTCCCACACCTCC
Organism: Mus musculus; assembly: GCF_000001635.26. Classification (NCBI taxonomy): domain Eukaryota; kingdom Metazoa; phylum Chordata; class Mammalia; order Rodentia; family Muridae; genus Mus; species Mus musculus. The sequence goes on along the minus strand of NC_000074.6, from coordinate 50,302,406 downwards.
TCTGCACCCTACCCCATCTCCACATGGATGCCCCCAACTCCCACCCCACCTGACCTCTAAACTCCCTGGGGCCTGCAGTCTCTTGAGGGTTAGGTGCATCATCTCTGAATGGACACAGACCTGGAAGTCCTCTACTGTATGTGTGCTGGGGGCCTCATATCAGCTGGTGTATGCTGTCTGTTTGGTGGTCCAGTGTTTAAGAGGTCTCAGGGGTCCAGTTAAATTAAGACTGCTGGCCCTTCCTACAGGGTAGCCCTTCTCCTCAGCTGCTTTCAGCCTTCCTTAATTCAACAACGGAGGTCAGCGGCTTCTGTCCATTGGTTAGATCATAGAAGGGGAATTTGTTGGTCCACTGGTAACATTTGTCATAGAACATGTATTAAATGTCCACATTTTTTGCAATTACAAGTGAAGATATGTATGCAAGCTTTGATCTTTCACTAAATGTTTATGGAATTTCAAATGCATTTAAACATTTCAAGGGGGCCTCCCACCAGCTGTGTATCCTCAGATTATTAACTCAGTACTGAGTACTTCAGGCAGATTGTATCTTGCCTTGGGCCTAGTAGTGAACCTCCTTTTGGGAACGGCACTTTGGATCCTATTCTGGATTTTTTTCCTTGGGAGGTAGCAATTCTCCTCTAGTAAAATTGTGCTATGTAATCTCATCCTTAAAGCTTTCAGCCATCATGGAACAGGATAGAGGGGGGAAGTATCTGAGATACAGGATACAAGGAGCCATTCCTATGTCCAAAGCAAGTATTGCACTCATCTTATCATGGTGGTACTCTAATGAAGAAGAAAAAAACCTATTTACCTTTTTTAAAAAGAAAGTATATATCTTCTGTAGGGTTCAGTGAAGAAATAAGTCATTGCTCACCCACTGAGTGAGACTTCAATGTCAGTAAAATGGGCAGCATAGTTCTTTCATTCTCCCCTGACTCTATGTAACCTCTCACACAAAGAATAGAAATTAGCTTTTGCTGGGGCACCGTCATTGTGGAGGTGACAGACATGCTATAGAGCTATGACATGAGAACCATGAACTCTATGATACGCCAAGTCTTTCCTGTTACTTATGACCACCTGTCAAGTTTTCTAATACAATATCCTCCCAAATATTTCATTTATTTGTTTGTATGTTTGTTTATTTTTGTGTTTTGTTTTGTCCCGGACTGGGTTTCTCTGCTAGCATCCAACTCAGAGGTCTCCCGGCCACTGCCTCCTGATTACTGGGATATGTATAACCAACGCCTGGCTATTTCCAATTTCTTAATTATTTATGTAAAATAATTCACAAATTCGGTAGAAAAGACTCCACTACTTGTGTTTTAGTGGTTTCTTCCCCTTGATAAAGAAGTTAACAAATGCCAATAGGACTTTAGAGGGCTTTGCTTTCATGATGGTGTAGCTAAATATAATAATATATTTTTGTTCACGTATAAATTATTTCTTAGCAACTTTTCTGGCCAAGGAAATATGCTAATGTAAATGCTCACAGTTAACAACACAGATATGGGCTCTTCTCCAAAGAACTCTACAAGTAAAGACAAAACATGGATTTGAACAATGCCAAGCATTCTAAAGGCAATGAGAAAAAGTATATATAATGTGATTTTTTTTCTATATGATTGGAATAACTGGTACAGTAGTTACGATCAAGGAAGATTTCTCTTCTCCAGGGCAAATGATGTCTAAGTTCCCTAGGAGAGTGATTTCAAAGCACTCAGTGTTTTAGGAAAGGAAATGAGATGGAGCAGCAAGAGCTAACACTGTGAGGTGGCAAAGTGTTCGAGACATTTCAGGAAATAAAAATAAGCCCAATGTGCTTGAAATGCTGAAACAGGGGCAGAAAATTGGCTTAGACGTTGCTAGGCAGATAAGCACGAGCCAGATCAGACAAAGTCGAACAGAACAGATAAAGGCTTTGGATTTTTTTTTCCCAAGGGAACAAAGGAGGAGATCTCAGGGAGTAAAAAAGGGACTAAGAAGATTTGTGTTTTAAATAAATCCTTCTGACTGTAAAGATTAGATTAGAGACAATTCAGGACAATTGGTTAGGATGCCGAAATAAAACCATTGCTGCGCATGATTCTCATTACCGAAGGGCTTTGGAAGTTGGCATTGCTCTAAATAGCTGGAATCCTGAGATATCAAATTAGTACGATTAACAAAGATATATAAATTAATTGGATGAGTTTCAGGAAAGAACATAGATACAGCCCAGACTCCAGTGTGAGTGAATGCAGACCCACAGGCCTGACTGTGGCTTCTGATGTGTCCAGATGAGAAGAAATCTTCCCTAGGGAAATTGTTCATATTTCTACACAAATCTAGCATTCTTCTGTCATGGTGATCTTCTCAGGACTCTTTAGATGAAAGAACTTAATGAGATCCCATCCAGAATGGATCTATCTGGTGATTTCTCAGAAAATAAGTTCTTTAGTGATTTAATACATAGAAAAGCTTTCCCGAATCAACTGGAGATTTTGCGATTAGTTGTATTTTATTTCTATCTTGAGACAAAGTCTTGCTATGTATCCCGTGCTGGCCTGGAATAGGAGACAATTGTTTTGAAGGTTACCTTCAGTCATCAACTGAAGAACTTGGATGATCTGATAGAGCATGCAGATGTGTTTGCAAGGGAGCAGGAGATCTGTTCAAGACATGAATAATTGCTGCCTAGTTCCAGACATCCTGACTTCCCATAGACTGAGACCCAGATGCTTGTACCATTCCATTCTCTCCTGATTCTGCTATGTGTCTTTGACACCCGCCCCATCTGAAGGTGACTCACTCTGGTGGAAATGAAAAATGCAGCCTTCTGTAAATCAAGACATCTCCTTCTTTTGGGCTCTGTATCAGTTGTAGGACCTATGGGACTTAAATTTTATACATATTTCTACTATTAAAAAAGGCCTTATTTTATCACCTCTCTCGCACAAAGATTGTGTGGTAGTTGATACTTACCCTCTTCTACAGTGGAGGTTAAAAAATAGGGAAACTCACAAAGGACCATTGCCTGTTATTTACTCCTAATATTTACCTAGTTATATATATATATATATATATAGAGAGAGAGAGACATATATAGATACGTATATATTACATATATATAATATATGTAAAATATTATACACACACACATATATACACACACACACATATATATATATATTATATATATATATAATTTACCTAACATTAGAAATACAAGGTTAGAAATACAAGTATTAGCATGCAATTGCTTAAATTCTGTACCAGTATTAGAATCCTGTATTTGCACTTGTCTACTCTCAGCAGCAAATGATGAAAAGGATACAGCTTCCTTCATATTCAAAAGAATGGAATGGCCAGAAAATTTGTTCTTTTCAGTTCACTCTCATTTCATCACTACCGGGGGGATACTTTCGGGTACTGTGTATTTGAACGCTGATCCTGCACCCAGAGGTCTGGTGTCATTGCACTTTGGTATTGTCATGGTTAGGAAGCATTTCCTCACTGAGTATTTTATAAGACAGCCTTCTCTATCACCTCCGGAATGGTTAAATAGTGAGCCAAGCAGCCGAGGAGCCGAGAACTGGGCATGAGAGAATACGGAAAACTTCCATGTCCAGGCTGGGAGTGAAGGTCTCAAGTGTGCTAGGAGAGCTGCCATGAGGACACAGATGAAGAAGGAGACCCGGGTGAGACCAGGATGGTAGGTAATCAGCCACGTGGCTGGGAAGTAGGCAGGAAAGTAGGCCAGGCCAGCATAATTAGGTTAGAACAGTTCAATATCTGCCCAATTATATTGCCAGAACCTTAATACAAATGTCTCCTTTTACTATTTATAAGGGCAGGCCCAGAAAAGTCCCACACTTTTAAAATGAACCTATTTGTTCTCTTCAAAGAATAAAAAATAATGTTTTTTTTCTTCTTTTTGAGAAAGCATCTCAACCATGGCACAGCCTGTGCTTTAAAATTTTGATATGTAGCTCAGGCTAGCCTCAGACTTGCAGGATTCTGCCTGTCTATAACCATGACAGACTGAGCCACAGTGTCCAGTGAGAATCGCAACGACTTATAGAATGTAATACTCTAAAATCACAATGACTTTCTTTTGCATAATTGATTTTTTTGTTGTTCAAATTCTGTACTTGTGTGTTCCATTCTCATATAAAAGACTAATAATTACTAAGGGGTTGTTGTCATTGTTGTTTTGGTTTTTACTTTTTATCCACCCACCTATCTCCCCACCATACTTTCCCAAAAGAAAAAAAAAAAAAAAAAGAGTCACATCAAAATAAAACAATAGCAACAACAATAACAACAACAAAAAACCCTCAAAAAACTATTAAGTTAAAAATGTCTTGAACTAAACCAACAGCGCACAGAGACTATGCCCAGCGCCAGTTCAAACAAGACATAATCCCAGCACTGAGAAGAGACCACGAGTGGACACAGGATCTCATCCACTGTCCAGCAGCTGTTTGTAGTTGGCACAGGCCAGGAAAGGGAAAAGTCATTTCATTCTAATGCTGGGTCATGGGGTAGATCAACCACACTCCGAAGCAGGCAGGTCCCGGCCCAAGGAGGAGTTGGCCAACCCAACCAGGACTCTGTAGTTTAGTTTGTAATTTTTAACCATGTAGCAGATTATATGATAACTGTATGTAATCTAACACTTTCTAATAATATTGATCTGACTAAGCTCCGGACACTGGAGGATTAAATTGTTTTGGAGGTCTTGCATATTGGTTCTTCCTTTACATATTTTAAATCAGAACAAAACAAGGCACTTGTCTCAGAATTTTAAGACAATGACAAAAAGCTAGAAATCTCTGAACGTCTTGCTGAAATGTTCTTCTAAATGGTCTCTAAGCTGATATTTTCCTTCTTGCAAAGGCTGATGAGATAAACTGCAAGGCTGCTTTTAGAACTTCCTACAGTCCTCTGTGATAATACTTGTTTAGTGTTTGAATTAATACGATTCACATATATTAAAAGAAGCTAGGTGAATTCATTATGATATCTCAATAGATGCTTCATGATTCCCTTGCTGTGAGCTCTAAAATCTACACCTTTTGATTTGTTCTGTATAATTAAAAATCTAAGCATAGTGCAAGTGTCTTTCCCTAGTTATGTCAAAATTTACTTGGTAGCTATTTCCTTTCAGTGAGCTAAACAACTTTATTTATAAAACCAATTCAGGATGTTGCAGTTAAGTTGTCATACAATAACATGCAATTATACATGCTGTCTAAAGACAGAAATACCACCCCAGATCAGTAAATGCAGCTGTTATGTGCTGATGTGTTGATCTTTTGTATATCCTAACCACCGCATATTATAGATGAAATTGTATGTCCAAACTAAGCAATCTCACAAGCAATATGTTCATTATATAGAAATGTTATTTAATTCACTCATGGGCTTACAAGTTATTTCATCCCTTGATGGTTAGCTATATGTAGAACAATGCTGTGATGGTTTGTTTTCTTTCAATGAGCTCAGTGAAGAATAAATAGAAACTCAGACATATTTCATATTTACTATACAGCATATTGCATTTTTTTTTTTTTGGTTGAAGTAGGTGTGTAGACATCTCAGGCTAACTTCAAAGTAGCTGTGTATGACTTTAAGTTCCTAATCTGCCTTTGTATGTCTCCTAAGATATTTCATGAGTTCTATGAATAATAAGAGCAGTGAATGATCTAGAACCCAGTGCCTGGAACTCTGGTTTGTGTGGGGGTCACAAGACTGAATTAGAGGTTAGTGAAAAAATTAACACATTAGTGAAAGATGTCTGAATGTTCAGTGAACAAACTAAAAAACCAAACCGACAGTGAAAATGAGCTGTTTGTGGCAATGTTTATGGAGATGGATCGTGTGGCTTTCCTGCAGTGTGTTTGGAGTGCACAATGTGCATACATGCTTTAAGTCCCTCAGTACCAGAGAACTATGAATACAGTTAGTTCCTCAGCACATTGAATATGATTATTTTCACTGAAGTTCAGTGGTTCTACTGTACCCACAGTTTTCTGCACTTATAAAAATGTGACGGTTTACATGGAGAAATCGCAATTTGTTCATTGTTTACTGCCTTGGGTTTGAATTTTGTATTTTAATAATTACTGACTGTATCTCAGGTTTGAGTTACGTTTTACATAAAAAGAAAAAAGGATTATTAAATGAATTTTGGCTTAGGATTAGCACAAAACCTCCAACCATTTCTGAAATGGTCTTAAACATACTTCTGATAGTTTGTCATATTTCTTTGAGGTAAGCATTTTTAGTATGGACTGCTATAAAATCCAAATATCTATCACATCTGAAAGTATTGAGAAGACACTATTCCTTCTGTGTCAAGTCTCAAGCCACAGTTTAATAATTTATATGAAAATATGCAATCATATCAGCTCATTAACCTGCAATTTACCTTCATATTTAATGCATTGCAAAATTATATGTCTACCAAAAATTCTTTTAAGATAAAACTCTTTATAATTTATTGTCAATGTCCGTATAACTGAGTTGGATTTCTACATATCCACATGGAGACCCAGACACATCTTGCATATAATAAGAGATCACAGGAAAAGTCTAAACTATCGACGGAATACAACACAAAAAAATATCAAAATAACATTTTCCTCTTAGCTATAAGAAAGTTAGGAGTGAGAACTGTAAAAAAGGTGAGCACCCAGCACTGTATCTAGTAGGCCATCTGGCCATTTCTCCAGATGTGAAGAATCATTTAGTGAGAAAGCAGATTAAACATAAACTCCACATCAGCTCTGAATCCCGGCCACGGCTTTGTAATTAGAGTGGACTACGCAACGGAGGAAGCCATGCTATTATTGCTTGCTCAGGAAGTGTCTGTTTTTGATTTCTCCTGTAATTTATCTTCAATTGAACTGATATTGATTTCTTGGGGTGGGGGGATTGCATAATCTCCAGGAAGAATTAAAGGGGGCTAATCTTCGTGTGCTCTGTATTTTTCCCACTGGCTTGTTCTTCCCAGTGATTTATCTACCTAATAACATTACAGACTAAAAGAAAAAAAAATCTGGTCTTTCAATTTATTTCTCCAAGATCTGTTCATGTTTGAGCATGTCTTGTCCTTAATTGCCCGGGGATTTGTAGATAGCTTTGTCTTCGATGCTCTGAAACAAGTTGCAATATAAGTAATTAAGGCGCTGGAGTCACAGAAATCTACAAATTGCTGTTTGGCTTCCATGTGTGACATTTAACTAATTGCCCATTGTTATGAAAACCTTTAACTTCATGGATGTCATGATCTTTTGTTGTTGTTGTTGAGTAGATGTTGCTAAACTGTCTGTTAAACTAGTGTAGTGAGATGGTGGCCATCAGAACCCTCACCGCTTTGGAATGCTGTTTTCTACTCTAGTCGGTCGTGTGAATTTTAATTTGAGACTGTTGAGATGATCAACTATCTCCTGGAAAACTGACAGATGCACTTGGCTTCCTGCAATGGTGTAGGATGAAGTGAACCCTGAGCTGTGGGGAGGAGGGGAGCCGGACAGTAGATGTCCCCTGCCTGATGTTCTTCCCTTCCACCTCTGGCCTGGGAACATCCTTAATAAAGTTAGCCATTACACTTCACACTTGTACAGCATGTCTGACTCCTGACAAAATATAAGGGATGAAACGATGCTTAGTATCGTCAGCATCACAACCAGGAGATGTTACGTGTTAATTAGAGATTTCTTTGGCCTTTAAATATTGGTGTGTTTCTAAAGCACTCTCTTGAACTCGAGTATTCAAGATATATTATCTGCCATTCTGGTGAATGCTGTCATAGTGTATAATTCTGCATTTGGCAGGAAGAAAATGACTTCTGTGACTGCTTAAAACACACTCAAAGATGGACCATCAGAATTGGTTCTTAAGTTCACAGCAGACGCTGGGAACTCTGTGTCTGCTATTTATTTTTCTCTTGTGCTTATTTCCCTTGAAATTTTGTTTGAGCCTCTCTCCACCTGTGGTTTAGTGCCTGCTGTAATAACAACACCCTGAAAAGCAAACCTACCCCGAGTAAATAGCAATGGTTCTTTTAACCCTCTCAAAAAGAAGAATCCTGTGCCCCCTAAGACATTTTCTTCTTCCCGAGACCTTTAAGATGACCTTAATCTGCAGACATAATCTGGCATCATCACGGCCAGTAATCGAGATGTCAATATTAGAGAGGAGCTCGTTCCAACAGTTTGCATCCTGGATTGATCACTAGTTGGACAATTTCGTTCCTAGAGTGCTGCCAGTTCAGGGTAAGAAAGATGCTCTTGATAGATCCTCCAAGAGATAGTGGTCTTTGTTTTTGTTTTCCAATAGAGACGTGAGATAGAGATTTAAATCTTAAGCAGACTTCATTTTAAAAGACATGTCTTCAAGGCAGTAGGAAACTGTAATATTTTGTACTCATACAAATGGAGCTCGTTTACGTCCGTTTTGCCTGGGGTGCTAAACCAGCAGAGCGTGTCTGCAGACAGCCTAGTATTTTTATCAATGGAATCATGAAGTTTTGGTGGAAGGATCTATAGGAGAAGAGAGATTATTGTTCCTATTGAGCCTCTTCAGCCATCTGCTGTAGAACTCTCTGTTTGCCACTGACTTGTATACAAAGCATTCATCTTTACTGGAAAGCTAATTTTTTGCACCACTAGGTGGCAGTGGAGTTACATACTTATGATTATTCATGCGCCTTTGAAGACTAGTGGTGGCTGTGTTAGGATTCTAAGTACTCTAGGTTTCCTCGTATTCATGTGTTCTTTATTCAAAGGACAAGCCTATTTGTACTTGAATGTCATACTCTGCACGTCGGGTTTTATGAAGCACCCATTTCTGTTTGCTTTCATTTTCAAAGAACATGCTTGAATAAATTTTCAACAAAATACTCCAAGTACCTTGTAGTTCTTCAACTAATTATTTTTATTTAGAATGACCAGTATGCAAATATTTGACGAGAACATGGGGGAAAAAAAGCAAAGCTTGGGATGTTATTGCTTTAAAATTCATTCTTAGTTCATAATAATCTTCACTCTGTCTCTGGAATTTTCAAGAGGAAAACATGATTTTAAATGGTCACATATAATTCAAACATTTGAGCTTCCTCAAGGACAGCTCTATGTGAATTATCTAATGGAGTTTTTCAGAATATTGTCTGCATTGAGACTTCCCAGATCTAATGGTGCTTGTAAGAACATATTGCCTACGCTTACATTTTTAGCGTGGTTCTGAAAATAATGGAGATTTTCATAGAGTTTCATCTAAAACCAGCTTAAGGATAGGGTATCGTCTTGGATTCCACAAGAACATCGTGGCATCCCCCTTTCATATATTTTTGTCATATTTCCTTGTTTCAGACCCTATTTATTTATCATTTTTTAGACACACAGCAAATAAAATCAGTAACCGAGAATTTAAAAAGTATTCAATATAACTATTGACTGCATCTCATCAGCCTCCCCCGTGCTAACATACAGTGAAAGCAGTCCCGAGTAGATATGCAGCGTCTGTCTGAACTTGATTTGTGTGTTGTTCTTGCGTCGTTTGTCTGGGCAGCTGGTCAAGAGCACTCCGGGGTAGATTCCTTGCTCCCTTCTGTGTGTCCCAGTAGGATGGAGTATTGGAAAATCTGCTGCCTGCCCTAGTTCCTCACATACCTGATCACAGACAGGTCCTTCTTTGTGCTCTCTTCTAATTCACAGATAAGCAAAACTTAACAGAAAGACAGTGAGAGAAATCTAGAATGGCATTCCTCGGCACTGGCTAGACTCTCAGCATCCCAGGAAAACACATGGGTCAACCCAGCAAAGCAAGCATTCACCCTGGGAAAACTCAGTTTTTTCTTTGTTTCTTCAGTCTCCGTTTACCAGATTTTACACTTTGGGTGATTTTATTTCTCGCCTCTTCTAGTTTTTTTGTTGTTGTTGTTGTTTTCTTTTCCTTAATTTATTTTCTTAGGCAGGGAGTGGCGATGAGGGAGAAAAAAGCAGCCTCCTATGGTCTCCATAGAAAAGAACTTGTTTGATTTTCTTTGGCTTCCTCCTTGCTGACACTGCCCCCTGGTGGCCGAAAATAAAGACCTCAGACATATTCTGAAATTGACATGCTGTTATTTTAATTGTGACATATTTTAACCCCTCTTACCTATTAACGGTTTAGATGGGCTTCGTCTAAGTATTCCTTATATTTCTCTAATCAGTAAGATTGGTTTGTCAGCTTTTGCATTGAGCATTATCGAGCATCTTAAGAAGACACGGGCAGTTTGGAAAAAGAAGGGGACCTCTGTCACAAAGTTCATTGGTTAGCAGACCCCAGGTTCCCTCTACAGACATGAAGTTTGGTTCTAGTCACACCAGCTCTGCCTTTCTGAGTCTTACTGACTTTACAAAGTACAATGTACACAGCAGCACGCATGGCTTATCCCTAGAGAACAGTTCATTTAAGTCCTGGGGAATTCTGGTTAGAGGGACACATGCATTTCATCTTCACATTTCATTACTTTGGTCATTTAAATTGAATGCTCAAAGAATTGACTTTTCAACATTTAAATTCCCCGGGACTGAGTGACACGGACTTCTCCTTACTTGCCACATTTGGGCTTCTTCTGGAGCCTTTCATTGTTTATCTATATTGATTGGGTGACTTTTGCCATCTATTTGCCGGCCTTGAAAAGATTTAAGTCTTCCATAAGCATAATCTGGCTGCATTCTCCCCAAATTTAATTAGGATTATTGGTTTCCTGTCATATATTTATGCATTGTGTTTCTTGCCCATTCACACCTGCTCAAACTCATTTGAAGGCAGGGTTACCCTCATAAAATACAAAGATTAACCTTCACTGTATAATGTAATGAAAAATGTACTAATTTTATGGTACAAAAAATCCGATACATTTATTTCAACTTTGCTTTTATAACGTTGAGAATTTTGTGAATATTAATTACTATGTTCCAAACATTGCAGAGAAAATTTTGTGAATACAATAATGGAATGTAAAGTTCATTAAAATGTACGTGATTTTCATCTCTTTTTGCTGCCTTTGAAAGGGCACACACACACAAACACACGGGTGGGAGCAGGCAGACAGACAGACTGACAAAAACATTACTTTTACATAGTTTTAGAGTCTCCTTATTTTCCCCAGTTCACTGCATGGTCTCACAGCACTAAAATTATTTGCGAACTTTATCAAAATATTTCCAGATTTTATTAGAATAAAGAAATAGTTATGGTACAGTTATTATGACCTAAACTAGATAAGATTAGAATGCTAAAAGACTCACACAGTCCTTTCTGTGAGAAGTTGGAGATCCGTGGAGCAGTGACTATGAGATTTATTGACTTGTCTTGGAGATGTGCTGATGACGGCATTTCTAATTTTCCAAAAGTTACTAAGTCACTGACCTCCTGCTGTGCTCAAATCTGGAGACATAGCAGCAGTGACTATGAGCCTTGCCTTTGCAGTCCTCGGTACATTCCTGTCTCTGGCATGCAAGTGAGGCTTTCTCCTTTAGAGTGATGTGCAGGTTTTAAGAAAGGGGGGAGGGAGGGGAAGTAACATATCTTTTAAGTGAGATTATTTTATATTTAATGCAATGGTTGTATCCAATTCTGACTAGAGGAATGTGTGTGTGTGTGTGTGTGTGTGTGTGTTCTGTTCTTGTGCACACAACACTGTTAAACATGGCTGTTAAAGACATACTGCACCCTGTGAGCCTATGATGGAGTCACCATTAATCATAGACCCAGCAAGGAAAGGCATTCTATCAAAAACACAGCAGCCAGACACTTAAAATATAAAATCGTGTGAGCATTCTGCTGACTTTTAACTTAGCATAACATTTACTGTCAAATGCTAGATAAATTTCTGTCTCTAGATATAAAAGTTCAGCTCCAAGAAGTTTAGCTTATCAAGAGCTGGCCATTCTTTATTCTTTTAGTATGATGTGTTAAATGGTTAATACTACAAAAACAGGACAGGCTTTCTTTATCGTGACGTATTAAGTTGCTTTGTAGATGAATAGTTAGGTGACATGGGATAGAAACGTGATGAAGGATTTTAGAGGCACATTACATTGATAGGACTTACTGACTTAGAGTGACTCATTGAAACTGAGAACATATGTAGTGAAGCTTCTGCCAGCATGGAGCAGAGAACACAGTGCCCAGTGATGAGGCTGGGGGCATAATAAGTGGCATGGTAATAAACTAAATAGGAAAGCCTTCATCAGCTTAACCACATCAGTGTATTATATTGGACATGTCATACGTGGGAACAAAGTACTACATGATCAATTTCAGGACTAATCAACCTCTGAAAGACAGAACATGTGTAGAAAACCCAAGGGATTCATGTCTCTCTCAAGTTCCCCATTTTCCCCAATGCATCTTATTTTCACAAATGGACTCTCCCATATTCTTAATTCCAAGTGCAGAATTATTCAAACCTGCATTCAATGGGTTTTAATTATGAGTCACTTCAAAGAAGAGAGCAGGGGCCGTGATGAAAGATCTTGGAGACGCTGACGTGAATATTTTCAGTTGCATATCAGCCATGTGTTTCTGAACGCACAGGTGAGGAGTTGAAGACGTGACTCAGTAGATGAGTAAAGTAGCCAGGTTTCCTGCCCAGCAACCACTTGGTAGTTAACAAGTGTCTGCATTCCCATTTAGAGGTGATCTGGTGTTGTCTCTGGTCTCCATGGTTACCAGACACCTGCCCAGTGCCCATGGCTGCATGCGTGCAAAACAACTCATACTTATAAAATAAAGATAAATAAATATTAAAGAAAGAAAGAAAATATCAAATTTTGCCAAAACTCAATAAATTTTAGTAACTTTGGAGTGGCCACCTGACATAACCTGGCATTTCTCCAAAGCATAAGTGGTACCCTATTAGAAGACTATGTCTTATACATTTATAATTCATCAATCTGGATGAACCACAGCAGGCCTTCATCAGGGCTGGGAATGTCCCAACATTTCACTCATTGAGCTGTTTCAATTGACCCTTGTGAAGTCAAGGTTAATTGCTGTAATGATAGAGTAAACATCTCAGATGCTCATGAGGCTCCTCTCCTCATGCTTGCTTGCTATGTTCTTCATGTGACAGTCTGCTCCCCAAATACTGTGCACTATTCAGTAAGCAATAAGAATGCTCAGAAGGAGTTTGGTGTACGTTTGGGGCAGCTGGGTGAGAGTAAGAGTAAAGCAGTTATTCATTATCTTCATTAGTCCCACCAAAAATTTTAAAAAGGAGAAAGTCTAAGTAAAATTAAAAAAAAAAAAAACTGGGACATACGATGATGTTGATGGAATCTTGCCTCAGTTTTCCCACCTGGAAGCAAAATATAGTTAACTGCTCTGAACTCTTATCTTCTAGGAGTATTATTCCTAAACATATGTAGGCATTTAATGTTATTTTATTACAAGAGGTACGGTTTATTCCCAAGGTTAGTTTGTGTCTGTGATCTAGTTTCCCTAATTGTCTTTGCTGCAAAGATCTATCATGAGTGTGAAGAAGATAGTGAGCCAATAATAGAAGGGCAAGGTGCTTCACCTACAGAAGAAAACCAGCCAGCAAACAATTTCTTTTATCTTCTAGAGAAAGTGTCCTTTTCTAGAGATATGAAGAGCATGAGAAAATCATTCCTCTTGAAATAAACCTTGAATCAGATGATGGGTTAGTGCCCCTTTGAGGAAAACCTTCAATTTAGGATTCTGACATCATTCTTGTGTCAACTTATGTTTCTGGTGTGTATGGTAACTTTCCCTAACTGGATCACAGGTTGAATTTCTGGGACTATGGGGTAGGAGGTTGAAAGCAAGAAAAATCAGAACAAAGCTAATAATGCAAGCAAGCCTTCAAAGCTCACGTTTGAGCCACGTCAGAACTCTCTTTTAAGTACAACTACAGGGACAAGGAATTGTCCTTGTGGCTATGAGACTGTTTCTCTAGATTTATGTCCTCATACACACCGATTCTGCAAGCTGATTTCGACCTTGTGGATATGAATTTTCCCACATAAAGCATGGTACCCCACAGACAAAGAGGTAGGCAGAGGGGTTCCTCTGAGTGCTGCAGGTCCTTCAAGATATGTTTTCCACCTTAGTTATGTCTCAGTACATTTACACAGCTCGAGGGACGATGTAAGAAGTACCAATATCCTATTAGGTGAGTAGATATTATCCTTTCTGTAATATGGAATGCTTACAAATAAGCAAAATAGATATGTTATACATTAAACATGCATAAGACATTAAACAGGTCTATTGCCCATTCATCGTGATGAAAAAGACTCAAGTCATTTCCCAAAGGGACTGGTCAGTTAGCAGAATTGTCATTACATGTAGCAGGGTGCCAATTAAATATTATATTTTATATAAGAAACATTACTGTTTCATGCCTACCTGAGGTACATGCAGGAGTCTACCTGAGGGATTTCAAGGGTCACAAAATGCCTTCATATAATAAATGTTACTTCCATATTCATTTTCATGGATTTGTTATTAATAATTTAGGTATAAATTAATAATATATTTATGACACTTGCTAGAAGTAGGAAAATTATTTATAAATACTTAATAAATGTTTGATAATGCTTTTGCCATGCATGTTATAAATGATAAATAGTTGACTATAGACACCTTGTTAAAAATTAATGTCCAGCAGTTATGGTTATTCTATAATAGCTTGAAAAAAGTTATTAAAAGAGTGAATTAGCATCATGTATACATTCTATAAACCAATTATGGGAAAATATGTAAGCTTTGGGGCAGTTTGCAGAAATAGCTAGGTGATTATATCTAATGATATTTAGTCAATGCTTGTAATTTACTACACACAGTACCAGATACACTTTGGAAGAGTTTCCCTTGGTTTTAAATTCCTGTTCAATAGTTGCCAAAGGCTAACTGGCTATATCCCAAGATATCATGACCACCAGGAAGTTATTTGTAAATGTTCTATAATATGAACTACAAGCTCTGCTTCTGTCCTAGAAGGGTGTAGAAGTGGAGTCCATTGAACTTCAATGAAAAATGTGAAGTTGTAAAAGCGATTCTCACAGGTCTGTCTTTAGAGAGACTGAGTCCAGACTGCTATTGCAGCTAGATTCAGCTCTGCCCTGTCTCACATTTCAGAAAAAGCAGAGCTCAATTTAGTACTCTAGATCAGACATCTGTCTATCTAACACACAAATAATACTCACTGCTTACACAGAATATACAGGAAACTACAGTCAAGATGCTTTAAAAGGCATTGAACATACCAAAGTCATTGCCCTGATAGTTATATTCACACTTAACTTTTCTTCGTGTCTGCTACTTTCAGATTGATATTCATACTACTTTGCATTTTAATATCCTAAGGTGGCAGGATTCAAGATTGGGTTGGGGGTTTAGGCATCAATGATGCCACAGACACCAAATATGTGAGACAGATCACAGCTCAGGGGTATTTAGGGAGAGATTTTACTTCTATTGGCTCAAAAAGATGGAGTGAGATTGCCTTACCCAAATTCAGATCTACAATGGAGATATCTGAAAAAGAATGGCACTTGTGTATTCACTTGTGTATTGACCTAATAGGGAAGACTGAAGAATAGGTTACAGCTCAGCTCTCAGGACTTATGAATTCTGGGGGCTGGACAGATGGCTCAGCAGTTCAGAGCACTGACTGCTCTTCCAGAGGTCCCGAGTTCAAATCCCAGCAACCACATGGTGGCTCACAACCATCTGTAATAAAATGCCCTCTGATGCCCACACAACCATCTGATGCCCTCTTCTGGTGTGTCTGGAGACAGTGACAGTGTACTCGTATACAAAAAGTAAATTCATAAATCTTTTGCAAAAAAGTATACGAATTCTGGAAAATAATGAGAAAACATCCAAGGGAAAGTTGGGTTTTTCCAAAAAAGACTTTCTTAAAGGTTATTTTACCAAAGGACAAGTGACTGTGGAAAGAGAAGAACAGCCTCTAAAGTGCAGGGCAGGAAGTGACTCAATCTGAAGCCGGAAGGCATCACTTACATCATATACTTCCTGACTCCTTCTCTGCTAGATTGGAATAGTCAAGACTTCCCAGTATGTACGGACATACTGAGAACATGTGAGAACAGGAGTAATAAAGAATAAAAGAAAGAAGTAGGTCTGGTGCATTTAAAAAGTTAATGGAAACTATCTGGGGCATGGTGGCTGTCTAGGAATATATCTAGGACTGGGGCAATATGTAGAGAGAGGGTATATGTAGCTCTCTCAGCATGCCTCGGGCTCCAGGTTTGTTTCCAAGTACTGCATGTGCTGTGTTTTGTATGTGTTTTTGTGTTTCTGAGTGTTTCTGTGTATAAATACATAAGTACCATGTGTCATTAATACATGACTTAACTGAATGAACGGAAAGGATTATAGTTAAATATGGAGGGGTAAAACCATGATAAAAAAGGAAAAAAGTGGTTACTGATGCTGATGGATAAAACACAGATTTAGCATAGTAAAGTATAATAGCCAAAGACAAATTATATGTGGCATGTATTATTCTCAGATATAAGAGAATGTGCTTTTACTTTTGGAAATGTAAGGTACATTTGCTGTACAAAAGCTAAGGGATAAGAGACTAACAGATTTAAGAAAACTTAAGGGTATACGTTATCTAAACTATTTAGTTTGTGCATAGCAAATGTTCTCTTTCTTCATTAATATTATTTAAGTGTGTGTCCTTAAATACCAGGCTTTGTGAGAGTAGAAAACTGCCAGCTATTCTTTACCTGATTCTAAGGCCCTGGGCAATGGGCTGAGACCTAGCAAGCACTCAGTAATTATTAGTGGGTTCAGCATTAGTCACAACATCAGGTGAAGACAGCCACTTTTGCTTCTTTTCTTAGCTCTACTGGAGGCAGCTGTGGTAATGTACTCAGGCAGGGCAGGCCAGGACTCTGGCAGACCGTGAAAATGGAAATGAAGGGACTGACTTGAGAAATATGGAGAACAGCATCAGGAGGATTTAGTGACAGACTCGATAGAATATGACAGAAATTCAGGTGCCATTTTGGAAAATGCCAAAAGCATCGTAGAGGGCAAAATCACCTAAGCAGGTGCCCTTATGCAATCAGGCAGCGCCATGAAAGATCGACTTATCACAGAAGGCTTTTCCTCCGTCTCCTTCCTGGCTTGCAAATACTGTCAAGCTACATTAGCACCGAAAGGGAGTTAGATTGCAATGACCTTTAGTAATCCACCACATTTATGTTTGTACTTTTCCTCACGATAAAGGTAACGTTACATTTATTAATGTCAGCATTTTCTTTGGAAACAGTGGTGAACTCATTAAGAACACTGCCAGGTGTTGCCAACCCCAGGTGTGAACCTGGTGGTTAGTGAGATGTAAATAACTCTTTATGGAAAATTTGCATTCGAACGAATTAGCAAGCCTCACACAAAGTCTAGCTAGTTTCCTGTGATTAGCTTCATTATGCCACTGGCTGCTTTTGTGCGGCTCAAATTAAGGAGGGGGGAGAAAGGCAGCAAATGCTCCTCCTTTTAGGATATAAATCAGATTATTTCCCACCTTGCTAGCTACTGTCAGCCTTTCCACACAATGGTTCAAAGACACACACAGAAGTGCACATCGGATCTGGGTATTATTTGCTCTGTGCTGCATGCCCTGTTAGAGGTGGTGTGTGATAGCCAACTACTAGGGTGCTTGCCATACCCTCCCCAGCTTCTGTACCACTCCCTATGAGAGAGAATGGCATTTGCTTGTAGGGTAGAGAGGAGCAATGTTTTCAGGGCTCGTTCAGCAGCTTCTTAGTGACTACCAGCTGTTTGGAGCATCTTTCTCCATTCAGATGCTGTTTTCTCTTCTTCTAATCTCTGAAACAAATGTCAACATGATTATGATATGGAAGAAAAAAAATACACTAAGCATTTTGGGATCTTCAAGTCCGGATGAGCAATTCTGCTGGGCTACTGTGACTCTTTCTTGTTAGCACTTTTTACGGGCTTTAAATGTGAACAGACACTTCCATTTATGAATTCCCATGAATGTCAGGATAAAGGTAACAATGAAGGAAATGTCTTCATGTGTCATGACGGCAATAGTACTGAATATGCATAGTCAAAAAAGCATATTTGATTAATGTGGTTTACACTTGATAACTTTTGCAGCAATCATTTTAAAATTTTTGCTTTAGCTAAGCCACTTGCCATTCTCAGACCAAATATTTTCATTTATATTATGCAGCATTAATTGTATAGTAATTGGGTGGCTTCAGTGAATTAGGGTGGAAGTTCGCCATCCAGCTATAAGATCTTGGACAATTAACTGCATCTCACTGGGGAAATAAAGACGTAATTCCAAACTTGTAATGTTGTGAAGGATAATGAATAAGACATGATGTACTTAGCTACCAATTTATATCGAGAAGAATATTCATTTATCAACACTGGCATCCTGCTGCTTCAATAACATAGCAATCAATGTAATGCTGTGCATATGTTGGGTGTCCAGACAATGACCATTGATTTAGACATAATCGATTATGTTGCTGCTGTTCACTTGTTTACATCCATTGTCACAAAGGTCTTCCATGTCCATTATTCTCACCTTAACAACGAAATGTTTATTCTCAGGAAGAAAGTTGACTCTGGGATACACATGTAGGCTCTGCCATAGTGACCTTTCAGTTAGTTTGACATAGCCTGAATTATCTGAGAAGTGTTTCTCAATTGAGGGATCGCTTATATCAGATTAGTCTATAGACACTGCTGGGGTAGGGGAATTTTCTTTATTGTTATCTGATAAAGGAGGCCCTAGCCCACTAAGGGCAGTATCATTTCCCAGGCTGGTGATCTAGTGTAAGAAAGCTACTTAAGCATTAATCTCAGCTAGCAACCAGAACTCCCTTTCTGTCTACTGTGCTTCCTCAGCTGTGCCTGACTTCTCTACTTAGAGCAATACTGTATGAAAGGAGAAGGAAGAACTGCCTGCCTTTGGGCTCCCATTAAAGTTCCTGCCTTGATCTCTCCCTCAATGATGTCTCTGACCTATAGGTATAAGCTATGCAAATGTTTTCCTGCCCTAAGTTGTGTTGATTAGTATTTTATAACAGCAACAACAATAATAACAACAAAAGGATAGTAGATCCAGGTCCCTGCTGATACAATTTGAAGACCTAATTCCTGTAAAGGCATGCAATAAAGAGAAATAGGTAAAATCCAAACATTTATTCTGAACTCCACTCAATAGATTCAATAAGGCATTTTCAGGTTCTGATGATTTTCATCTTGAATGCCTCTTAGTGATCTAGGTGCTAAAATGTCCCTAGAACTGCTCTTTTTTAGGGGAGTTCTTAAGAGAGGGAGCCTGCCCAGCAGTCATGAGGATTTTACTACTTCTACAGAAGAAAATGGGACCTCATCTCCTTTTCTTTGCCATAGTGTAATCTCACATGTCCAAAACAAAAGGATCAGCCAGTTATAAACTGACTCCTCTAAGACAATGAGCCAAAGGAAACCTTTCCTCTTCCTAAACACTGTCAGCGATACTAGTAAAGGGGGACAACACGTGCTTCAATAAAAATGTGCCTAGAATTCATCCTAAGCTTATGTGCATCACTGTAGTGAAGGTTATCGATAGGATGAAGTGGAAAGATCTCCCTGAACCCAGAAACAAATTGTCTAATGTTCTAGTGAGGCACAGTTTGTGGTGTAGAGAACAGTCTTGTATTATTAGTTGTCTTAGTCAATTTTGTGATGCTATGAGAGAATATCTGAGTCTGACTAAATTATATGTAAAAGAGATATATTTTGCATAGAGTTCTGAAGGACCAAAACGCAAGAGGGAAGAGCCACATCTTTCTGGCATCTTAAATATGTATTGCATTGATCTGACCATGGTGGAATAGAGAAATGTCGAGCAAGTTGCTGCAAATGTGCCAAGGTGTCAGAAAGGTTACTTGATGAGAGCACACACACTCACTAGAGCCCATCTTTTCTCATCAAAACCTATCCAGTTGCAGAAGGAATGCAAACTCTCAGTTGCATGAGCACCTATGACCTAACCACCTCTTAAAGGTGCACAGCACAGTTACACTGGCAGTCAACAGTCAGTGTGAATTTAGGTAGGGGAACACTATATCCAATTAAAGGCGTTAGGCTTCAAAGCTATCTAACCTTTAAAAATGGACTGTGAATCAGAAAAAAAGTTCCTGTTTTATGAAGGCTCAGTATCCTCATTTATAAGGTAATATTAATGATAAAAAATAGTGATAGGAGTCTATTTTGCTGTTTTGATATTTTGATATTTCAAATATCATATCAAATATACAAAAGTATATATCAAATATCGTTATTAAATTGTGAGGAAGGAAGCGTTTCACTAGATCTAGCCACATGAACGTAGGGATTATGACTGTACCACTCCCTATTCTGCTGAGTTTACTAGAGTTTCAACTAATACCACTGAATAAATAAATGATCCCATGAAAGGATTACAACCATCTTCAGAACAATATTGGGTAAACCAAACTAGGCAATCTCACAGGTAGACAGTTGTTAATATTTTTCCTGTCCTCTCTATACTGCCAAAATAAATTAAGAAGCTATTTACCAACCAGTTTCAGATAGTCTCGGGATAATTTATTGAATTACTGTAAGTTGGGCCCATAAAGTGTTTTAACTTCTGATCTACAAACTACTGATGCCAGGTTTTCCATACAGCATTTCTAGTTAGTCATTGTGACAGTCTTCAATGGAGATAGCATGGCTATCCTCTTTAAACAGCACATATATAACTGAAATAAAAACAGGTAAGTACTTTACCTTTTGGCACACAGCTATTTGAACACAATTGGCTGACTCTCTCAGTAATGTTCTGCCTTTGGCCTTACTTTACATTGTAGATCTTTTCATATACTAGATATATGCAAGGTAGGACAAGGACTAAAATTAATATGCTATTTTTTAAAATAAAAATTGTGCATAATGGTAGTGCCATTGAGAAAAACCAGAATGTGTATTTGTGAATGAACTTTGTTTATACACAAAATCAGTATTCTTTAAAATCTACTTTATGGTTTCATTAGATACATTTTTTTTTCCCTCCATATCAACCTGGAATTTATCCTTATCTGTTAGTCTTCTAAGCTATATTGCATGTTCTCTTTTATGCAGTATTCTTTATGGTAGCAGTTCCTTTTGACGCTCGTGTTTCACTCCCACATTCATAGCACATTTTCAAAGGTAGAACTTAAACATTCCTTCTGCCGTGGTCTTCTATGAAATTTGGAGGACTTGCTGTCCATGTTTCTAGAACATTTTAAAACAAAACAAACTTTATATGCCCCAGTACAGGGGACAGCCAGAGCCAAGAAATGGGAGTGGGTAGGTAGGGGAGAAGGGCGGGGTGGGGGATGGGTATAGGGGACTTTTGGGATAGCATTTGAAAAGTAAATAAAGAAAATATCTAATAAAAAAAATCACACTCTGTAGCCTAAAAGTCACACTTGTCTCTGACAGACTCCTACTATTGAAAAGATACTCAGTGAATGTAGTCTCTCTTCAAAGGTAGCCTTTGAGATTTCTAATAATAACAAAGACCAATGATATGTTGTAGTTCTTTCATCCTTCCTTAATTGTTTTCTTGTCAGCCATTTAGATCATAAACATGGTAGCTACAGGACTGCTTGTAGATAGATATATTTTGATAAAATATTGGTACCAATAAAAATAATATATACTTACCACATGCTATACACTGAGAGGACGCTAGGCTGCTTTGTATCACAAATTATATTCAGTCATAGCCACACCATTGTTGCTAAGGAAACAAAATAATTTATCCTATATTATGTATCTAGTAAAGGGCAAACAAAGACTAAAACCCAAATATTCTAAATATTAAGCTCTTTTTAAACTTACTACAGACCTCAACTTTAGATTTTTCTTAAAAGTAAATGATAAGCAATTATTCTTAGTGTAAATTGGAGTGTGCTACATCACTCAAAGAGGTGAATGGTTTCAGGAGGAGATGAAGTCTTGAGTAAGGAAGGTTGCAAAGAGCAGGAAGAGACATGCACTAAGGGGAAAGTACATAGGTAGGAGGGAATAATGCTTTACAAAGCATTGGGCGAGTTAGCATAGAAAGGGCGCTTTATTTTGTATAATGTACAGAACGGAGACCACTGGTAGGTTATTAAAAGCCTTGGCTACTAATTGTTACCTTTTTATTTGCATTATATTAAAGGTATTAATTACTTGCAACAAATATCCAGGCTGCTTTACCTATGCCTTAAGCATGACCATGCATGTCTATAAGAACAGCCTTATAAATAGCCATTGCCAGAAGCAATGAGATCAAATGAGGAATTTAGCGATATATCAGACCTTTTTTGTTGTTGTTTTCAAATCCTGGGTGGAAATGTAATTAAAATATTCCTCAGATCCTTTCCTTCCCTGTTTTTTTTTTTTTTTTTTTTTCTTTCTCAAATCAAAGGGAACACTGCATGGTAGGCATATTGTCTTTGGTAATTTTAGAACCAGGAGACAGGGATAGAAAATCAATTTGTACATCATGACATCTTATGTATGAGCAATAAAGGCTAATCCATACACCTAGGAAGCCAGGATTGACTGTCAAGGTTCCTTTTGATATATAGTTCTAGAAAACAAGGAACTTTTTTCTTCAAAGCAGAGTTGACCTAAGTTCCAGTTTCTATGCTCATCACAGGCAAAGATCTAATAGGAGGCAAGATCTCAGGAGAGACAGATAAACTTACAAGGTTTATTTACCACACAGAAGCACATGCCAAGGTGCCCAATATGATTTTCTATAAGTCAATTACCTCAACTACAATTTTAAAAACGATTTCAAGAATTCCGTCATAAATCACCCTTTTCCCCTTCTAACAGAAAGGAGAATTACAGTAAGGCAAAATGCTCCTGTTAATTTTGTATCAGGGTCAAAAGATGCCAGGTCATAATGGATTGTTTTAAACGTCTTTATGATACTTCCCATTGCTCAATCTGTGCTTCGCAAGTGGAGAAGTTTGGCAGTTACTCGGCAAACAGACAGATTCATCAAGTTCTCAATGAACAGAGACTGCAATTTCTTAAGCATCAGAGCCCATATCCTGTCACCCTCAGGACTTTGAGGCCAGTAGCACTATGGCCTGGTATTTACATTTTATTCCTTATGAAAATGAACCTGGGACCTTTCATGGACCCCACTTTCCCATTTGTGTGTAGCTTAATTCACCACCTGCCCCACACAGGGCCCACATCGTAGAACTGTCCAAAATGAATGCAATAGAAAATGAAGTTTTAGATGCCACTTTCATATCCATCCTCTGTGTGAAGACTGGGCAGAAGGTTTCGAAAGGGTTGATGCTTCTGATTGGTTATTAAGGAAAACTTCCAGGGTCTGTTTATAATGGTCTTTGTGAAAGCGTTTTAATGAAATAAATGGTTTTTAAATAATGACAAAAGGCAGAGTACATCAAAATGTGAAATTTTATTATATTTTACTATCAATAGCATTATGCAATGTAATTATAATTGATAAATTTTGTAGAATATAATAGTTGATATCAAAAAATGAAATGCTAAAAATCATTTTTAAAAAGGTTTTACACACACACACACACACACACACACACACACATGATCTATCAGCATGTACACCTACATGCCAGAAGAGAAGATCAGATCCCATTATAGCTGGCTGTAAGCCACCATGTCGATTCTGAGAATTGAACTCAGAACTTCTGGAAAAGCTTAGCTACTGAGCCATCTCTCCAGCCACTTAAAATCATTTAATTTGAAGCAAAATAAACCCTTTATATGAAACAAATAAACAATAACTCACATATGGCATTGTATTCTAGCACTTTTAAGGGAAATTTGAGCCCTCAAAGGTCTCCTACACTTATGTAAAAATAATAGAAGAAGTCTTTGCCTGGAATGTAGCTTTTGTTCCTTTGACCCCTAGTAAATTATGTAGAACAAAATTGCTGCATTCATCATTTTTTAAAATAAATAGTAAGTGATATATTTTTGTAGCAAAAAGATGAAATTCACTTTCATATATTCGAAAGGACAAAGTAATGTCTCATGTTTGTTTTCTAATCTCTTCTTCCCAGTGTCAGCATAGCATGAAAGTAAATACCCAGCAGAAGGATAGAATTTCTCAAGAAAGTATATCCAACTCCTGATTTTGTCCTTATTAAAAAAATGAAATAGCGGCCCCTTGGTCTTGCAAACTTTATATGCCCCAGTACAGTGGAATGCCAGAGCCAAGAAGTGGGAGTGAGTGGGTAGAGGAGCAGGGCGGGGGGAGGATATAGGGGACTTTTGGGATAGCATTTGAAATGTAAATGAAGAAATTATCTAATAAAAATTTTTTAAAAAATGAAATAGCAACTAAGCTGAAATACAAATAATTATTTTTGAGAAAAATACCATGACCATTCTTAATATTCACACCCTTGATATTCACATAATTTGCAACCTTTTCTGATTATTAAATAATGGTAACAAGAGTTCTAAGTTTTTTATGGGTAATATTGAGCAGTGGACTATTAAGGCTGCCAAATAATTCCTAGCTACTCTCAGACTACTTGTGCACAAAAAGTAACATACAAAAAAATGTGTTTCCCTGGGGTCCACAGAGATGATTCTCCCAATAATTATTTTAATATAAGTTCATTGTATGACCTTGGAAAAGATAATATATGGCATGACCTTAGAAAAGATAATACATTGCCTTGGTTATACTCATTCATTTATTACATCCAGAAACTATGCTAAGGGAAGAGTGGTCTTATCAATTAAATTTTATTTCTTCTGAGGGGAATAAAATGTATATTATATATGACTATATAATGTATCTGTCCATACAGTTGATATATGTATATATGATATGTATATATGAGATATATATGTATATATATATATGTATATATATATATATATATTTATGATATGTAAGATTATTCTAAGTTGGCATTTTGTCTTAAGGTAAATAACTTAGCTGGAATGAAAGAAATAAAGTTGGTGAGTCTGTTTTGAATGTGTTTGAGGTTTATGTCCACTTGGAACATAGAAACCAAGAACCATAACATATACTAATTTCAAATTGACTTCTCCTTGGAGCCTGATAGAAGAAAATATGCTTTCATGGTTGTTGAAAGATTTAAAAAACTAAACATAAAATTTAAACATATAGTTGTAAACATTAAAGAAGCATGGAAGGCTGTTTTTCCTTTCTACTTGAGAGGATTATATGAATATGATCAACTTTATCTACCATGAGGATAACAAAGGGAGGAGAAGAGACCCAGGAAGTGACTTAGCCTCCCAGAACCTTGCTTGATATGCAATTTGGCAATGTATAATTCCACCCAAAGCCCAGTTCTGTTATTCTAGTTTATAAAGTCATTTGGTTTAATATTACTTTTTAATATACTAAAACCCATTATAATATAAACACATGCAATTTTTCATATTCCTGAATTTTATCATGGGGTTATTTAAGTTTTTAAAGATTTAATAAACACTAATGTGGGAAGCCAAGTTGTAGCACAAAAACATTTTTCTCTAACAGCAGGGCCCATTTAATTTAATCTTGGAATAGATGATTTATCCTTAAAGAGAGATACTGTTAGAAAAAAAATGAAAAACATTGTTCATGGCCATATGTTATTGTAAAACAGCATATTTGAATATTTTAAAGACACTAAATTTGGTCCAAATTGAAATAGGCTTTTCTCTTTTGTTGACAGTGTGAAACATATGCTAGGGATATGAGCTATAATTAAGCAGTAAGAGACAACAGCATGTTATGTTTAGTTGGGAACATGCCATGCAGGGTGTATAAGTTATGAGGACCAAAGAAGAGAAGCCCATAGTCGCCATCACTGTGGCAAAATTCCAACTCAAAATCTGAGCATGTGGCTGGCAGCATGCTTATGCCATATTAATGTGCCCTTATTATATAGAAAGCTCCTTTATAGTGTAGGGACATTGCAAAATTTGTAGCTTTAGTCATAAAATGCAAATTCTGCACAGAAACCTGCTCTTCCCTAGACACATTAAAGGGTTTGCTTGCATTGTTTCCTCCATCTCCAGAAAGGCTCCTGTTTCTTCTTGTAACAACTCTATAAAGCAGTTCCATTGATAACTAGAAAATCTGTGTGTGAGTTGAGCCCAGTAGGGAAGCACACACTCTGGCTTAAGGCTCCAGGACTCTAGCTCAGATGAAAACTGGGGTCATTCATTCTGCCTCTTCAATTTCAGGCAACAGAGTGGACACATTGAAGTTTTGAAGTGAGGCAAAGTTGTCTTGTTACTAGGGTTTTTTGTTCTTCACAGACCACATGAAGCTCAAGAAGAATGAAGTCCAAAACAAAATACTCACAGGAGCAAATATGGAGATAAAGTGTAAAGCAGAGGCTGAAGGAAAGGCCATCCAGAGACTATCCCACCTAGTGATCCATCCCATATACAGTTACCAAACCCAGACACTATTGTGGATGACAAGAAGTCCATGCTGACAGGAGCCAGATAATAAGCTGTCTCCTGAGAGGCCCTGCCAGAGTCTTACAAATACAGAGGTAGATGCTCACAACCAACCATTCACAACCAACCATTGCACTGAGTTTGCAACCCCATAGGAAGAACAACAATATCAACCAACCAGACCCCCCGCCCCCTCCCTCAGAGCTCCCAGGAACTAAGCCATCAACCAAGGAGTACACATGGCTCCAGCTGCATATGTAGCAGAAGACAGCTTTGTCAGGCATCAATGGGAGGAGAGGTCCTTGGTCCTATGAAGGCTCAATAGAAGTCCCTATGTAGGGTAATCGAGGGCCAGGAGGTGAGTGTGGGTGGGTGGAGGAACACCCTGATAGAAGAAGGGGGAGGGAGGATGGGATAGGGGGTTCCAGGAGGGGGGGCATGGAACTGGGAAAGGGGATAACATTTGAAATGTAAATAAAGAAAATATCCAATTTTAAAAAAGAAATAGAGAAGGAAAGGAATGAAAAAGAATGGTAACCATGATAACAGAAAAACTTCAAGTTTTTTTTTTTCCTACATTTCAGCATATTTTCAGCGGTGGACAGGAAGTGACTCTGATTTTGCCTTAATTAATATGAGGGTTTTTTTTTCTCAGAACTACTACTAATTGTACCTGAGACCTTGTTCACATATGAAAGCACTCTTGTCTCTTATTGTTTTGGGATAAAGACTTGCTAGGTTTTATATGCCATCCTGGTCTTGTGATCCTCTTGCCTCAGGCTTTTGAACAGCTGGGAGGACAGGTGTGTATTGTCACCTGATCTAAACTGAGTTGTCAAATGACATGAGCAAAATACTCATCTTTCCATTCACTTAAAAAAAAAGGTCAACTATGTAAAAGGAATTTTTTTAATTAAATTATTTTATTTACCTCTCAAATGTTGCCCCACTTCCTGTTGCCCCCTTCCAGAATTCTGCAACCCTTCTCCCTCTCCTTGACCTCTGAGAGGGTGCTCCCCTACCCATCTAATTACCACCACCACCACCACCACCACCACCACCACCACCACCTCCCCACCCCCCATCTTAGTCAGGGTTTCTATACCTGCACAAACATCATGACCAAGAAGCAAGTTGGAGAGGAAAGGGTTTATTCAGCTTATACTTCCATACTGCTGTTCATCACCAAAGGAAGTCAGGACTGGAACTCAAGCAGGTCAGAAAGCAGGAGCTGATGCAGAAGCCATCGAGGGATGTTACTTACTGGCTTGCTTCCCCTGGCTTGCTCAGCCTGCTCTCTTATAGAACCAAGACTACCAACCCAGAAATGGCACCACCCACAAGGGGACCTCCCCACTTGATCACTAATTGAGAAAATGCCTTGCAGCTGGATCTTGTGGAGGCATTTTCCCAACTGAAGCTCCTTTCTCTGGTAACTCCAGCCTGTGTCAAGTTGACACAAAACTAGCCAGTACACCCCCACCAACACCACTATCACCCCCCAGATTCTCCCTTGTACAGGCATCAAGTCTCTACAAGATTAGGTGCTTCCTCTCCCATTGAGGCCAGACAAGGAAGTCTTCTGCTACATTTGTGGTGGGTGCCATGGTTGGTAGCTTAGTCTCTGGGATCGCTGAGGGGTCTGGGTTAGTTGACACTGCTATTCTTCCTATGGGCTTGCAGCTCCCATTCAGCTCCTTCGGTTCTTCCCCCAATTCTTCCATAGGGGCTGAAGGGGAAAATCTTGATAGAAAATTGAAGCTGTTTTAAAATGAGGCAACAAAGATGCTTTCCTTAGCCCAGACACACTTCCACTCCAGCAGTGTGGACTTGTGTATTTGAATATGCAAAATTCTGCCTTGGAATGACAGAATGAAAGTTCACCTCTTTTGAGAGAAAATTATCTCTGGTCTAGGTTAAAAAAAAAAGAATTTCTTTTTTGTTTGGTTTTGTTTATAAGACCAAAATTAAATGAGGCAATATTTGTGGCTGTGTACAAATATTAAAATGGCAACACCCACTTATAGAAGATGTGCCATAATAGCAATATAACCTGGCTTAAGAAAATTCATTAAGTTTCTATTTACTATTTAGACTTACTACGTGAAAGGACCCTATTATAAGGAAGAAAAATGAAATCGAGGTAATATCAAACTAAATCTGAAAATTATTTTCAATATTCAATTTTTCTAGAATATTTTATAATTTCTGAAACATATATCTTCAAATATTTTGTACTTGAAGTTACATGATGAAATTTTAGTTAAAAAATAAAATACATCTAATCAATTTGCAACATTTAAATTTTATATAGCTAAAAAAATAATAAGCAAAGGGAAATCCTTATTACCAGATGGCTCAATATGTAACTGGTGTAGAAAATGCCCAGGGGTTATATTAGAAAGCCAAGATAGGACAGTGCAATAAGAAAGACAGAAAGAATCATTTGCTACTGAGAAAGGCCATGTGTACAGACTGATGTGTAAGTTGGAACTTCATGTATGGTGGTAAAAATAAAGAACAATCAGTTTAGGCAGGGAGACCTGATAACCTTTCGTAGAGTTAAAAGAAGCCACGAGGAAAAGAGATAAATTCCTTTGACCATTTTCACCTGGACAAAGATCAAATGCTTCTCGGTGTCCAGTTGAGTTGAGGTTTGGCCCCATAAGGCACACAAAGTCAAAAATGTCCAAGCCAAGCAGTTAATATTCTTGTAGGATACACTGATTGGTTTTCATTCGCCGGATGGACTTGAATGTCAGAAAAAAAAAATAAGAATTTTATCTCAACATTGATGGAAAGCCTAGGAAGGGTTCTGAACTCTTGTGGATGAATGACACTTAAGCGCGATGCTTCCAGTAGATGGGAGTAGGAAGAACTGAGCGGTTTTGTTAAATCATGTTGGGAAGGTAATTCGGCATCCTAATGGTGACAGAAACCCAGTAGGCTATTGAGGAAGCATTTGTAGGTGACTTGTTTGCATGCAGCATGAGGTGGTAGAATGTAATTCCCAGACCCAAGAAAGCATAGCGAATAGAGAGTAGCATCTTAACATTCTCCAGTTGGGAGGCAACTTTGGAATATGTGAGCTAGGATTCCAAAAAGTATATACCAAAAATCTATGAAGATCATATTTGAGAAAAAGTTAATATGAGGATATTTTCCTCTTAGGCATATCGTCTTGCCCCTTTGAACTAAAACAAAAGTGGGAACAATACATTTGAAAAAGGATATGAAACAGTTAATGATTCTGGATATTTTCAAAGCCAAATAAAAGTCCAGACTGCCACAGCTTTGAAATTGAAAATATGAGTAAGCCACACGTGACACATGAAGCCAATAAAACTCTGAAAGGGTTTCTGTGGAGAGATCTGCCACCTGGCAAGAACATCATATCTCAGCTCTTCCCAGTAAAGTGGCCATTGAATACAAATTCTGCCAGGGAAGTGTGTTCTTTAGTTTAGATCCCAGCAAAGAAATTCTCTCCCATGGGCTAGGATGTGTGGGGAACCTTTCTCCTTTTTTTCTTTTTCCTAGCCTAGCATGGATTCCATCTAGGGAGAAACAGGTCTAATGATCCAAATCCCAAGATTCCTTTCTGATTTTGTGTGGCAATACAGGGCTGACTAAGGGGAATCCAAAAGAGAAGACATCACAGGAAAAATCCTATGTCATGGGACGTGAAAAAACAGGAAATGATCCAATGAGTAAGGATTGGAGCTGGTAAGATAGTAACTTAACACAGAAGAGCTGTAAGGGGGAGGACAGGGCAGCCAGAGATTTCATTTAGAAAGAGGACCACCATCATCTAAATGTCGTTCTGTGCCTCATTATGTAACTACGGCAGACTGGAAAATAAATTTTTCCTCTGCGAAGTTGTTCATACACCGTAATTGAGGCTGAAAAGTTCAATACTGCTTAGAGAGAAAATGCCACTGAAAACACAATGTGTGTTGCGTTCAAGTACCAGATGTGAGACATTTGCTGAATGAAGCACACCTTTCAGATAAACTAAGAAACATAAACACAGAGCCTGGAGGAGTTTGCAATGCCCCCTTAACGTTACTGCAGCCTTGCCTATGTTTCGTAGAGACAGTTGAGGCATTTTCCTGGACTCTATATCACAACTTTATATCAAGGTAATTAAAAGTTGTGTTTTGTAACTGATATGTTGTAGAGGCTTTTGTGGTCATGTAGGAGATTCTGTATGATTACTTGTTAACATCAAAGACTAAACTGCACATGGGCCAGTGTCAAAAAGGTGGAAGCAGCTTGTTTAAGTAGAGATCATGTTCATTAGCCAAGCAATAATGACAGAAGCCATTGACAACCAGTGGCAGCTAGGTATCTGTCACTGTACAGTTGATAACCATGCTTAGTGCACATCTGATTTAATGGTACAGTTTAATTTTAAACATGGCAACTCTTCACACATTGAAGGTAAAGACCTTTCCAAAAATCTCAGAGTTGATAAGACAGGAAAGTAGCTGGAACAGAAATTCTCTCTCTCTCTCTCTCTCTCTCTCTCTCTCTCTCTCTCTCTCTCTCTCCCTACCTCCCACCCCTCTCTCTTTAAACTTAAGAACCTTCAGCTAACTTCTGCATTATTATTTAGCAGATTTTAATGAAGCCAGGAGAAAGTTCTATTTGCTGAAAGACTTTAAGACAAAAGAAAAAAGAAAAAAAATGTTGAACAGAATTTATCTCCGTGACAAAGGAGGTTGAGCACCATTAGAATAAAGAGAAGTTCAGTTTCATTTTCCTGTGAGTTTATATTTGACATATTTATTGTTTCTTTGTAGATGGTATGTCTCCCTTCTGCTTGATTTGAATAGACACTGAATAAGCACATTTTTTTTAACTTTAGCACAGACCAAAAAAAAAAAAAAAATAAAAGAGAATGCAAACTTCAAGTGAGAAGGACTAGAAATTATATTGAGAGGGGGTGGGAAGCAATAAGAATAGAGGCATACGAATATTGAAAAGAAATATATTCTTGTCCTAAATATACCACACTGAATACCTTGAAGGAAAGAAAGAAATGAATGAATAATAAATCAGGTATGATTTGTGTGCCCACCTAAGCACTGATCCCATGGAGCTGAAGGTAGCAGGTTAAATAAAGGGCCAAAGCATGCAAAATTTAAGAGACATACACACAGAAGCTGATGACATTAAGAACTAACTTTCTAGGTTTCCCCTCTGCTACTTATGAGCCTCTTAGGTATTTTTGATTAAATAATTTATATAATGGACATATTAGATAGCAATAGTGGTAGCAACTTCAGTGAAAAAATACAATTTTTATAATCTACCAATTCAGAAAATGACCATAAAAACATATAAAATAAAAAGGTTTTATTAATAAATAAGCATTCAGAAATTCTCTGTAGGTGATATTTGATGGTTTACATATATTACGTATAATTATGTTTACATGGAGATACATAAATATGTGTGTGTATACGTGTATATAAAGAATGTACACCACAGTCGATATGCTAAAGGGTTTGGAAAGGCAGGACATTTTAGTGTATGTGTGTGTACACACTTATTATTCAGGGATACACTTGGTTTATATGTATGTTCCTCACATAACCAGGAACTCAGACCTTTGGTTAAACTAGCTACTCCTCAAGTCCTTAGAATGTATCTTGCATGGGGAATCAAACATTCAGGTGAGAGAGACCTTAAATATAGGAAGTGCAAATGTTTCCTTTTGCCTCCACAAGTATACCATAACATATGTACAACTGCATGCATATATACTAGTGTACAAATGAACAAGACACACACACAGACTATGGGGCCTGAAACTAATTTTTGGGTATCTATCTTATGAAAAGAACCATGTTACAAAAGTGGAGAGAATATTTTAAACAAGGAAGAGAAAGTTATTTTCTAGAAGGTTGGAATCAGAGGACATAAATTAGTGGAACAGACCTCGTGCTATGCTTGGAAAATTGTAAGAGTGATAATATTGAGATCCTTTGCAGAGTTATACTCATGGAAATCTTACAGTATGAAATCCAAATTTTATGAAATTAAAATTTGTTATGTAAGGGCTAGTAAAGGGGTTCAAAGAAGAAAGAAAAAGTGTAGAAAACAAGAAAAGGCAAGAAAAATTACTTAATATGCATGTGTGTGCACAAATTCTCAGTTTTTCCAATAGAGTGACTATTTTCTTTTTCAGTTCTTCCTGCTAATTTGTTCCCTCCTTTAATACTGTTACTTTGCACACAGACATGCATCATTGGTGGACAGCATATGTAGGGAGAAGACTAACAGGGCCTGAGGGCAGGAACCATTTCCCTAGAGTCAACCATGAGTCTCTGCTCACTTGTGACACAAGGATCAGTTTATCCCTGTTTTAGCTCAGGGCTGTGGCCTACATCTGGTTTTGTTCCTCCACAAGACCTGAAATGAAATCTGGAGATAGCTGTTGAAGAAGCAGGATGGTGATCTCATAGACAAAGGTGGATTTGAAGAATCCCAGGTAACATCCAGGGCAGCACGATTCTGTGCCCTGTGAAGTTCGCATGACTCTTGTTTCCTCCAAAGCATCCAGCAGAAGGAGAGTAGAATAAAGTGATATGGGAGTGATGTTAACACAAAAACAGAATTTATATGCAAAACCCAGTGCAATGTCAAGAGTAAGAAGTTTGCGTTGAAAAAAAAATCCTTGGAACCCCTCACCCCACTCAATTCTCTGTTTGCAATTTAAGGGAAATTGTCTAGTCACTTTTCCCAGCAATAATTGTAGGTATCTCATTAAATGGAATCTAAATTGTGTGGTATGAATATTTTATAAAGCAATTTTGTTCATCTAATCATCATATTGAGATTGATTAAAGATAAGGAAGGCTGGTTTATTTCTGATATCTGCTCTATTTGTTTTTGTTTGAGGGAGTTTTTTTTTCCCCTCTACAAAACCGAATTTCATTATCCTAAGGATATACACTTTATTCAAAATTCTCATCTATGTGAAATGGCAAATTCATTCCTGGCTCCTAGCAATGAACTCTCAGTGGATCATTCTCTTTTCATGTTGTCAGGTTTTTTTTTTTTTTCTTTTCTTTCCATCATAGAAAAAGAATGTCATGACTGGCCAGAGAGCCAAGGGCTTTGGCAACGCATCCATGCTATGGAGAAAAGTTTGAATGCTTTAAATTTTCATGAGGCTTTGTCTTCCTTGCTAAGAAGAGTAAGGGTATTCAAGAATAATGAGTTTGGTCAATATCCAAAATCCATCTCCCTTCCATGTTTAATAAAACTTTACTTCTTAATTGTTTGCCTTTGTTGGAACATAGTAAGTACATAGTGTCATAGCTATGGACACAAGGTAATCAAAATTAACAGAGGAAGCAATTGTATCTCTTGACGTACTGCGATGAATTACAGAACAAGAAATTTGCAAGAAAGCACCTTCTCAAAAAGAAAGAAAATAGAAAGAAGAAAGAAAGAGAGAGAGCAAGCGAGAGAGAGAGAGAGAGAGAGAGAGAGAGGAGGGAGGGAGGGAGGGAGGGAGGGAGGGAGGGAGGGAGGGAGGGAGGGAGGGAGGGAGAAAACACTATAACTGTAACCCTGAAAATAATCTGTTAGTTACAAACCATCAACTGAAAACAATATTTGAAGAAAGCCTCTATAATTTTTTCTGACTAGCAGATTTTTCTAATATTATTAATTCAGAAGCAGTTTCTTTGATGTTTGTCTTCATGGCCATTTCCATAGTATAAACATTTCCATAGTATAAACACAGTGATTTTTTTCCACTCATGTTGATGCTTCCATAAGAGATGTCTTTAAATATACCTTGTAGACAAAGCAATGGAAAGGGTTTTGAGACATATATTATAGGAAGACTGGTAATCTGGAGAGAATTATATATAGTATTAAAATGCTCATGGTAAACTTGACACACAGTGATAAGACACATGCAGGTGGCAGGACATTTATCAAAACAGTAGATTACTAAAGATCCATTTTGTGATTAAATTTATCTTAAGGTTTTAGTGACCTTTTTTTCCTATCACTGTATGAACTCAAACAAAGCAAAGAAAGCACCATTATCATCTATTCATCTGACTAGACGTCATGTAAATGTCGTTACCTTCCCTAATCAATCATTTCAAATAACTGATTAGAAGTGCATCATATATAATAGAGAATACCAGAATGGAGAGATTCTTAAGTGTACCTGAACACTTAATTATTTAATAAACAGGGAGGAACTTGGGATAAGCTGATAACTAAGGTAAACTACATGATGGTTTAGTACATGTGAGATCATCCCTCAAGCACAAAACACAAAGCAGTACCTGTAGGTAAGTGTAGCTAGGGAAGAGGGTGGAACAGGAAGCTTACAGAACCGAAAGGAAGCCATTAAGATGGAACAGTAAGTGCTCCAAATTCCTACCTATTTAAAGTGTGAGACTGGTGGGTTTAATTTTTTTGTTTGGAAATCACTATGCTCATCATTAGAAAAATTCTTCCCTGGAATCTTGTGCCATTTGTCAGAGGTATTTACTTCACACTGTGTAGGATGCTCTGTGAAAGACTGAAAAAAAAATTGCTAAAAGTATTTCCAAATTCAACATTTTCACTGACATGTATGAATGGAGCATATTTTACTGTAAAAGAAGGTTTGTTATAGGCATAATAGAAATGCAGTGCAATGGTAGAGTGTTCCATATTTTACAATACTAGGTTAACCAGAAACTATGGTTATAAGTTCATGTTGAGGACCTTTGTCCTCCTCTTCATGTTAAGTAACAGACTAAGATGCTAAGTGGAAATAAATGGCCAACAGAAATGAAGAGGTTGGCTCCAAGCATCTGCATCTGTATTGGTCAGTTGCTGGCTGAATCTCCTAAGGAACATTCATACCAGGTTACTGTCAACAAGTGCCTTTTGGCAAGGACAACAGTGTCAGGTTTGGTGTCTGCAGACAGAATGGATCCCCAAGTGGAACACATGGACCATGGTGGGGGAGCTGGTAAAAGGACTGGGGGAGCTGATGGGGATTGCAACTCCATAGGAAGAACAATGTCAGCTGACTGGACCACTCAGTGCTCCCAGGGACTAAGCCACTAACCAAGGAATGTATAGAAGGGATCCATGGCTACAGAGATATAGGTAGCAGAGAATGGCGTTGTCTGACATCAATGGGAAGGGAAGCCCTTGGTCCTGTGGAGGTTTGATGCCTCAGCCTAGTGGGACATGGGAGGAGTAGGGCAGGAGAGGGTGGATGGGTCGGGGGAACACCCTCATAGAGACAAAGGGGAGGGAGGAGAGGAAGGTTATGGGATGGGGGCTTGTGGACTGGTAGCCAGGAAATGGGATTTGAGATGTAAACTAATGTAATGATTAATAACAATGATAAAATAAGGAAGTGAAGAGGTTGACCCTTTCGACAGCAGATAAGATGGCTGATGCAGCTCATAAGAAATCCTTATGATACCTCACTAAAATATTAAGCTGTACACTAGAAAATCTGAATGCTTCCAGTTCTTTTACAAATGTACCTACCACCTGCACATGGGCTATCCTTGTATGTCAAATCCACCTCAATCCCTATCATTATTTCCAAGATTCTCTTCATTTTACCAGTCTTCCTATAATGCCTATCTCAGAACCCATTCAATTCCTTCATCTACAGAGGTTATTCAAAAAGACAGTTTTTTCATCAGAAGCATCTATTTGAGTGGAAGAATGACCGTGTTTGTACTATGGTAACCCTGCCATGAAGGCTAATTAAAACAAACAAACCAACAAACAAAGAAGAAACAAACAAACATAAAAGCTGACAGACTGTGCTCCCTTGGGCAGAAATGTGCAAGAACAGTTTATGAGTGTGGATTGCTGGGTTTAAAGCCTTCCTAAGCCTTAAGGACGGGGACAATGGCAGGCATTTAAAAAACGAAGCTACAGTTTTATTAATTTACATTCTAGTTGTTGCTCCTCCCCTTCCCTGATCCTCCTCCCACAGTGCCTCATCCCATTCCTTCTCCCCTTTGCCTCTTAGAGGGTGCTCACCCCCACCTCCAGGCCTCCCTGTTTCATGGGCCTCAGTCTCTGGAGGATTAAGTCAATCTCTCACTGAGGCCAGACCAGGCAGTTTTATGAGGCAACTTTTTTTATGTTTACAAAATAATGATGCTTTTTTTAATACTTATAAAACAAAACAATGAACAATTACATCTATATACATATGGAACCGCATATATGAATAAAGCAGATTCATATATATATATATATATATATATATATATATATATATATATATATGTGTGTGTGTGTGTGTATATATATGTATACATATGTTAAAATATATAGAGATTGTGGATATCTGTTAAGCAGAAACCTTCCAGTTTTCATTGGTAACTATATATAAAAGTTTCTGAGGTAGCATTAATCTGATATGAATTTAAATAAAAAATGTTTTTATTGCTTATTTAGAAGTTAATGTTGGTTCCTTTTTTATGTACCTTATCTATTTGCATATCTATCATATAGTTTATTACAAAGAAAATACAAGTTTTGTGCTGCTTTTTCTTTTGTAAATCATTTCAAGGTAGAGGTAGACAACAGGGAAAGTGTTTGCAAGTCCTAGCGCAAGAATCATGCTTTATCTTTGTCTTTTCTTCACTGTATTTTCCTTGTCTGTGCCTTGCCCTCCTATGTCAAAATTATGGTCAAATTTTTCTTCTCAACATTTATGAAAAATCAATAACAGGAACTCAGATAGACAGAATTTAAATTGCTGTCAAGAGAAATCCTTCAATGCCCTTCTCTCAGTGTAGAAGAGGCTAAACTTGCGACTCCTGAGGGTTTCTACCCTTTACTGGCCAGTTTCCAATGAGGTACTTCTCACCATAAATCACACACGGCAAACACTATTGTTGACTGCTAGAGGTGTGCCATTAATTGAGAGGAATGGTATAGGTCTGGCCTGATTTTCAACTTGCCCAAGTAGCATGCTGCTCTCCTGTGTTCGGGTGCATTCAGGGAGCCCCTCCCCTAGAAGAAAAAAAAAAAAAACCGACATGGACATAACTCTAGGCCTTTGCAAGTGGGTTTACCAATTGCTAAGTGCTAATGCATGATTTAAAAGTATGCTATTTGCTCTTTCCTTTTGGGTTTCAAAGCTTTTGTCTCTCAGCTAGAAAACATCAAGGTCAAGTGAAGGTTGACCTGAAATAAACCCCATGAGGTGAACACCTGCAGAGGCTCCCTGCTGGCCTCTTGGATTTCTATGCACTGAAAACTGCTCATATTTAGAGACACAAAATCCAAGTAATTGGATGATTATCCCTAATCCAAATACATTTAATATATGTACATATTGCTGATTGGCTCAAATCAATACTGACTATAATAACAATTTGAACGTGGCTTCTTATTTTAATAACAATGTTAACAGTTACAAAGTTCAATATTCTATATAGTTTCAGAACTAATCTTGTAGCGACACTTGGGCTTGATCGATTATGTACTTAATAAAGTGTCTCAAAATGTTGTGTACTTTCAATACTTTCCATTTTTAATATTGCATATAATTTTGTTGCAGAGCCTAGTTAGTTGACTATGGACAAACCTTACTATTATGAAACAAAATGTCACTCTGGCCATGAAATTAAGGATTTTTCCTTCCTGCAATTGATTAGACAGTGAGAATAAGAGATAAAAGACAATGAGTGCTCCTATTGTTTTATATATTTTTTTGAATCTCATCATTCCAATGTGTTTATGTGCCTTTTCTGTTACATTATGAGATACAATATTACTTTAGAAAGATTGGCAATAAAGGAGCGATAGTACTAGAAATTAATTTTCTCAATGGTTCCTAATATTTTTCATTAGCCTAGAGGGTTAATTTTACAGTTTTAGGCAATCATTATTTATCATCTCTTGCTTTACGGGAAAGAATTAGAGTTATTAGCTATTAAATTATCCATGAAAATTTGACACTCCTGTAGACCAAACAAAGCCTGGGGCTTGCTGATTTTCCCAGTGTGAAACATCTGTGGCTTCAACTAGAAAGAACTTAACATTGTCTAATTAGATTTTCAAGATTCATAGGGTTCAAATACTCTGTTATTAGAAACCCGAGAATTAGTGTAAAGTTTTACATTCTCACTTACTAAAGTTTATTTAAAACACCCTTTAGGATAACATTTTATAGTAAAGAAGATTGATTTGTGATACATTCAAGCCAGTAAAGAACACCTAACTAGCCAAGAATATTCGTAGACCTATATGCAGATAGGTAAATAACTTTTCCTTAAAATTCTGGAACTAATTTCAGTGACGATGAGAAAGCGTTGGAAAGTCTTTACAGCTAACTTGCACTCTACACTGTTGTACTAGTGGTCTGTGCTTGTTAATGCAACTGCAGTGTCTCTATGCTTTCCTATCTGAAGGAAAGAGGAGAATTGATCAGTTCATATCTTTCCAGTTAATAAACAGCCTACACCGCTTTCCCTGTGGCCTCTTTATTATGGAAAATGCTCAGAAGATATGCAGGTCCACTCTGGGAATTTACCAAAGATGCTCCTGCCTCCATGGACATGACTGTGGGCATTTACTGTTTCAAGGACACCAAAAGAATCTTGCCAGATAGAGGAGACATGAGATTCAAAGATCCCTTTGTCTTATAACAGCAAAAACAAGTTCTGAACATAGTTGCTGGGGTGACCACTCTATTTACAGGACGCTAAACACACCAGGCAGTAGAATATTCTTTTCCTCTTTGCTGTTAACCATTTTCTTAACCCTACAATCTTGGGAATTTATCTCATCCAGCTTGGCTCCAGGGGTTATGTTGACAAGAGAACCCTGCTGCCACTGTAGATGAGGGAGTTCCAAATCACCAGAACCAGTAATGCTGCCAGACAGAAGACACAGCTTTCTCCTCAGGGGTGGAACGTGTTTTTCTCCCTACCTCGAAAGAAGACATTATGTCTTATGCTAATGGATTTCAAAGATTTATGTTTAATTGGCTCATCATTCAACATGCAGCCTGCCTCAATTATTTAAAATAGAAAAGTTCAATTCAAGTAAAATAATTTTAGCAGATAGTGAATAAGAAATATGACTATGCACATATAAGAGATTTTGAATCTGATCATAGAAAAGGAAGATTATTCCTTCTTGGCATTATTTTTCCTCCTACCCCATGCTATCTATATTTCATCTATGTACAATAATTTTGTTCCTAAATAATAAATACAGAAATATATATGTATACATACATATATGTATGTATGTATATGTTTAAAAACAAACAAAAAACTGGCTGAAGACAAACATCAGTGTTAGAGCATTTGGCTTGAATATATAAATCTTAGTTTGGATTCCCAATATTTTAAAAAAATGATATGAGCATATGATAAATGTTAAGAAACTTTATAATGCCTAAGTCCATGATATTTGATTAAAGTATTCCAACTTTTCTTATTATAATACAGATCTGTAATTAGAATGTATGGATGTGAAGAGAAATCTTTGAGTTTAAAAGAAACCCTTTCTTTTATCAAACAAGATAAACAAAATATATAACTAACAGGCCATAGCCAACACATGGGGGATCGATTATAAAATGTAGGAACAGATGAGAATGGAGTTTAAAAAAAATCACTGAAAAACACGAAGAAGCAATTCAGACAAGTAAATCTCAAATTGACAATAGGAGGTGAAGGGTTGTGCACCTGTTCTATTGAAAGGGAACAGTCAATGTTTAATTCCATTGCTTTCATATATATTATTAAGAATGTGAAAGAAAATCCGATAACCATAAATGTTGACAAGATGTGAAGAAAGAATTCTCATATTCTGTACTTTGTATAGATTCTTGGGAGATAAACATGCTAATTCTAATTTTGCATTGTATATATATGTAAGTTCTACTACATGATTATTCAGTTTCTACTTGTACAAAGCACCGAGCTTCACTTCACTGTAACCTATTCACACACATACATAATAATCAAACTCTGCTCATGTACACTTCCCATTCTTCTTCCTTGGTTCCTTCTATACCTTTCTGCAAATCTCCTTATTCCCTTCTTTGTCTGAATTAAAAAATAGATTCTACTTATGCAAGAAAACACAAAATATAAATGCATATATATTATATTATATTTATGTGTATGTTATATATAATGTATATTATTTCATGTAGTGAGAATTTTGGCTTATTTAAAAACATAAAATGATATAGGAATATGTTTTTGTTCACCAACGTGGGATATGGAATAAATGCAGGTGTGGGATATGGGGACTGCTTCAGATTCCCCGTAGCTGCAGATTATGATTTACCTCATCCTCTGGCAGGGGCACGATTTTGCCAACTATAGATTGTTTTTGTTAAGTGTATGACATTTGGAATTATTGGGACTTTCATGAGGTTATATAAATACAAGTGCCCCAAGAAGGATGGGGTGGGGAGGCTGTTACTACCCTGTGGTTGCAGTTGCTGTTGTTGCTGCTGCTGCTGCTTTTACTGCTGTTACTGGTTGTGGTTGCTGTTTGCTGTCTTCTGGGTGCTGGGTGCTGGGTACCGGGTGCTGAGTGCTGTTTGTTGGTTCCTGAGAGATACCCTGACAATGAAGATCTAACTCACTCCAATGAATTCTAGACCTCTTATCAACAGGAAGCAGGCTAATGATGACCCCTTTTTATTCTAACCTTCTTTCCTAAGTAGTGTTAAGAGTTGGAAGGGATAAAGGTGGGAAAGGGTGGTAGAAAAGGGGAAAGCATAAGTAGCCAAAAGTCTGGATACAGCTTCACTTATTGAATGGGTTCTAGTTCTACTTAATTTCATTCACACAAATCAAATGTGTTCATTTTTTTTTCATTTTTTTTTAGCCAACTATTCCTGTGTATACATGCATGTATGTACATACACACACACACATGCATGCACACGCATGTGCATTTCTGTGATTGTGTACGTGTTTTGTGTATATTCTTTCATATATGTGTATTTGTGTGCTTCTTTATATACTCCTTTGTTAATGGGCATCTAGGCTAGTTCCATATCTTGTCTTGTAAGTAATGTTGCAATAAACACGGTTACTCAAAGTAAAAAAGAAAGAAAGGAAGATAAACATACCATAAAACTATTTGTTAATCCATGGGTAAGAATAATAAATTCATGTTTATTGATCACAACATTGTGGAAAATTATAGTCAAGGGGTTGATATGATTAAAACGTAAGAATCCCACATATTATGTGCCACAGGAGAAAATAATTGCTACAGTCTTGACAAGTGGTTATTACCTATAGTATAAATGTCTCAAAATGCTCAACACCAAATGTTCAATAATTCAGTTTAAAAGTGTAAATAGACCGAAGTAGATATATCCTAAAATAAGACACTGAAAGAGTCAAAACGTATATGCAAACACTCCCAATATCATTACTCATCAAAACATGAAAATCAAAACAACAATCAGATGCCACCTCCCCATAGTAATACTGGCTATAGTGCAAAATTAGAAAAAAAAAAAATAGCAAGTGCTATTGAAGAACTGAAGAACAGGGAATAGTTATCTAGCGCTGGTAGAAATTTAAATTAACACCACTATCATAACAAAGAGAATGAAGTCTACTTAACATGTTAAAATTAGAACTACCATATGATCCAACTATTCTTCTACTGAAATATTTCAAGGGAAATGAAAACAATATATAAAAATGATATAACTAGTCTTATGTTTTCTGCAACAGTCCTTGTTACAGAACCCAAGAAACAACCTGCTTATATGTTTATCAGCTGTTGACCTGACAAAGAAATTGTGATGTTTAAACTCTTTGGAACAGTTTTCAATCATAAAATACAATGAAGTCCTGTCATTTAAGATGCTATACCTAGAACTGCAAACTATCATCAGTTGACTTTAAGTCAAACACAAGTTCTAAATGGTCTCACTCATAGTATAATTATGGACTTGTTCTCATAGAAGTTAAAAATGGAATACTAGTGACCAGAGTATATAGGGCAGAAGGGATATAGCAGACAGAAGGACAGAAGTATATAGAAAAGTTTACCAGTAGACACTGTTACTTTTAAATGAGCATAAATGTTCTGAGGTGTTGGTTGCATAGAGGCATAATTATTGTTAATAAATTACATGCTGTGAATCTCAAAAGTCTTAAGTATTTTTGTCATAGGACTGATAAGTTTAAAGGCATTGATATTTTTAACCCAATTTAGACACTATACCATTTGCATGTGAGAGAAACACCATATGGTAGCACATTAATATATACAGTTCCCATTATTTGCATCCTTATATATTAGCTAACTGCAATCATACTTTTAATTAGAAATAATGAATCTGAGCTTCTAGAAAGAATAAATGCAAGAAACATGTGCAAAAGAAATGCTAAAACATATGAAAACTTTAATGGCCAAATGAATCTGGCCAATGTCATCTCAGACACAATAGAACCTGTGTATGCAAGGATGGCAACCAGATTTAGAATGAAGGACCCATGTGATAATGTTTTTGAGTCATTGTAGCTGGGATCAAGAGGTCCCAATCTCTACATTCTCATATTTTACATCCCCCAACACTACCATTTGTGACTTCACTGATTACACTTCTCTGAAATTAAACCCACCCCAAATAGTCTTATTAAACTGCTCAGGCTGCTATAATAGAGTGGTCCAGATTCCTTCTCACAGTTCAGGAGAGAAAGGCCCATGGTAAAGGAGTCAGTGTGACTGAATTCTGATGAGGCTTCTCTTCCAGTCCTGCAGTTGGATGCCCTCTAGCCTTGTGTTGCCATTGATTTTCTTCTGCACTCCTACATCTCTAGGGTCTATTTTTTTCTTTCTTTCTCTCTCTCTCTCTTTCTCTTTCTTTCTTTCTTTCTTTCTTTCTTTCTTTCTTTCTTTCTTTCTTTCTTTCTTTCTTTCTTTCTTTTATATTGGCTATGTTCTTATTGCAAGAGGGTCATTATCATAAACTCCCTTAAAGGAGCTGTTCTAAACAGGTTCAGATTGGAGCTTGGCATTCAAAACATGAATTCTGGGGGACAAACAAAACAATTCATAGCATCACTGTGCATCATAATGCAACCCTCTGTTGCATTAGAGTGAACTTACAAGGAGGAGACTATTATAAAACCTAGGCATCTATAAAACCCCTTCCTGTGTTTCTCAAACACAGTGAGACTTAGAAAAATCAATTTGAGTAAAGGATCAGATAGTATGCTAAACACAGACTAGTTAAAAATTTGCGTGTAAGCATGACCTCAAGGAAAATGAAAATAAAACCATGGTTCACTAAAAACTGAGTGGTGCTCATTGAAATTCACTTAATGTATGAAGTTGGGGTGATGATTTCTCTGGCCTCTTCCAAATGGCTAGGAGTTGTTGGACATATCAGCCAGAATATCCAGCCGTTGGGCCTACCTCCAAACAAGGAAGATACACCAGTCCTTTCATTTGTATAACAGCTAGATGTAGACAAGAAAGGAAGTCC
Organism: Mus musculus; assembly: GCF_000001635.26. Classification (NCBI taxonomy): domain Eukaryota; kingdom Metazoa; phylum Chordata; class Mammalia; order Rodentia; family Muridae; genus Mus; species Mus musculus. The sequence continues at coordinate 50,258,389 of NC_000074.6, read as the reverse complement.
TTGACTGGTGCTTGAACAGAGATATGAGGGAGAAGCAAAACAGTAGTTATAACACAACAAATTCTAGGCAGGAAAGCAGAAGAGAGAGTGTATTTAAAAGGTCCAAATCAAAACCCAGAAGAATATTTTGATGGACTCACGACAGCATACATCAATTAGGCTCCTCCTTGTTCTATGGTGGGCTCTGAGTTGGGTTCAGAGTGCTGGCCCAGGATCTGCTCTAAAGCCCTTTCACAGTAGCTTGAGTGGAATCAGCATGACATCAATCCTGCTCAGATGGGTTCTAGATAGACAGAAAAAAAAAACCTAACCCATTATTATTAAAGAATGATAGATTTGGCTTGTCGTTCTTGGCTCTAGGTGTTATAGTTACCCACATTCTGAAGTCATGTGTTTTGGGAGCATTTTTTTTTAAATCAGAAAGTCATTAGTAATAGCTGGTTAAGTAATTTAATCTAGTCTCATGTCTAGCAAGTGTGTTCTCTTGGAGTATTGCAGAAACATCCCAGTCAGTTTAATCATTGACTGTACCTCCTTAAACAACCAGTGGTTGTTTAAGGCCACAAAGGTGGCCTGTTTACTCTCAAGGCCAGTAGAAGACTTCCTCCTCAAGAGCCACTTGGCTTTGAGAGCAATGTCTGGCTCCTCTATCCTTTCTTGTACTAGTTTTCCATTTTTATGTGGATAGTTCAAAGAGCTTTCTCAACTTGAGCGTCACTTGAAAGAATGGAGTAAGGTTTCCTCAATTTTAGATTAGACACTGATTAAATTTCACTGAGTATGGTCTCACTTGGTACCCTGAGCAAGAGAACAAGTATCTCTCCATAGTTAGTATCATTTTGAGGATGCCCTTAATCTTCTCAGACCTAGCTTGGTGCTTACCACATCTACTAGAATTCACCTGAGGAAGCTCTGTTAAAACTTGGACACTGGAGTTAAATTTTCTTGCACTTGCATAACTGAGCAGAAACCAAGCCTCTGGCAATGTACATCCTCCCGCCTCTCTTCCCATTCCCTCTTCACTCTCACTGAGGCCTTTATGTGGTGGTGTCCTACATTATGTGCATCTTAGTACCCGGAAGTCAACAAAGACTTATTTAGAGTCCTCAGTCAGTCTTTCTTTTAACTTCCAGGATGACCAGGTCAACTAAGTACTACTTCACTGATTGTGTTTGTTCCCTTGGACTTTTATACAAGACATACCTGGTCACCATGTTGTTTTTTTTTTTTTTTCTTATGTTCTCCATTGCTGAGAAACATTGCCTCTTGGGATGTTATACAGATCACAAACAAAGCCTTTCACCAGAGCTGACTAGAGCTACTGCAGTGTTGGTGAGAGAATCCTCCCTCAAATGAGAAAAATCTAAACAGTTTCCTTGATGATTTTGAATTTCAGTGATACCCCAAATGGTAGGAAAAAATTACTTACTGTGTCACATGAAGAACACATGAACAAAGCCAAAGTAAACCCACAGGGTAGTTTTGTTTCTGTGGGGCTAGGGAGCAGACGCCAGCTTTGACTTTGGCAGATCAACTCTGCTCTACACCCTGACTCTATTAGAAAGGTCAGTCTGCATCTCAGAAGCCTCTCCAAATTCTTCTCCAACTCAATTTGTTAAATAAATAAATACATACATACATACATACATACATAAATACATAAATAAAATAGTCTGTGTACCTGTGAGTATTTCAACAATGGGAGAAAGATGTGCAAAGGTTTGTGTCTGTGTGTCTCCCCTTAAACTTAGGCACTACATAAAAAAATTCTAAATTCATCAACATGGGGAGCCACAATGAGAGACTAAATGTTTGTATATGTGAAAAGGTATTTTTAATTTAACTATATGCTTTAAATAAATTTCTTTCCAAAATATACTAAAACAAATAAAATAGATAAATACATAGATAAATAAATGTAGAAATAAGTCAAACTTTTTTGAAAAAAAAAGTACAATGACTTCTAAACTTCCAAAAAAATCTGTAATAGGAAAGTAATTGTTCAAATTTCCGAAGATAAAGGAAACTATAAACTATTCTAGATATTGGAATCTATTTTCATGTGCACAACTTGAAAAGTTGTATCCATTTCAAATATTACATGAATAAAAAAGAATCTGCCGTTTAATTGTCTTTTCTTTCCAAATACTTGAACTTTTTAAAAGATGCAAAATATGCTGAAATTAATGGAGACCATTCTTTGGATTTTCAGCTCACTCCTAATCATACAATACGGGCACTTATTTCATTGTCATCTGGAATTGATGAGGCTGTTAGATGCTAATTTCAGGGTGTCACTAGCAACCATTTTTGGAGTAAAGATTGATTTGAATAACAGTGGGTTTTCCTTGCGGTAAAGTAGAAATACAATTAGAAGGAGACACTCATAATTTATCTCAGCTTTATGTAAAAATATTATCAAAATGGAAAAGAGCAACTAACAAATGCTAAGATGGGCCAAGAATTCCAAATCTCCTGTCAGGTTTAAATATGAATATGAATCAAATTATTTTATGTTGTTTGTCTATAGAATGCAAACACAATACTTATTTTATCCAACTTGGGACGGAGGTTACAACGTATGCTCCAAGTTAGGTCTGAGTACCTGTCCTCAATAAACCACATGGGGAGAAGAAACAAAGAATAATCCATCCTTTCAAATACATCTTTAGGGTTCTGAAGAGATTTTCATAGAGGCCCAAGGCTATGCAGGCATATGCAGTCCTGGTCCAGAGTAGGCACACCCAGCACTGACCCATTATTTTCTATGCTTCAGTCTCCACATGTAAGATAGTCTGACAAATCGCTGAAACTGTCCGAAGTCTTATGCTTGGAGACAAATCCCTCTGTGGCTGGTGTCTTTTCTTCTCTTATCGTGAAATTGCCCAGGAAATTCCCTGTTTTTTCAAGTCTGATAATCAGATTGTGAGATACAGTATCTCTTTAATATATTTTCATTTTTGTTAGAATTTCTACAGTTTTACCTGTTATTTATATTTAGATTGGTATTTATATTTAATTAGTCTGTTAAGACCTGAGAACACATTTGGTAATGTTGCTTACACGTGAAAGCACTCAGAAGTCAGCTCATTGAGAAAATGTCATACTTTGCAGGAGCATCAATAGCACCATTATCTACCTGATAAAAAATTTAGGCAACCATAATAACTACTCTTCAGGGTGAAAAACACATCTTTAAGAACTTTCAAAACTTTCATGAATATATTTCTTTGACTTGTGAATTGCCTAGTAAATTATATGAACTGAGATCACTTTATTTCATGCTAATTCAGACCAGTTGCTCACCTAACATACACACACACACACACACACACACATATATATATATATATATATATCACATATGTGTGTATATATATACATATACATATATATACCTAAAATACTTAAGTATAACTTGTTAATTCTGTATATTGTATATATCTTTTTATTGCTTATCACTTGCATTTGGATAAATATTGGTATTTATATTTGGTATGTCCTTTTCTGTCTCATACTCTCAGCATTTCTTAGTTGCCTGAGTTCTTTCTGTGTGGCCTTGAAGGCTTCTTAGCTTCCCTCCCTTCTACAGTAGCATGTCTATTGTTCTTGTCCTTCTACTCATGTTTGAGCAGTCATATTCCTGAGATGTTATGGGTACAGCTTCTGAAAACCTTAGGAAACACAGTATCACAGCAAACCCTTTGATGCCTTAAGTGCAGAAATTGTTTTGTAACTGTATATTTGGATTGGGCTCTAAATCTCTACATTTTGATTGTGGTTTCCTTTATGGTTTATGTTTGTTGCAAATTGACATTTCCTCGAGGAGGGATGAAGATACCAGCTACCTTTGAGCATAAGGATAAATATTTAGACTGTAGTTGGGATTTGCTGGATTAGGAAAGTGGCAGATGTCGGTTCTTTTCCAGTACTCTTAACTTCCTGAGCTCTGGGTAGTTTCCAGTGCCGGGCATGACTTACCTCTGGTTTAGCAGGTCTTAAGTCCAGTTAGAGAGCAATCGGTTAAAGCCAAAGCCTGAGTGCCGTAACTGTGCCCTTGGCATTAACATGACTTGCTGGTGCTTGTGGTTCATAGGCATTATAGCTAGGTAGGGTCCTGATTCTTTCTCTCCCTTGGAAGCTTAAGTGATGCCTACTTGTGTCTGTAAATAGCCATGCAGCTTTTTAGCTATGCCCACTGAGTATACAGAGGAAGAAATAATTTTCACTACCATGTTATTTTTAAGTATTAAGGCTATAAATATAACTTATCAAAGACAAATTAGCAAGGCAAAACATTTATATATTTGATTCATAGTTTGTATTTCACATACATGAACTCATCAATCAAAAAGTTAACAGCCTTGAAAAAGGTGTTTGATTCAGGAGTGTAAGTGAAAGTATAAGAAATGTGAAAATTGACTGGATAAAAGTAAGGGACTTGAGATTTCTGTGCGAGATAAATTATGGAAAGTTGACTTGAAATGCAAAAAGTAATTGATTTGGTCAATTTCTCTTAGTGGTAATGTTTTCTTGTTCCTTTTGCTATGGAATCTCCATCTTTTTTTTTTTCATTGTCCTAGTGAGAGAAACAATATTATAAAGAAATTTAGAAATTTTCATTAGGTAAATGAAGATAGATGCTAATATGTCAAGTGTTGAGGCATTCAGATCAAACTAATTGTCATACTAAAACAATAAGCAAGCTTTCTTTCTTTTTGTCTGTATAATACTATAGATCCTCAAAATTATTAAGTAATTAAGATTAAAAAGATTAAAAGACTTCCACTTTAATAGTACTTAAGCAACAGAGAACTTTCCTGTGTATGAACGTTCTTTAATGTAAAAAAAAATCTTAATATTTCTCTTCTGTTTACATCTGACTCTTTTATTCTGTTTTAGAATTCTTTTTAAGCTTCTTAAATACTAGCTGTTTATTATAAAAATAAATGTTCATGAAGTGGTTAGAGGAGGAGTTAGAATTCCTCAGTCTATGCAGTTCACTTAAAATAATTAACATTAGTTTTGTTATTTGAAAAAAAAAGATATGTTTCTATAGTATTTACTACCTTTGTGATATCAATAAAGGTGAAGCTATTTTGTATTTTACAAATTCTTTTAGTAGAATATCTAGGTTTAAATAAAATTCTGTTGCTTCAGTGTTTTTAAATCACTTTATAAGTCAATAAAAATATTATATAAATCTGCTAAATACATATTTTTCATTCTTTACAAGAAACTAAATATTTCCCTCTGTTACATTTCCATGTAGAAATTTAGTATTCAACTTTATGCCCAAACATGCTTACAATAAATATATTGATTAGTATATATACTTATTATCCTCTAGTCTGAGTTATTCTAACATAGATTGCTGCATTAAAATTTGTGTCTGTCTGTATTTGTATTGGACATTTAATATTGGAGGAAACTGGTAATGGATCAGAGGGATAGAACCATGTGTCAAGCTACAAATATATAGAACAGCAGCAACATATCTAAATTAGTCTAAATCAACATAAGTCTTATTGTCCTTCTTTATAATAGAGTTGAATTGGAAGAAAGAGAATATACATGCATTATGCAAACTAATAGTACATTATGCTAAATGATTTACTATATTCATAGATGTATAACATAGCTTTTTTCAAAGCAGGTCAATTTTTCAGAAGTGGCACATTAATCTTATTTTTCTCTTACTAACTGCATGACAGCTAATATATAAAATAGAGGTCCTTTACAAGAGAAATTATGTTATGTTTACAGAAGTTGCTTGGATAACAGTGCATTTCAAATGTTATGAAATGGTTTTGGTGTTAGCACCAGCAGAATAATTAAAGTTCCATTCATGTGAAACTTGTGTGATTTTTTCATTAATGTTCTAGTGCTCCTTTGAAATGCTACCATTTTTATGAAGTAATTAATTAATATGGAATGGTTTTGTTTATATTTTACTAACATTTTCTCTATAAAAATTGTAACTGAATTTTGTACCTCAGTTATTATGCAATTAAAGTCATTTTGTTGCTGAGTCAGGACTTCATTAGCTCTCCCACAAGTTATTTTTGGTACAATAGAAGAAATGCCTCAGATACAATCATAATATTCCTTCTTACTCTTACTATTCTTCAGTCAATATAAAAATTTCATACATATTTTATATTTCATAATATATTCTGTACTATGAACTAATACAACACCACCAGTTTATATTGCATTATATTTAATAGAGTATAAATAGAGTGGATTGCTAACCTTAAGTGTAAATATGGCAAAGAGTTTTGTACTGTGCTCAAACTGAAGACAGTGGTGGGATCTGTCTACAGATCATAACTATAACTTCTCCAATGTTCCAGAAACCTCTTGTTAATGTATCTACTCTATCCAGTCTCCTCAGAATTTATATCTCTGTGCCATTAGAATGCTCCCATCTCATGATTTCTTGATTATTGTTGATGTTTGTTTTTATACTATTTTATATATATTCTACTTCAGTATACTTTAACTTGGCCTAGACTTGATCGCACAGCAGTTCTTGGCAATTTACCCATAGTATTTATGTTGAAAGACATTTGGATGGTTTTCAGCATGAAGCCACTATTACACGGTGAAGCTATAAACCTTCTCAAACATGCGTTTTATGATCCACATTCGTGCATGTATTGTTTGACATAGTTTGGAGAAGAGAACTGTTGTATCATTAAATACTTTTGGGTTTAACTTTTGTATATTTAGCCAAAGCAATTTCCAAAATCACATCTTACAATTTCAGGGAAAGAGTATGAACTTCCCAGTGTCTATGGCCTTAACAAAATATTGCTTAGGCTTATTTACTCTACTGAGGTCTCCAAAAACCCAATACTTCCATTTTCATTTCCAATGGAACCATAATTTTTTATGTTTTCTTTGTTTATCATTTGTCATTCTTAATTTTAAAATACTTACTTCTTTGAGAATTTTGCTCAACCAATGTGCATCAATTACATTTACCTTTTGATATCCATTCTTTCTACGCTATGTGATTCCATATCTTTCGTTTTCTTTTCTTTTTTTTCCTTTTAAAGGCTAGTTTGTGTTATCCAGATATTCTTAGAGTGTCATGAATTATCGTTAGCTATAATCCTAACGAAAACTTACCCTTCCCATCCCACCAGCTAATATTTGCTAGTAGCTATGATGATATTTTATGCCTACATCCCTTCTCCATGCTAGGATGTTGTCTGGCTTAGTCTTATACAGGTGCATGATGTCTCAACATCTGTGAGTTCATATATGCTGCTGCCCTAATACAACCAAAAGACTTATTTCTTGTGGTTATCTCTGGCTTTTGTGCTACACACTCTTTCAAAATCATCTCTGATCCTTTGAAGGAGGAGATGTGCTATATAGTTTCATCATACTACTGACTGTTCCACTGTCTCATACTCTCTGCATTTAGGACAACGTGCTTCTCTTGATGATCATTATCTTCTGCAAGCAGAAGTTTCCCTGATTGGGTTTTTGAGATGTCTTAATCTATGCATATAAAAATATAGCATGAGTTGTTTTAATAATATTTATATCTAGCAAAATAATTGTATTATCTTTTATCTAGTTCAATAACTTATCTAACCTATGGTTGTCTGGCTTAGTCTTATACAGGTGCATGATGTCTCAACATCTGTGTGTTCATATATGCTGCTGCCCTAATACAACCAAAAGACTTATTTCTTGTGGTTATCTCTGGCTTTTATGCTATACACTCTTTCAAAATCATCTCTGATCCTATAATAACCTATGGTTAGATAAGTTATTGAGAGATTGAGATTTCTATGAAAGAGTTAGGAGAAGGATTGAAGGAGCTTGTGTTGGGGGTGCAACCCTGTAGGAAGACCAACAGTATCAACTACCTGGACGCCTTAAAGATCTCAGAGACTGAGCCACCAATGAAATGGCTTGTCTGAGGTCCCTGGCACATATGTAGTAGAGGACTACCTTGTCTGGCCTCAATGGGAGAGGATGTGCTTATACACAGAGAAACTTGATGCCCCAGGGAAGGGGCATGCTGGCTGGGGTGAGGTAGGTGTGGTTGGGTAGGTTAGGGATCATCCTCTCAGATGTAAAGAGGAGGGGGATGAAGTGAAAAACCAGGGGAAGAAGGACTGGGAAGGGGGCAACCTTTGGAGTGTAAATAAATGAAATAATTTATTAAAAGTAATTATTAACTATTTCAAACATAAATATGCTCATATGCTTTGAGAACATATAACATGTATTATTCAATGTGTAAATCTGTATATCCCACTTGATATATTTACATGATATTATTTCTGAAGTTGTACTTCTCATTTCCATCCTATTTTATTTTTTTTTTCCATTTTTTATTAGGTATTTAGCTCATTTACATTTCCAATGCTATACCAAAAGTCCCCCTTACCCACCCACCCCCACTCCCCTACCCACCCACTCCCCCCCTTTGGCCCTGGCGTTCCCCTGTACCGGGGCACACAAAGTCTGCGTGTCCAATGGGCCTCTCTTTCCAGTGATGGCCGACTAGGTCATCTTTTGATACATATGCAGCTAGAGTCAAGAGCTCAGGGGTACTGGTTAGTTCATAATGTTGTTCCACCTATAGGGTTGAAGATCCCTTTAGCTCCTTGGGTACTTTCTCTAGCTCCTCCATTGGGAGCCCTGTGATCCATCCATTAGCTGACTGTGAGCATCCACTTCTGTGTTTGCTAGGCCCCGGCATAGTCTCACAAGAGACAGCTACATCTGGGTCCTTTCGATAAAATCTTGCTAGTATATGCAATGGTGTCAGCGTTTGGATGCTGATTATGGGGTGGATCCCTGGATATGGCAGTCTCTACATGGTCCATCCTTTCATCTCAGCTCCAAACTTTGTTTCTGTAACTCCTTCCATGGGTGTTTTGTTCCCACTTCTAAGGAGGGGCATAGTGTCCACACTTCAGTCTTCATTTTTCTTGAGTTTCATGTCTTTAGGAAATTGTATCTTATATCGTGGGTATCCTAGGTTTTGGGCTAGTATCCACTTATCAGTGAGTACATATTGTGTGAGTTCCTTTGTGATTGTGTTACCTCACTCAGGATGATGCTCTCCAGGTCCATCCATTTGGCTAGGAATTTCATAAATTCATTCTTTTTAATAGCTGAGTAGTACTCCATTGTGTAGATGTACCACATTTTCTGTATCCATTCCTCTGTTGAGGGGCATCTGGGTTCTTTCCAGTTTCTGGCTATTATAAATAAGGCTGCTATGAACATAGTGGAGCATGTGTCCTTCTTACCAGTTGGGGCTTCTTCTGGATATATGCCCAGGAGAGGTATTGCTGGATCCTCCGGTAGTACTATGTCCAATTTTCTGAGGAACCGCCAGACTGATTTCCAGAGTGGTTGTACAAGCCTGCAATCCCACCAACAATGGAGGAGTGTTCCTCTTTCTCCACATCCTCGCCAGCATCTGCTGTCACCTGAATTTTTGATCTTAGCCATTCTCACTGGTGTGAGGTGGAATCTCAGGGTTGTTTTGATTTGCATTTCCCTGATGATTAAGGATGTTGAACATTTTTTCAGGTGCTTCTCTGCCATTCGGTATTCCTCAGGTGAGAATTCTTTGTTCAGTTCTGAGCCCCATTTTTTAAGGGGGTTATTTGATTTTCTGAGGTCCACCTTCTTGAGTTCTTTATATATGTTGGATATTAGTCCCCTATCTGATTTAGGATAGGTAAAGATCCTTTCCCAGTCTGTTGGTGGTCTTTTTGCCTTATAGACAGTGTCTTTTGCCTTGCAGAAACTTTGGAGTTTCATTAGGTCCCATTTGTCAATTCTCGATCTTACAGCACAAGCCATTGCTGTTCTGTTCAGGAATTTTTCCCCTGTGCCCATATCTTCAAGGCTTTTCCCCACTTTCTCCTCTATAAGTTTCAGTGTCTCTGGTTTTATGTGAAGTTCCTTGATCCACTTAGATTTGACCTTAGTACAAGGAGATAAGTATGGATCGATTCGCATTCTTCTACATGATAACAACCAGTTGTGCCAGCACCAATTGTTGAAAATGCTGTCTTTCTTCCACTGGATGGTTTTGGCTCCCTTGTCGAAGATCAAGTGACCATAGGTGTGTGGGTTCATTTCTGGGTCTTCAATTCTATTCCATTGGTCCACTTGTCTGTCTCTATACCAGTACCATGCAGTTTTTATCACAATTGCTCTGTAGTAAAGCTTTAGGTCAGGCATGGTGATTCCACCAGAGGTTCTTTTATCCTTGAGAAGAGTTTTTGCTATCCTCGGTTTTTTGTTATTCCAGATGAATTTGCAAATTGCTCCTTCTAATTCGTTGAAGAATTGAGTTGGAATTTTAATGGGGATTGCATTGAATCTGTAGATTGCTTTTGGCAAGATAGCCATTTTTACAATGTTGGTCCTGCCAATCCATGAGCATGGGAGATCTTTCCATCTTCTGAGATCTTCTTTAATTTCTTTCTTCAGGGACTTGAAGTTTTTATCATACAGATCTTTCACTTCCTTCGTTAGAGTCACGCCGAGATATTTTATATTATTTGTGGCTATTGAGAAGGGTGTTGTTTCCCTAATTTCTTTCTCAGCCTGTTTATTCTTTGTGTAGAGAAAGGCCATTGACTTGTTTGAGTTAATTTTATATCCAGCTACTTCACCGAAGCTGTTTATCAGGTTTAGGAGTTCTCTGTTGGAATTTTTAGGGTCACTTATATATACTATCATATCATCTGCAAAAAGTGATATTTTGACTTCCTCTTTTCCAATTTGTATCCCCTTGATCTCCTTTTGTTGTCGAATTGCTCTGGCTAATACTTCAAGTACTATGTTGAAAAGGTAGGGAGAAAGTGGGCAGCCTTGTCTAGTCCCTGATTTTAGTGGGATTGCTTCCAGCTTCTCTCCATTTACTTTGATGTTGGCTACTGGTTTGCTGTAGATTGCTTTTATCATGTTTAGGTATTGGCCTTGAATTCCTGATCTTTCCAGAACTTTTATCATGAATGGGTGTTGGATCTTGTCAAATGCTTTTTCTGCATCTAACGAGATGATCATGTGGTTTTTGTCTTTGAGTTTGTTTATATAATGGATTACATTGATGGATTTTCGTATATTAAACCATCCCTGCATCCCTGGAATAAAACCTACTTGGTCAGGATGGATGATTGCTTTAATGTGTTCTTGGATTCGGTTAGCGAGAATTTTATTAAGGATTTTTGCATCGATGTTCATAAGAGAAATTGGTCTGAAGTTCTCTATCTTTGTTGGATCTTTCTGTGGTTTAGGTATCAGAGTAATAGTGGCTTCATAAAATGAGTTGGGTAGAATACCTTCTACTTCTATCTTGTGAAAAAGTTTGTGCAGAACTGGAGTTAGATCTTCTTTGAAGGTCTGATAGAACTCTGCACTAAACCCGTCTGGTCCTGGGCTTTTTTTGGCTGGGAGACTATTAATAACTGCTTCTATTTCTTTAGGGGATATGGGACTGTTTAGAAGGTCAACTTGATCCTGATTCAACTTTGGTACCTGGTATCTGTCCAGAAATTTGTCCATTTCGTCCAGGTTTTCCAGTTTTGTTGAGTATAGCCTTTTGTAGAAGGATCTGATGGTGTTTTGGATTTCTTCAGGATCTGTTGTTATGTCTCCCTTTTCATTTCTGATTTTGTTAATTAGGATTTTGTCCCTGTGCCCTTTAGTGAGTCTAGCTAAGGGTTTATCTATCTTGTTGATTTTCTCAAAGAACCAACTCCTCGTTTGGTTAATTCTTTGAATAGTTCTTCTTGTTTCCACTTGGTTGATTTCACCCCTGAGTTTGATTATTTCCTGCCGTCTACTCCTCTTGGGTGAATTTGCTTCCTTTTTTTCTAGAGCTTTTAGATGTGTTGTCAAGCTGCTAGTATGTGCTCTCTCCCGTTTTTTCTTGAAGGCACTCATAGCTATGAGTTTCCCTCTTAGAAATGCTTTCATTGTGTCCCAAAGGTTTGGGTACGTTGTGGCTTCATTTTCATTAAACTCTAAAAAGTCTTTAATTTCTTTCTTTATTCCTTCCTTGACCAAGGTATCATTGAGAAGAGTGTTGTTCAGTTTCCATGTGAATGTTGGCTTTCTGTTATTTATTTTGTTATTGAAGATCAGCCTTAGTGCATGGTGATCTGATAGGATACATGGGACAATTTCAATATTTTTGAATCTGTTGAGGCCTGATTTGTGACCTATTATGTGGTCAATTTTGGAGAAGGTACCATGAGGTGCTGAGAAGAAGGTATATCCTTTTGTTTTAGGGTAAAATGTTCTGTAGATATCTGTCAGATCCATTTGTTTCATCACTTCTGTTAGTTTCAGTGTGTCCCTGTTTAGTTTCTGTTTCCATGATCTGTCCATTGGTGAAAGTGGTGTGTTGAAGTCTCCCACTATTATTGTGTGAGGCGCAATGTGTGCTTTGAGCTTTACTAAAGTTTCTTTAGTGAATGTGGCTGCTCTTGTATTTGGAGCATAGATATTCAGAATTGAGAGTTCCTCTTGGAGGATTTTACCTTTGATGAGAATGAAGTGTCCCTCCTTGTCTTTTTTGATGACTTTGGGTTGGAAGTCAATCTTATCAGATATTAGGATGGCTACTCCTGCTTGTTTCTTCATACCATTTGCTTGGAAAATTGTTTTCCAGCCTTTCATTCTGAGGTAGTGTCTATCTTTTTCTCTGAGATGAGTTTCCTGTAAGCAGCAAAATGTTGGGTCTTGTTTGTGTAGCCAGTTTGTTAGTCTATGTCTTTTTATTGGCGAGTTGAGACCATTGATGTTAAGAGATATTAAGGAAAAGTAATTGTTGCTTCCTGTTATTTTAGTTGTTAAAGGTGGCATTCTGTTCTTGTGGCTGTCTTCTTTTAGGTTTGTTGAGGGATTACCTTCTTGTTTTTTCTAGGGCGTTGTTCCCGTTCTTGTATTGGTTTTTTTCTGTTATTATCCTTTGAAGGGCTGGATTCGTGGAGAGATAATGCGTGAATTTGGTTTTGTCGTGGAATACTTTGGTTTCTCCCTCTATGATAATTGAGAGTTTGGCTGGGTATAGTAGCCTGGGCTGCAGTTTGTGTTCTCTTAGTGTCTGTATAACATCTGTCCAGGCTCTTCTGGCTTTCATAGTCTCTGGTGAAAAATCTGGTGTAATTCTGATAGGCTTGCCTTTATATGTTACTTGACCTTTTTCCCTTACTGCTTTTAGTATTCTATCTTTATTTAGTGCATTTGATGTTCTGATTATTATGTGTCGGGAGGAATTTCTTTTCTGGTCCAGTCTATTTGGAGTTCTGTAGGCTTCTTGTATGTTCATATGCATCTCATTCTTTAGATTTGGGAAGTTTTCTTCAATAATTTTGTTGAAGATGTTTGCTGGACCTTTGAGTTGAAAATCTTCATTCTCATCCACTCCTATTATCCGTACGTTTGGTCTTCTTATTGTGTCCTGGATTTCCTGGATATTTTGAGTTAGGATCTTTTTGCATTTTCCATTTTCTTTGATTGTTGTGCCGATGTTCTCTATGGAATCTTCTGCACCTGATATTCTCTCTTCCATCTCTTGTATTCTGTTGCTGATGCTCAAATCTATGGTTCCAGATTTCTTTCCTAGGGTTTCTATCTCTAGTGTTGCCTCGCTTTGAGTTTTCTTTATTGTGTCTACTTCCCTTTTTAGGTCTAGTATGGTTTTGTTCATTTCCATCACCTGTTTGTATGTTTTTTCCTCTTTTTCTGTAAGGACTTCTACCTGTTTGATTGTGTTTTCCTGTTTTTCTTTAAGGACTTGTAACTCTTTAGCAGTGTTCTCCTGTATTTCTTTAAGTGATTTATTAAAGTCCTTCTTGATGTCCTCTACCATCATCATGAGATATGCTTTTAAATCTAGGTCTAGGTTCTCAGGTGTGTTGGGGTTCCCTGGACTGGGCGAAGTGGGTGTGCTGGGTTCTGGTGATGGTGAGTGGTCTTGGTTCCTGTTAGTAAGATTCCTCCGTTTACCTTTCGCCATCTGGTAATCTCTGGAGTTAGTAGTTATAGTTGACTCTGTTTAGAGATTGTTCTTCTGGTGATTCTGTTACCGTCTATCAGCAGACCTGGGAGACAGATTCTCTCCTCTGAGTTTCAGTGCTCAGAGCACTCTCTGCTGGCAAGCTCTCTTACAGGGAAGGTGCGCAGATATCTTGTATTTGGACCTCCTCCTGGCCGAAGAAGAAGGCCCAAAACAGGACCTTTCTCAGACACTGTGTTGCTTTGGCAGTTCCCAGGTGGTACAGACTCTCACCTAAGCAGACTAAATTCCTAAGTTCCTTGGAGTCCCGGGACCAAGATGGCGACCGCTGCTGCTGTGGCTTAGGTCGCCTCCCCAGCCGGGCGGGCACCTGTCCTCTGGTCCGGAAGGTGGCCGGCTGTCCCCGGCCCACACAGGGTGCTGCCTCAGCGCCTCTGTGCTTCCGCCTGTTCCAGAAGCTGTCAGGTTCTCTCCATCCTATTTTATTAACACAGTTTATTTCCTAAATCTTTTCTACACAACAATGAACCTCCATCTCTTGTATAGCTTCAATGGCGCATAGAGTTGCATGTGTTTTCTGTCTTCATTCTTTATATTCAATGAATATATTCACACAACACTAATAGTGTCTTCAGTATTTATATGACATTAACACCTAAGGGTACACCATTTGCAGCTTTATTTTTCTATGTCTTGATAATAAGTTTTCTAAATGAAGTTTAGCTCAAATGTTTAATTTCTTGAATTTAAAAGGGTCTGGCACTGAAGCAGAAGTTTTATATGACAGAGATAATCTTCTCCATTATGATGAGACTCTCAATGACCTATGATATCATGGCAATATATTTTTCTTTCTATATTTTATAACCAGTTATATATAAATTATGTCATTTTATTAGGTATTTTCCTTATTTACATTTCAAATGTTATCCCCTTTCCTGGTATTCCCTCTGAAAGCCCCCATCCCATGCCCCCTCCCTCCGCTTACCAACCCACCTACTCCTGCTTCCTGATTCTGGCATTCTCCTACATTGGGGCATCGAGCCTTCACAGGACCAAGGGCCTCTGCTCCGATTGATGACCTACTAGGCCATCCTTTGCTACATATGCAGCTGGAGCCGTGAGTCCCTCCATGTGTACTCCTTGGTTGGTGGTTTAGTCCCTGGGAGCTCTGGGGCTACTGGTTAGTTTATATTGTTTTTCCTCCTATGGATCTGCAAACCCCTTCAGCTCTTTGGGTCCTTTTTCTAGCTCCTTCACTGGGGACTCTGTGCTCAGTCCCATGGATGGCTGTGAGCATTCATGTCTGCGTTTGTCAGGCACTGGCAGAGCCTCTCAGGACCAAAGTGTGGATAATTCAATCCTTCTTAGAAGAGGGAACAAAATACCCATGGAAGGAGTTACAGAGACAAAGTGTGGAACAGAGAATGAAAGAATGACCACCCAGAGACTGCCCAACCTGGGAATCCATCCCATATACAGTCACCAAACCCAGACATTATTTTGGATGCCAACAAGCACTTGCTGACAAGAGCCTGATATAGCTGTCTCCTGAGAGACTCTGCCAGTGCCTGACAAATATAAATTATCATAAGGTTTCTGATGATGTGATAAAATATCATAGCCAGAGCAGTTAGGAGAGCAAAGGGTTTGTTTCAGCTCATAGTTCTACAGCATAATCCATCGCTGAGAGAAGTCAGTACAGGTATTCACACATGCAAGGTCTAGGAGACAAGAGCTGACACAGAGAGTAGGAACACTAATTCCCGTCTACCTTCTCATGGCTAGTTCAGGCAGCTGTCCTATAGTACCCAGGACCACCAAGTCAGAGACGGAACTAACCCGCAGATGAACTGGACCCTAGTATCTATGCCCATCAAAAAAATGTATCACATTCGTTCTCACATGCCAATCTGATGACGACATTTCGATTGGTGTTCCCTCTTCTAAAATAATTCTAGCTCGTGTCAAGTTGATATAAAAGCTACCCAGCACAGAAATGCTGAACATTTGCCATTTGCTATATTCAGATACTTTCTATGTGTGATGTTCACATAAATTATGATTTAATAAGCACTTATCTCTGTGTGATTGATGATAAGATGCACGAATAATTGATGACTTTATGTCAGTAATTTGGTTGTTTTTCTAAATTTCTTTATTACTTTCTTATGGTCATGGATTTTATAAAGTGCTCTGTATTCAGTTGCGTCACCTATAAATTTACATTTCATGTCTTCCTTTGAACCTTTTCCATTTTACTATTTTTATCCCCAGGGGATGGGGAGGTCTGGTGAGATGGGCGGTTGGGACATCCTCGTAGAGACGGGGGAGGTTGTGTGGGATGTGGAACAGTCAGAGGATGGAATGAGAGTCAGATACAGTTTGGAAAAAGATTAAAGAATAAAAAATAAATAATAATACCATAACACAAGACAAAAACTAAATATTATTATCTAATACATTGATAAATATAGTTATATTCATAGTTCTATTAGGATATAAACTTTAAAATTATATATACATTATTATAATTTCCCAATTGCCACTAATTTTGCCATAAGAACAGTAAAGATGTGAATATAAATCCACAGATTTATAAAGACAGTATACATATACTATAAAAATGTTCTATAAAAGTATACAGTAGAGTGTAATTAATTGAAGATATAATAATAAATATTAGCTCATGAGCACTTACTCATTGTGAGTAACTGAAAGCTATGCTCCTTGAGAATCATTTGGCCACTGTCTCTAATCTAGACCTGCCCACATGATTATCCTCATCTAAGAATCAGTGAGATTCCATCTATAAATTTAATCATGTATGATAACCTGTGACTGCCTTATTTCATTTTAAACATTACCCTCTAGATTTATCCATGTTGTTGCAAATGAGCAAATTTACCACTTCACGGATGGGTAGTTTTCTATTATCTACAGACATAGCATCCTTTCTCTATCCAGTCATCCATCAATACTCACTTATCCCTACATAAATCTATTATGGGAAATGCTGCAATGAATACGAGGAAGCAGATATTTTTCTATTCTGATTTGATTTCCTTCATGTTTATACTCAAAACTAAAAACTGGGTTGTATGGTAACTCTGTTTTGAATTTTAGAAAAATCTCTTCTTTTCAAAGTGACCATAAACGTTGATGCTCTTACCCACAGAGCCGGTTTAGTCACTTGGCCCAAGATGCTTACCAACAAGAGGGTTTAAAATCTTTCTGAAAAGATCCTCCAAAAAAAACCTATGGCCTCTAGTGAATAGTAATAAAATAAAACACATTAAAAAACAATTAGAACATGACCAAACAGCTGGGTATTCCTTAGATACCTGCTTGTTTTCTATAGAGAGCAGAGAGGATTTGCATCTGGATGGCAAAAGAGATGGGGAATTACTGGAAATATTAAAGAAAAATGTAATCAGAATATATAGTATGAAAAGAAAACCATCTTCAGTAAAAGCTAAAATATAAAAACTATGATTAATAAAAAAAGAACTTTGATTTGATTGCCACCATGACAACAGTTTGTGTTCCCATGATGATCCCTGCTGTTGATTGAACACTGCCGTCAGACAGGGCCTCTTTTTGTATTTTGACTGGAAATGTGTCTACTTATGTCTTTTGCTTATGTTTTCACAAGATTGTTTGGAGATTGTTTTGCATCTGAGTTGTGTGGATACATTCAGAGCTTCAGATTCTGGTTTTGATAAAAAAAAATTGTTTGTAATCAATAATATGGCTTGTAAGTACATTTACTCATTTTATAGAGTGTCTTTACATTTCATTGCTATTTATTGAGCTCTTAAAAACCCTTTTAGTCTTGTGAAGTTGTTATTCATGTTTGCTTTATGGCATGTGTTCTTGGCATCATATCTGAAAGGAAAAAGAAAAAAGCTCACTGGCTAGACTAATGTCAGAGATCATTTTCTCTGTCCTTTCTTTAGAGTCTTCTCTTCCTCCTTGTATAGTTGTGGGGCCATTATCTAGGATCAATGAGCCATAGTTTTTTCTAGACTTGCTGTTTAGTTCTCTTGATGCATCTCTGTGATGCCATCCACTTCAAGGTACTCATCAAATATTGAAGACAAGAGGGCACTTGGCCTTGTTTAATTTTCCCTCCCAAACTGTCATTGAATTAAATGAATATTTCCTTATTACAAGTTACCCAGCCTCAGACATTGTGTTATCACCATAGAAATTCAGTAAGCACAGGCATTATGTCTTCCTGATAAAACCTATATAATGAATTAATAAAATCATTAACATATTTTTCTTAGTACTACATTGCCCATGCCATACATTGTCAAAATTAGATTCCTAAAATAATGTGTGTGTGTGTATATATATAATATGTGTTTATATATATATATATATATATCCACAGTTCCTTATTCCATTCCTCCTCCTCCCTCGTATCAGTGATAATGTTCGGGACTCATCCATCCTGGGGCTTCAAGTCTCTCCAAGATTATGTTTTTCTTCTTCCACTAATGCCAGACCAGGCAGCCTTCTGCTATGTATGCCCTCAGTCTAGCCCATGTATGCTACCTGGTTGGTGGCTCAGTCTCTTGGAGTTCCCTGTGGTCCTGGTTAGTTGAGACTGCAGATAGTCCTATGGGGTTGTTCTCCCCTTCAACTTCTTCAGTCCTTCCCCTAATTCAACCATAGGGGTCCCCAACTTTAGCCCAATGATTGAGTGTAAGTATCTGTGTTTGTCTCAGTCGGTGGCTGGTTGGGTCTCTCAGAGGACAGCCCTGTTCTGTCCCTTACCCCCTTTCATAAGATAGATTTCAAATTGGGCCACTAACTGGACAAACTTTCATTCTCTTCTCTAATTTTGTATCTGAAGTTCTTTTATACAGGCACAACTCTGTGTCAGAAACATTAACTGTGGGTTGGTAACGATGTTCCCCCACTTAAGGCCCTGTCTATCTACTGGAGGTAGAAGTTCCCTCTCCCCACTGTTGGGATTTTTGGATACAGTCACCTCTCTCCCACATTTGAGTCTTGAGATTCTCTCATCTCCCAGGTCTCAGGTACTTTCTAGAGATTTCCCTCACCTCCCATCCCCAAGGCTTCACATTTCCATTCATTCTGCTGGCCCTCTGGGCTTCTTTCCTCTCCCACAATACCTGATCCTGTTCCCATTTTTTCCTTCCCCTCCCTTCTCCCACCCAGGTCCTTCCCTCCCTCTGCCTCTCAGTGACTATTTTCTCTGTTCCCCACCTCTTCTAAGTGGGATTGAACCATCCTCACTTGGGCCTTTCTGCTTGTTAAATTTCTGTAGTCTGTAAGTTGTATCCTAGGTATTCTGTACCTTTTGGCTAATATCCACTTATTACCATAAGTATATACCATGCATGTCTTTTTGGGTATGTATTACTTCATTCAGGATAGTATATTCTAGTTCTATTTAACTGAAAAATTCATGATGTCCTCATTTTTCATTGCTAAATAGTGTAAATAAACCACATTTTCTGTATCCTTTCTTGAGAATTCACAACAGAAGAATCTCAAATGGCCAAAAGCACCTAAAGAATTATTCAAAATCTTTATTCATCAGAAAAAAAAATCAAATCAAAATGACCCTGAGATTCTACTTTATACCAATCAGAATGGCTAAGATAAAAAACTCAGGTGACAGCAGATGCTGGTGAGGATGTGAAAAACAAGGAACACTCCTCTATTTCTGGTGGGATTGCAAAATGGTACAACCACACTTGGAATCAATCTGGAGGTTCCTCAGAAAATTGGAAATAGATCTATGAAGACCTAGCTATACCACAAGGACACATACTTCCCTATGTTCATAGCAGCCTTATTTATAATAGCCAGAAGCTGGAAACAACCCAGATGCCCTTCACCGGAAGAATGGATACAGACAATGTTAAAATTCTTTATTCATGACTTTGTTTTAAAGTTATTGTTCACATATTTGGTTGTTATCAATTTTGTTTAAAGATGTGAGGAATCTTTCTTTATGTTAAAAGTAATGTTAGGTACAGATCACCCTAAAGGATGTCTCAGCCTTTCCTCATTATCTAAATTTATATAATTCAAGACTTCAGACTTTGTAGATGAGACAGTTACTATGGTTAAGGGACAGTGGCTTTTCTACCTTTGTTTCCTGAGCACACAGGGCTGAGGTAGATTTTCTTGTTTTGTTTTGTTTTGTTTTCTCTGAACTTTTAAAATGTTCAATCTAGCTCACCCTTTGTTAACACAGCATCAGATTTGAGTGAATTTCCTGTACAGAGTGAGGGCAATTATGTAAATCTTGCTCTATCATTTTTGTATGGACTTCTGTGACAGACCTTATCTAAATAAGAGTTTTGGCTAGGAATGTACTTAGCATCAAATTCAGCCAATACTCCAAATTATCATATTCCCTATTAAGAGGACACTGCTTCCTAACTTTTCTCCTACATCACCAAATTGCTTTTAATTTATTTAATACTCATTCCTTCCGCAAATCTCTAAGGATTTTTATCATAAGAAATTTATTTAACCAGACTTCTGTAAAAATAAGAAGATTGTTATTCAGTGTCTATAATTCACTAGAAAAACTAAGAAGTTTGGCTCATGCTTCACAAAATGATTTTATGTAGGTTATGATAAACACAAGCTTTAACATTCCCTAATGACTCTCACCACTTGATAGTGACACCCTTGCAAAGCCTGTCCTTCTACATGCGGGATAGATTGAATAGCTTACTTTTAGTAAATATGAAGTGGCAGGCAGTATGAACTATCACTTTTTAAAGATCATTTTGAAAAGGACTGGGCTATTCTTCCCATGAGTCCTCTGTTGGTCTCTGTCTTGCTGATTAAAGCAAGCTGTCAAGATGTGACTAGCCCTTAGGAAAATCCCATGTGGCAGGGAAGTAATGTTGATGACAAAGAGCCAGAGAGGACCTGTGCTTTGCCAGCAGGTGTGAAAGGGAGACTCATCATAGATTGTCCCCACACAAGCCTGGGATTGACTGCATTCAGGTCAATAGCTTGATTTCAGCCTTTCAGGAGACTGAGACAGAGGACTTGCCGAATTCATAGAAACCTTAACTTAAAAACAAACAAACAAACAGAACAAACAAAACAAAAACAAGAACAAAACCCCCACAAGGTAATAAATATATGCTATTTATAAAAACTGAGTTATGAAAGACTTTACTATTCAGCAATAGGCAAATAACGAGTCAGGATTTTATGTGTTTCAAGATCCTATTGTATATTAGTTGCTCATTCATGATTAAATAATAAAACCTCAGCCCTCTCTGCTTGCTTCTGTATACATATATCATAAATACAACAGAGACCAAGCAAGTGGTCAGAACATTACAAAATAAAATAAAATAAAATAAAATAAAATAAAATAAAATAAAATAAAATACTAGTTCATGTGTGAGATATTGGTAAGCTTGTACGTGAACATAGAGTTTCTTTGTACTAAAACATGCAATAAAATATGTGTTCCTTTAAGATACAATAAACAGACACAAAATAAATATTACCAAGCTGTGAATGAGAGAGTTCCCACATTTGTAATGCAAACCTGACCTTATGCACTAGAAATTACTCAGCTCAGAACAATAATTTATCATCATGATCCAAGACATTGACATTGTTAGTTCTGTGAGTGTTTATCTCAGGACATTAACCCAGCTCTGTGTGTGTGTGTGTGTGTGTGTGTGTGTGTGTGTGTGGCCTGCCTACCTTCCTGTCTGTGTATGCCTGCAAGTTGCAGTGTATGACTAATAGTGTATAAAAGGCAAGCTATTAATTTCATAGTATGTGCATGAACCCAAACCTAAACTCTACTTTTCCCTGACAAAATCAGGTAATACTTTTTTATGTAAAAAGTTTCAGTTATTAAATACCCTCATTCTAGTACTGAGCAATTCCTTCTTACTCTTATTTTATTTTTATTTTTTCTTAATCATTTTTAATTTATACTCTAGTTGTTGTGCCCCCCAACCCCCAGTCCTTGAGCCATTGGAGTTCTCTTCAGGAAAATTTCCCCTGTGCCAATGAGTTTTGGCTCTTTCCCACTTTCTCTCTTATTAGATTCAGTGTGTCTTGTTTTATGTTGAGGTCCTTGACCCACTTGGGTTTGAGCTTTGTGCAGGGTGATAAATATGGATCTATTTTCATCTTCCTACATACAGAGTGCCAATTTGACCAACACCATTTGTTGAAAATGCTTTTTTTTTGTTTTTTTGTTTTTTTGTTTTTTTGTTTTTTTACTGAATATTTCTGGTTTCTTTGTCAATGATCAAGTGTCCACAGGTGAATGGGTTACATCTGGTCTTTGATTTTATTCCATCGATTGACCTGTCTCTCTCTGAACCAATACTATGTAGTTTTTATCACTATTGCATTGTATTGCAGCTTAAAGTCAGGGATGGTGGTTCCTCGAGAAGTTCTTTTATTATTGAGAATTGTTTTGACTCTCCTGTATTTTTTGTTTCTCCATATGACATTGAAAATTTCTCTTTTGATGTCTGTGATGAATTGTGTTGGAGTTTTGATGGGGATTGCATTGAATGTGTTGATGGCTTTTGGTAAGATGGCAATTTTCACTATGTTAATCCTGCAGATCCATCAGCATGGCAGATATTTCCACCTTCTGAGGTTTTTTTCCATTTCATTTTATTCAGGGATTTGAAGTTCTTTGTGTACAATTCTTTCACTTGCTTGGTATGAGTTACATCAAGAAATTTTATACTATTTGTAGCTATTATGAAGGGAATTGTTTCCTTAATTTCTTTCTCAGCCTGTTTAACATATATAGATAAAGGAAGGCTACTTATTTGTTTGAGATAATTTTATATACTGCCCACTTTCCTGAAGTTGTTTATCAGCTGTATGAGTTCCCTGATGGAAATTTGGGTGTCACTTAGGTATACTCTCATATGATCTGCAAGCAGTGATACTTTGACTTCTTCCTTTTCAATTTGTATCCCCTTGATATCTTTCTGTTGTCTAATTGTTCTAGCTAGAACTTTGAATACTATATTGAATAAATAGGGAGAGAGTGTGCAACCTTGTCTTGTTACAGATTTTAGGGGGAATCTTTCTAATTTCTCTCCATTTAATCTGATGTTGACTACAGGTTTGGTATATATTGTTTTTATTATGTTTAGGTATGTTTCATGAATTCCTGATCTCTCCAAGACTTAGAACATAAAGGGCGTTGCATTTTGTCAAAGGCTTTTTTAGCATCTAATGAGGTAATCATGTGATTTTTTTCCTTGAGTTTGTTTATATAGTGTATTATGTTGATGGATTTTCATATATTGAACCATCCTTGAAAACCTGGGATAAAGCCTACTTGATCATGGTGAATGATGGTTTGGATGATTCTTGGATTCGGTTTGCAAGAATTTTATTCAGTATTCATGTGTTAATATTCATATGTGAGACTGGTCTGAAGTTCTCTTTCTTGTTGTGTCTTTGGTTTATATTTCAGAGGAACTGTGGCTTCATAGAATGAATTAGGTAGTGTTCTGTTTCTATTTTGTGGAAAATTTTGAGGAGTGTTAGTATTAGCTCTTTTTTGAAGGTCTGGTAAAATTCTGCACTAAAACCATCTGGTCCTGGGTTTGTTTGTTTGTTTGTTGTTTGATTTTTTCATTGTATTTTTGTTTTGGATGGGAGGTTTTTTATACCTATTACTATTTCTGTAGGTATTATGGGACTATTTAGGTAGTTTACTTGATCTTGATTTAACTTTGGTTTGTGATAGCAGTCTAGAAAATCATCCATTTCATTTAGATATTCCAGTTTTGTAGAGTAATGGCTCTTGTAGAAGGTTCTGATGATTTTTGAAATTTCTTCAGGTTCTGTTGTTATGTCTCCCTTTTCATTTTTGGTTTTGTTAATTTGGATACTGTTGTTATGCCCTTTAGTTAGTTGGCTAAGGGTTTATCTATCTTATTGATTTTCTCAACTATCCAGCTCTTGGTTTTGGGGTTTTGCTTCCATTCTTTGTATCAGTCTCCTTGATTCTCACTGGTTGATTTCAGCCCTGAGTTTGATTATTTCCTGCAGTCTACTGTCTTGTATGTGTTTTCTTTTTCTGTTCTAATGCTTTCAGATGTTTAGTCACTTGTATGGGATCTCTCCAATTTCTTTATGAAGGCACTTAGTGCTATGAATTTTCCTCTTTACACTGCTTTCATTGTGTCCCATAAGTTTAAGTATGATGTGTCTTCATTTTCATTGAATTCTATAAAGTCTTTGATTTCACTCTTTATTTCATCCCAGACCAAGTTATAATTGAGCAGATAGTTGTCCTGTTTCCATGATTATATAGGCTTTTTGTTGATTTTATTGTTATTTAAGTCTAACCTTAGTTCACGGTGATCTGATACAATGCGTGGGATTATTTCAATCTTCTTGTATATGTTGAGACTTGATTTATGTCTGATTATATGGTCAGTTATGGCAATGGTTCCATCAGGTGCTGACAAGAAGGCATTTTTCTCTTGTTTTTGGGGTGAAATGTTCTCTATATATCTATTAAATCCATTTGGTTCATAACTTCAGTGAGTTTCACTGTGTCTCTGTTTAGTTTCTCTTTCAGTAACCTATTCATTGGTGAGTGTTGTGTTGAACTCTCGCACTATTATTCTGTGAGGTTCAATGTGTGTTTGAAACTTTAGTAAAGTTTCATTTATGAATGTGGATTCTCTTGCATTTTGGGCATAGAATTTTAGGATTGAGACTTCCTCTTGATGGATTTTTTTGTTTGATGGCTATGAAATGTCCTTTCCCCTCTGCTTTGATAACTTTTGGTTGAAAGTCTATTTTATTGAATATTAAAATGGCAACTTGAGATTCTTTCTTGGAACAATTTGCTTAGAAAACTTTTTTCCAGCCTTTTATTCTGAGGTAGTGTCAGTCTTTGTCACTGAGGTGTGTTTCTCTTATGGCAGCAAAATGCTGGATCCTGTTTACATACCTTGTCTGTTGGTCTGTGTCTTTTTGTCAGGGATTGAGTTCATTGATATTGAGAGATATAAAGACAGATGATTGTTGTCCCTGTTATTTTTGTTGCTGGAGGTCTTATTATGTGTGTATGAATCTCTCCTTTTGGGTTTATCATGAATTGTTTAGTTCCTCGTGTTTTCTTGAGTGTACTTATCCTCCTTATGTTGAAGATTTCATTCCAATATCCTCTGTAGGGCTGGATTAGTAGACAGATATTGTTTGAATTTGGTTTTGTCATGGAATATCTTGGTTTCTTCATCTATGGTAATTGAGAGTTTTGCTGGGTATATTATCCAGGGCTGGAATTTGTGTTTTCTTATGGTCTGAATGACTTCTTTCCAGGATATTCTGACTGATAGTGTTTATTGAGAAGTCTGGTATAATTCTGATAGGTCTCCCTTTATGTTAAGGGCATTCTTCCCTTACAGCTTTTAATATCCTTTCTTTGTTCAGTGTATTCGGTGTTTTGATTTTTATGTGATGAGAGGATTTTCTTTTCTGGTTCAATCCATTTGGTGTCCTGTAGGCTTCTTGTACACTTATGGCCATCTCTTTCTTTAGGTTAGGGAGATTTCTTCTCTGATTTTGTTGAAGATGTTTTCTGGACCTTTGAGCTTGGGGTCTTCTCCATCTTCCACTCCTATTAGTTTTAGGATTGATCTTCTCATTGTGTCCTGAATTTCCTGGATATCTTGAGTTAGGAGTGTTATCCACTTTGTATTTTCTTTGATGGATGTGTCAACGTTTTTTTGTAGTATCTTCTATGTCTGACATTCTTTCTTCAATCTCTTGTATTCTGTTAGTTATGATTGCATCCATAGCTCCTGATCTCTTCCCTAAGTTGTTCATCTCTAGGGTTGCCTCCTTTTGTGTTTTCTTTATTGTTTCTATTTCCATTTTTAGTTCTTGGATAATTTTGTTTAATTCACCAGCTTTATTGTATTTTCCTATATTTCTTTATGGAATTTATTTGATTCCTCCTTAAGGACTTCTACCTGTTTGCCTGTGTTTCCCTGTATTTCTTCAAAGGAGTTATTTCTATCCTCCTTAAAGGCCTTTATCATCCTTATAAGATGGGATCTTAAGTCATTATCTTGCTTTTCCTGCATGTTAGGGTAGCCAGGACTGGCTGTGGTGTGAGAACTGGTTCTGATGGTGACAAATTGCATTGGATTCTGACACTTATGATATTGAGCTTGGCTTTGGCCATCTGGTTCTCTCTGGTGTTAACTGGCCTGGGTGTCTCTGACTGGAACCATTCTCCTTGGAGACAGGTAGAGCTCTGTGACCTGAGTTAGGGCTGGTCTCCTTAGAGGCAGGCAGTGTTTTCACCATTTAGGGAGGGCTTCCTGTGCCCTTGGTTACTGCAGACTTCCTGGGAGGCTCACAGGCTGTAGTGTTTGGGCAGGTATCTGGCAACTGGTCTGGCCTAATTGGGGAAGTGGGCAGAATGGAAGGTAGAACTCTGTGTCCTTGGTCACTTCGGACCTCCTGGGAAACAGGAAGGCTCCAGTGTTTGGGAGAGTATTTGCCAGGGCACTGATCTCTCTTTCTTACTCTTAATAAAAGCTTCTTTTATCAATCTGTTTCAATCTGTTTATCTCTTGGAACTACTGTTTTCAACCATTCTTGGGTTATGCTCCCTTTCATTCTATGTAATTTAAATCTTCTTTCTATTAATTTTCACGTTTACTGCTAGTTCCTTTCATGATGACATAACTTTCTGTTTTCTGCCACTATAATATAAGTTTTCTTTTTCATTTTAATACTATTCTCTCCCATTTATATTATAGAGGGATTCAAGGTCTCACAATAGTCACTCAATGTGACTTTGAACTTGTGGTAATCTGCTTGCCTCCGTTCCTATAATCCTAGGATTATGAGCATAAACCACCCTATCTACATCTTTTATATCTTTAACAATATAAGAAAGTTTTCATTGTTTTTCAAGTGTGTAGATACTTGACAAATTAAAAGTAGAAAGGCTGCACTTATTTCTACCATCTAGGAATGAAAACAAACTTTGAGGAGATATGGTCTAGCTTGAAGACTGATCCTAAAAGAACAATGACACAGAGGACAAACCATCTTAAAACTTTAGAGAAAAACATGGCACCAATGAATATATTGAGAAAGCTGCATGTAATGGGTGCTTATTTCTGGAATTTTTTAAAACAAATTTTAAAAATTGCACCAAAACAACAACAACAACAACAACACAAAAAGCCAACAAACAAACAAACAAACAAACAAATCAGAAAACCAACCAACAAATAAAAAAACCCCAAAATGAGCTGTTCAAAACTGGAGTCTCAGGTAAAATGTGTATGCCTGGAGCACAGAAGAACTACTCAGGGAGTCTGAGCACAGCAGCTAAGGAATCCTAATGGCTAGAATTTATCCAGCTCTGGAGAATTCAGCCTAGAGCTAACTAGTTAAAACTGAAGCCCTGTGAGAGGTAATTCCTCTAAGAAACCAAGTGAATAATAAATAGAGAGCTCCCTGAGGGTGGAAGGAAGCAAGGGATAATGGATAGACAAAGACCTCAAAGTTTGGGGTGTGGAAATCCATCTGTAAATAGGAGAGAATAAAATCGATGGTCTCATGATAAATAAGATAAATGTTTAAAAGCATCCCTGTGTCTGTGTGTGGTGTAGAAATCTATATGTATGAGGTAGTGTCATTGCATATGGTTTTGTAAGATCAAAATTGCACTTAATTCTGGGATCCATCTTTCTACCTGTCTCACTACAGACAACATTTTATCATCTCCAAGAGCTTCCTTCAATGTACATGATCCTGGGAAATGCATATGTTTGCAAAGATGCCTCAGAATTAGAAGAGTCAACCTTGGGGCCCCTATTTGTATTTTGATGATCATTATCTGTTAGCCAGCATTCTACCTTATGAGACAACACAAATTTTTTGTGACAGGTCTCCCAATATGTGAGCTCACTCTTTGCAGCTATTTCCTTCATCAGTGAAAATTTCTCAGGGTTCATTAACTATTTATGTGACAAGGTTTGGGAGAATTGCCTTCATTTTAATTGCTTTCCTTCTAGAAGCCTTCAGCTGTCAGTGACTTCAAAATATTTCAGGTGTGCTCTCTAAGTGACAATCTGCCTTGCACACAAAGGGTGGCTAATCATCTAACTGAATGACCTAAAAAATAATGAATAAAGTTATTAAAATAAAACCATTGTGGTGGACCTAGACTGGCCAATGCAGACCTAACATGTTAACATCCTGAAATTCAGAAGCCTCACTTCTTTTTGTTGACACCAAAACCTGCTTTAGATTTGGCTCTCACTTGTTAATTTTTATGTTCTTTGTCAAGTAGTTTTTGTACCAGTGATGAGTGACCTTGTGTGCTAAAATTTGTCCATATGAACCACTGCGACCTTAAGACTCTCTGGTTTCCATTTCTATAATAATTAAAATAATGTTAATATCTGAGCATAAATGGTAAAATATAAAATCCCGAGCTTAAAACTTGGTAATGATTCTATTTCAATTCCATTTTGTAAGATTTTAACTAGTATACTAGGGAAAATTTTTTTGAATATTGATTTTTTATCTGTCTTTTGTATTTTGAAACATATTATTTATGACTTCTATGAAATCCATTTACAAGGTTGTTCTCAGTAGTCTGGAAGGCCATTGAAAATATTCACAGTAGATAGCATGAATTAATTAGTCATAGTTTGAGATTGCATAAATAATAATTAGGCTTACAAAATTGTACTGTTATCTGATACACACCTTCATATTTATCTGCAAGGTAATAGTTAGATGTGTTAAATTCAGATGAAATCTACATTATCTTTGGCATTTATCTGGCAAATCATTCAACTAATTTAAAATAAGAATATAATATTGAGAAAAATCTTTTTCAAAAATTACCTGTATTTTTGTTTTTCACTCGGTTTTGTTAGGTTGATTTCTGACTCTGGTTCTCAAAAATCACATCAAGGGAAAAGAAAGAAAGATAACATAGAATTCTCTAGTTATTCAGAGAAAGGATGGCTAAATAAATGAGATTTGGGAACACTCAGGAGACCATGGTTAGAGAATCAGACAGGCTTCCTCTATTGCTCCTAGTCATGTGACTTCTGTATATTGAAAGGATTTTTTTTTTCCTGTTCATTTTGGCCTATCCTTTCTACTTTATCTTATCCTATTTTATTATTAATACAATTCTTTTTTTTAAATTTTGGATTCCCATTTGCTTTCTAATGAGAGACAGAAGAAAAGGTGTAGGGTTGGGTCGGTAGGAAAGTAAGGAGGATCCGGAAGGAGTTGGGGAGGGAAAACTAATCAGGATATCTCCATTTCAATTTAAGAAGGAGTTTAGGAATTGACAACAAATGCAATTTTCCTAAATCCTTCTTCTTAATGGATCATATTTCAGTGGTTTTCCTAAAATGTATATGTATCTGTTAATTAACTTTAAAATCTCAGAAATATGTGAAGTTTATGTATACCCTGACTTTTCATTAGATGTAACAAATAAATAAAATAAGTAAATAAAAAAGAATAAAGAATTATAATAGTTTATTATATGATGTTAATACATTTTTGGAATATGTTTGTGATATTTTACTTGCATTTTACTTAATTTACCATATTGAGTTGCTTAAAGACATTTCCAGAGAGTATGCAACGTACTATGAATCCTTTCCCATTCTCTGAACCTTCTCTGTTTATGTCCGTTCCTTTTAGTCCCTTCTGATTCCATAGACATTTTTTTTCTTACATTTTTATGCACCTGTACATATATGGACCCAAGGCTGTCCTGAAAATCAGAATCTTCCCGCCTCTACACCTAAAGTACAAAGATGATGCATCCCCACGGCAAGCACGTGTTTGAGATCTTAAAAGAAGAGGAACTTCAATTTGTTTTAGGGTCTTGTTTTTAAGACAATGTACAAGCACCTCCCTATTGGTTAACCCACCTCAGGGAAAAGGAGAGTGTGATGCAGTTCTGAGCACAACTCTAAATGGAATTGTACAGCTTCTGTTTATTATTTTCCTGCTGTGATGAGATAATTAGCAAGACACTTGGTATTTAGGTGAATTTTCATTAGGAAAGCAGTAGAATGAAATGGAAATGGCAGAAGGGCCACTTACATCTCCTATTCTTTAATGTGTTGATTTCTTCACACCATTCTTCAAGCAGGAGCCCAGCGTGTGTTCTCACATATTTTAACCTTTATTCCTTATAATTAATTCTAAACATATATTGAAATTGAAGCTACTTACCTCTTGTAAGAGTATTTCTAACAATTAAAAATGAGCATGATCAGGTTTTAGCACGACTCCAAAGGCTTCCTACTGTCATTTGTTCATTCCCTGAAAACTGTAAAGAGAAACAACCCCATTTGAGCAAAGCACAAACTGGCTTCATTCCTAGGTTACAGTTTGCCTCTGTG
This sequence comes from Mus musculus, assembly GCF_000001635.26. Classification (NCBI taxonomy): domain Eukaryota; kingdom Metazoa; phylum Chordata; class Mammalia; order Rodentia; family Muridae; genus Mus; species Mus musculus. The sequence continues at coordinate 50,227,927 of NC_000074.6, read as the reverse complement.
ATGCACACATGCTCTGTGATGGGAAATTATTTTTGTCAACAAAATAACGCTTAATCCAATATTCACACTTAACCCAATATTCAAAGTGGGGAGTGAAAAAAAAAGTCGTTTAGCATCTCTTTTCAATCCTAATGCAGAATAAGTGTGTGGCTGAATTAAAAGAGGACCTGTGAGTAGAAATATAATGAATGAGCAGCTAACCTCATGCATTGTTAGGACACGTTCATGGAATAAGGGGAGGAATTAGCAAAGAGCAGCGTGGCCACTGAAGCAGTACCTAATAAATGAATACGAATGGCTCAATGAATCACTGAGTTCTGCAAAAGAATATTAGTGATGAATGAAGACACCAGATGATTTCGCAGTAGAAAGAGCTTAAAATGCATGCTCCTTTGAGAGGTCAACTATTCTACCAGATTTAGAGGATAATAAAGAACAATGCCCAGGACAAGGGGCAGCATTTATTAGAGAAAACGAGATCAAAGATTGGCCCTAGACTAAAAGGTTACAGTATTTGTTGTACTAAATACCTAACAAGGCTATAGCCACACTGAATCTTTTTTGAATGGTCCTAAGTTTTGCAACTGTTATTTCAGATTAGTTTTTATGTTAGAACATAATGATTTCTAGGTCACTGGAGGCTATATATAACACATTTGTTCTGTTTGTCACTAGTTTCTTTACGTTAACCCCCTTTTCATATAGGAGTGAACTAAATATATAGACATCAGATTAGAATCATAACACAAACATGACAGATAACATATTTTGAGATCTTCTACTTAGTAAAAACTGAATGCAGTAACATTGTAAGTTATAAATATATTAGAATCCACCGTTCTACATTTTTGAAATTTTAAATAACAAAAACATCAAAATTATAAGCTAGTTATGATTCCAGGTTTTAAAAATTAAAGTATTTTTTATCACATTAGTTATATTTTCTTATTTTAATTCCTATATAACACAGATCTTTGATTAGAAATTTAATGCAGAGTATATAATGTAAATTTTAAAACACATCTGATACATTTATCTTTTTAATGCATTCTAACCCAAAACCAGTAAATTCTCTGTGAAAATAAACCATATAAAACTCATTGTATGTTATTAATATAGTAATAGAAAACAAGAACCTGAGGGACAGATGACTATTCTTTTTCTTTTAAAAACTAATTTGAGAAAGGCATTGTTTATATAATGAACATAAGATGGTAATCAAGGTGCCCTCTGTTCAATCATCATATACACATTGACGTGTATTCAGGTAGATTTTGGTACAAAATCATACACATCTTTGAAATGTCTTGACTCTGTAGGTAATATCTATACTTTACAGAAGAAATGTATTTGTGATTAGATGCAGTTGTGGTTCCCCGAAGAGAAGGGGAATTCAAACTATTTTTTATAATTTATAACAATTTTAAATGATTTTATTATATAACAAGTAATTTTATAAGAAATAAATGAGTCCTTGAGAGATGATTTAGTGTTTAAACTACATAATGCATAAACATAAAATACTGAATTTAAGTGTTTCCCAGCTATTTGACTTTCTTCTTTTAGAGAATTCTCTGTTCCAATCTGTACCCAATTTTAAAAATTAGGTTATTTTTCTTGATATCTAGTTGTACTCATTCTTTATATATTTTGGATATTAGCTCTCTATTTTATGTGTAGGCAGTAAAAGTCTTTAGTCTTTGTTCTGCCATGTTGTCCACATGATAGTGGCCTTTACCATATAGAACCTTTCCAGTCTCATGAGGTACATTTTATTAACTGCTGATCTTAGTGCCTGTGCTAATGGTGTTCTGTTCAGAAATTCTTGTTTGGTGCCAGTGAGTTCAAGGATATTCTCAACTTTCTCATCTTTCAGCTTCAGTGTCTCGGGCTTTATATTGGGGTCTTTAATCAACTCAAAGTTGAGTTTTGTGGGTGATGAGTTCGCATCTATTTGGATTCTTCTACATGAAACCATTGAGTTTAATTAGCAGCATAGTGAAAGATGATGTCTTTTTCAGTGTGTATTTCTGGCTTCTTTACTAAAAACAGAAAATCAGGTATTCTTAAGTTTGTAGATTTATGTCTGGGCCTTTAACTTGATTATATTATCAATACCATTCTGGTTTGGTTACAATACCTCTGTGATACAGCTTGAAATCAGGATACTTATGTCATTTCTTTTTTTATTCCCGAGAGTAACACGTTTCTGCCTTGAATATTTAGAAGATTTGTCATAGCAAGAAAAGCTTGGTGGAAGCAAAGCAACTGTTGTTGGAGAATCAACTGATAATTTTATTATCAATAAAATTAGCAAATAAAATGATCAAATATAATGTTGTAGATTTAGGCACTTGCCTGTTTCAATTTTCTACAGCTGTGAAAGACACCATGACCAAAGCAACTTATAGAAGGAGTTTATTAGGGGCTCACAGTTTCAGAGTTCATGTTTGCCATGGCACTGAGTGTGGCAGGAAGCAGACGGGCATGGTGCTGAAGCACTACCTGAGAGCTTACACCTTGATGCACAAACATGAGTCAGACAGAGCAAACTGGCAATGACTTTTGAAATCTCAAAGCCTGCTCCCAGTGACACACATCCTTGATAGAGCCATATGTCCTAATTCTTTCTAAACAGTTCCACCAACTGGCAATCAAAATTCAAACTTAAGAGATCATGGTAGCCATTGTCATTCAAACTACCACAGTTCGTATACATAAAAACTTTTAGGCTTAATATATATATAATTGTGTGTATACACACACACACACACACACACATATGCTCACAAATATGGCTTTTATAAAGTCTTGGAATATATAGGAAAAGAGTAATGTGTTCAGAGTGTTCAGAGTACTAAGGAAATTTTGGTGTTTAACCGATGCTGGTTAGGATGAATCAGGTTAATCCTCACCAAAGCAAAGCTGCATTAAGCTTGAGAGAATCAGGTTTTTCACACAAATATAGTACACACACTTAGAGCTTTTCAGAAATATTAACATTTATGCTAGTAAAGACATTGGAGGCAAAGTTGGCATTATGTAAGAGATGAAAACGAGACATTCTTGTCAGTGGCAGGGTTGTATTTACCAGAAACAAATATTGCAACTAGGGGAAGACAATTTCAGAGTGGCTGACTGGGAACTTACAGGACAGTGTTATTAAGTTGTTTCTTGTTGCCCCAGGACTGCAAAGTTCACAGTGCATTTAAAGCGAGGTTTAATCCTGTCAGTGTGCATTAGGAGAAGAGCAAACTAGGGCGTGCATTTGCAAGGGAGATGCTATTCTTGCACTATGCTATCTTATTAAAGGAATATCATTAAAGTGGCCAGCTCACAAATAAAACTTTATTTTCATTAGTCTGGGCTGTGGGCTGTGACTCTGTGTATTTGGCCATGTGTTCCAGGGGGGTTACTACTCCCTAAAGGTCATGCCAATCGAAGCAAGAACAAATGAAAGCACTTTCCGCTAAGACTGTCTGAAGCACAGATGCTTTGTCACTGGGTATACGCTTAAAGGGTGTACAGTATCCACACATGAAAGTGTCACAGCCAGAATATGTGTTCAAAGGGGCAGAGTCCAAGAGTCTTATCACCAAACAAAACTGAAGCTGATGACCAATTGATCATCACAAATAGACTTAGGAGCGGTGTTCGTCATTCTGAGTTATAACAGTTATGCTGATGTACTTTCATATGATATGAACAATAAAAATATATAAAATTGATATCTATTTGAAAGTTATATGAAGACATGATTTGATGGCAGTGCTGGCACTGAGTCAATAAGAAACATGTCCACGTGTTACACACTGACTGTGTGTGCTATGAATTCACAGAAAAATGCTTCTAGGAGACAGGATTTCTGTTTGATTTGCCTCCAATCTGATAAAGAGACAGGCATACATAACATGCCATTTATAAATGCTACAAAGCAGGATATAATAAATATTCTTAACAGTCAGGTTTTGTGCTAATTCAAGGATAAATAAATTATGTTTGCTCACAAGTGTGGAAAGGGCTTGGGGACAGAGCTACTTCCATGATGTATACTCTTTTAGGTAAGCCCTTGCTCATGACCATGTAAGTAAAGCCTTTAATCTTACTAGCTCACCAAGCTTCGTGTGTGGATGGAGTAGTTTCTTTGGTCTCTCAGTGGTACTATCTGAATTGAACAGACATCTCTTCACATCTTCCCAGGCAAAGATCAAGCAGCAACACTCCTTTCTCTCTTGTCACCTGGGTGAAGCCTGCCTCTACTGGGTTGGCAACTGAAGCCAAGGGCTGTTTGATTAGACACCCTGTACTTCCCACTGACTTTGACTCTGTGATCAGAATTCTGTCAGAGCCGACCTTCAGGTTGTTGCTTGGAAGTTTCAACAGTTGGTCTTCTCTCCCACCACACCTTTTCAGAGCCAACCTTCTCAGTTGCTTTGTGTTCCATGACTGCCACCTGGGAAAAGAAGAAATGTGCCAGCGTGGGGAAAGCCTAACAACCTGAAGGCTTTGGGAAGCCTTTCTCTACTGTAAACCATTCTACATCCCTATAGAGAATGAGTGTGGGGAAGGCAAGAGTTTCAGCAAGGTGCCCAGTCTACTTTCAGGACCTTTCAAGCATATGTTCACTACATTGTAATTGATCACTTCGAGGGCTTTGCTCTAATTCTCTGAATTATCCACCCATAATTTCTTTGCAGAAAACCAGCAGGTGTTGAATTCTTTAAACTGTAGTTTCTTTAAACTGTTAGTGTATGTGTATGTGTGTTTGTGTGTGTGTGTGTATTTATATTAACATGATGTTCTAGTCTTGTTTTATTCTCCCAAACAACTAAATAGAAAGTATCATAAACATCAGAAATCATGTCTTCTATTTGCCTTTTTTTTTTCTGCCTGATCAGAATGTGAATTTGACCCGGCTGATAGAAAATTGAATGAATAAAGAATTGTTACAGTAAGGTTTTCTTTGTATTCTTTAACTTACTTTTGGAGTACTGTTATATAGAGGACATAAGGCATATAAATTATAACCAAGGTCTCTCCACAATTCCTATACTTCTAAAGCCGAGACAGGGCAGACTGAGTACTGTATAAATCCAAAAGAATACTTCCTTATCTTTCATGAGTTGAAAAAGAATCCTAATTATCAAATCAGTTATGGTCATTGCCTGTAAGTTACTGCATTCTTAGCATTCCCTAGTGTCCCGTAGACCCGGTCTTCAGAGAGCAAACATATCAGTTAAGCAGGTGGGGAATAGATCATCTCTTTATCAACGTCTATGTTCAGTAGCTAATAAGATACCCTGCCCACCAGAAAACAAAGATGGATATTTGGCAAAAGCATGTGGAAGAATGACTCTATGAGAGGCTTCAGTACAGAATTTTTGTTATTTCTCCGCACAGTCTTAGAACCAGCCTGCTTCAGTTTTTGTTTTCACACATTAGAAAACATCTCCTCAATGAGCTGAACACAAGTAACACCTCCTACTTGAAGAACATTTTCCGTGGTTCATTATCTTTGAGGCTAATATTCTAATTAGGTTTCCTTTTAAATTTAAAGTATGTACAAGTTTACTAGTTCATTTGTTCTTGTAAACCACTATGTAGAAAAAAATGTAAGTCCTTTTTCTTGGCATAGGTTTCCCATCTGTTGATTATGGAGTTGCCTTTTAAGCTATGTTTTCTATATCTAAGAGAAGATTGCTATGAGTGCAATAATAAAAATTATATCTTGGAGCATATCTGGTACGTTTTATTCATAGCAATCACCTGATGGTGTTGAATAAAATTGTTTAGTAAAGTGATCTATATAAACTTATAAATCTTTCAAAATTATTTAAAAATCAGATGAGGGAACATTGTGTGCCATTCTTTTATTGAATAACTCAGTATTTCTGTCTACTCTCTTTCTCTTAATATCCCAGGGATGACTCCGGAAAGGTTAATCCCCAACACTCTCTCACCATAGGACTGCTTTGTGCCTATTCTGTGACCCCTGGAGTCAGGCTTTATTCGCTAATTCTGTGGATTTATAGGATTTGTTTGCTTGCTTGTCTTGTTTTCAGCAGAGCCTCACTATGTTATAGTGAAATATTACATAGCTGGCCCGGAATTGTTATGTAGATGAGGACAGCCTGGAATTCACAGAGATCCATCTCCCTCTGCCTCCCATGTGCTGGGAATAAAGGCAAAATCTCTGAGTCCTTCCCCATGTCTTCCTAATATGATTCTTGTCCTCACTGTACAGTGAGTGATGGCAGAGCACACTTCTTTTGAGGGAGTTTTAAAAGATGCATTCTGTTTCTAACAATTAACAACCCTGAGCACTGCTGGATCTTGAACCATTTCTCACAGTTTTCTAACATCTTTTCAAACCCTGTTCAAATAAATTTCATCTGCAGTTGTAGCACATTGCAGAGAATCAAAAACAGGAGGGCAGTCTTCACTTTCCAAGCAAACTAAGTCTAGAAACTGACTGGACAGTACTACTAGAACAGAGTCTCAGGTATATTAAGAAACTTGTTGCTTTTGCAGTTTCATGCTTGGGCTTCAAGCAATGCAACCTGAAATTCACACAGCATGGAAAGGATCCATTCATTATCCATCTCTTCTAGGAGTGTTTAACCAGAATTGATGCATCACATATAGCTCAAGATAGCTCTGAATGTGGCAAAAGACATAAAGTTACCTAAAACATTGTGAGATAATTTTTTGCTTTAAAATATCTTAATTGTGTGGATCTGAAGTCTGAACTTAGTAAAGGACAATGTTGTGTTGCAGTGTCCAATGGTGGACAGATTTGATAGAATCTTCCCATGAATTCATTCCTCATGTCTGTAAGGAGAAAATTGAGGAAATGTCTCCATAACTATGGTCTGTGGCAAACAAGACAATAGGGTGTTCTCTTAATGATTGATAGGGAGGGGCCCAGCCATTGTGGATGGTGCCATCCCTGGGATGTTTGTCCTGGGTTCTTTAAGAAAGCACACTGAGCCATGAAAGCAAGCCAGTAAGCAACATTCTACCATAGCCTTGGCATCAGTTTTTGCCTCAAGGTTCCTACTTCGTTTGACTTCCAGCCTCAGCTTTGCTCAATGAGCTATGATTTAGGATCTGTTAACTTAATAAATCCTATCCTCTCCAATTTGTTTTTGTTCAAGCCATATTAACCTTAACAAAAACAATCGGTGAGGACCTAGCCAAATCTCTCTATGTAGAGCCTGGGAAGTTTTTGTTTTTATTTATTTAAGCACACTGTCTCCTCAAACTAATTCAGAAGTTTCAATTACTATAAGGAAAGAACAAATTTTTACGCAGCTCCCTAATGGCAACCTCTATTGATCAGCTCAGCTTTACGTTCTAAAGATGTCAGCTAACCTTAATTTATCAAAATCTGAAGAATAGATTCCTAGTCTTTCTTCATTAATCTTCTGACCCATCTTTCATAAGTCTTTAATTTAATATTAGCTTATGAATATGTATTATAAATTCTTAAGCTGAATTTGGATATGTAATAACAAGAGAGTTCGTATTCATCATAGCCGTACTTACAAAGTTACCATTTTTTTAGTAAATCATCATTGCATCAAAATGTTCAAACTCTAAAATGTCATTTCAGATACAGTTTCTGTTTTTATTAGCTCCCTGTCATGTAGGCTTTTTGCCTTTTTAAAAAAGATTTAATAATTAGAATTTTTTAAAAATGTTTACGAAATATATTTTTTCATTCTAACATTTTCTACACATATTACTTATTGATTCAAGTACGTGAATCTCAGATTTAATTAGTCTCACCATAAAAATAGAAATTATAACTTTTATTGGACTAGTGTTGAAAATGTTGCTAAATTGAAAACAAAAATGATAAAAAGTGTTATCTTTCAAGAGCTTAATAGGTTTTCTTTACTTTCTGGTTTTCTTTGTTCTTGGCTTTAGTTTTGTAGACCCCACTACTCAGCACAGGTTGATCTTGAACTTCCAATTGTTTTGCCTTACCGTATGGTTACAGGTTTTGTGTCATACCTTCATGCCCCATTATTCTCTCTCTGATTATTGTTGTTGTTTTTGTAGTTGTTATTAACTTTTCTACTATTATGAATGTTATGCTTAAATGTATGTTGTATATAAGGAAGCCAAAATAGATACAGATGGCTGTTAAGTTATCCTGTTGTATCTGAAAAACAAACCGTGGCTCTCTGCAAGAGCAACACGCGCTCCTTTTTAATTATTCTTTGAGAATAGATATTTTCCCTCACATGATATATTTTGATTATAGTTTCCCTTCCCTCTCCTCCTCCTAGTTCCTCCCCACCTACTCTCCCATTCAGATTCACTTTCTTTCTGTCTCTCATTAGAAAACAAAAGAGGCTTTTAAGGGATAATAAATAAAACAAAATACAATCTGAAAAACGTCAAAGTTAAAAATTGAGAATTGGATAAAACAAACAAATGGGAAAAGGCCAAAGAGAAAGCACAAAAATCTGAGACTCACTTGCTGGCACACTCCGAGTCCCATAGACACACTAAACTGGAAGGCCTAATTATTCACAGAGGACTTGACATAGACCTATACAGGTCCTATACTTGTAGCCTCAGTATCTTTGAGTTTGTATGAGCTTTGAACATGTTGATTTAGAGATTCTCTCCGTGTCTTTCTCTGTGTCTCTCTCTCTTTCTCTGTCTCTCTCCATCTCTCTCTCTCTGTCTCTCTCTCTCCATCTCTCTGCCTTTCTCTCACTTCCTCCACTCCTCTGTGTACATGTGTGTATTTGTGTATTCCATATTACATATTATGCCTCCTTTATCTACAAGTGGAAGAGACTAAGCCATTTCTCCAGTTCCATCATTCTCTTTGTCTGATGTATATGTCCTTCCATAAAGTTCTATAGTTGTTTATTCTTTTACTTTCTTTATTTTTATTTTTGGCTAGTGTGCCCAGTAGGTCTATTATAATACTTTCCTAAGTTAGTGATCATCTGCATAAAAGGAAAGTGTGGATTTGAGTTCTTTTGGCTTATATCTATCACATTATGAAGTTCAAAACAAAACAAACAGAAACAAAAAATTCCACAAAACTTTGTTCTCAGGACATTTTAATTAAGTCATCTGGAAATTATAAGAAGGTAGTGGTATCATTTAAGTTTCTAAAATTTAGATATATTTTTCTTTTTAAAAATTTCACACACTTATTTATTTTATTTTATGTATGTGGGGCATTTTATTCTTATATATATGTCTCTGTACCATATAGTTTCCTGACAAAGGTCAGAAGATAGCCTTGATTTCCTGTAGTTGCAATTATGGAAGGGCATGAGCTGCAATGTTGGTGTTCAGAGCCCAGCCTGGGAACCTTGTAGAACAAAGTGCTCTTACCTGCAGAGTCATCTGGTCAGCCTTTTGGGTATGTCTTATATTGCTGAATTAAGCAGAATTTTGTTTACAACACAAACGATTCTGAATAGGATATCATTTCAATTTTTTAATCTGCACTGAGATTACATTTTAGGTACATTTGCAATACATCATTACATTTCTTGCTTGATAAGCATCTAAAAATTAGTAATGGATATTGAATTTGATCAAATGATTCTTTCATAATCCATGAAGATTATACTTTTAATGTAGCACAATAGTAATGGAACTGCTCGATTAAACTATAGTTCTATAGATCTGTGGTTATTGAGTATCTGGCTGGGTACTAGTACTGGGAACTTTAAATATAATTAAAAAGACCAAATGGTTTCAATGCATGATTCAATTGACTTTACAAATATCAGTGGAAATTACTTTTCTGCCCAAGATGGTAAATAAAGAGATTAAATGAGATGATACTGAGTAAGATATTTACAAAACTCTCTATAAGCTACTCCAAATAAGTTCATCACCATTTTGGACATGGCCTAGGCCTGAAATCTATTGATATTCTTCATATTCTAAATTCTCTTCAACCTAATTTATTCTGTTAAGCAATATAATAAAGAGAAAACTCTGAGTTTTAGCTATGAAAATTACTTTTCGAGCATGAAGCTGGAGAAGCAGTGACGGCACATTCACATGCCCACTGAAAATACAATACTGTTGCCAGCCGCTGTCTTCTCTAAACATCTCATTTTTGTTTTCAATCAGACACTTGGCTTTGGCAGAAGTGTACATGTACAGTGAATATTGTGTGCCTGGGCTTTCCTCAGAATATTGCACACTTAAACTCTAGTGACTTCCCAGGAGAGTGTTCCTATTTTCAAGTTCATCTTTCCAATTCAAATTGAAGAACTCAGTGTTGACATAGCTGAAGTGGGTGAGCCGATCCAACCTGAACCTTCAGCTCCAGATTCCCTAGATGGGACTGTCTTTAGGTTTTGGGAAGAAAATACAAACTTATACATTGCTCATGAAAATTTGAAGTTTGCTGGAATAAAATACACATACAGAATTTTGGGGACAACTAAATGTGTAGGCTCAAGGTTAAATAGTTGATGAACTACTAAGAACCTAGAAGGTTAGCATCATTTCATGTACTCATCAAAATAATCATTCCCCACTGTGGTTCTTATCTTAAGCCTTTTTCCTTTGTAGATGATGATGTAACACAGGAAGTTCAGGCAGCCTCAGAACATCAGTAACTAGTTGAAGAGTGACTATGCCAACTCTTATGGAGACACAGCTGGAAAATATTTCATTTTTAGTAGACAAATAAAATAAAGCAAAATGAGAGTTTTGGGTCCACAACAGATAAGAGCAATGGGAAGATTCAGGTTGAGAAAACAAATACAATACACTAATATATGCAAGCTGATTTGGGGAACATCTGGGGAGCAAGATGCTGTGTGATTCTTGTTTGCTAGGTAAAGTTGAGAAATAGTTGGGAAGTTGATTGAGTTTATTTAAAATGAGCCCCAAGTGAATAAACTCTCTCAAAATAAGATCAGTTTGATGATGTGTCTATGATCCCATGGCAGGACACAGAGAAATTAATTTAAAAATATTTGGTGCACAGCAGAATCTGTTCTTTGTTCCAGATTCTAATATAGATAGATCTGCTTGCTTTAAGTACCATTTAAGTTTTATATGGTCATCCATTAAATACAGTGTACACGTAAGACATTTTGAATTTCGCTTCTCTGTGCTGTGATTTTGAGGTCAAGGATGTGATATCTAATCTCTTTGCATTTTATTGCTTCATATATATGTATGCAGCTTTGTGCCATCAGGTCTATAAAGTAACAGAGAGATAAAGGGAACTGCACTAGAAGGAAAAAATAAAACAGAAATGATGAATGTTCAAGTACATCTCTGCTTCTCAGGCTTGGAGGAATAATTGTTTTTTTTTTTTTGTTTATTTGTTTGTTTGTTTGTTTTGTTTTGTTTTGTTTTTGTGGGATTTGGAATCTTCAATCATATTGAATCCATTCATATATCACCACAAGAGATTTGGTATGGCAAACTTGTTCCTTGACATCTTTCTTAATTTCACAAGTTCTCTTGAATTTGATGGTTTCCTGTGTTCATTTGTAGATTTGATTGGGACTTACCTGGTGTTACAGCACTGTAACTGGAATGAGCCTGAGGACACTGGATCATAGCCATCTTTCTTTCTGCCCCACAATTCCACAAAGCCAACAATATGTCCCCCAACCCTGGTCTCCTAGACTGTGAGCTTTTCTTTGTGTCTTGCAGCATTTTCTGTTAGTATAGGTCCATATTCCACAGTAATCAATTCAAGATGATACCACACCATCCTTAGCTGATAACAAGTCAAGTATGGATATATTAATATTGAACCATGAAAAATAGAAGCAAAGATCCCCTCTCTGAGAACATTAAGCTGAACACATAAACCTGTATACTTTTAAGGCTATTATGGTAGTCAATTCATAGAAATTCTATAGGGAAGAAGAAACATGGAAGACCAAAGAAAGAAAGTGTAGAGATGACCAAGCCAGGAACATACTTCTCTTGTAAATAGGAGGATCTAAATTTCCAGATCTAAAATTCCTGAATTTTGTATTTCCCAGAATCCACATAATAAAAAGCTATGCATAGTAATGTGTGTTTGTATTGCAACCACAGTGGAAGTAGAGACACACTCATATATACTCAAGTATCCTGCAAACACATTTACATGTACAAAGGGACACATTTACATACATAGGAGCAAGAAAGGCAGTCAAAAATAATTTACCATTAGATCTAAAATTCACAGTGAGGTTTTATTCAAAAACATTAAAAAATAAGGCAAAGAAAAATGGATTAAGACCATGAGTAACTTTAAGTTTTAGAGTTATTGCATCAATAAGTTACATAAAAAGAAAAGTTAACCCAAGGACTTCATGTTAAAAACAAGATACTGCCAATATCATTTTCAGAGAATAATGTTTTGGAAAATTTGCAGTCATATATCTCTCCCAAGTAGCACACATTTACCTTTTCTTTGAATATTTTCTCAGTAATAAAAGTTCATTTATTTTCTTCTTTAGAAGTTACTAAAACCCTGAAGATTTATATTCATTTCAATGACAGTTACTCTGTACAGCAACATATGTTTTAAAAGACATAGTAAAATATATTCTAGTAAGCTCCAGGTCTATATCTAGTAAAATTACTCTTCAGGTATCAGTAGATCCTGTATGCTTTGTAAGTATTACTTAGAAATTTTATAACCTGTTTACCATTCTATGTTTTTCCCTTTATTTCTGAGACAGGAGGAGATATTTACAACTTGAAAGTATCCAGCTTATTTTGTGCATGGTTTTTTAACAAACTCTAGAGTAGTATATGCCACACAGGATTTGAAAAATTCAATGAGTACACTTCTTTGGCAGAAGGGCATCTTTTAGCTTAGGAACACAGAGCAATGTATTGGATATCGTTTTTATGATGCTTCACTTTCCCTTAGACCAGCAAATAAAATTGCAGCTCCAGAAAATGCCACTTTAGTTCATTTACCTTTCATGTGAGCTAGGCCATTTGGTGTCTTGAATTTTGTAAAGCCATTTGTAGTGCACATTTGTTCTCTTTGTATGACCACACATAACACCTCCTCCTGCTTGAAACTTTCAGAAAGCCGGCAAATCCATAGATATAATTTTCATAATTAAAGACATCTGTTGTTATCATTATTATCTTTACACTAGTGACTAGGATTATTTCCATATAATTTGCAGATCTATTCTTTATTACAGAGAATGATCTGAAAGATCTAATTGGCCAAACGTAAGTTGGTTTTTTTCTTCTCTTTTTAATTTTTGTTTTTGTTTTTTCTATGCATGGTCTTGGGTGAACCCAAAATTTTATTGTGTTCTCAAATGTCTGCTATCTGCTGCTTTTCACACCAATCAGGAATACAAAAGAACACAACACAGTTACTTTTAACCCCTCAATAGAAATGAAAAGTTGTAAGCAAGCATTACATTTCAGTTGAACTGTAGCAAACGATCTATATAGTGGTGGTCAAAGAATGAGTGGCATTCCTGCACAACAGGGTATGGAGCAGACCACAGAAGACAGGTCTTTGGGTAAAGAAGGGAGCGATAAGTGGCATTGCGTTTGGGATGATTGTTGTGATTTTTAGTTTTCAAAGCTGCTTGGCTTCTCTTCAAAAACCTCTGATGTCTTTTGTTAGAACATCTGATTTCTTTGTTAAAATGGTATCTGAAAACTTTCAATGTTCAAAACAGGCTTCCTTCTTTCTTACCATCTTTCTTTATTGTTTGTTCTTTCTTTTTTTCTTTCTTTATTCTTTCCCTCTTCCATCTTTCTTTCTTTCCTTCTTCCTTCCTTCTTCCTTCCTTCCTTCCTTCCTTCTTTCCTTCTTTCTTTCTTTCTTTCTTTCTTTCTTTCTTTCTTTCTTTCTTTCTTTCGTTCTCTCCCCCCCACATATTTCTAAATAGAGGTTTTGCGTTACAGGTGTCTGAATGAGCAGAATCTGAGTGTGTATGCAACCTGGTCCTTTGATTCAGTGTTCTCTCCAAACTCCAGAAATGTTTCAGGGTATCCTCACCCCCTCCCCCCAGAGAGACAGACCTGAACCACTGAGCAGCCCAGCATCCCCCCGTCTCTAATTTACCTACTTGTTCTCTTTCAAGTTCTCACTCAGTTTCCTCTTCTTGTGGCTTTTCAAAGCACTTCAAAAAGTCTCTAACTAGACTCTAGGCAAACAAAAACAAGCTTGGGGACTCTTTCCATCAACTTCCACATTTGGGGCTAATGAGACATCTCTTCTGAGGAGAGGCACACCATGATAACTCATGACAAGTATGAGCATGAGAAGTCAAAGTCTGTGAGAGATAAAATAGCATATGAAACTGGTAAGTTACTCTGACAGTCCTAAGCAAAACTTCCACAGTCCCTTATAACTTCTTTCTGACATGTCTAGTCTGTGTCAGATGCTTCAGTGTAGTCATAACACTTGTTCATTAGTAACTTTACCATGGTCCACTGGCATCCCAAGGTGGGTCCCGTTGCTATAAAACATCACCCAATTGTGTTTGTAAGCTATGCTAGGCTGCCCTCATAATGGTGTTTCCTCATTTCCTAGGGAATGAGAAATGGCTGCTTAAACAACCAGGATCTCCTGACAATTGTTCTTTCCTTTGTTTTCCATAATAAAAAGAGAATCATGAATTTTTAAATGTTTATCGTGAAAGACATAAAGCTAAAAGGGAACTATGGATTTATGATAATTTTCTAATTTGAGCAGACGCAAGGTTTTGGTAGTCATATTTTCAAATGCTTATGGAAATACATGAAATTAGAAAGAGAGACAAACAAAGAGACAGACAGTCAGATAGACAAGCTGAGTTATATTTGTTTATATGTATTTCTGCTGTAATACTTGATTCATTTCTAAAAATCAGCTTGTTATACACAAACACAGGACTTAGGAAAAAAAAATACTGCCAAGCCAAACATTCAACCTATATACTAGTGAAACATATGTAAAAATGCCAGAAATGTCAGCAAAATAACTTATCAGGTAAAACTTCTTTTTTTTTTCCATGCCCAAGACCTGATTTCTATCCCCAGGCCCTTATGGAAAGAAAGAATTGACTCTTGTAAGTAAGTTGTCCTCTGGGCTCATGCACACATACTATTATACACATACACATACACACACACATATACACACACATACATACCTATACACACATAGTATATATAAGGAAATGAACTTTAAAAATAACAGGAATCTAATAAAAATCTGTTATTATTTTAAACATAATGGGTGAAAACCTATATGAGTAATATAACACATGTGGAACTTCTGCTTCAGAAATAATTAAGGTTTTTCAGGTCATATGTCAGCATGGACAGTGATCTCTAAATTACTGTGAGTTACATAAATAGGTGGGAAAAGACGTATATGACTTCAGATGTCAGTTCATGACATCACAGGTAGAGAGATGCAGATCAAAGCCCCAGCATCATGTGTTACCGTGGAGATTATTTTTGTCACTTTCTGCTCATTGTCCCCAGTTTAGCTCAGCTGCTGAAGGCTTTGCAAATGTAAGGATGTTTGAAACCACTATACCAGCTTGTGGAAGCACTAATAGGAGTCACTTCTGTGGGATTTGGCTAAGCCCCTCTAAGGCTTTCTCACTTAGATACTACATTACCTGTAGCACACTCTGCCTGGCATTTGGATACAGAATCTGAGATGTTGGATGCATTTTTCTTTTCAATGCATATAGAAAAGATCATAAGGGAGGAAAATTAAGGAAACATGTTGTAAGATAGCACATGCAGGAAACTGGGGGACAGTAAGACAGCATGTAGGGTGAAATGTACAGAAAGTAGACATGCATTAGATAATTGGCATCCATTGTTAACTTGTCTGCATATGAGCAGCACATAGGATAAGTTCTTTTAGACATTTAGTTACAAATCATATTGATGTTTTGATATTGCCATATTCTAATGTTGGAACTGTTTTCTCTTGATTGCTTTCTTTTGTTATAAATTTGGGGGTGCCATTGTGTGCCATAGGAATAAGCAAACATCTGCTATTGGTGTATCTTACTAACATTTCTCATGTACATAGCTGTAAACTGGCTCAGTGTTTATATAGACAATTGTCCTATTCTGATTCACTTTTTCTGGATCTACCCCCTCCCCTTCTCCCCATGCTTCTTCTCTCCTCCCTTCCCCTCCCCTCTCCTCTTCCATTGTATTTTTGTATATATGTGCATGTGTGTGCAGGTCCATGGTTGTAGAAACCAGAGGAGAGTTTCTTTCCACAGACACTCTCCAAGCCCCCCCACTTCTTTTTTAAAGAAAAGATCTCATTGGTTTGAGGTTTGAATCTTGTCAAGTATGCTAGTGGCCTCTGTCTCCTCATTGAAAAGGTTGTAAGACACAACACACACAGACACACACACACAGAAACACACAGACACACACACACAGAAACACACAGACACACACACACACAGACAGACACACACACACACCCTTTGAGGGATCAAATCAGCATCTCCTGCTTGCGATGAAAGCACATCACTGACTGAGCTGACCCTTCTCTTCCAATCTCACAGCCATCTACCTCCTGCTATAAAGACAGTAATTTCACGCACTCCACGCTCTAGCCTTATCCCATCTTATATCGCAGCTTAGCTTTCCATACAGCTCAAATGGCTATTGATGTTTAAGGGTGTTTTATCCCTACAGGTGTGCTAAGTGTCCCTCCAGGGCATATAGAAACATCTCATTGCTTATTGTGTTGGTCTTGGTGGCCATTGCAGCTGTCTTCTCCCTACATCAATGCAGAAGAAATATCCCTACCTTTTAGGGCTATGGATTTTGGTGGTTCTGGAAATTAGCACCCTAGGTCCCATGCTTGCACACGTGTGCTTACCCACTGAGATATCTTTCTAACATCACACCACGCTTAGATATATAAACACAGTCATTCTGAAAATGTATAATTTTTTGGTAAATAAATACCTTAATTTCTCCTGTATAAATACCTAGGAAAAGAATTTCTTTACAAGAAAAGAACATACCAGTTTACCCAATTGACAATGTACAAGGGGTCCATTGTCTGCATCATACTTGGCATTTTTGGATCTTAGCTATCCTAGGGCACACGTTTCATAAAGTTATTGCATTTTAACTTTAACTTTATATACTTCCTGTGTGAGCAATGAGTTTGAACACAACTTCAAGTTCCATAGTATTGTTTAATTTTACTGCAATGATTCCCTCTGTGTGTGTGTGTGTGTGTGTGTGTGTGTGTGTCTTTCTCTGTGTCATTTTCTAGTGTATGTGCAGGTTGTTGTATTTGTTATTGCTTGCCTGTGCCACAGTGTGTATTTGGAGGTCAGATGACAATTTTGGCTGTCGGTCACACTTTCCACTTTATCTGTGGCAGGGTCTCTGTTCAGAGATGTATGCAAAAGGATAACTTTTATGAGGTTCTGGTGTTCCTGTCTTATAGCTTCCTAGAGGGCCCAACTTGGATGAAGATACATGTCTACTGTATCTTCCTCTTGTGTCTCTTAAGGGAGTCTGAATTCAGATCGTTAGGCTTGTTTGACAAGTACTATATCCACTGAGTCTTCTCCCAAACAACTAAAATTCAACATTTTTATTAGCTGTTTATATATTATATCTGAGAAGCACCTAATGTATTATTGTACATGTTTTTTAAAATATGGGTAGAAAGTCCCCGATACCCTCCCCCCACTCCTCCCCTACCCATCCATGTTGCATATCCCTGATGAATAGTGACGCTGACTTTTTTCACATTTTTTCATGTTCCTTGGGCATATGCTCTGTATCTTTTATGAAAAATATGCCCATTTTATGAACTCTTAAAAAATGGGTAGAATTCTTAGTTTATGCTACATTTCAACAGTTCTTTTCTTTATATACAAATCACTAAATATTATCTCCTACTCATTGAAATTATATTCTCCTAAACTTAAAGATAATTTTGATAAGCAGAAGTTATAATTTTAATAATTTATTAATTATTTTTAAGTCAGGGTAATTTTCTTACCAAATAAGCATGGTGTTTTAAATATACTGTCATATTTTTTGTTCTGGAAAAATATAATTCTAGACTTATATATAACTTCTAGAAGTTATATATATATAACTTCTTCAAACTGTCTGCATATATGTTAGAGATTTGTAATTGATGTGTTACATATGGATTTCTAACTATCCTGGAATCAAAATACATCTTCCTCCATTGAATCCCAGTGGGAGAAAATTGTCAAAATCAACTTGGAAAATTCATAATTCATTTGATAAGTTTTGAAAAATTTTGTTTTTATTCCATTTTAATTCAGATTATAATTCAGGTTCATGTTCACAGGAAGCATTTTTAAGGTATGTCATTGTTTTCAGATTTACTGAGGCTAATTAATGGGTCAGCAAATGATGGGAATCTGTGAGTTTCCTGTTTGTGGGAAAAGAATGGGTCTTCTGTTGGTCTTCAGTGCCAAGTTCTATGAATACCACTGAGTTTGGCTGTTACAAGTGAGTCCACTGTCACTCATCAGTGTATTTTCTTACTATCTATGCGAGTTGCTAAAGAGATACTATTAAGTCTCATAGCTCTTTCATGCATAAGCTTATTTTCATTCATATGCTGCCAGTCTTAGCCTCACTCAGTTTAAAGATCTGATATAGGTTCACACATATTTGGGATGTTTTTACATGATTCACTCAATGCCTTATCTTTAATATGATATTGTGTCATGATTTTTGTCTTGTCAGGTGACAAAATAGCCATTCTATACTCTATGTAGGTGTTTTTTTCTACCTTAAAAAATCAAATTTTCTTTACATTTAAAGGAGAAACATGCCTGAGTCTCCATTTTAAATTGAACATATTATTTTCTTTCTCTTATGTGAAACATAGAGACCATTTATCTAGCTGGGATTAATTTACCAACAGCAGGTTTATCATGCTATAATATTTATAAATAAGTATTAGAATTATAAAAACATAATAGACACAGTAGGTTGTGTGTGTGTGTGTGTGTGTGTGAGAGAGAGAGAGAGAGAGAGAGAGAGAGAGAGAGAGAGAGAGAGAGAGAGAGAGAAGGGAGCTGCTTCTCTTCTTTTAGCATGGTTTTCCTGGATATTGAGCTAAGGTAGTTAGACTTAGGGACATGCACCCTCCTTTGTTCTCTGAGTTAACTCACTGGCCTGAAGCATACTATGTTATAAACAATGTTTTGAAAATCATTGCAGCTACCCAAGGACATGATGTTGTGCAGGGTCCACACTTCCATGGGAGGCCATGTTGGAGTCCATGGTCCTGCTGCATCAGGAGTGTAGTGCTGATGTTCTTGTTCCGTGTAGCCACCAAAAGCCATGCTGATGTCTGTGGTCTGTGCTGCCACCTGTAGCTATGTTGATGTCTATGGGCCAGACTGTTGTGTGCTCCCATATTGGTGTCTGTAAACACCCAGGGGCTATGTTGATATCCTTGGCCTATGCTGTTTTGAAGGCTATGATGGTACCCAAGGCCTGTATTGTGGCATAGGGCAGTTTAGATGCCTATTTTGTGTACTGCTTGTAAAAAGCAGACTGAGTTTCAGGTCTGCAGCAGATGCTGCTGCCAGAAACCATGTGGAAGTTTATGATTTGTGCTCCTGCTTATTTTAAAGGTCAAGGAAGCTATTTTTTGCAAAGGTATTATTGACTGTAGATTCACAATTGAGAAAGAGGTACATAAAAGGCTTCTGTGACACTCTTTACCCACAAGCCCTCAAAACACAGCCTAGACAGAAATTCATTTAAGAGAACTTAAATTGTGATAAGGATGCTGAAGAGAAGATCTCCACAATTGCTGGATTATGACGAAGTGAAGATAGGGAAATACTCAATTTTTTAAAGAGCTGGACACTGGGAGTTTGACATACTCCAGGAAGAATAGAGGCAACACAAATTGGACTTCTTTAATAATTCTTCTTCTTCTTCTTCTTCTTCTTCTTCTTCTTCTTCTTCTTCTTCTTCTTCTTCTTCTTCTTCTTCTTCTATTTCTTCTTCTTCTTCTTCTCCTCCCCCCCTCCTCCTCCTCCTCCCCCTCCCCCTCCCCCCCTCCCCCTCCTCCTCCTCCCCCCCTCCTCCTCCCCCTCCCCCTCCCCCCCCTCCTCCTCCCCCTCCCCCTCCCCTCCCCCTCCCCCTCCTCCTCCTCCTCCTCCTCCTCCTCCTCCTCCTCCTCCTTCTTCTTCTTCTTCTTCTTCTTCTTCTTCTTCTTCTTCTTCTTCCTCCTTCTTCCCTCTTTCCTCCTCTTCATCCTTCATCTTTTCCTCCTCTCTTCCTTCCCTCTTTCCTCTCCTACCCAATCCCTCTCCTTCTTCACTCCTCTCCATCTCCTCCTCTTCTTCTTTTTCCCCTCTTCTCCTTCCTCCCCTCCTCTTCTCCTTTTCCTCTTCTCCCTCCTCCTCCTAGTCCTCCTACTCTCCTTCTTCTTCCTCCTCCTCTTCCTCTTCTCCTCTTTCTGTGTGCATAGATCAGAAGTGTGTTATGATGGTCCTGGAAGGACTGGGAAGTTAGTGCAAGGGGTACATGATGAGATTAACCCAATAAAATTTCCAACTTATCAATAAAACTGTTGTTTTGAGAAATAAAAAGAGGAAAACCTATGAATCACTAAAACCTCTGAACTAGATCTTATGCCCTGAAAATAATAGCTTTCTCTTAGAAATGCCAACCATGGGACATAATTTATCTCAGGTATTTATAACTTCAGCCTAGTTCTTGAGTAGATGGTGTTAGTTTTATTTCTAGAATCTTACTTGCAGACTAAGTGTAAGTAATTTATTTTCCTCATCGTAGACATATGCCTAATCCTTTTAAGTCTCCTTTTGGTTTTGTGCACCACCATATAGTAGAATTCACAAGAATTTCTGTCTCCTCATGGGAGAATATATATGAACATAGATATGTATATTTTGATTTTCCCCACAGGAGCAGCACACATAGTCAAGTGACAAAGATTATGACAGTTATCCCCTATGTCAGCATGTTTTATTTCAAATATCTTTTTATAAATATATCAGGGTTTCATTTTTATCTTCATTTACATGTGCTTTTTTTCCTTTTAATCCCACCCAATCTGAAGCACAGCTTTTTCAAATGTGAGCTTGTCTAAAATACTACTACTTCAGTAGATGTCTGTCTGTCTATGTCTGTGTGTATGTGTGTGTGTCTCTCTCTCTCCCTAATTCATTCTCTCTCTCTCTCTCTCTCTCTCTCTCTCTCTGTGTGTGTGTGTGTGTGAGAGAGAGAGAGAGAAGACAGAGACAGAGAGAGACAGTGAGAGGCAGAGAGACAGAGAGAAGCAGAGAGAGGCAGAGACAGAAAGAGTTTTATATATTTGGGTTATACCAATGTTCTATCCTGTTGAGTTTCATCTAAATAGTGGCATCATGAAATGTCATAAAAGCACTTTAACTTTTAAGGAAATAGCCACCTACACCTATCAACTTAAGAGAAGTATAAAAAGTTACAATTTGTAAGAAAAGAAGATTAAATCAGACACAGAAGGAAGGTTGCCCTATTTAGATTATTTCTTCTTGAATTCACCTTACTTATGGTTAATGAAAATTGTCAGTTCAGTGATAATTCATCTGTATGTCCATTTGAATACTAATTTAAATACATTTATTCCTCAGAAGGAAGAGGATAGAAATTCTGTTAATCTCTAATTGTTTTTCAAAGGAGAATTTATCTCAGTGACCATTACCCCATTTTCTGCTTGCTTTACCTGGGGGGGGGGGGGGGAGCCTAATATCAAGTCATGAGTTCAAATACTCTTTAACTTGTAGTCAAGATTTTAATGAGCAGAAGCACTGAGTCTCATATGTAAATCACATCATCGTAGACTCTGATACTTCTGGCCATTAATTTTGTTGTCAAGCGTTCTCATTTTACAATATGTAAACCCATAAAGCCCATATAAGTCACCGCTTTCTCATGTCTGGATCTCATGTATTTGACATAAAAAATATTATAGGTCTCATTTTTAAATGACACATGTCATTAACTTCTGCAAAGATGAGAAGGCTTCCTAAGAACTGTCAGACCATAAGTAGCTAGATTTAACTTTTCTAATTGATTCACTTTCTGAATGTTCATAGCTGTACTGGCTAGTTTTGCGTCAACTTGACACAGCTGGAGTTACCACAGAAAAAGGAGCTTCAGTTGAGGAAGTGCCTCCATGAGATCCAGCTGAAAGGCATTTTCTCAATTAGTGATCAAGGGGGAAAGGTCCCTTGTGGATGGGACCATCTCTGGGCTTGTAGTCTTGGGTTCTATAAGAGAGCAGGCTGAGCAAGCCAGGGGAGGCAAGCCAGTAATGAACATCCCTCCATGGCCTCTGCATCAGCTCCTGCTCCCTGACCTGCCTGAGTTCCAGTCCTGACTTCCTTTGGTGATGAACAGCAATGTGGAAGTGTAAGCTGAATAAACACTTTCCTCCCCAACTTGATTCTTGGTCATGATGTTTGTGCAGGAATAGAAACCCTGACTAAGACAATAGCATTTCCAACACTTGTTTAATTCTTTCGCATTTCTTTTTGGTTTTTCTCTCAATTTTGTGCCTCTACACCTACTTTATATTTTGTGTACTCATATAAAATAAAACCCTTAGCAGTTGCTTTTTGCTTGCGTTGGGACAGCAATACAGTATTAGTGGTCTACATGGGCCTCAGATTTTTATGAAGAACCAGAGAATAAGTGAAGCAAAAACAGGCTTTATGTGTCAAACCGAAGACACGGAACATAATAGTATCTTTGGGATTTATATGCTGACAAGGAACAGAAATGCCATCCACGGCAAAGTGCCTTTTTCACGGAAAGGTCTTCTAGACCAAGATTTCAATTCCTTCCTATTGGGTTGGAGTTTACTGTATTTAATGCTCGTTGTATCCCCACAAGAGTAAAACATGGCGAAAAGCCTGTTACCTCAGCGTTTTACCCAGCGCTTGGGAAAGGCAAAAGCTCTCAAAGAACTTGAAGGAAAAGCAGCAGGAAGCGGGGTCATATTTCACCTCTAATTTGAACGCGATGCAGTGTGTACAACATTGAAGGAGTTTTAGGCTGACATTTACAGTTAACTATATTTTTCATTTCGGCGTGAGACGGATAATAAGCTCCTGCTAACAGGGCTGTGTGTCGTAGGGAAGAACAGATGCTGACATGTCGCTCAAAGTTCACCTGCAAAGCTCCTACTGTCCTTTCAGCCTCGTCCTCATCCTCAGCTCCAACTTACAAAGAGCATACAAAGGACCTCAGTCTTGACAGAGGGGCTTTTCTTAAGATTTGGTTTTTTTCTTTTTTCTACAAAGATATTTCCTGTATCTACACTGTTTAATATGGGAATATGAAATCACTCTTTATGGGTTATTTAGGCTAAGTGTTACTAAAAAGAAAGAGAAGTTATGCAAACACGCAGGGACAAGGGTGATCAGCTACCTGAAAACGTAGCTTTCATTCTTAAATGTCATATTAATATTAATGTAAATATTGTGATTTTATGATTTATCTGCATTATACTTCTAATAAATGCTTTCAGAATATTTCATGAATGTTTTTAAAGTGTTAGAATTATGAAAAATATGTCAAATTTTCATCTTTTCATACAGCAGAGAAACAAAATCAGGCAAACAAACAAGATTGACATATGAGCTAAAATTGAATTTACTAAGCCTAAGTTATCATTCGCTATGATTTTTAAAAGTGTTTAAGCTAGTATGAGATCCAAAGTCGATCTCTTTGCCTTAACTTCTATACATGTGCCTTCGTAAAGCACTGACTCTGTTAGTTCTTAGTCAATTGTATTTACGATATTACTATTCTGATTTTATTTTCTTAAGAATCTAATGGTAGGAAAGAAAGAAATAAAAAGCGTTCAGAAAATTAAAATGTGCGCAAGTCCAGACCTTGCCGATAAATTCCAAATGCTAACTGTGGAAACAGATCCTGTGCCCTGAGTCCATTTCCCACCCTGCCTCCCTGTGAACCTCACATTTCAAACTCTGTCTCTACCAGTTCAGAACCACTGAAGCAAAGTGCTAAAAGACCACATAGTTTACACGCATTCACTAATAAGTTGCTTAGGGACTGGAAGTAGACATTAGGTGAAGGAATGGGAATCTAATTTTTGTTTAAATGTATTTATTTTTTGCTATTTTTCTGAAACAAATTATCTGAAGTTATCATCTGGGAATATTGAGCCAAGTTTGGAGGGCAATTAAAATATGACCTTTGAGCAAATGACATATTTTTATACCAGATATTCTCCCTGTTCACTAAGTAGATATTTGCAGAAAAAGATAAATGAAGAATGAAAGATTAGATTAGAATTATTCATAGGAATCAATGTAGCACCTATTATGTTCAGGGTATTGATTGTAATACCTATCAATTTAATTAATTCCAGTTGGCTTTGAAATCTCCTCTAGGGAGTCCAAAACAGGTTTAGATTCAGATAACTACTCCTTCTGACACATTTGAGAGTACAGACTGTAATAGAAAAGTTTCATGACTGCTCTTTGGAAAGTTTGAAAACCTGTGACTCACCTGCAGAAGTAAAAGACATTCTCCTTGTTTGAGGCTGGTCTGTGAGCCAGCAGACTTAGCAGCATAGAAAGCCTTGTCAGACTGCGAAGATCTCACCTCTTGGCAGATTTGGAATTTGAAGCTCTGGTATGAGGCTCAGCAATCAGAATTTTAACAAGCCCTCCAGGAGTTTTGGTTGAGGGCTACGAATCACTCTGGCAAAGCAAGAGCTCCTGAGCTGTAGCATCATTTAAGTAAGAATGTCCAGTGAGTGAGTGTATCACTCTTGACAATCACACACGGAAACTGGTAGAAATCAGAAAAGTGAATCTGATTTAGTTTAATTAGTTATTTTTACAAATTTTATTTCCACAACTACTCACTAGCCAATTGATAAAAGAGATAAATCTGGATGCGTTTCTGCCTAAACTACTTACTTGGCTTGAAAATGATGATATTTAATGTTGTCATGAATATATATTTGTGTATATTTGTGTCTGTGTGCACACGCATACACGCAGGAGTGTGCAGATCAGAGAACAATTTGCTGAAGTCAGTTATCTTCTTCTACTGTGCTCGGTGATTGAAATCGGATCATCAGAATTGGAAGTCAGCATTCAGTATCTTTTGAGCCGCTATTTTTAACAGAGCAAAACACACCATGTGGTCCCATGCAGATACAAACTCTTGTCTCTTTCTTGCGATATCTCACAGAGGATTTAAATATATTTTAGGCATATGCTAAATTTGAAGGGTGTAGATTATTAAGAAATTAAATATGAAGAAAACAGCTTTTGTCCTTCCTTAAAGAATTTTATCACCTTGGTGTAAAATCAAATCAGAAAACTGTGCTTTTAATCATGCAGATAAACATGACATGCCTTATGTGCCTTTCAAAAACATCTCCATTTGAAAGATAATTATAATAGCACCTGGTATGATAATATATATGAACATGTCATTCGTGATATAATATAGCCTACTCATACATACCTAAATGCATATCTAAATAAGCAGGTCATTTGTGACATAATAATGCCTACTCACACTTAGAGGACTGAATTTTCAAACTTCAATTAGACTAAATATGCAAATTACAATGAATTGATTCCTTTTCTTTTACTCACCCAGTGGCATTTTGCTCATCAATCAGCTTCATGCTTTTAAACGCAAATCTATGTTTCAGAGAATAATGGTTACTCACTCAGATGTTCAAAGAATATAGCATGGAGGCAGTTTAAAGTGCACTTGGACTTTTAAAAAAGGTAACTATGTTTGTTGTTCATTTCAAAAATATTCACGTGGTAGAGAAAAGGCATAGACCTCTATAAGCCGCTCTACCAGATATTTTATCTGAAGAGATGAAAATGATAAGTGCACTTAAAAGTTATCTTTGGTAGTTTCAAAGACAGTACAGGGTTTTTACTTTGCATATAGCATATCTTCGCTTTTTATGGGATTCAAAGGATGAAACACCAAAGTCTCTATTAAAGGCAGTTATTTTCTGTGATGTTGATGTAGGTCTGGTACATTTTTGATGGAAATTTTTGTCAGACTGACATCAGAATTTATACACATAAGTAAGTTTGCTTCCAGCTCCATACCCACCCAGCTTGACAATGGGGAAGGTAAACATTTACTCATGTTATATAATAGAAAATTAAGTGTAGAGAATGTTTAAGGAATAATTATCTTTCCTCTTTTTGTCTTACTTTTATGCCAGTTTCTCATCCGACAATAAGATTCTAAGACTACATCCAGAAGTGATTGATACCTCTTCCAAATAAACAATTGAAATGTGACTTGTGTTCTGTTTGGAAAGAAATAAATAAGAATGGAAACAAGATTCTATGACCAAATTGTAGCATTTTCAAGTTGAGAGAAGGAATGGAGTTGTTACTCTCTTACTCTGTGTTGCATGGAATGGAAGAGCTAATAGCTAATTTGGAATGAGAGTGCTTTCAAGCTACCCAGAACTCTGACACACAACTCATTCAAAACAGAGGAGAAATACACCCATACTTCATATTTGTTCCCAAATATGCTAAAACATACCACATGCCCTTAATACCAACTTCATACTCAACTTAAAGGCAGAGACATTACTGTAACAGGTTATTTAATAGGTAATAGTAAAGAGGATATTTTCAGAATGATCTAATCACTGAATATAGAACCTTTGATTCCCATCCTCCTGTTTCCTATAACTTCTGTTCAGAAGAGAAGATGATTTTTATTTTAGCAGTGATGAAGTAGGAAGATTGTAAGAATCCTCAAGGGAAGGATGTGTGTGTTATTAAGTTTAAAATGGGAAAGGAAAAGTTAGTGAAGACTGCGTAAATATGACAGACCAATCCTTTCTCTTCCCAAACATATAACGAAAGAAATACAAATATTTGCGCGCACACACACACACACACACACACACACACACACACAGAGGCACAAAAACACACACATTTCCTATAAAACTTGCAAACATACATAAGGAATATGTATGCATTCAATACAATGAAAAATAATAGGAGAGTGTTTTAAAACGTGAAATTCACATAAACTTTAGTGTCTAGGGAATTTAATGTTAATATTGCTAATTTGTATTAATCTGGGTTCTCTAGAACAATAGAACTTATTTCCTTCTTTTTAGTCCTTGTATATTCTTTCTGCAGAAGGTATGGCCCAGATTAAATGTGATATTCTTTCCTTAAAGCCCAGATAAAAGGTGTGTGTTTTTCCACCTCAAAATCAGAAGCAGATCTTTGTATTTCAAATTAAGCAAAACTCCTTCACTCTTGTGCTCTCCATATTTGGATTTTAGTTAATTCCAGATATAGTCAAATTGTAAACCAAGACTAGCCATCAGATCAATAGAAAAGCTCTCCAAACTGCTACAGATGACTCTTGAAACTAGACTCTCTTTCCAAAGAGGCGTCAGTACTTAAGTGAAGACTCATTCATAACAACCTAGGGATTCTCAGTCTGAAAATAGCCTCATTTATATCACCTTTAAAACATAAAATTCTGGAGAAAATATATGTGATAATAATCAGCCTATCAGGATATATCATGCACTTTTATCTCCAAAATTATCACACAATAGCAATTATAAATCAAGAAAAAATACGTTAAGCAATGGCGTGCCATTGAACATATTGGCCTTATGAGAAGAGACACTGTGAGAGATAATCTCTCCATCTAATGATAACTTCAAGAACTCATCTGCAGGCCAGGCAGACAGCTGTCACCAACATTTCTTTTTCCTTGATCTTGGATTTCTGATATATATGACTAATAATAAATATATGCTGGTGTGTGTGTGTGTGTGTGTGTGTGTGTGTGTGTGGTATGTTTGCATTTGTGTAAGCAACCCACTCTATGATACTTTGTTACAGCAACCCAAGCTTACTATACCTGGAATCCTTAACTTGAGGGTAGAAAGAAGGCAATGTCTCAGAGAATCCCAGTGTCTACTTTTTATTGAAGTACTAGCATTAACAAAGAGAAATAGGTTCATTGTCATTTAAATTTCAAAGAACAATTTTATTATGTTAATACTAAATACATTTATAAAGTAAAATTAGGAGGTTGGATGGACACTTAAGAGTTAACCCATTAGCATAATCCATTTCTGTTTAAATATGTAAAATTCATGCAGATAGGTTTTGAAAGAAAATGGATATTCATAGCAATCATTCTCACTTTATAATGTAACCACTGAGATGGAACCTCTGTTCACATTTGCATATGTTGATATATGAAATTATAAAGTTCTATAAAACTTATTCTAAACTAAATTTAAAGCCACCATGTAACAAAATCTGTATTTTGGGACCTCCCCGGAATATTTTAGGAAATTAAATTTAAGTCCAATGTGTCTTCCACTTAATGGTTAGTATAATTCATCTCTTTTTGTTTACTTTAAATCTTAGAAATGTATAACTTTCTCATGCAGAAAAGACTCTAGTAACTAAACATAATATGCAGCACTTATACCAATAGGTGATATGCTTTAATTACATTTTATAATGGCAATGTTATTATTTCCTCCTCTTCTCCCCCCCCCCAAAAAAAGCAAGGAAAACTGAAGCAGAGAGGTTAGGCCAACAGTGAAAGGTCACAGACTAGTGAGCATTACATCATGATGGCCACATTATCAACACAGAGCACACACACTTTGGGAAATATGCATTTATTTCCACAGCTATATATTGTTACACTGATAAGAAATGGCCAATAAAGAAAACCACAAAACATTTTAAAGTTTATATTCTGATACTAAATTCAGATGTTAAAAATAATCTACCTCCTTAAAGTGAATTCACAATCAACATTCAGTAATTTAAAAGGATATGAAATACACCTGCCAGATTGGAATGAGCAAGACAGCCTGTAATTTTCTTAAATATGTAAGCCGACTCTCTTAATTATGAAAGTCTGAAGAGCAAAGCTAATATCTTATTCATCTTTTAATTCTACTTTACTAGATGAAGACTAGACTGGCACTGGATGGCCACTGAGGTCATAACTGGTTTTTATATTCAATCATTATTCATTTATGTTATTTTATTTACATGTTTAGATATTTATCATATTCATATTAAATAATTCATTACTTATTCATCATTCATAACTGCTTCACCTATTCATTCATTTATGTAGTAAGATAAGGACTCATTAAGGTCCTTTTAAAACTAGGAATACAGCCATCAACATAGCAACTGTAAATACCTGCCCACATAAAGCTTACATTCTATTAGGGACACACAATAAATAATGATCATATAACACAAGTGATTCCCATTACATGACCTTCCATCCATAAAATTGCTAATTCTGAATTAGCATCTACTAAATAATTGCTTATAAAACAAATATAGGATTGGGTTCATATTACCCTCTTGTCACAACATTATTATAGGCTGATCAACATATCACCTCTTTGAATGCACATTGCTATTTAGAGACACTTTATTTAATGCCAACAACTGGCTCTTTAACATTCAACCTCTGGTGTTATCACCACTGCGACTCAATTGTGAATAATGCTTACCTAACAGACATATATTTTCTGGAAACCAGGTCATAGTCTTTTTGTGCTTAGAAACACTCTGTCACTTTAGTATCATTCTTGGGAACCATTTTAGACAATAGAAGTCATCAAAAGAAGAACCCAGATGTTGACAACACGCCAGCACAGAGACCACAAGAAATATATTCAATAGATAAAACAGAGAGGAATGCATGACCTTGTTCAATCTTAGCTGCAAATGTGAATGCTGGGTGACTCAAAATGTTTGCTGTTCTGCACATAGCCATAAACGTCTCAAAGTGCCACAAGTATTGATTTGGGGGCTACAAATCAATTTTAGCAGGTAAGGAAACTAATGACCTGAGATCTATGAACCAGAGTTGATTGTGCATTTGTCACATAAGTCAGAAGGAAGAAAGCAGGATAAGGAGGGTGACAAGAAAAGGGCACTGACCTGATGTCAATGAGCAAAAATATGGATGAGCTGTGCATCTCCACAGAGAGCTGCATTCCAGGCAGAACTAGCAATTTCACCCATACTGTAGCACATTTGGGGGACCAAGTCAACTGGGTCTTTTTTTTTTTTTTTTTCCTAGACAGGGTTTCTCTGTATAGCCCTGTCTTTACTGGAGCTCACTTTGTAGACCAGGCTGGCCTTGAACTCAGAAATCTGCCTGCCTCTGCCTCCTGAGTGCTGGGATTAAAGGTGTGCACCACCACGCCCGGCTGGTCTTAAGGGAGGAAGTGAGGATTGAAAAGAAAAGGACAAGTAGACAACACTATACCATGCCTCCAGCCAGTTGTGAGGCTGAAGTGGGTTTATTTTATCCTAGTCTGCTTTTATGCCATTTTGAGTACATGCAAATAATAAGGTGAGTTCTAGGTTAAGGATGAAACAAGGTGATAAACACAAATAGTCAAGGAACAAACAAGGCAATAATCAAAGTCGCCATGATCACTGTTTCTAGGAGCTTGCCAGGAGTACCAAGATAAAACGAATGCCATGTTGAGTTTACCTTGGGCTTTCATATATTAGCCCAAATATGAATATTCTTATCTGAGCATACTTCCCTGTCCTAACCCAAAGTCAAATTCTTGCTTGGCTTACTTCCTTATCCTAGCCCAAAGTCAAATTCCTGCCTGAGCCTACTTCCATATCCTGGCCAATGTCAAATTCTTGCCAAGATTCTAGAAGCAGCCCCCAAAGCTCTTCACATTTAGGCACTATTTCAAAAGAATTATTGTATCGTTTTAGATTATATGTGTTGATGTGGGGGTGTGTGCAGATTTGTGCACATGACTTTAATGCTCATCGTGGCCTTTGGTACTGGATTCCTCGAAGCTAGAATTACATGTGATTGTGACTCACCAAATATGGGTGCTGGGAATGGAACTCTGCTCTTCTACAAAAGCAGTACTTGCTCTTACCCTATGATACATCTATCTATCTATCTATCTATCTATCTATCTATCTATCTATCTATCGATCGATCTACCTATCTATCTATCTGTCTAACTATAGGCATTTAAAAAATGTTAGAGGAACTCAATCCAATATGGGTGAAATGGGGTTAAGGCAGAGACAGGCTGGAGAGAGGAAGTTTATAATCAAGTCTTGTACAAAGTTGGAGGCAATAGTAAAGACCAGAACTTCAGATTGTAATAGAATAGCACTAGAGAGCCCAGATAATACATGTCAAAGGAGTAGATTTGAATTATCTATACTCTGTCCAGCTCCTTAGTTGAGAATATAATAGATGACAGTAGAGTGTATTTCTGTAGAAGTGTGGCAAAATGCTTCAGAAACACTTATGCATATATTTTGTTTCATTCTTATAAACCACGTTGGAAGGGACAGTAGCTTAGAATATGACTATAGTAGCAGAGTATCCATGAATACAAAATACAGTCTGGTAGGAAAACTGTCAAAGTGTTTGATTGATGACTTGTGAGTTTGGAACAAGAGAGACAAGTAAGGCATATGGATAACTGTTGGCCTTGAACAATTTAAAAAGTGGAATTTTTGTTTGCAGAGATGGGAAACCCCAGAACAGTACTCGAAAGAGGCAAGCAGTTAGAGAGAAGTTATGGACAAGGAAAGCTGCAAGAGTCATCGCCCATGGGAGTTGAAATCTAGACTAGGAGAGCCAATGTAAAAGTCATGAATATATAATAAATGGATGAATGTATTAATGAATAAATCAATCACAGCTCCTTCATTTTATTTAGGTCAGAGTTAAGACATGACAAATAGTTTAACATCAACTTATATAGAGAGGGAGTGCAAATGTACTCACTCCTAATCAAACTAATTGAATCAGGATTCTATTCTGGCACTTGAATGTATATAATTGTTGTGAAGGTTTTCCAGAAAAGACATAAAGAAGTGCCTTCACTCTATATAAACAGAGGAACAGAAGACTAAAGAAACCCATAGAAGTTCTGCTTGGTAAGACTGAGTTCTTGGGGATTTATTATAGGATCCCTAATGACTCAGGGGGCCAACTCACCCAAAAAGCTATATGATTAGAGATGCCTACTCTACCATGCAACACATGTTAAAGCTGACCGGTAAGTTTCTCGATCCTTCAGAAAAGGCATTTAAAGAGGCCAAATTACACGGAGGTCTTCAAATCAGCTGCTCTGATTAAATATGAGGATGCACATGCTGAAACTGAAGAACACATATATACTACAAACATTCTGGTTAGGCTAATACACCAGGACCTGTATCTCCTATCTGTAGCACAATTTACAATTAATAAATTTAATGAATCATTGCACAGAGTCATTTGCAGAAGTTGAAGTTAAATTTAAGATCATTTCATTGAGCCTGGGATAGTAGTGTACATGCTTTGCCTCTGCACACCAAGCACAAAGACGGGTAGATCCCATGAGTTCCAGGAAAGCATGGTCTACAGTCAGTGTGACACTCTCTTATGGGACAATCATAACATAAATAAAAGTCAAATTAGTCTAACAAATACTATATTCTTTAATAGTAAGACAATGTCACTTTAAAATGGCTCATTTTGTTGTCCCAGCACTTAGGAGAAGAGACAACTATATCTTTGTGAGGTTTAGACCAATACACAGCTGGTTTGAAAAAAAAAAAAAAAGTGGATGGAAATGAAAGAAGTAACGGACAGGACACAAGTTCCAAATTGAGTTTCTTCTACAAATTCCTTAAGTGGCAAAATAAATAAATAAATAAATAAATAAATAAATAAATAAATAAAACTAACTAGATAGTGCCAAGCACTCACGTTAACCACAGACTACTATTTTGTATTCATTTTATCCTCTAAGGGTTACATTTTCTGTCCCAAAAATATGTGTGCTATTTAAAAATACATTTTAGTGTGAAAATAGAATCCCCTTAACTTCACATCAGATGAAATTTTCTAAAGAAAAGCTCTTACGTGAAAAAAATGTACATTTTGCTTTTATTTGATAGTTAATGCTGACATTTAAGTGTGCATCTCCACTTTTGGTACACCATAGCAATTGAGAGCTTGAACATTTATATCTATGTTTTTATATTACAAGCACAATGTAACATAAAGAACATTAGGTAGATTAATAAGACATTTATGTGGTGTGTGTGTGTGTGTGTGTGTGTGTGTGTGTGTGTGTGTGTGTATGTGTATGTAGGGGTGTACTTAAAGATAAATGTGTGCCACATG
Source organism: Mus musculus (assembly GCF_000001635.26). Classification (NCBI taxonomy): domain Eukaryota; kingdom Metazoa; phylum Chordata; class Mammalia; order Rodentia; family Muridae; genus Mus; species Mus musculus. The sequence goes on along the minus strand of NC_000074.6, from coordinate 50,194,696 downwards.
TTAGCCTCAAACCCAAAGAGATCTGCTGGCTTCCGTCTCCTGGATGCTGGGATGAAAGGCATTTGCCAAGACACGTAGCTCAAGAACATAGTCAGAAAGTTTGATTTCATTTGCTCTGAATGTGTGGGTCATCTGCGGTCAAACCACAGAAAATACAAAGGTATTGTCAGAATGACTGTGTATTTTGTCTTGGGGACTTTACTAATGATCAATGCCTACACAAGAAATCTATGCTGTCAACTTTATTAAAAGTAAAGGGGGTAATTACATAATTATGTCGTAATTTCAAAACAAACAAATACTAGTAAATGGAAAAACAGAATGATCATATTTTCTTGGTGGACATTTAAATACAAAACTGGATTATGAATTGAACAAGATTGTGGTGATATCTATTATCCTTATAAATAGATATAAAGGCATATAAGAAAAAAACATTGAGTTGGAAAATACTACAATAAAAAGTCTTATTATAAGAAAGAATTTTTGAAATAACTTGCTAGGAGGTTAATGACCTCAATTAAATTTTATGTAAAATAATAATTGGTGATTTTAATAAAAAATCCCTATTGCAAATTGCATATTTGATAATATAATATTTTGGTATTTCTTATTTCCCTCTGGCTTGCATTTATATTAAACAAAAAAGTCTTTGAGATAATTAAGTAAGATTTATAATTTAAAATCATCTTTTAACCTATTTACATGGCTTTTAGATATTTTGAAATCCAAGAAAAGAAAACAAAAATATTTAAGATTTCCCACTTGGTATTGATTCTAACATTAAATTATAAAGATTTCCTGTAAAAGACTTAGTTGTATAAATATAGGGAAAAGCATTTAAAATAAGAGCACTTAGAGAGATTTCAGTGAGATAAACATGTTTGCTATAAGTCTCCTGGAAAATTGAGACCGAAGTGGATTTTGAATGAAAATATACTTCTCTTGTGTGAATGTAATGTTCTCCCATGTCTTTGTGTTCTTGTTTGTACATAAAGATTTTCTGAAAACTATTATTTTACACTAGTTGTAATTCACTGTACTTCACAACAATCACTCACAGTTTTGGGTTTAAAGAACTTGGGAGTTTTTCTAGAAAAGGGTTTTATTTCTATCACTACAAACAAAGCACCTTGTCTAAGAACAGCCAAATCTATATTGTGGCATCTAATTATTCTGCATGCTAGCTTGTAGGGCACAATGTGAATAGTCTGCATGTTTCCTTGGAAGCCCAGAAGCCCACAGGCTAGAACTCAAACCCACGAATATTTTATTTTATTGTATTTTATTTTTATTTACAGAGTCACTATAGACTGTCTCAGTTGTGTTTGGTATTACTAACAGAAGTAATATTTGGGGGGCTTTGGGGTGAATGAACAACCATCAGTAAAATTCCTGTTTATATTGCTACAAAGAGACCAGGTTACTAAGAGACCACATCTCACACCCCCCATCTAGAGAATACTTTCAGTGTTGCTGACACTCACATTATATTCAATTGTGTGCTATCCTGGCACAATGTTTGTCCTAAATTATATATTTTTCCTTTGTTGATTTGGGATTTTTAACAAGTTTAATTTTATGTACTATATAGAGAAATCCCTTGTCACAGGAAGTCCCCCATGTTGTTGAATGTGATTCTTCCAGGCATTTAGTAGGTCAGTATCAGCCAAAAACATTGATAAGGAGGAGCCGGAACCTTTCCTAAGACACTTGGGATTCCGGTGGTTCATCTCTATGTACATTCCTGTTTAACAGTTTCTTTCTTAAAGCATGGTGCCACAATTGACATGCCTGACAATACAAAGATATACAGATATATGTATACACACACACAGACACACAGACACACACACACACACACACACACACACACACACACACACACACACACTGTATTCTGAATACAATAAAGTTGCTAAGGCTGCTTAAAGCTCTGATAACTTAGTAGTCAATTTTGAGTGCTATTGGTATTTGGGAATGTGGTTTTTTCTAGGTGTTTTAGTGTTATTCCCAGGGAATTTACTAATCAATCTTACTGCTAGATGCATGTGTCAGAATTAGTGCGGCTGTGACCACAGGAAGCCTCCAACAGAGCTGAAAGTGTTGGAAGGTCACTTAAGAGCAACCCAGATTCATCTCCTGAGAATGTTCTAGGATATGCCCTGCTTAGCTCTAGCAATATTAATGGAAATAACAGAAAAACCACACCATTACGTACCATAAAGTAAACCTCTACACTCAGGGATTTTATTTTAATGATCAAGGTAGTGTCTCATATGGAACACTAAAAATAAAATCTTCTAAATATATTGATACTAATCTCAAGCATTGTTTTATTTCTAGGATATGATACAGAAAATGTTCTTTTAAACTGGACTGTTCTTTTAAACTTTCAGTTTTGAGCTAAGCTTAGAGATAGAGACAATCCTAGGTTGTTTTTCTGTCATTGTGATAAAATACCTGGGAACTTATTCAAGGTTTCCTTCCTTCCTTCCTTCCTTCCTTCCTTCCTTCCTTCCTTCCTTCCTTCCTTCTTTCCTTCCTTCCTTCCTTCCTTCCCTCCCTCCCCACATCTAGTGTACACCCCATCATGACAAGGAATCAAGGCAGCAGGACTTGAAGTCACTAGTTACATTGCATTCACATTTGAGAGATGGAGCAGGGAGTGAATACCTATTGATACTCAGTGCCACTTCTTGGATGTAAGCCATTAAACATCCCAGACAGACAACAGGATCAACAACGTGTGCTCTACCACCCCAGCTACTGTAATTTCAAAATAATTACTCCATAGTCATTCCTAGCGGCCTCTCTTCCAGATGGTTCTAGATATTATAAAATTAACAGTTAATATTAATCGAGACACAATCTACACTTGCCCTTCAAGCTCTCAACATGCACATTTGTGCACGCACACACATACACACACACATACACAGGTATGTGCACATGCATATGCACACACATACAGAAGCACACATGCGCACTCACACGAACATACACACATACACATATGCATATGGACCACTGCCACCACACCAAAACACATCACAGTTTTAAATCAAATTGGGTCTAGTATGCACTAGGTCCTCAAGAATATTTTACCACTTTCAACATGAATTATACTGACAGTTCTAAATAGCTGAGTATTTTGTTCCTAGTTTGAGCATCAAAAATCAGAGAATACAGGACTGGAGAATGGGCTTAGTGGTTAAGAGGATGGGTTACCCTTGCAGAGTACCATGATTGAATCCCCAGCACCCATTTGGAAGCTAACAGTCATCTGTAAGTATTGTCCTAGGGAATATGACACCCTTTTCTGCTCTCCCGGGACATCAAGCACACATGTGGTCTACATATGTACACACATGCAAAGTTAAATGTAATTGGTATCAGTAATGCTACTGACACCAAATAGGCAGGAGTGTAGGCTTCTGATACCCTACAAGGCACAGAAAAGTCTCTCATAAAAAAAGACTTATCTTGACCAAAATATTAATATTTTTAAACATAAAGAAGGCCCGTATATTCCAGGTTCTCACATTATGTGGGTCTTCCACTGGGCTAGCTTTCGAGGATACCAGCTGATTGAGATAAACTTACCAGTGTTCTCGTTGCAAGGTGTGCTGTGGAATTTTTGTTCTTGTAGATGCTCCACATGAATGCTCATTGACAAGACTTGTTCTCCTATTAGTTCATCTTTCCTTTTGAATTCTTCACTGTTATTTAATTGATAGTCACGGTTTGGGGTGATTCATTGATGGTCATAATGAGTTTTGTTATTTTGTCTTCTTCCTGAGTAGAATTCCATACTTCAGCATCGAACCTTTCATCTAATTAAGCAACTAAGACCTTCTTCACCTTACCCTCTACTTTCTCTAGCATGCTGGCAATACCACAGTCCAGCCCAACAGCTTCACCTTGTCCAAGTAGTCTACCCAAGATACAAGTCTCATCATGTATTCAACCTGGGGCTTATTGTTACCATGAGAAAAAGCAAGCTGTGTGGTTTAATCTGAAGAAGCAGACCTTGGGTGGCTAAACTCTGGTTCACTCCCTCCATACCAAGCCCTTGATCCTTCAGCCAGATAATTTTACTGGATCAACCCAGAATTTCTTAGAATTCTTTATACAGCATGGCAATTCTTATCATCGTGAAATTATTTCAACTTGCTTATAAATTAGCAGTTTTCCCTTTTACTCTTGTCAGATCTGTAAGTTTCACTTCATTCACCCATCACTTCCCTTGGGATCCTTCTGTAATTCTCCAAGGCGGGATTATGCATGAAAATCCTCTGTATACCTCTGCTAGTACACTTCCCATGTTGTTTATGCAAAATCGGCCCCTTCTATTTGCTTCTAGATTCAACAGTTTCATGAAATAAGTTTTAGTTCTTTTGTTTCTAAACAGCCTAGAGAAGGTTTGGGAAAGTGATTGCCTTGAAATAAATAAGAAGTGATTGGAAGAGTAAGTAAATCATGAGTGTTTGGATAAATCATTTTACCTTAGCTAGTAGAGTAAATGATTTTAAGTTGATTAATGTGTCCTAACCTTTTGTAAGTAATTTTAATTACTATAACTATAATGTCTGTATGAAAATCATTTACAGAGTTAAACTATTTGGTTTTATTATTTTCATTAAATACATGAATTCAAATTATTAATGGGTCAATGATGCAAATGTCACCTCTGCCTTTCTGGTACAAGCCATGACTTACTAGAGAGAAATCAATATATGGTAACAGCAGATAATGTTAGCTACAATTGAAAAGCAAACAGTGCATGACTGGTCTAATTGATTATTGTTTAAAAACTCGGGAACCAAGAATCAAGTCATGGAGGTTTCCTATAAGCAGGTAGTTCAATGCTTCCTAATACATCTACAAAGAAGAAAAATTACACTTACACTCTTTTAATTTAACTCAAAGATCAGTTTAAGTATATATTTCCCTTTGATAATTAAATAAGAATGTGTGGATAGACCACGTAGTAAGTACATAATGAAGATTATCTACTATAATTACCAAAAAGGAGATAAAATAATTATTCAGATCAGTTCTCCATCATTAATGAAGGTAATATTCCCTCTATAACTCTAAAATCATCAGTAACATTAAGTCGAGAGTAAACATTTTGAAATGTCATTTAGTCAATAATATGTAATAATATTGTAGTGCCTTTGCTTATTTAAAATGTAAAATGTGGCACACTGTTTTTCAGAATTAAAAAAAAAAAATTACTATGAGAGCCAGGAGTGAAGGTTGTGGGTTTTGTTGTTCTTTGGACAGGATGCTGTGTAGTTCATGCTGGTCTTGAGCTTATTTGTTCTTAGAGTTAATCTTGGACTCCTTATACTCCTGTCTCTACCGCTCCAAAGGTAATATTTAAGGCTTGCAAAGTTATGCACTCGGGGTAAGGTAGGAGGTTTATTATGATATTCAATTATTAATGCAGAAAACACCGTGCGGAGGATGAGCTTGCAATAAACAGCCAAGCAAATTGATGGAACTGCTTCCCAAAATATGTAGCATGGACTCTACGGGGAAGGGTGGGGGTGAGGATGAGGGTGAGGATACGGGAGAGGGTGCGGGCAAGGGTGTGGGTGAGGGTGCTGGCAAGGGTGCAGGTGAGGATGCGGGTGAGGGTGAGTATGCAGGTGAGGGCACGGGTGAGGATGAGGGTGCGGGCTAGGGTGCGGGTGACGGTGTGGGTGGAGTCTGACTGAACACCCCCTTTAAAAAACAAACATTCAGAAGCTTTGCTCACCTTGTGAGCCGCTTTGTGCATTTAGCCTCCAGACGGAGAAAAACATCTTCACTTTTGGCTCAACGCTTCATTTCCTGAATTAACTCAACTGACCTTCCTTTAGAACAGTGGTTCTCAACCTACCTCATGCCGTGATCCTTTAATACACTTCATGTTATGAAGACTCCTAGCCATAAGTTTATTTTTGTTGCTACTTCATAACTGTAATTTGGCTACTGTTATGAATCATGAATGTAAATATAAGATATGTAAATATCTTGAATCTGGGATGAACTAAGACGACCTCTATGAAAGGGTTATTCGACTCCCCACAGGCATCTTGACCCCACAGGTCTTAAACATCTGGTACCTTTCATAAAGTTTTGAATAGAAAGAAAAAATTACTTTAATTAGGTCGGCTGAATTACCATAGTGTTAGACAGACAGACAGACAGACAGACAGACAGACAGACAGACAGACAGACAGACAGATAGATAGATAGATAGATAGATAGATAGATAGATAGATAGATAGATAGATAAAACCACACTAAGAATTTCACATTCGCCTCAAGAAATACTTCTCAGCATCCCCAGAGAGGGTAGAGAGAGGTCTAGGTGATTCATTCAAGCAAAGGTTCTGTAAAATGACCAAAAGCGTTGTGAAATTAAAGAGCACCTGTGTTAACTACGGCATCCGTGGAGACTCGCCCTCCAAGGGCCAGACCCATTGATCCTTTCCAGAAGTCTCAGGAGATCCAAGGCAGTGTCTCTGTTGGAACTCTCTGGAAAGCAGTTTGGAATCTGCACTAAAACAGCAAAGATGTCACTCTCCCTCTATTCCTGATTATTTTTGACATTAATGACTCTCTAATTCACACAAAGCCTGCCTCTTCCTACCTCAAAAGAGGTGGTTTTGGAATTGATTGAGTGGGATCTATCGAGCTGTATTAGTTAGGTAGCCCTTCCCTGAATTTGCCACAGTTGGCAGAGGCTGGCTCTGTGAGACAACAGATCCCTGCTACTTGGGGTCAATAGCAGAAGGAACTTTTTTTTCTCTATCGATTTTCAGCTTGACTTAGGAGATTCTTTTTTTTTTTTTTTTTAAAGATTTATTTATTTATTATATGTAAGTACACTGTAGCTGTCTTCAGACACTCCAGAAGAGGGCATCAGATTTCGTTATGGATGGTTGTGAGCCACCATGTGGTTGCTGGGATTTGAACTCGGGACCTTCAGAAGAGCAGTCGGCGCTCTTAACCACTGAGCCATCTCGCCAGCCCGACTTAGGAGATTCTTAAATCTCATCATTTAAATCGCATATTTTAAATATCATCATTCTAAATTGATTTAGTTTTTTACATAGTATGTCAGATAATGACCTGACTTTGGTTACTTATTTTATTTTACTCGTTTTTGTCATATACATAGCCACTTTTGCAAGAACCATTTGTTAGAACAGTATCTTTTGTTATGTGAATGTTTTTGGCAATCTTGTCAAATTAAAAACACCACCTTACCTTACCACCTATGCAAGGTCTCGTTTCTGGACTCTGTGTCCCTTTCCATTGGTTTGTATGCCTGGATATATATCTGTATCTGTATCTGTATCTGTATCTGTATCTGTATCTGTATCTGTATCTGTATCTGTATCTGTATCTGTATCTGTATCTGTATCTGTATCTATCTGTATCTGTATCTCTATCTGTATCTGTATCTGTATCTCTATCTCTATCTCTATCTGTATATCTGTACCTGTACCCTTCTCTCTAGATAGATAGATAGATAGATAGATAGATAGATAGATAGATAGATAGATAGATAGATAGTATATCATACCTCATTACATTTTGATGCTTCTTTCTTGTTCAACATTGTTTTAGCCATTTTGCCTTTCTTGATCTTTCACATGGATTTTACGATGAGGTTTTCAATGTCTGAGAAGGTCACCAGAGTTCTGACAGATGTTGTATTGATTGTTTTGTGGATTTGATATGTCAACATAATGTTTCTTATTTGTTGATATGAGATATTCTTCAATTCATTTATAGTTTCCTTAAGGAATGTTTTGTGTTTTGGTGGGAAAATCTTTCACCTCCTAGGTTAATTCTTTCATTCTATTTGATACTATTACAAAGAGAGTAAATTTTATAATTTTCTTTACTCAGTGATAATATATACAAATAGAAATGACTTTTCTATCTTTTCTTTGTACCATTATTTTGCAGTTTCCATTTATTAGTTTTAACAGTGAATAAGAGAAAGAGGGAGTGAGGGAGAGAGAGAGAGAGAGAGAGAGAGAGAGAGAGAGAGAGAGAGAGAGAGAGAGAGAGAGAGGATGAATATGTATATGTTTAGTTGGGGTTTCCACCTAAAAATTATATCATCTATGGAAAGAGGTAGTTTTTCATTTTCCTTTTTGCAAGTAGAATGACTAAGCTTCATTCTTGCCAAATTGCTTATACAGAATTACAGGTAATATGTTTAGTAATACTGGCAATAGTGGACATTTATCTCATGGTTATAAAATCAGGGGGAGAGCTTTCACCTTCCATAACTAATGGGGTAGATTTTTGAGTTTATCAAAGAGGTCTTGGGACTGGAGAGACGGCTCATTGGTTAAGAGCACCAACTGCTCTTCCAGAGGTCCTAAGTTCAATTCCCAGCACTCACATGGTGGCTCACAACCATCTCTAATTGGATCTTATGCCCTTTCCTAGTGTGTCTGAAGACAGCTACAATGTACTCATACACATACAATACATAAATCTTCAAAAAAATCAAAGATTTCTCTTTTGATATTGAGATAGTTTCCTTCTTTGTACTTTCCTATGTGATTTTAGTAGTAAAATATATTAATTTGTTAAATGCCTATTATTCAATATAATCATAACTATTTCCTTCTTATCTTTTTGTTAGCATAGCTGATATTCTTACATGAGTGAGCTTTGCCCACTGGGCTATCCAACCAGACCAGATATCACTCTTAGTCATTATGCCCATACTTTTAGATATAATGTTGAATTTGGCCACTGGTAATTTTTTTGGTACACATCTCTATCCTTAATCAGTACATTTGTCTGAGTGATATTAGGTACGTTCACATTTAAAGCTGTTACATCTTGTTGCTGTAGCGAACCTTTATTAGCACAAATTATCCTCCTTTGTCCTTTGGAATTATTCTCTATCTAAAGAACATTTTGTCTAATATTTGAAGAGCTGCTTCGTCCAAGCTTTGCTTACTTCTTGTATGAGATACCATGTTTATAATTTGATTTTCAATGTTTGTGTCTTTGCCTCTAAATTATTCCTTTGTGAACAGTACATAGTTGAATGACGCTTCTTTACACAGTCTTCCAACCTCTCTATTTTAGTTAGACTATTTAATCGGATTAAATTTTCATTAACTAGTGGTAACCTTGAAATACAATTCCTAAGAGCCTTTGAAGTTTTGGTTCTTGTTTTCTGTATTACTCTCTTTTTCTTAGATGATTTTTCATTGTAAAGTGCTTAATTTTTTTTTCTCATTTCTTTTTGTGTATTTTCCTTATAGTGACAACCTTATGGTGACAACAGAGATTACACTTTACAGAGATAACACCTTGAGCTTTTTTATTTATTTATTTATTTATTTATTTATTTATTTATTTATTTATTTATTTTGAGATAGGGTTTCGTTGTATAGCCCTGGCTGTCCTGGAACTCACTTTATAGACCAAGCTGGCCTCAAACTCAGAAATCCACCTGCCTCTGCCTCTCAAGTGCTGGGATTAAAGGCATGCGCCACCACCGCCTGGCTCACCTCAAGCTTTTATTATTAAATTGTTATACCAGCTATCCTAAACAATATTTTAAACTTTTGGTCTTTTTAAAGCTATATTCTTTCCCATTCTTGTTATCACAAAAATAAGGTCTTTATACATTAGGTGTGCTATAAAACACAAGCAAATAATCCTGATTTCACAGGAATTTTTCTTTACAGTTATATAGAAAACAATATTTGGCATTTCCACATTATTTCTAAGATATCATTATCTTTTAGAATAACTATATTTTAAATAGAGTAATGCCTTAAATCATATAGAACTATAAAAGTATGGTTTCAAATAGTTACAGCAATAATAATAAATTCTATTACTGCTGATGCATTCATTGATATTAAATGATTTATTTTGGCATACTGCTTGGAACCAGGCTCTAGGGAATTACTCCTTTAGCCTGCTTGACTGCCTTGCATGGCGGGTCTTGATGTAACAACTTGCATCAGACTTTATATTTTACCTCATCAGAGCTAAATTTCTCTACAACTTTTATAGAACAGTGAATAGATTTACATGACCTAGAATTCTTAGTTGAGAAGTTTTAGCATTGGAGCTATATTTTCCCTTGTAAATTAGTCTCTGAAATTCCTGAAGACAAGTCTCAGTATTTTTCTAAAGTATCTTCTGTATGCTCTGTGTTGCCTCTGCTTTTAGTGCTCTGTCTGTCCTTTCGATTGTCTGATTATTGCAATGCATATCAGTCCCTTCAAGTTAATTTTGGACTTAGACAAGATTCTTAGAATTTTATCCTCATATCATTCATGAAATTTGAAAAATTGGTAACCATCCTTCCTGGAATGCTTTCTATGTGTCCTTCACACTTTTCCAGAGCTCTTACAATGTTGCCATGGTCTTTTTTATAGTTATATCTTAATATCTGTTCATGTCCCTCAATTTTTCTATCAGCACTATTCTTAAGTGTCTTGAACCTGATGTGGTCTTTATGAGGAGTTGTATGTATTTCTCAGTCTGCTGCTTCCAGTAAGTTCACAGATCTGGTCTTCCTAATGTGATTCTATTTGTTAATATTATGAATTTTAATATAATTTACATTAATTATAATAGTCCCAATTTACTTTAATAAGCTGACAAAGTGCCATTCTTTGCACTTTGGAACTAAGTTCTTTTTCAGTCTGTGCTTTGTGGATGATGCTCCCCGCTGCGGCTCTTTACATGGTACCATGTTGCAGAGTTCCTGCTTCTTCATGTGCACTCAAAGTTCAGCTAAATGCTGTTCTTCAGTGGAGTCTGTAAGAGGTGGCCTAAAGAATAGTCTTGTGGGGCAAGGCACAGCTTAATCTCAAGAGTGTCACCCATTCGACTCTATGTAAAAACAGTTGCTAAGTTATATAGAATCACCTGGAGTCTTTTGTTTCTAGGAATGCAACTTTTCCAAGGGGTTGAAGGTGCACTACCATATCTAGAGCTAGCTGAGTAAGGTCCTGTAAAGCATGGGTCTGTGGATAAAACAACACTGTCATGACAATGTTTATTATAGCTAGACTGTTTTATTTTTTTCAATGCACCTATAAAGTTTCTATATTACTTTAGAAGTTAGGCACTAGGAAAATATATGAGAGCTGTCAACCAAACAATAAAATAATCATCTACAATATGAACTAACCAGTACCCCCAGATCTCGTGTCTCTAGCTGCATATGTAGCAGAAGATAGCCTAGTTGGCCATCATTGGGAAGAGAGGCCTCTTGTTCTTGCAAACTTTATATGCCCCAGAACAGGGAAACACCAGAGCCAAGAAGTGGAAGCAGGTGAGTAGGAGAGCGGGGGCTGGGGGGGAGGGTATAGGGGACTTTCAGATAGCATTTGAAATGTAAATGAAGAAAATACCTAATAAAATTTTGGAAAAAGAAAAAAAAGAATGAAAACATTAAATGGAAAAAAAAAGCATCTAGCATTCAACAATGATGTTCAGATTATAAACTAGAAATGAACTGACAGATGCACAAATCGCCTATTACAGATTAAAAAATAGATATAAATAATAAGAATTTCTTACAATAAAGAGCTATCATTACCATTATTAACAAAAAACTTGTTTAACTTCTAATATAATACACTTAGGGAAATTGAGACTCCTTGATCTGACTTAGCATCTTTCCTACTTACCACAACAGGCACGATTAATGTTTCCATTATAAAGACAGGTTAAGGAAAGAAAAGCACAATAAATTTGCCTCATATAATTTTACACTCATGGCACAGCTTAGTAATAAAATCCGAAGCACAAGGGATCATTGTTGCTATGCTTGGAGTAGATTCTCACATGGAAACACAACTGATCGAATGGCTGTTAGACTTAACAAGGGATCATTGTTGTTATGCTTGGAGTAGATTCTCACATGGAAACACAACTGATCGAATGGCTGTTAGACTTAACAAGGGATCATTATTGCTATGCTTGGAGTAGATTCTCACATGGAAGCACAACTGATCGAATGGCTGTTAGACTTAACAGGCTGAAAGGAGAAAACCGTTCCTGTCTGTTCAGATCTTGGGAATCTGGTTGTTTTAAGGAATCCTGGTTTTGATAATTCACCTTGAAAGAGGTGTTGCCATTGATGTGATTCATGGCAGAGAAGCTAAAGAGAGGTTAAGGTGTGGTGGGAGAGACAGTTTCTGAGCCACTTCCAACTTCCCTTTAGGTGAAGCCCTGAGCACCTTTGAGGGTCTTAATTTCGTAGACTACCAGGGATAGCTTTAGAAAAGCACACTTTGTATCTTTCGGGAGTTTGCTGGTTTTGTTTATGTTTGTTTGCTTGTATTATTTAAGTGTTTTGTTTTGTTTTTTCTGTTTCTCATTAACTGTCAGAAGAGTAGAAGAGAGCACTTCTATGCTAAAATACCAATAATTTTTTCCTCAGATCTTTTCATATCCTTTCTCAGGCCATGTGTGATTCCTTTTCCTGTTTTCCTGTGTATGTAGAGTTGCTTCTGATCAACTGGCCTTTCCAATGTATTATTCCCACAAACAAAAAAGAACTTCAAAAGGAAGGCTGTATGTGTATGCAGGCCCTTTTAACTTTCTAGAAGATGACTATGCTTAGGTTGTGGGAGCTTGCCATTTCAAAGGGGAGGTATGATAAGAATTGCTTCCTGGATCTCCCCCTTGGATCTCTCTAGTCATCAGCAGCCATCAGATCAGATGCTGGAGTTCAGTCAGTTTCAGAAGCATGCATGCATTGCTGAGGCCCAGGTCTTCAAATTGCTATAAATGAACTTGATTCCACTGTTCAAACAACTCTCAGAAGGTGGGAGGCCTTCAGTAGACATGAGATATCCCCCAGAGTTATAGTTTTTAGCCATGTATTTGTTTTTTCTTAGTGAGGAGAAAGAATCTTGGTTCTACTTACTTGGCCATCTTTCTAGTATCCTATGATACTGTCTTTAAAAAATTCAAAATTTTTGCAAGTTAAAAGTTTAAAAATGTCAGTTACAAAAATTTAAAGCTCAAGGCATTTTTATCAAATTGAAATATAATTCAAATAAGTTAAATAATTATTTTTAATATTTTCTTTAATTTTTCTACATAAAAAGCACAAATCAATCAACTAAATTATAAAAATTATAAAAAATATTGCATTGATTCACATTTTGTGATTTTGAGTATCAATCTGGTAAATGAGAAATTTGAAGACTGAAAGACATTTTTTCTTCAAAAAATTACTTGTTTCTCTTGTCTTACCACTTTATTAACTAGGAGGAAGAAAAATTGTTTAATACCATCGATTTTGAAGGCAAGACTGGGTTTTGTAAAGTTACAACCAGAGACACACCATGCAATCTCTATGTATAGATTCCACTCCTTTTCATTTCTGAACTTAAAAGAAAAATCTATCATGCCTAAGGTGAGACAAATGGAAGTCTTGGTCTTAGAAGAAGCTCAGATGCTTGGTTGCCAGTGTAAACAGACCTATTAGAGGACAAGTCTGGGCTCCAGCAGCCCACAAATCCCAGCTTGTACAGCCATGCCCTTCACGTCAATTAGAGACAAGCGGTTGTCAAAAGCAGAGATGATATTCACCCAGTGTAGCCACATTATGATAAGGAACAATTAAATGGGCCCAGTAATTCCAAGTCCATCCCAGAGTATTAAAAAAAACTATAGATTTAAGTAGAGAAACCATTTGGAGCAAGAGAGTAAGAGGTATACATAATTAAGCAGACTTGGTCATTTGCTCAGTTTCATCATTGGCAATGTTCCAGTTCTGACAGATGGTCAACACCCTTACTCACTGGTGTCATCACTTGAGGTCAACCTACCAGATGACCATTTCAGTTCTGGGGAATTATCCTGCCATCCTGGTTAATTGTCCTCATTTGGACAGAAGTTTGTCCTGTGAGGATTTGTTATTTCTAAGATTGAAAATGACTATAAAATTAGAACACTGAATTATCTGTCAGCTTCAGCCAAAGCAAAGATCATAGACACAAAGGGAAAGGAACTATGTTGGTTTTTGTTTTGTTTTGTTTGTTTTTTGTTTTTTGTCTTGTATTTAGGTGCCCTATGGGCTCAACTGAGGAATACATTCTTATTATACAAAGTCCACTTGTTCTGAATGTTTCAATCCAGCTTGAATGGTTGATATCACTAGGAGTTAGGACTTCAGGAGGTAATATGGTTTTAAAAGCATATAAATAAATGAATTGTATTTGGTTAAGACAATATAGCTCTAGTTATGAGTTTTCAGCATGGTTCTTAATGATTTGATGTTATTCACTGCAATAATGTCTTTGTATTTAAGATAATAGATAAAAATCTAACCCAAATTATACATAAATTGTGAATATTAGAATTACAGAAGTATAAATAGTGAGACAGACTTCAGAGTGTGGCATTTTAATAATTGCAATAAAACTAAAGGTGGACAACTTTTCAATTTATTTTAAATAAAACTATTACATTTGTGTGTGTGTGTGTGTGTGTGTGTGTGTGTGTGTAAGAGGACAATTTCCAAAAGTCAGTTAGATTCTCTCATTCCTTCATGTGTGTGTCCTGGGGGCTGAACTTGGGTCATCAGTTGTAGCTGCAGATGGCTTTGTCTGCTTAGCATTCTTGCCAGCTTTAAAAGTAGACCTGGAAAGACAGAAAAATTGGTACTGCTTTATTTATTTAGGAGAAAAGAATACTTACCTCCTTCTAAGTGGGTAATATTGGCTGAATTCCAAGAAATACTATTTTAGTCAACTAACTAAACCCAACATTTTTAAATGCTCACCTTTATATACAAGAAATGGAAAATAGACAAACAATATGCCATCTAACATTGAGTATTGAAAAGTATTATGAAGAAAGTATTATTCAATAATCTATTAAAACCCTATGGAAAACTTAATAGACTAAGTGAGGAAAATAGTGAGTAATTCAGGAGTGCTGAGAAAGGCCCCTATCGCAAAAGAATAACAACAGAAGAGCAACCTACAACAGTGACATTTATAAAGACAACCATAGAAAAAAATTTTTAAGAAACACTTCATATTTGAGATGCTTTCTGAGAATGTAACACTAAAAGTAAGGGATGCAAATAGAAATTTGAACATTTCCTGTAGGCAGGAATGCAAGCATATAAACCTTGAGAAAATAATATACTTGGCATTTTCTGAAAAGCATCCATGAATCACTAAATGGGCCAGACAGGTGAATCACCCATTAAGAGTGCTTACAGCTCTTGCAGATGATCAAGTTTTATCCCAAGCACCTACATGACTGACATTTCCAGAGAATCTGATGACACATTCTGCATCCTTGAACCTGTGCATGTACATAGCATGCACAAATCAACACAGGCTCACATGCATACATTTGAATGTAGAAAAATGTAATCTAAAAAAAAACCAGTAAACTGCATAGCAGTAAGTTCTTAGGCAAATAAAAGTAATATCTTGGCCTTACTAATTGAAAAATTCATGGCTGATGCCAGATAATAGAAGGCAGATTAAGAAGAAGGGACCATAGCAAATTAATTCAATGCCAATTTTCTGAGCTGTGTGAATCTTCAGAATTGAAGCCACAGAGAAACAGGGAGGTCTGTACATTTTCACAGATATTCATGAAAAAAAATGTAATCAGAGGACAAAGGAACATGGTGTAAATAACAGAGAACTTAGCATGTCCTGTTGCTTCAATTTCTTCTTGGTGTAGGTTGGAACAGCTATCAGAGGGTGTCTTAAGAGCAGATGTCTTGCAAACCACACTAGGCCTGCTTCAGGAAAGAAGGGAGAACTGACTGTGGTCTTTGTAGTATGCAAAAATACAGGGGTGAGGGAGGAACAAAAACTTCAGAGACATCTTTCTGCATTTGCTGCTCTTATTTATTTATTTATATATTTATTTATTTATTTATTTATTTATTTATTTACATTAAATGCTATTTTGTCCATGTTCTCCCCCCAAAGAGACTCTCCCCATAGTATTCCCCATCCATCATCAGAGGAGCTGATGAGCTACAACTGGATACAAAATTCAGGGCTGGTATTGAAGGGTACTTGAAAGAGAAGTGCTAAAGTCTGGAAAATTGCTGCTACATTGCTTTTCCAAGGAAGTTGTGAAGAAAGGAACTATTTACTTTCTATGTGGAACTAGAAGAATAAAGCTATTATTCTTTTCAAGGGCTGATTTGTAAACCAAGTATTTGCTGGTATCATTTAAAGGAGCATGGGTGACCCAAGAGCAGCTCAATTACCAAACTCTCCCACAGGAGCATGGAGAGAGTTCCAGCAGATGCACACAGCAATACTGGCTCATCAGTCACTCCTCTACCACTTACATGCCCTAGTATCCCAAAGATGATGTTCACTTGAGTGGCAGGAGGGAAAAGTATGTTGTGTCTCAGGGGAGGGTCTGAGGAGTCATGCCTCCTCCCTTTTCCAGGAGGAAGTATTAACATTTTTTAAATAATTTTTATTAGGTATATATTTCATTTATATTTCCAATGCTATCCCAAAAGTCCCCCACACGCTCTACCACCCATCCCCCCACCTACCCACTCCCACTTCTTGGCCCTGGCATTCCCCTGTACTGGGGCATATAAAGTTTGCAAGTCCAATGAGCCTCTCTTTCCACAGATGGCCGACTAGGCCAACTTCTGATACATATGCAGCTAGAGACACAAGGTCCGGGGGTATTGGTTAGTTCATATTGTTGTTCCACCTATAGGGTTTCAGATGCCCCCAGCTCCTTGGGTACTTTCTCTAGCACCTCCATTGGGGGCCCTGTGATCCATCCAATAGCTGACTGTGAGCATCCACTTCTGTATTTGCTAGGCCCCAGCATAGTCTCACAAGATATATCTGGGTCCTTTCAGCAAAATCTTGCTAGTGTATGCAATGGCATCAGCGTTTGGAAGCTGATTATGGGATGGATCCCTGGATATGGCAGTCTCTAGATGGTCCATCCTTTCATCTAAGCTCCAAACTTTGTTTCTGTAACTCCTTCCATGGGTGTTTTGTTCCCAATTCAAAGAAGGGGCAAAGTGTCCACACTTTGATCTTCAGTCTTCTTGAGTTTCATATGTTTCGCAAATTGTATCTTATATCTTGGGTATTCTAAGTTTCTGGGCTAATATCCACTTATCAGTGAGTACATATTGTGCAAGTTCTTTTGTGATTGGGTTACGTCACTCAGGATGATGCCCTCCAGGTACATCCATTTGCCTAGGAATTTCATGAATTCATTCTTTTTAATAGCTGAGTAGTACTCCACTGTGTAAATGTACCACATTTTCTGTATCCATTCCTCTGTGGAGGGGCATCTGGGTTCTTTCCAGCTTCTGGCTATTATAAATAAGGATGCTATGAACATAGTGGAGCATGTGTCCTTCTTAAAAGTTGGAACATGTTCTGGATATATGCCTAAGAGAGGAATTGTGGGATCCTCCAATAATACTAGGTCCAATTTTCTGAGGAACCTCCAGACTGATTTCCAGAGTGGTTGTACAATCTTGCAATCCCACCAACAATGAGGGAGTATTTCTCTTTTTCCACATCCTTGCCAGCATCTGCTGCACCTGAATTTTTGATCTTAGCCTTTCTGACCAGTGTGAGGTGAAATCTCAGGGTTGTTTTGAGTTGCATTTGCCTGATGATTAAGGGTGCTGAACATTTTTTCAGGTGCTTCTCAGCCATTCGGTATTCCTCACATGAGAATTCTTTGTTTAGCTCTGAACCCCATTTTTAATGGGGTTATTTGATCTTCTGGAGTCCACCCTCTTGAGTTCTTATATTGGATATTAGTCCCCTATCTGATTTAAGATAGGTAAAGATCCTTTCCCAATCTGTTGGTGGCCTTTTTATCTTATTGACGGTGTCTTTTGCCTTGCAGAAGCTTTGCAGTTTCATGAGGTCCCATTTGTCAATCCTCGATCTTACAGCACAAGCCATTGCTGTTCTATTCAGGAATTTTCCCCCTGTGCCCATATCTTTGAGACTTTTCCCCACTTTCTCCTCTATAAGTTTCAGTGTCTCTGGTTTTATGTGAAGTTCCTTGATCCACTTAGATTTGACCTTAGTACAAGGAGATAGGTATGGATCTATTCTCATTCTTCTACAAGATAACAACCAGTTGTGCCAGCACCATTTGTTGAAAATGCTGTCTTTCTTCCACTGGATGGTTTTAGCTCCCTTGTCGAAGATCAAGTGACCATAGGTTGTGGGTTCATTTCTGGATCTTCAATTCTATTCCATTGGTCTACTTTTTTGTCACTATACCAGTACCATGCAGTTTTTATCACAATTGCTCTGTAGTAAAGCTTTAGGTCTGGCATGGTGATTCCACCAGAGGTTCTTTTATCCTTGAGAAGAGTTTTTGCTATCCTAGGTTTTTTGTTATTCCAGATGAATTTGGAGATTGCTCTTTCTAATTCGTTGAAGAATTGATTTGGAATTTTGATGGGGATTGCATTGAATCTGTAGATTGCTTTTGGCAAGATAGCCATTTTTACAGTATTGATCCTGCCAATCCATGAGCATGGGAGATCTTTCCATTTTCTGAGATCTTCTTTAATTTCTTTCTTCAGAGACTTGAAGTTCTTATGATACAGATCTTTCACTTCCTTAGTTAGAGTCACGCCAAGGCATTTTATATTATTTGTGACTATTGAGAAGGGTGTTGTTTTCCTAATTTCTTTCTCAGCCTGTTTATCCTTTGTGTAGAGAAAGGCCATTGACTTGTTTGAGTTAATTTTATATCAGATACTACATTGAACCTGTTTATCAGGTTTAGGAGTTCTCTGGTGGAATTTTTAGGGTCACTTATATATACTATCATATCATCTGCAAAAAGTGATATTTTGACTTCTTCCTTTCCAATTTGTATCTCCTTGATCTCCTTTTGTTGTGGAATTGTTCTGGCTAGGATTTCAAGTACAATGTTGAATAAGTAGGGAGAGAGTGGACAGCCTTGTCTAGTCCCTGATTTTTGTGGGATTGCTTCCAGCTTCTCACCATTTACTTTGATGTTGGCTACTGGTTTGCTGTAGATTGCTTTTTATCATGTTTAGGTATGGGCTTTGAATTCCTGATCTTTCCAAGACTTTTGTCATGAATGGGTGTTAGATTTTGTCAAATGCTTTCTCCACATCTAACGAGATGATCATGTGGTTTTTGTCTTTGAGTTTGTTTATACAGTGGATTACATTGATGGATTTCTGCCTATTAAACCATCCCTGCATCCCTGGAATGAAACCTACTTGGTCAGGATGGATGATTGTTTTGATCTGTTCTTGGATTCCATTAGTGAGAATTTTATTGAGTATTTTTGCATTGATATTCATAAGGGAAGTTGGCCAAAAGTTCTCTATCTTTGTTGGGTCTTTCTGTGGTTGAGGTATCAGAGTAATTGTGGCTTCATAGAATGAGTTGGGTAGTGTACCTTCTGTTTCTATTTTGTTGAATATTTTGGGAAGAACTGGAATTAGATCTTCTTTGAAGGTCTGATAGAACTCTGCACTAAACCCATCTGGTCCTGGTCTTTGTTTGTTTTTTTTTATTTTTTGTTTTGTTTTTTTTTGTTGTAGTTTTTTTTGTTTTGTTTTGTTTTGTTTTGTTTTGTTTTTTGGTTAATGACTACTTCTATTTCTTTGGGGGATATAGGACTGTTTAGATCATTAACCTGATCCTTTTTTAACTTTGGTACCTGGTATCTGTCTAGAAACTTGTCCATTTTATCCAGGTTTTCCAGTTTTGTTGAGTATAGCCTTTTGTAGAAGGATCTGATGGTGTTTTGGATTTCTTCAGAATCTGTTGTTATGTCTCCCTTTTCATTTCTGATTTTTTTTTTAATTAGGATGCTGTCCCTGTGCCCACTAGTGAGTCTGGCTAAGGATTTATCTATCTTGTTGATTTTCTCAAACAACCAGCTCCTCATTTTGTTGATTTTTTGAATAGTTCTTCTTGTTTCCACTTGGTTGATTTTGCCCCTGAATTTGATTATTTCCTGCCTTCTACTCCTCTTGGGTGAATTTGCTTCCTTTTGTTCTAGAGCTTTTAGGTGTGTTGTCAAGCTGCTAGTGTGTGCTCTCTCTAGTTTCTTTTTGGAGGCATTCAGAGCTATGAGTTTTCCTTTTAGAAATGCTTTCATTGTGTCCCATAAATTTATGTATGTTGTGGCTTCATTTTCATTAAACTCTAAAAAGTCCTTAATTTCTTTCTTTCTTCCTTCCTTGACTAAGTTATCGTTGAGGAGAGTGTTGTTCAGTTTCCACATGAATGTTGGCTTTCTATTACTTATTTTGTTATTGAAGATCAGCCTTAGTCCATGGTGATCTGATAGGATTCATGGGGCAATTCAATGTTTTTGTATCTGTTGAGACCTGTTTTGTGGCCAATTATATGGTCAATTTTGGAGAAGGTACCATGAGGTGCTGAGAAGAAGATATATCCTTTTGTTTTAGGATAAATGTTCTGTAGATATCTGTTAGATCCATTTGTTTCACAACTTCTGTTATTTTCACTGTGTCCCTGTTTAGTTTCTGCTTCTACGATCTGTCCATTGATAAAAGTGGTGTGTTGAAGTCTCCCACTATTATTGTGTGAGGTACAATGTGTGTTTTGAGCTTTACTAAAGTTTCTTTAATGAATGTGGCTGCCATTGTATTTGGATCATAGATATTCAGAATTGAGAGTTCCTCTTAGAAGATTTTACCTTTGATGAGTATGAAATGCCCCTCCTTGTCTTTTTTGATGATCTTGGGTTGGAAGTCGATTTTATTAAATATTACAATGGCTAATCCAGCTTGTTTCTTCAGACCATTTGCTTGGAAAATTGTTTTCCAGTCTTTCATTATGAGGTAATGTCTGTCTTTTTCCCTGAGATGGGTTTCCTGTAAGAAGCAAAATGTTGGGTCCTGTTTGTGTAGCCAGTCTGTTAGTCTACATCTTTTGATTGGGGAGTTGAGTCCATTGATATTAAGAGATATTAAGGAAAAGTAATTGATGCTTCATATTATGTTTGTTGTTAGAGTTGGCATTCTGTTCTTGTGGCTGTCTTCTTTTAGGTTTGTTGAAGGATTACTTTCTTGCTTTTTCTAGGACGTGGATTCTGTCATTGTATTGGTTTTTTTTTTCTGTTACTATCCTTCAAAGGCCAGGATTCGTGGAAAGATAATGTGTGAATTTGGTTTTGTCATGGTATACTTTGGTTTCTCCATCTAAGGTAATTGAAAGTTTGGCTGGGTATAGTAGCCTGGGCTGGCATTTGTGTTCTCTTAGTGTTTGTATAACATCTGTCCAGGATCTTCTGGATTTCATAGTCTCTGGTGAAAAGTCTGGTGTAATTCTGATAGGCTTGCCTTTATATGTTACTTGACCTTTTTCCCTTACTGCTTTTAATATTCTATCTTTGTTTAGTGCATTTGTTGTTCTGATTATTATGTGTCGGGAGGAATTTCTTTTCTGGTCCAGTCTATTTGGAGTTCTGTAGGCTTCTTGTATGTTCATGGGTATGTCTTTCTTTAGGTTTGGGAAGTTTTCTTCTATAATTTTGTTGAAGATATTTGCTGGCCCTTTAAGTTGAAAATCCTCATTCTCATCTACTCCTATTATCTGTAGGTTTGGTCTTCTCATTGCGTCCTGGATTTCCTGGATGTTTTGAGTTAGGATCTTTTTGCATTTTGCATTTTCTTTGATTGTTGTGCCGATGTTCTCTATGGAATCTTCTGCACCTGAGATTCTCTCTTCTATCTCTTGTATTCTGTTGCTGATGCTTGCATCTATGTTTTCAGATTTCTTTCCTAGGGTTTCTATCTCCAGTGTTGCCTTACTTTGGGCTTTCTTTATTGTGTGTACTTCTCTTTTTAGGTCTAGTATGGTTTTGTTCATTTCCTTCACCTGTTTGGTTGTGTTTTCCTGTTTTTCTTTAAGTACTTGTAACTCTTTAGCAGTTTTCTCCTGTATTTCTTTAAGTGAGTTATTGAAATACTTCTTGATGTCTTCTACCATCATCATTAGGTATTCCTTTAAATCTAGGTCTAGCTTTTCGGGTGTGTTGGGGTGCCCATGACTGGTTGAGGTGGGAGTCCTGGGTTCTGATGAAGGTGAGTGGTCTTGGTTTCTGTTAGTAAGATTCTTAAGTCTGCCTTTCACCATCTGGTAATCTCTAGAGTCAGTTGTTATAGTTGTCTCTGGTTAGAGCTTGTTCCTCTCGTGATTCTGTTATTCTCTACCAGTAGACCTGGGAGACTAGCTCTCTCCTGAGTTTCAGTGGTCAGAGCACTCTCTGTAGGCAAGCTCTCCTCTTTCAGGGAATGTGAACATATATCTGGCGTTCAGACTTGCCTCCTGGCAGAAGATGAAGGCCTGAAACAGTGCCTGTCCCAGAAGCTGTTAGCTTCTGTAGTCCACACGCTCACCTGTGCAGACTAGTCTCAGAGGGATCCGGGAACCAAGATGTCTCCTGCAGATGCTCTGGCAATATCTTCCTGGGGTGGTCAGACACCTCTCCTCTGGCAGGGAAGGTGC
The DNA here is from genome assembly GCF_000001635.26 of Mus musculus. Lineage (NCBI taxonomy): Eukaryota > Metazoa > Chordata > Mammalia > Rodentia > Muridae > Mus > Mus musculus. The sequence continues at coordinate 50,172,155 of NC_000074.6, read as the reverse complement.
CCAGATGTCTGCACTGACTATTTTTGGTGGAATCTGGGAACCAAGATCATATTAACATATTTTTAAGATCATTATTTTATACCTTGCAAGCACTGTACATTTTAATTATTTTCTTGCCTTCCCTACAGGTTAAAGTATTTTTCTATGTAAGTAAAGTAGTATCCTATCCAAGATAGTCAGGAAATATTACTGCCAGAACAGGTATATGAACATGGACAAGATGGTACTTGGGAAATTTCCAGCAACTCGTTATGACTTTGCTACATTTAACAAATGTCAAAAGACTAGGAAGAATATGCTAAGTATGCTAAAACTACGTTGAAATTCTATATTATGGCTATCATCATGGCCATCATGAAGTGATCAAATGACAATAGGTGACAGTAATGACTGATTCAGTCACTGTGGAAATCAGGGTGGGGGAATCTCAAGCATAAAAGTCAAAGTATTATATGGCAGTATTCTGATCTACTATAGTGACACTGTGCTGTGATTGAGTAAATATTTTAAGGAGGTAACACACAAAAGTAAAAAAAAAAATAATGCAGTTATGATTTCCTGCCAAAATGAGGGGGGCACAAAATCCACTGATTCAAAATTTAAGCATGGGTGTGAGCAATGACTGAGGCCCACACACTTGGCATAAGAGCTTTTATATTTGATTGCTACTGATGGAGGAAGTTTATCTCCTTTGAGACATGACCACTGGCAGGTTTCCCATGACCCCTTGGATGACTCTATTCCCATATGAGTATGAGCATCATCCTCTGTGTCCTGGCTGACCTGCGAATGCACCTCCCAGCTTATTGTGTCTTCATTGTATCCTTCTTTTCTTCATTGACATAGGCTTCTACACACTGATTTTTTTTTAACACAGAAAGAATGTTTTAGTAGTCTTATACTTTTAACCTCTACATAACATGTAGTAAAGCATAAACAAAAGCCAATACTGATTTTCTTATTTTTTATCCAATGGTAATAACATAACACACCTAAAGGCATTACATACACACACACACACACACACACACACACACACTCACACACACACAACACACACACACACACACACACAGAGAGAGAGAGAGAGAGAGAGAGAGAGAGAGAGAGAGAGAAAGTAATAATCATAATTAAATATAGTACTTTCTTGTAAATGCAGTTGGGTAAGTGCTACCAATAGATCAATAACTTAAGAAAACTCTATTGGTTTAAAAAATGTTAGTATGAGTGCATTGAACTCTGACTTTGGAAATTTTAATAATCTTAAATCATTATAACGTAAAATTTGAGTGTCATCTAAAACTATTCCCAATTTTTCTTAATATCATGACATATAGCAAAACTACAAAACCAAACTTTGCAACTTAATAAAATATAATTCAATCTAAATTACTTTTATAACTAATAGGTCTTTGAGGAGTTAGGATTTTTATTATCATCATTCCATTCATAACAATTTTTCAATTATTCTATAAGCCCCCATCCTACATGTCAGAGGTTCTAGTCTGGCCCAATGGTGATAATGCTAACAGTCATTCCTTAAAAATATTGTGTGGATTTTATAGATTTAGGCAATGTGATTAATTTTCTTTTGTCTGGAGAACAATAGAAAATAGCTGTAATTCTGATTTGAATGAATGACTTTATTAAGCATGTAACAAGCAAGTGTAAGGGAACAAAGAATGAGTAGCATGTATTATAGCATCATCAACACAGGGCCTTCCAAGATCCAGCAGAGATGATGGGTAATCATATTGAGTAAGTAAAGGTGAGAAAATTAAAATATGGCTTACATCATCAAGCAGCAATAGTGGAAAATCCCACCCAGGCAGCCAGCTGAGGTTCCTCATTGACAGTTCTGGCAAGACATGAGCACTCCTTTTGGAAGAGGCTTCCAAGTAAAAGATCAAACAGAAAGTAACAGATAGACAGTGAACCATCATCAAAGCTGTGTCTTTATAACATCCATCAGAGAGAACAAAATCACTGGAGCAGTCATGATTGAATGTCTGAGTGAGAGATGTCTGGATAGAGTGTCCCTGCTTCTTAAGCATGAGCTTCCTGCTTCTCTTTCCCACAGAAGCACCTCCATACCACAGTATGAACAATACTAGCCTGGGATGCAAATCATTTGCCTTATAGCTGTACTAGGTGGTACAATATTTTAATTAATTACTTCTTCAAGGTATAAAGAAGAGGAATCAGGGCTCGCCATGACAAGGAATTTCTTGGGACATGATATAAACATGCTCAGTCTGAGGACAGGGGCCCATTAGCTTTCATAACCTGCTCTCAAATATCATAAACAGCACCTGACCATTTATTAATACAATTTATGTTGCAATGGTCTATGCTAATCCTGGGTATTTACATAGAGATATTTACATATTCAGGTTTAGGTCTGTCCTATTAACAATAGAAAAGGAATAGAACTGCGGTTGATGAACATGTATAAAGGAATAAATGAAAGACAAACAACATCATCAAACTAGAACAGGTCTCCTCCTGAGCCGAGAGAAAAAGAGTTTAAGGAAGGGATGCAGAAGGGTAATAGTATAATGGACATAATATAAAAATAGAAAACATCACTGGAGTGGAAGAGAAGAAGCAGATAGGAGAGTAAGGAGACCAGGGAAGGAGCAGAAGAAGAGTATCAGCCCAAATAATTTTGGAATGAAAATGATGTAAGGAAAGTTTATATTTTGTATACTAATTTTCAGGTAATCATAGTAAAAATATAGGGTCTATATATAAGTATTAGTTTGCCCATAGTGCCTTTAAATAGCTTGGGAGGAAAGCAAAGACTACACAGATATGACATGTTCTGGTTCACTAAGTTCATCTTATACAGCCTTGAGAGTATATAGTTTGAGAATCCAGACTTAGAACTATAATAGAAAAATGACACTGTAGTGTTAAGTTCCATCATTCTTTCACTAAAGAAACCCTGCCACATGAACATGAGGGACAAAAACCAAATGCATCAATGTCATTGGCTCCCAGATAAAAACTACTGGAGTAAATTGGTTGTTTTAAGTGAAATGTGGATACATCAAAAATAATATTTAATAAAAAACAAAGCAGCAGTAACAAAATAGCAGTGTATGTTAAATTATACACCCTAATAGACAAAGAAAATAATCTATAACTCTGAATAACAGAACATCACACATATGTATTGCCAAGACTGGTCCACACTGATAGCAATTAACAATGATAATGAAAACAATTTGGACACATCAGTTATAGTTCAAGAAGACAGAAAGTCAGGTTCTGGTTGCTTGGTACAACCATGATAATGGTCTGAAGACTTTGGAACAAGAAATGCCAAACCAGTGTCATTCCTCAAATCTGCATAACTTGATGAGTTTATACAGAGCCTTCCTATCCCTTCAGGAGGAGGAAAAGCCATTTGGAAACATTTCATGGAAGAGTAACACAAACAATTAAGGTGTAATATGGCTAAATGACAGTTTAAAAACATTTAGAAGTCTTAATTGAAAAGAGAGAAGCACTGGCACTGGCTGGAGGTGGTGGAAAGCCACTTAGATTAATGTGAGTAAAGCAAGAGATAATGACCTGAAATTAAATAAATCACACTGACCCCCAAGTTCGTCGATCATCAAACATATACCCACGGCAGTTGTAAAAATTCACTGCTACTCCACAGGGTTTATATATATATATAGCTAAATGTTCTAAGGGAACACTCTTATGCTGTAAAATACAACATAGAAGCATTGTCATTCTTAAAAGTTATTTTCTTTAATAGTTCGTCAGTAAATGAAGCCAAGTCATCAGGATGAGAGTTTTAAATGCTCCAGAAATTAGTTGTGCTTACAACCCAAGGCAAAAGTGTGCCTCAAATCATCCATTTCCAAAAGAAAGAAATCAAAGCAAAACAAGATACCGAACAGATGGGGAAAAAAGATCACACAATGAACGTTTTAAATTTGCAGTTTCTAGTGCTTCTCATTAACTTTATCTGGTTCCTTAATTTTATTTAGAGATTTGTATGTGACTGATGAGATTGAGAGACAGGAGTCAAACAAGCAAGTCTAAAATACCCTGCAGAGGTACCGAAATCTCTGCTCTCTGACTTTGTGCATGAGTTCTTTGTAATGAACACCAAGAACATGTTGCACATCAACAAAAATATCTATATTACTACAGGTATATGTGTTTCTCAGTAAAGCTATTTTGTTTGTGATTTACTTGCGTTGCTTGTGTTCTCTCCAGTAAAGCGTTAGCTCACATCTCCATGTGCTAACTACCTCCATGTTGTCATTTCATAAAGTTCAGCAGCCAAATTTCCACTCTGTGGGATAGGAGGTTGGTGGCATGGAACACATATTTCTGAGATCTTTTATACTGATTAGCCTAGAAGCAATGTTAGTGTTATACCACAATTTAGTTCTCTCTCTATAAAAATTTGGGTTCAGACCTTCTCCTGACTCCAAATCTCAGGACTAACAGGGGCAGCTCCCAAACGACTCTACCTTCCACCTTTCCAGTTACCCTGCTCCCAACCTCTGGCATTCCTTTAACTTTTAAAGACCTTAAATAGTCAGACTCAGGATCATGGCTTGACTCAGAAAATAATATCGGGAAAACCCAGCATGAAAAAGTGTGGAAGCTTATCAAAAGGCATTTCTGATACTGGGCTTGAGCATGAGGGTTGAAGGGGAAAAAAGGTTCTTGGGGACAAAAATGGATCTAGAAGCTTGGTTTGAGCTTCTTTGAAATCTATACATTTATTGGCTTTAGAATGGCCACTTACAGGATTGTGTGGCTTCTGAAACAATGTCAAAGAATGAGACAAAACCTATGTGAGATGACAATGTAGCTCCTAAGGGCACCTGCCAAGATTACAACTAAAATTCTAGATCACAGAGAGTATAGAAAGTAGCATATCTTTATTTTAAACAAAGTGAATTGCCTTGTTTCACTTGTTTTAAGTCCCATAAAATACGAGAAGAAAGCATGAGGCTCTACTAAGGTACCTAGACACTGAGGTCTTCAATATGGGACATTAATTAGCTATGTATGAAAAGAGTGTTATCTACATTAACAACTTTCACAGCAAATGTTAACTGCATGGGGAATTCTTGCATCTGAGCTGGCAAGAGACTCAAACAGACTCTCTCAGAAGGGCTTCCTTCCCATCCTACAGCTTTCTCATTTTTTCCTTTCTATCCCATCTCACAGCCTAACTTCTTTGTTCTGCTCCTCAGAAGTTCTGCAGTTATCAGGCCCTCTCAGATACACACAGAGAAAAAGTTTCTATATTTCCTATTTCCCAATTCACAAATATGAGCAAATCAATAAAAATCATTCAAAGGTTAGAAGAATGGGAGAGTTATAAAGACAAGGATTAAACACACACACACATACACACACACACACACACACACACACAGGCACACACACAAAGTCAAAAATTGACTTCAATGCAATTTTACAACAATTCACAGAGAAATAATCCAATGTAAATTAATATTATCAGGGCAGTAATTCATTCTTCAAACAAGAAGAGGCATTCATTTGAAGTAGCTTCATTGAGTAAAAGTGAAGAGCCAACTTTTGTCTATTAATTTCAACAAAGACCTAGCAGAATGGCCACAGAAAAGAATGATGACAAGCGGGGCGTGGTGGCACATGCCTTTAATCCCAGCACTCGGGAGGCAGAGGCAGGTGGATTTCTGAGTTCGAGGCCAGCCTGGTCTACAAAATGAGTTCCAGGACAGCCAGGGCTACACAGAGAAACCCTGTCTCAAAAAAAAAAAAAATGATGACAAGAAGAGCCTTTGTACCATCAGCACGGTGGTAGCTAGGGAATGTCCCATCTCCACTCACAAACTGTCTAATGGGCGCAATTGAAGACACCATTTTTATAGTAAATTTGTGTGTTTCTTTGGGCATTCTGAGGGGCATGAACTCTGAAACCCATTAGACCACAAACATCAGTGCCTTATTTATCATAGGAAACCCACAATATATAATAATTAATGTAAATGAATGAAAAAGCTAGCTAAGTGATGGGAAGGAGACAGCTGAAGGGAAGGAGCGTGGGTGCCTCTGGGAAACAGAACTGAGAGGAACAAGGACCCTTCAGGGAGCATTTTTTCCCATTATACTTCTGTACTACCACTATTAAAATGACTGTGTGTTATAGTATGTTAGAAATTTAAAATTATTCATTCCGTATAAAATTTTTAAAAGACAAAATCTTAACTATTACAAACTCGTGTAGTCTTCCAATGAGGTCCTATCTTAAAAATCAGCTTCATAACATATTCCAAAAAATGTCACCTGCACTTATATCTAAATGCAAATAGCACTTGATGAATCTTGAGAAGTGTTTATATATTTGTGAAATTATATATCTGCTTAGTAATATGAAATCTATACATTAATAGCATCTGTTAACGCAGCCATAATAATTTGGAACAGAATTTCTGAAAAAAATTGTTGTCTTCCTTTGCTTTAGTAGTAAGAGGCTATTTCTTAATCTTCAAACAAACCATTTCATAAGCATTTACTGAGGGAATAGTGTAGGTTTATGCCGCTATATCACCTTCCAAGAAACCATGTCTTTTCTTTTCTCTTTATGCTTTGTTTGTCTGAAACTTTTATTCCTGCCCACTAGTTCCAAGTTTCATAATGGTGATGTTCAGACTAATCCAAAGGGCAATTTACACTTAACCTTTCTTAACAGAATTCCCTGAGTGGGTTGTCTGAGAAGTGCATTTACAATTCGTACTACAGACAACAGACTACAGCTTGTCTCTGAAATTGGCCTTATGAATTGTAACCACAGGAGGAGACAGGAAAGGTTTTACATTCATTGCATCTTGGCAAAAGGATTCTAGCTCCGGCAGCTTTCCCTGGAGTCCAGTCAAATAGAATCAGGGGTGAGGAAATTGCTGGCCTTTTTTACTGAGCTGCCACAGGCCTCATGCAAAGAGGCCCTTTGCTGAGGAAGGGCCAGAAATGACTTTAAAGTTCTGATCTATAAAGAAGTCTCTCTCTGCATTTGCCAATATTCCTTGCTCTCTCTGTCTCTGTTTCCCTTCATTTTATCTGTGTATATATGGCATGAGACACTGGCAGGCTGTATTGACAGACCATGTGACCTGAGTAAGTAGCTCCTCAAACTGCTGGGCTGGCTGGTAGCATCCTTGGGATGTTGTTCTCTAGATGCCCCCTAATGGACATCTTAGAGAAGCACTGACATCCTAATGTGAGATGGCTTTGTCTGTTTCTCAGAGGAATTGTTGCTTGATTCAGAATGAAACAGAGAAAGCAAATGAATCTATCAGTTCCTGAGGCAATTACAGGCACATAATAAACATTTAATGGAGTCAAGCATAAATACAGCTGGGATAGTCCTTGGAAGCCACACAAAACAAATGTTAAATAAAACATGATACTTAGAGGTATTAGGCCATTAACTTCTTTGGATGACTAATGGAGAATTATTTCTCTATCAATAGCAAAGCATGATCTTAATTCTTAGGAAAGTTATAAATACAAAGACCAAACTTCATCCAATAAGTATTTCACCTGGGAAGTATTTTATGCCACTTCATAAATATCTTCAGTAACTAACATTCCAAAAGTCTATGAGATTACTCATGTCAGACTATAATCTCAGCACATAGATATTACACATTATAAATTTAAAATTTATTGGTAATCATATTTCACACACACACACAAACACATGCACACACACACACAGGAGTATGAGTGTATATTTACAAGTCAGTGATTAAGATTTTATACCTAATTTAAAGAGCAAAGATATTTTTCTAGGAAAATTGAAAGCAGAAAATCACATTCACTTTATACCAGCATAGATAAGTAAACACATGTGAACCTGTATCAGAGTGTCTTAGACTTAGAGACTTATACTAGGTGCTCATCAAACTTATTATTTCAAATGTATCTTAAACTCCAAAGAGATTTTCTGTTCATGTTCAGTAGTAACTAGGGATATGATTTGGTCAGTTTACATGTATCTAGTCAAGTAATGGAATGAATAATATTTTTCCCAAAATATCATCACTGCTTTTAGAAAGATAACATGAAGAACAATGGAAATTGAAATATTTTCATGGAAGAAAATTAATTATATTCACTCCCATGCATAGTGGAAGTACAACGTTTTGGTGAAATAAAGATGCTAATCTGGGAATTTCTTCAGTGTTTCATTTATTTGAGTTACTCAATATAAATTCTTTCTCTCCATTGTTTGGTCTTCAGCAATCACATATATGTGTGTGTGTCTATATATGTTTAATTTCATGTCATAAATATCATTAGTGAGATACATGTATATCTGAAGCAATATCTTATTAATTCTTGACTTAATTGTCTTTCCTGAAATTCCAATTTACCTGTATATTTATTTACTCAACATTTTTATATTTTACATATAAATGCCTTACATATATCTCTCACTTAGTTCCAAACTTCCATTTTCAGACATAGATGTTCAAAGGCATGAAAAAGTTGCCAGCCATAAAACTATGGGAAAAAAAAAATCTCATTTGTAACAGAAAAGGATTTGCCGGGGGTGGGGGTGGGGTTGCCAAGAAAGGTAAGAGAGGAAAAGAAGAGGGATGATTATAAATTGCCCATCCTGGATGAACTTGGAGAGAGAATGTGCTAGAATCAAGTCCTCCTGTTTCCATTTGTTAGTGAAGATAAATAATCCTTCTCCCATGTCCTCACGTTCAGAATAGGTTTAATTTAGAAGTGCAATCATTAGTGACCATGTAATAATTATCTTCACATGGATATTATAATAGGTTTTATATATTATACATTGGATGTTAGCGTTTTAAAGTACTATTAACTGTATATAGGTGGAGAACAATTGATATAGCATTAAATTAGCATTAGCATTAACTATGTACAAAGGTAAATATATAAAACATCAAAAAAATTCTTTCTAGTCTCTAAAATAATGGGTTGAGTAACCTCACCATTTGAGCAGAGATTCAAAGGCAAGAGGTTTACATTTTCTTGCTTATCATATTTGGTGATCTAATCTGATAACTCCTTCCAAATATAACCCTTCTCCTCACACGTACCTAAAGTACTTAGTCCATGTCTCTCAACCTGACCAGTTGAGCTCTATCAGAAAGCATATTACCTTTTGCTTCTCATGAAACTGAGCCAGACAATATAATCTCCAGTGAGCAAAGGTATAGGGAATAATATATTGAGTTTCCTAAAACAATTAAAACATCCAATCTCACAGAGAGAAATGCCATTGCTTTTTCTATATCTGGGAAACAGAATGAATGTCAGGGTTGAGCCCCTTAGTACTAGGCAGTTGTTTAGGTATGGATATTGTTAAACTCTGTTTTAAAAAATGCCATCTTCAATTTTTGATGGAACATACTCCTCCACCTAGGCAAAGACAATTATCTCTCAACATTTGCCTGCAGGATTGTGACCCGTAATGTCTTTAGCAGGCTCATAACTTCTAGGCAATGAAATAGGACGGTATTCCTGAAATCTCTTAACAGATGCACTGCTTGAGGGGAGGGCACAATGATACCGTTTGAGAACTGTCAGCAGTGAACGCTGCTAGCTTGTAAATTATTCCAAGTGCATTAAGATAAAGGAATGACACCTTTGTTAGCTAATGTGTTTCACCTGCAAAAATAACAGTTGCAGCCTCAATAAATTTGAGCCGGCAGGGAAAAACAAGTTTGATTTCTCCCAGTTTCCTGTATACTATTTACACAATTTGGTTAGCATTCTCCCTAGGAAATGCAGCTAGTTGGGGTAAATTAGCATAGCTCAGTCATTTGTTCTTCACATCCCCTCATTGAGCTGAATCGATTTCATACTGTGACTTCTTCCATGTTTCTTCTTAAATAAGACTATTTATACCTGAGAAAAATACATATACCTTTTTAAAATGAAGGGAAGTGGAGAGGAACAGTTGCTAATGCAATCAACTTTTCCAACCATTTAACTACTTTTTCTTGATGATGAAATGCTTCCGTGTTTTTCTTTCCTCCCCTTGGAGGCAGATTAGCATATTCTACTATGGATATTTTCATACTCTAGGTGTTCTGAGACAACTCTTCCAAGTGGCACCTACAATTCAGATGTTAAGGATTTCAGCTTTTGGATACCTTCTCTGATTTCACGATGAGTTCATAAGTTAAATCGCTTTGATATGAAGCTATGTCCTACTGGGCCTGGTGAGTACCTGCAATGCTGGTGTAGGAAGCAGACACAGAAGAAATCACTGGTCACCACATCTAGCTAAAATAGTGAACAACAGAGCGGGGGGGGGGGGAGGGGAAGAGAGAGGGGAAGAGGGAGAGGGAGAAAGGGAGGAGAGGGAGAGGGAGGGGGAAAGGAGAAGGGAAGAGAGGGAGAGGGAGAGAGAGAGAGAGAAGGAGAGAGAGAGAGAGAGACAGAGAATATGTTTCAATGGTGAAGGGCAATGGCAAAAAACACCAATGTCCTCTGACCTCTGTGCACATAGAGGTTCATGTATGCAAACTTGTATACACACACACACACACACACACACACACACATAAAGCATTGTATAAAGAGAAAAAATAATTGGGTCCAATCCAGGAAAAAACATCTAGTTATTACACTAGTCTTGGTTGTTTTGGTGATATCAGGTTAACTTTGAAGGTTGTCCATTCCAACTGGCCTTCAGGGAATTTCCTTGATCGTAACTTTAATCATGTGATGAGGTTGGGACAATTGAAAACATCATGAAAGTCTCAGAGTAGGCCAATGTTGAATTGGGGGAGTAATTAGTCAAGCTTGTTAAAACAGCCCTTCTTAGCAGCAGTGATCAGATACACTGCTATATTCTCAGGGCCTACTCCAACATATTGTAACATTCACTTCTTGTTTCTGGAAATCTGTCCCCCGCAGCTTTACAACTTCCTGTCATGTGGCTGTTACAACTCCATCTGTTTCGCCAGCCCACTCTAGGATTTTTCTTAATTTAAATGACTGACTTCTGGGTTGTGAATTATCTGCAAAAGAACCTATGGATACCTTGGGATCTGTCCTTTTCACCCTTTTACCCTCAGCCATAATTATCCCGGGTCCACAGATGACTGAGTCTCTGTTGCAGACCTACAATTATGTGCCAGGCAGGAATAGGAAAACATTGCCTGGATCCGCAATCTATATTTTGCTATGATACAAACAAACTCAGTCTTTTTTTTTTTTTTTCTCCTTTCTGTTGAGAAGATGAAAACTAGAAGGACTGATTATTTTCCACCTTAGATTTGGGCTTAGAAAGTGAAGCATCTCTCATTTCTAGCAACAGGCATGGATTTTGAAACTGTCATCCCCTCCTGTCAGCCAAGCACGCACGGGATACCCAGACAGCAGGGAGAGATAACTGGGATTCTGGGAATCCAAGCGATCGGCTTCGAGTAGTGGAAGCACTATCGTGCCTCATTAAATGGTCTTCTCCTTTCCTTTGGGTTTCATCCAGGACTGCAGAGGCATCCTGGCTGTATAGCATCACTCTTCTGCTTGTGCCTGGTGTAAACAGATCCGACCTTGATATACATGTGCACTCTTTGCCTGAACCTCTTCATTTCTGAAGTGGTTGCAGCTGTTCCCAATGCTGCTACAAAATACCTTTTAACCAAGAGGACTGCAGCTTCCCTGATGTAAGCCACTGCGGATGGATGTGTGCTTCATCAGCTGTGCTCTGACACTGTAGAAATAGAAACTCAAAAGGAAATGCCTCTTCCCTTTGATTCTATTATAGAGTGCTGTACCAACTCACAGCTGGAAACAAATTAAAGTTGCTTTTTTTCTGATAATACAAGGAAAGTGGTTTCTGGGGAAAGGTCCTATTGTAATCATTTAGGATGTTTTCCCTTGCAGGAATACGTGTCTGCCTTGGCTAAATTAGATTGGTTTGCATTTAAATGTTGATTATTAAGAGAGTTCTTACATGACTGAAGTTTTGCAAGGTGATATATTTGGGCATTTATATGTCTTTGCCACCTGGTAGGTCCTGCTTCATGTAATTATCGTTCTGCCTTTCCTTTTCTCCCAAATTGTGGGAATATTTCACAATCAAAATGCTAGCCCATTTATTTTAATAATTATTGTTGTTTATATTAAAATATCAGGGCTTTTTTTCTGTACTTCTGCATGCATTTTTCCTTTTGGGAAAAAAAAACAGCTTTTTTCATCTCTCGAATGTCAAGTTTCTTTCTCTAACTTTAAAAATTATCTGTGAATCTCTCTCCACGTATGCCTGAAATACAATCAGGTAAGGCAAACACTTCCCACACCCAAGGGAACTGAAGGCCTTTCCATCTGATGGGTACGTCTGTGAGGCATTTTCTCTTCTTTAAATTAGAACAAAACTCTAAAACTGAGCCTCAAGACATCGCCCTTGGCTACCTTTATTAGTTTAAGCACCTTGCTGACATTTGATAACACCACACACAAACAGAGAGCCTTGTGCATCCTTTATTCCTGTCTTGCATTTGCCCTTTTGCTAATGGCTTTAATTTTTGCTCCTCTCGAAAGGATCACTTGAATTACAAAGTACAGAGGCCAAGTCATTTCTCCCTTGTTTTTCCTAGTGAAGTCACAATAAGAGAGAACTGATTAAGGAAGCAACTCGGAATTTTAAAAACATTTTTTTTAACGCAACACACATTATGTTATACAACCAAATCAACCCTGAGCTTGGACTACAATTCTCAAAATCACCATAAACTTACTCCAACAATTTTTGTTTTCAACCAATGAGCATAGGCAATAGCTGAGGAAGCTAAGGAATTACAACTGCAAATTATGCCAGCCTGGTATAGTTTGAATTCACGGGACCTTGAAAAAAATAGTAAGTATTATAAGGAGCATCCTGACATTCTTTTTTTCTTTTTTAATTAAAATCAGATGAGGAAGTTCTCATTGAAAGTGTGTTTTTCTTGTGTCAGAAGAAATATATATGAAATCAAGGATGTCACCTTGAGGTCCAGAATTATCTCTATAAATGTGTGTCACCTACCCCTTGTCTTTCTGGCCACATTTCTTATCACCTTGGCAAACCCAGGGTGTCTGCCTTCAACTTGTCAGTTTCCCACATTGCTACTACACTTTTTCAATTTCAAGATGTATATGCTTGTCTTAGGGTTTCCATTGCTGGCAGGAGCCACTGTGACCACAAAAACTGCTATAAAGGAAAGTATTTAAATGGGGAATGCTTACATTCCACCGGTTTTGTCCATTTTCAACATGGTGTGCAGACAGATATGTTATTGGACGGGTAGCTGAAGATTTTACATCCAGGTCCAAAGGCAGCAGGAAGAGAGGAAGATACTGGGCCCAGCTTCACCTTCTGAAACCACAAAGCCCACTCCCTGTGATACACTTCCTCCAACAAAGCCATACCTACTTCAGTAAGGCCACACCTCCAATAATGCCACTCCCTATGAGTCTATGGGGTCTATTTTCAGTGAAACCACCAAAATACCCAAATACCAATTATATATCCTTGAGTATTCATTCCCTTAGGAAAGTTTCAAAGTCATATAGAACATACAAGAAAAGTATTTGTATGCTTTTCTGCTGTTGAAAATTTAGTTCTCAGAAATGGATTTAAAAATTGAACAATTCTCAGAGGGCATAGGTAAAATTTACCTGTATTATATGTTACACATACAAGTAACATACTTGATGTTTTAGGTGATCAATTGATTCCAAGACTGACACTTTATATTTCAGATGTTGTGGTAGGATTAATTGTTTATTAGGTATCCATAGGTAGTTTGTGCATCTGTTAGTTCTTTTCTAGAGTTTTTGTCTGAACATTTTTGCTCCTCTCATGCCCTGAGAATGTTCTTTTTCAAATGGGTCCATTATCTGAAGTTTGATATTTGTACCTTAAGGAATCATGAATTGAGATCTCAGCAATTTCATAAGAAAGAAAAAAAAAAAAAAGGAAGGGGGGAGACTCACTGACATTTTGTTAACTTTCTATTAATTCATTTAAAAGCAAAATTAGTCTTAAAGTAACAAATTATATGCAGAAACCAAATTCTCTTCGTGTGTTGATTTTAGTTTTGAGTTATATATATTCCACTCAGCCAGCAATAGACATATGTTATGCCACTTAACAGCTTAGAAGAATGATTGCTGGCCACGACTAGAGTTCATATCTCATTATTCTTTGACTCTAGTTTCAAACACGGCCATGTTAAAAATTCCTGCTTGATGGTTGATCACTGACCCAATGAAGTGAGTTGTTGAAATATCATAGCAGTTTATAGAAGCCACGTGGATGACTCGTGATGTGAGTGATTACATGCAACATCCTTGCTGACAATGCCAGACAGGGGGCCAATGGTTAATGGTCCATGGAGATTTAAATACTCATATCCCCAAAGGTCCATTTTGTAGGGCAAATATGATGCCCAGTAACGGAGCTTGCAACTCCATTGCCTCTCCAGTGTGGCTAGAAATAGGCTTGCATTATTATTTCTAGCTTCATATATTCCAGACTGTTTTGATTTCTCAGTTTTGCCCAAATATGTGTTTGTGAGATAATGACTTAAATACTGTCATTTTTATATTATGTAAATATAGCCTTATACTTCCTTCACCCAACATCTCTAAGTAGAGGAGGGTCTGAAGCAGAGCACTACTGTCTTAATTAATAAATTTATTAATCTTACATCCAGAGATTTAATATACAGTGATATGAACATAACCACAATTTAAAAAGTATACTTAAGGCCAGTATCTTCTAGAAAAACCTGCAGCAGTCACAATACCTATTATTAATATTATTATTAATTAATATATACTTGTCATAATTTAGATGTTAAGGACCTTTCAGTTATAATGTTAAGTATGAGATATAGGTTTTCCTCTTAACCCTTTTTCTGCCCCTTCTTTAAAACATTTGTATACAGGGGAATCATATGACAACTGGAAGTATTAAAATTCCCTTCAGGTGGAAACAAATGGATGCAAACTAAAATGATGAATTTTGGGGAGTGTGAAACTGATGTGGGGGCATATACACAAAGTGCTAAAGTTTATTTTACACAGGCGACTTTGAGGATCTAACATACTGGAAGGAAAAACATTAAACTTGCATGCAAGTATATCAAATAGCTGAACATGGTGGCATGTGTTGGGAATAAAGGAGATTTGGGTAATAAATTAGATTGTCTGAGATACTGTGTCATTGGCTTATTCACCTAGAATTCCCTGAGAGGAATCTTGTGAGTTATGCCTGAGTGATGAGACTTGGGGAAATATTGTGAGAAAAATATCATGCCTCAGGTTTTCACTGTTCTAACAAATGACTGAGATAATCAGTCTATAAAGGCACATGATTTACCTTGCTGTACGGTTGGGAAGGTTTTATTTCATGGTCATTTGTTCTAGTTGCTCTTTGTCTATGTTAAGTCAGCAACATGATGGAAGCTGTTGTCAGAACCAGCCACTAATCTCATAGTAGGAAGCAAAGCACAGCAAAGAAGACACTGGGCTACCACTCTCCCCTTTGAGGCACAGCTCTGCTCATATAAAATAACCATATATCTTAAAATACTTCATTGCATCCTAAGAATGAGAGTCTGATTAAAAGCATTGACCATATCTGCCTTTGAAAAGTTTCAACTTTGAGCTATGGTGGCTTCTACAAGTGTTAATAAAGCAAGTTTGGCAGCCCTGGGTAAGAAAGGGTAAGATTGGAGAGTTTATAGAGGGGTTACAAGTACCAAAAAGGCATTCTAAAGGAAGAAATTAGCCACTAGAGAGAGTCCAATTCTAACATGCATCAAATAGTGTGTGTGGACTATACATCCCAACTGCTTCCATTTGGCAAAGCTAGTGTATGTAAAAGATCTAGCTCAAATTTGGGCTTAGTCACAAGTCATAACCCTGCTGATAGCTAGCATTGCACTGTGAAGAGAATAATTTTCTACTTCAGACTTACACCTGTAAGATAAGACATTACACAAATGGTCTCTAAAATATATTAAACTAAAAATATTCTCTATTTTCAATATCTCCAAAGTATTCTCAATTTTGTTTTGGAGATATGGTCTTACCATCAATTCCAGTCTGGCATTAAACTTGATTGTCATTCTGCCTCAGTTTCCTGAGTGCTAGTATTATGGACATTTAACACAATGTTTGGTTCTTCGTGTGTGTTGACAAAGAGACATATTGAATACATCTTCCTTTTATTTTATGAACTTCGAAAAGAACTGATAAATATCAGTCTTGTTTATATTTATATATTTAAAAGAGGAACCAACAAGCATATGAATATCAATTATCCAGTGGCATGTTCAAAGTTCAATAGAGAGATTCCATTTGTGTATCTACTTACTCCCAATATTTAGTCGGAATCACCCTCCAGAGGATTAATCACTCAGCTAAGGTTTAAAATAGCTATAAATGTGCCTGCCATATAAAAATAAAATTAATTTTGATTCATGTAATGGCTTATAAGCAAATATAATTTACTTTAGAATTTTATTGTGGCAAGTCATAACATGAAGACATAAAAAGGGCAACTGTAGATTTTCCAATAAATTGAGACTGACTTTGTTGCCATAAAAATACAGAGCTGTGTATTCATTTACTGAGAAAAATATAGTTAACAGAACATCAGAATTTCGTTTCTGCTAACATTGATGATTTTAATTGATTCCAGGGTTTATTGAAATAATTAGGTAAATTTTCTCAGAAGCAGGTGGTTGGCTTTGATAAACATAAAGGCATTTGTTTAGGATATTCTTGGATGTATTGCTCTTGAAGTTGAGTCCCCATTATACGATTTATCTGTAGATATTATCCTAACAATATCAAACGTGACTGAAACTGAGAGAAGGCTTTCTTTGTTTTATACTTGAATTTTATTTTGTCATTTGTTCTTATTAGCAACCATTAAGCAATTTAATAATTATAAGCTCTATTAACATTTTAATGAGTCTAGTGGCCATTGCTAAATGTAATTAAATTAGTTTTATTTTATGACAGTTTGAAGCTGTGATTAAATTAATAGTTGTTGTGCTTAGAAGAATAAAACCATGAAGAGACTGCTATTCACCAAACAGAAGCAAAAAGGAAGTTGAACATTGAATTAATACACAAGATAAACCTTGAATCACTAAGTTTGTAATAATCTAGGGATAATTGCAAAATTTTACATATACATCTTTTTTCAGCTAAACATTGAGAAAAGTAAAAATAAATAGGGTCTTCAGGTCCTGTCTCTCCATTTGTACCTACAGGCTATAGCCTAGTGAGATGGAGGGAAAATACTGATGAGCTAGTGACTTTGGAGTAGATACCTAAGTTGATATGGAATTATCTGATACTGAAAAGCATCTTAAAGTATTCCTGATCTAAAACATTTTATTTTACTCTAGAAATACTGTATTTGTTTTAATTTAACAATTATATAAACCCAGATTAAAAGTTTTTAAAAAACAAGTAAACAGTAATTTCATTTCTTTTTGTGGCATTTACTACTCAAATTGAGGTGCGTGAAAGGCTTTATAGTTTGTTGTGATTTCAACCTTCCCCTGAATCTTTTGGGTTAGGCAGTATGTGAATTGGAAGGTGATGATATCATTCCATATTCAATGTGCCAGTTCTTGGTCTTGAACAAAACTGAGAGTTTGCTCCGTATTGATACTGCTGTAAGACGAATTCTGAAATGCTCTCAAGAGCAAAATAAGATAGTTTATTTCCTGATGGATTGCCTTCCATGAGAATGCAATTAAGCATTGTACTGGGGAGTAATTTGTGTGGCATGTACTGCACGCGTATGCTGATGGGAAACGTGTGATTTTGTTGTAATTGTTAGAGTCTATTAATTGTATTGCATTATGCTAATATTTCCCAAATAAGTTTATCAAGTAGTTTTATACCATGTGACGGTATGCCATCAGCCATCCCTGATACTTTCTTTACGTTTTCAAAAGCCATTGAAATACTTTATTTTTAAACGCCCACTTCCCATTCATTCAACTTTTGCAAGCAGGAAGGAATATGGGTGTGGTATGAAACTTGGCATTTTAAGTATGAAAGCAATATTAAGAAATAATGATATATTTTATTATATATATAAAATAAGACAATGGTTAAATAGTTAACCATTTTAATTATGTTTAATTATTTTAAATCTTAAATTCAATCTGTAGCCGTACTTAAAATTATACTATGTATATCAGAAATTTGTAATCACATGAAAATCTCTATTCTAATTATTTTTAAATCTTAAATCCAAACTGTATTCTTATTTAAAATCATACTACTATGTATATCAGGAATTTGTAATGGCATCTTTGATAAATATATGAACCATCGGGATGTAACTCAGTCAGTTTGTTTTGTTTAGCTATGTTGGTGTTTTTTGTTGTTTTCACATTTGTATTAAAATGTGAAAACTCAACTTATGTCACAAGGATATCAACACCAGGAGAGATTTTTTTTTATATATTATTGATGGATTTGTATTGAAAATGTAAATTTTCTACTTCAGGAACTTAGTAAAATGTATGTACCCAATGGGAGCTCACTTTGGCTCTCTCTGCCAATGAATAATCTACACTAGTCTATATATCATTCTCTACCTACTCTCTCTCTCTCTCTCTCTTTCTCTCTCTCAAGATTTATTTATGTGAGTACAGTGTTGCTGTTGAGAGAAGAGGGCATCAGATCTCATTACAGATGTCTGTGAGCCACCATGCGGTTGCTGGGAATTGAACTTAGGACCTCCTGAAGAGCAGTCAGTGCTCTTAACCTCTGAGCCATCTCCCTAGCCCAACCACATCTCTCTATAAATTAACAATGGTTTTTTCCATTCATTTAAGAAATATTTTGGAGGAAAGTATATTGAATTACAAGCATGCACACTTAAATTGAAGAATATAATCCTTGTCTACTTATTAAATCTATTTGAATACCTCTCAGACCTTTTTAAATTTGTTTTGATTCTTGACTCATCCTTAGTAAGCTCATTATCATCTTGGATATTTTTCAAGCTAGAAACTTGTGTGTCATAATGAGTCCTTTCTTTCAACTCCAATAGCAATCTGTTTTATGACTTGTCCAGAGGAAGTTATGAATGTAGGTACCATCCACATTTTAGAACATTTACCTTGGAATACTTCTTTTCTGATTAAATCTTTCTCAGTATCTTCTTTTTGTATGTACACGTAAATACTTCTTTAACTGAGAAATGACAGTGATAATAAGTCAGCAAAATGATTCTCCTTGAGTTGATCTTAGAGAATCAATGAGTATATTAGAATTAACAAAAACAAACAAACAAACAAACAAACAAAAATATAAAAATAACTTGATGATGATGGATAGCTCAAGAAAGCTGTATCATCAACAGGCTGACCAGAGCCATGGAATTATAATACTTTCCAGAAAACAGTCAATTTGTTCTCAGTATTAAAAAAAAATGCTAGGCTGGTGAGATGGCTCAGTGGATAAGAGCACCCGACTGCTCTTCCAAAGGTCTGGAGTTCAAATCCCAGCAATCACATGGTGACTCAAAACCATCCTTAATGAGATCTGACTCCCTCTTCTGGAGTGTCTGAAGGCTGCTACAGTGTACTTACATATAATAAATAAATAAATCTTTTTAAAAAAATGTTACTGACTTTCTGAGAAGAGTCTTGGTCATATCATAGTGTTCTGGTTCTCCTGTACAATATAGATTTCATGAACATCCTGAAATGTGTTTGTATCAACTTTCTGTGATTTTCACATGTCTCCATTAAGAAGAAAACATGGCAATCTGAAGGAAGTAGCTACATAACATAGCCACTGCATTTATTGACTCAATGTTAAAATGATTCAACGATTCTTGATGCAAATTTTTAAATGTACATTTTAAATCTCTTCCCATCTCGGTTGACACATCTGTGTCCATGAGCTACTGTCATCTATTACAGGTTCAATATCAGTAGCTTCCTAATGAATTGCCACAGCATGCATGTCTTATTACCCTCATTATCTAGTTAACAACATGGGCACCATCCACGTTTTAAAACATGTACCTTGGAATACTTTCTTTCTGATTAAATATTTCTCAATATCTTTTTATATGTACAATTAAATACTTTAAAATGCACTGCTTCTTTTCTTCTTGGTTAATAATGTTAGCGCCAGAAGGACAGAAACTTCATCTGTAAAATCACCATCAAATCTCTAAGAATACAAGTCAACCCCACCTACCCAACTACAGGAATTTGTGGTCACAGAACAGTATTATATTTTCAACACATGCAAGTCATATTCAAATTCTTATTTATCTACTTGTCCCACTAAAATAGATCTTTCATGCAGTCCAAAAATATAATTTTGATCAGCCTGGTACCTTGAGTATGTATTTCTGCCAAAAGAATAAAAATAAAAAATGAAAAAAGAATCAAAAGAAAAATAAAAGTCTCTCTGGCTTTTCAAACTTTATTGACTGAACAGGTATTTCAGCTGATGAAACAGGGAGTTGAGATTACACTGGTGAAATACATTTTTCTCCCTCTAAAAACTCATTCTGTTGACCTTTTTGTGTTTTCAAAGACATGTTAGTAAATATCATCTCTCGATGTATGTTCTTAAACCCACATATTTTAAATCCTAAGAGTCCATACTTTTAGGAAAACAATATTAAAAGATTAATACACTGTATTGATTGGCTCTGTCATGTGGGAGACATTGTTATTAGTGATTTCTTTCAACTTCTAATCTTTAAAAATGCTCTCTGACATAGGGTTCTATCACCTTCATTTAATAACTGAGAGGTGACAAAGGCAAAGTTTGCTGTATTTGTCTTCTTTTGTTCTGCCAGAAGTCTTCCAACTGTTAATCTAATCCAAGTCAGAACTCTAGAGCCTACATTGTTATTTACTAATAGTGATATCCAAGATAATAGTTTTTTAATAAAATAATTTATATAGAGAAATATATTGGGACTGTTTGCCTTCTAAAACTTACAAACATTCCTTGGGTGAAAATGCATTGTTATTTTCAATTGGAAATGATATTTTAATCTGATATACACAAATACTTAAAAAAGAAGTATCCAGATGACATTTTCAATATTAAACTTAAGTATGTATTTATGATCTAGTATAATGTCTTCCCCCCCCATTGGATATTTTATTTTCTCATGTAAATTAGACAAGTTCAAGTCTAGCAGTAAAAGTTTTATGTGACTACTTATTGACTTGGATTTATATTGACTTACAGTAATTATTTAGTGGCCAAAAGAGACAAAAATTAAATCTCATTCAATTAATTTCAGCAGCCTGAGCCAGTTTCTCTGTAGGGCTCTCCACTCATTGCTCGTAGCTGTGTTCAATGGTATTCTGTATGTAGTCAGACCATCAAGCTGAAGGTTATGCCCAGCAGACAGGTCCAAATGTACATTCGATACCATCATTATAAGCATGCTTGCTTCAGTGACACAGAGCAGATGAAAGTTCCACCTTGCCATTACCCAAGAGCCCTTAGGAAGATGGAAAAGGATGAATCAGTCGCTTGTTTGCAAAAACTATGACATTAATCATCAGACGTTGTGAATCACCAGACAGGTGTCATTTGTTTTTTAAACTTATGCGATGTTGTTTGGAGAGCAGCATAAATTTCCTGCTGCTCTTAACAGAGTCTCCACAGGTGCAGCAAATGGAAAGTGAATGTGTCAATTCTTGAAAATGTCAAAGATTAGCCAGTGCTGAGTTGCAGGGGTTTTCACCTTCCCACTTCATTACTGACTGCCAGAGCTACAAGTGGAGAGAGACAGAGGACAGAAAGACACCAGAGTGAACATCACATCTTGTCTGCAAGGGTCCACACTCATAATCCATGACATCTATTTAGGGACTTATCCGTGTGTTGCATTGGAGATGAGCAAATGATGTAGTCTTCCTGAATTTTGTGTAAAGAATATGTTGAGGTGTCACTCTTGGTGTGATTAGCTACACAGCAGTGCTGTTAGTGGAGAAAAAAAATCCCCTTATTAAATGAAAAGAGAGCAAACTCTTGATAAGAAAGGCTGGCTTGTTGCATCTTGCATCATTTATTTTAGTCACCCATGACTTCAAGAGAGTTCTTCAAAAGCTGTGGTTCAAGACAAGATCATCCAGTTGTGCTTTGGGTAGCAAATGTTTCAAATGTTGTCAGGGTGGAAGGGTGTCAATGATTTGTAAATCATAATATTAAACTCAATTTGCTGTTAGTGGAGGAAGACTGAAGGATGGGTTTTCAGAAGAAGCAGCGATGATGTGAGACATGTCTAAATCAGATAACACTCAGTGAAAAGAATGCAGACAGGCTTTTGATTCATCCTAATCCTTGTCTTCAAGACAGATCTAATGCCTTTTCATATTACTAATACACTTTAATGAAAAGTAGCACTTGGTTATATCATTACAAAATGGGAACAACCAAATCTACATTTTTGTAGAAATAAAGGGTCTGGATTCACATTCTTTATAATATAGTTCAGTGGCACCTAAGGTCACCATTGCTGGAGGAAAAATAATCTAATTTTTTGTCATGTACATTTTAAGCTCTGTTAAGCATACTGACATGCCCCTTTTAGGGTGACAGATATAAAAATTCATTATAACTTATCTTACATTTGATTAGCAGTTGCTATAGTTTATGTCCTTCTAGATTCATGTTGAAATTTCATTGCCAATGTAAGAGCCTTGGAAGACAGATCTGTTAAGAAGTGATTAGGCCATGAAGCTCATGTCTTCATGAATAAGTTAAAACTAAAATATGTTAATTTTCTCAGGCAACCTTCTAATATAATTTATGTCTGGCCCTTATTCTTCTATCTGTTTTACAAGGAGTTACATACAATTCTGTCCTGTTATGTCTTAGCACAAAGGCTTTCCTAGTTGAAGCTACTCAGTGTTGTAAGCTTCAGATTTCCAATATATGACCTAGATAAACTTGTTTGTAACCTTCCTATTATTGGGAATTCTGTTATGAAAAAGATCCATGCAATTTTGAGATCTTGATTATCCTGTAAAAAATATTTTAGCTACAAATTCTATACGGGCACATACATAAAATACAGCATGATATAATTATTATACAGCATGATATAATTATCAGCTGTTTGGAAGTAAATGAAGAACTGTGTTAACGTTCCTATCATTAAGTTTCACAACTATAGAACACATAAACTTACTTAAAGGAAGTAGATGTATGAGTGTGGAGATAGATGTCTATAGTCCTAGACTCACAAGACTGCAAAGGCAGAATGGCCATAAGTTCTATCTAGTCTAACCTACAGCATGAGAGGCTTTGAGTCAACATATTACGGTGTGAGGATGTAACTCAGGGGTGAAGATGCCGCTCATCATATGCAAGGCTCCAGGTTTTATTCTAGAACTGCAAAAACAAACAAACAAACAAAACCAAGCACACTATTAATCAGGAAAGAAAATATCAGGATTAAATATCTTATCTAAGATTAAGCCACAAAGTGAAACTTTCCTGAATAAGAGTAGCATGTAGAGCTGCCAGCAACGTTTTCAGAGACCCTTCTCCCTAACTGTAGAAGCTGTTGCCATTGGTTGTGGTTACCATGTAGACTTGATAGTAACCAGATACTTTAATCATACAACATGGAGACCAAGCTGATACCGAGTCAGAAGCTTCACAGCTTTGAGGCAAGTTAGATAGTGGTGGGAGGTACCATGTAAGCTACCGGAGGAGAAGTATATGCATCTGTCACGCCCATCTCTGATCCCTGTAGGAAGATTCGTTTTGAGCAGAGGTGCAATAGAGGTCTGGACCTCACAGGAAAAACCAATCACTTTCTGGTCACAAGGGGAAACACAGATCTGGCACCATTAACAGGTGGAGAACCTATACATAGAAAGGTCATCTGCCCTAAAGGAGAACAAATTACTAATCATTGGCTAAATGCCTACACTTCCCAAGATTTGTCAATATTCTCATAGACCTTTGCATCTCATAGCTCTTATCTGAAAAGCTTCTCTTTTCATGTAGTACACATGATTAACACAGTGGCTCACAACTCTTGCAGAGAATAAGAGACTGAGAAATCTCAGAATATATATGCTGTACTCACTTTTCCTATAGCTTGGAGTTCATGTGGAAGAGGGTCCAGATAGAGTATAAGAGCTAGAGGCATTGAATGATAACAAGGAAACCATATGATTGCTGGGCAGTGGTGACACACGCCTTTAATCCCAGCACTCGGGATTTGGTGGCAGGCAGATTTCTAAGTTCAAGACCAGACTGGTCTACAGAGTGAGTTCCAGGACAGCCAGGGCTATACAGAAAAATCCTATCTTGGAGGGAGGGAAGGAGGGAGAAAGAGAGGGGGAGAGAGAGAGAGAGAGAGAGAGAGAGAGAGAGAGAGAGAGAGAGAGGAAGAGGGAGGGAGAGAGAGAGGGGAAGAGAGAGAGAGAGGAAGAGGGAGGGAGAGAGAGAGGGGGGGGAAGAGGGAGGGAGAGAGAGAGAAAGAACCATATGATCTAAACGCAGTAGGGAAGCTGCACATATGAATTCACAGTAGTTGGGAAAGCACACATTAACTCTGAGACAGGTAAAGTCAGACCAAGTCCCAGCATGTAGAAGTGGATTTGGGCATGAAATCTCAGCCCTAGCTATCATGCTATTGGCCATCATTAGCTACTGGGAGATGAAGAGACAATTTCTTTTCTAAGAATGTAGCCCCTGATCCAGTAGAAGTTTGTGCACTTAAAGTAGTTGGGTTGAATAGATCTGTCTTGATAATTTTTTTAAAAGACATTTGATTGGATAGGGAAGTAGAGGCAGATCTGGGAAGAGTTGGCCAGAAGGTATAAATATGGTCAAAATTCTGTAAAAAATATCTCAAAGAACTAATAAAAATCTACAGAGATGAAAACCTTTTTCATATCACCAAAGTACCAATCTTAATTTTGGTATATATAACATGACAACATACAGGAGTAGCCTTCAAAATATAATCTATTTGAAAATTTCTATTCCAGTATATTTGTCAAGGTTCCGTAGTGTCACTGTAGTCCAGACCTTTGATGTAGAAAGGCATAGCTTTGAACCAGTTCTTAAGGCAGGAAGACAGATGTATGTCTTTAATCCAGCTCTTGAGATAGAAAACACAGTTAACATTAAAAAAAAAACAAAAAACAAAAAACTTCTTAAAATCAGGTGCAACAACTCAGAGGAAACACTGGCATAAAGTCTTCATCTTTATTTGACAATGGCATTCAACACAGCAGGAAGAATTTTCTCCTGAGAAACTGGAGAAATAAGGCTCTCCTTCCTCAAAACGAGTTCATATATTAAGAATGTGAAAAGTATGCGGTAGGGACATAGACATTGGACTCCCGCTACTTAAGTTTAAGGGAATGGGAGCCACAATAACGCCTTTGCTGTTCAGAGATGGAAGAGTGGGGCTGTTTAAGATGGGATCTGTTGACAGATATTAAATGTAAATCAAAACGAAGAGCACAGTGAATGAATTTCTCTATTCCATACCTTCTTAGAAGGATAGGGCTCCACAGGACTAAATGCTCATGAGAGCAAACTCTACTGTACATAGGGAGAGGCTAGACGACTACTTTTAGGCACCTCTTGGATTTAATACATTCTTCTAAATCCATTCTCTTGAATAACTTTTTCTTTCTTCCTCTCTCCCTTCTTCTTTCCCTTCCTTCCAACCTCATGCTTTCGGCCCTTCCTTCCTTCCTTCCTTCCTTCCTTCCTTCCTTCCTTCCTTCCTTCCTTCCTTCCTTCTTTCCCTCCTTTCCTCACTGTTTACCCTTACCCAATGACAAGACAATGTTATTAGGCTTTATTAGCTACTGGAAGATGGAGAGAGAATTTTCTCAATGAATGTACCCCCTGTTCAAATCTTCCATGATCCAGTAGAACGTCCATACATTCAAACATCGTTGGGCAGTGTGGAACTGTGAAAGGTAGCTTGGTTCCTGGTTGAGTTAGGGCTAGACGCTCCTGTGAAAGGGACTGTAGGTGCTTCGCCTAATTCCTGGGCACCAGGCCCCTGTCATTAGGTCCAGCCCCGCCCCCCCCCCCCCCCGTAGACTTGTGGCAGTCAGTCACATAAGGGCAATGCCCCAAGTCCCTCCACAGGTAGAGAATGTGACCTGTGGTCAGGCTCAAGTCAGATCTCCATCTTAATGAGTTATCTAAAGGCCTGGAAGACTTAGGCAATAAGCTTTCCTTCCCAGCCACTCCTCCCTGCAAAAGGTATTTAATCTCAGGCCCATCCAGAGAAGTGTAGTATGGTTTCACTCATCCAATTTCTGCCATGACAATAAATACCTTAAAATCATGGACTGCCTCTTTTCATCTGGATCTGCTGTGGGGAGCCATTGGAAAAGACCTCTGCCTATAAAATTATCATCTATTCTCTCTCTACTCCCAGCTACCAAGCTCAAGCCTGTTACCTCCCCCACCCCTGTGGGACCAGCCAGAGCTCTCCCTTTCAGCCCTCCTTCCCCAGGCTAGATCCAGCCCACTGGTCCCCACTCCTTTCTCAGCTCTTCCACAGTATCCTAGCAGCACCTGGATGTCTAAGAGCCTGAGAACCAGGCAGCCCCAGCCTTGTTACAAGCCCAGAGACCCCAAACCAGCTCTGGCTGTCCCACTTCTCAAACTGTGCTTCCACCGCCCCCAGCCATGTCCTGTGGTTGCCCTACAGCCCAACACCCACCAGGTGACATCTTAGAGTAAGTGTGGTTGGTCAACTTGCCCGTGCCCTGCCTCACTGAGCTGCTGGGCCCTGTAGTGGAGCAGACACAGGACCCCACGACCCTTTAGGGCAGTGCATCTGTCTTGATAGATTTCTGTTTAAAGACACTTGGTTAGATAAGGAAATAGAAGTAAATAAGGGAAGAGTTGGGTGAGTGGTAAAAATATAATCCAAACACTGTACAAGTCTCAAAGAACTAATAAATGTCTCCAGAGATGGAAGTGCAGAGTTTTCTTCTACTTTCTTATTTAGATTTTATGTTCAAGCTTTTCTTTGACTTGACTATTCATTCTTATTTGACAAATTATTCTTTTTTTTCCCCCTTTGGGATACAGGAGAAATAGTCACTGATAGACAACCCTCATCTTCCAGGAATATAGGTTGGATAGTGTAAGAAACCTGTTTAAACTAAGCCATAGAAATACAAGATAGGTTGTAATAGAATTGTTTTAATGATATAGCTGAGTTGCAAGAAAGAAAAGACATTTCCCAAAGGGCCAAATGACAAGGAACTTGAAAAGCAAAAAATCAGGTGCTGAACTGTGTCTGCCCTGAGGGGCATTTCATTCTCCTTAACAACTAGGCATGTATTTTAGGACCCTATAGGAAAAACAAAGGCTTTGGACCCTGGCAAGGTAGAGGGGAGGGACAGAGAACTTCAAATGTACATCTACAGACCTTGAAATGCACATTCTCAAAGACAGAACCCCGTGAAAAATAACCTGCTGACCTACAAAAAGAAATGTCAAAGAAATGTGTCTTCCTGGACTCTAATTAGGTGTAAAAATATCTTGTGTTTTACACAGGAAATTTCTGAACCTTCCCTGCTTTCAAATGGGCTTCGGGCTTGAATTTACCATGTTAGTAACTAGTCTAAGCTGAGAAGGGAATAAGGATTCATGGGAACCAACACGGAAGAAGCCGATACAAGTGTTTGCTGGAAGCCCATATGCTCCACCTAGCTTATGTAGTATACTGACAAAATGTTGTAATCAGATGCAGGTCCCAGGTCTAAAGTTATAAAATACCATATAGTGTTAGTTCTCATGCAAAAACAACCAGACAAAACTTCCAAATTTCAGTCCAGTGATCTTCAATGCAAGATCTATTTGCATGGAATCCAAAACACATTGGTGAAAAAGAACTAAAATGTGTAATCTAACACAAGATAAAGATTAGTTGATGTTTCTTTAAAAATCATCACGAAAGTATGCAAGTTTAAAAAGTAAGTCTCATAATGAACAGAGGTAGGTTTCATGTATACAGTTATTGACAGCTACATCCCAACAAATGTGTCTTAGTTAGGGTTTTACTGCTGTGAACAGACAGCATGACCAAGGCAAGTCTTATAAAAGCAACATGCAATTGGGGCTGGTTTACAGGTTCAGAGGTTCAGTCCATTATCATCGAGGTTGGAGCATGGCAGTATCTAGGCAGGCATGGTACAGGAGGAGCGAAGAGCTCTACATCTTCATCTAAGAGTGCTAGTGGAAGACTAACTTCCAGACAACTGGGGTGAGAGTCTTAAGCCCACACCCACAGTGACACACCTATTCCAACCAGGCCACACCTCCAGATGGTGCCACTCCCTGGTCCAAGAATATACAAACCATCACAAAACGTAAACATCTAGTAATGATATCTGTAGATACAGCCACTGGCAGGCTGCCCAAATTCCAGTCAATGGTGTGACACATGCAGCTAACGGCAACCTTGATTGGACTTAGTGGATTATTGAGAAGAAGAGATGACATGACCCTGGAAGGAGGATGTATGTGGAGGACCTGAGGGAAGTTTGAGAAGGGATATGATCACTACACTGTGTACAAGGATGAAATTCTCAACTCATTATTATAAAAAGGAATTTAGCTAAAACTCAGGTGGCCAATACCTTAGAAAAACATAATCATCATCCTTATTAACATTGCTATTATTACAAGTCTAATGACAATATACAGGACCATGAATATTATATTAAAAATCTACCGTAACTGAGGTACCTCCTACTCTCAACCTCATTGATACTCTTATTGTAATAAAGTTAAAAAGCAGTAAATTTAACTAAAATTTTAAAAGTGCTCAAATGAATCCTCATAATGTTGAAAAACATCCAGGAAATTATTCTGAAATTGCCTGGTCAGGTTCAGTTGCTATCTCTGGGAAGTCTGCACATTTAGAGAGAAAGTGGACGAAATGTGAATCTGGGGGTGGGGAGGGGAGATTCCAGGGAGGGGTGGAGGGAGGGAAAATTATGGTTGGTATGAAATGCATGAGCTCAGAATTTAAAAAATGTGATATTTCTCTCCTACCCTTCCATGGACTGGGTAGATGCCAGCAAACAGATACATTCAAAATTTCCAGGGGCTATAATTTGTAATAAGAAAAAGAGAAATGATAGCATTGTTTATGGATAGAAGGAATTGTCACACTGCATTTATATAGTAATATACAATATGTCCATAAAGAAGAGAAAAGCACCACAGATGTGAAAACACAGCTCTTGCCTTCACATGAACGTGCCATAGTTTATTCTGGAAACATTTTGAGTGACCATGATGCAAAAACTCACATTCAGTATACCCCAAATTCCATGTCCCAACACAGAAGCAGTTTCATGAAGCTTTACATTTTAACTGAGCTAAGAAACTCATAGATCAAAGCAAATTTAAAATAATTGTTGGATATATTACAGAGGTGGTCACAAGCAAGTTGGGAGAAGGTCTTTTCATAGGACTTATGGAAAAGCTAGATGACAGGGGCTGCTGTCTGATGGTGTTCATAGCCTTTTGGTTGTTGGAATTTACTGTCCTGATAAGGTGCTAGATATTAAAAGTGTGTTACCTACTAGTCACAGAATGTTGGTTCTGACTTAAATTAGGGCAAAGAATATGATTCTGGGGCTAGAGCTAGCCCAAGATAATGTTAGCATCT
Source organism: Mus musculus (assembly GCF_000001635.26). Classification (NCBI taxonomy): domain Eukaryota; kingdom Metazoa; phylum Chordata; class Mammalia; order Rodentia; family Muridae; genus Mus; species Mus musculus. The sequence goes on along the minus strand of NC_000074.6, from coordinate 50,142,436 downwards.
AGATGTGGAACATTCCACTCTATATCATTACAGTTTTAATCAATCTATAAGTCCTTACAGACACAGCTTTTTTTTTCCAATGCATTTTCATTCACACTACTTTGACAGGAAACATTTCAGAGCAAAATATTTTGCTAAAACAGTCAAATTGAAGAAGTAAACATGCACTATTATTTTTTTAATATATAACACAAAGTAAGACATTTAAATGTTTTATCAATTACAGATAAGCCTGTAAAATAAAGAAAAGTAAGGAAATGAAGAATTCATAATTTATAATTAACAGCAGAACTGTCCTCAGAGGAAAAAAAATGTTGATTGTGAAACACACTGAGAGACCTTCAAAATAGTAGTCATTTTCTCTTTGTTAAGATATATCAGAATGAACACAAAATTCTCTTTCATATCTTAGTTTCATATCATATATATTCACTTTAAATAAGGTAATTATACATAAAATTTAATACATAATATGAAAGTAAATAGAGAAACCTGTTGCAGGTAGATGAGTTATGTCTAGCTAAAGTGAAAAACCAATTACCTTGAGGAGCTAAAGATGATTTATAAAATAGCTACAACTAAGCCCACTATGATGCTTTCTGCATATGTATTATCTGAAACAATACTTCATTAACTTGAAAAATTAAAACTTAAAATTTAAGTGCCTTTGCCTAACTATGAAGTGAGACTTTTTGTCTCCATTGTCTATTGTGTTGTACTAAGCAATTTCACCACTAATCTTTCTTTCTGATCTTTCTAAATAGTATTTTTATTTCATTATTGAATGACTGTAGATGTCACGAAAGGCAAAGTTTTTGAGGCAATGATTATCATTTTATTGACATATTTAATAAGGACAAGACTTTGTTTTCCCAGTTTATTTAAAAGTTTGAGCGGGTTAAGAAAATCTTGCAGCTGTTGTGACCTTAGCCACCTCCTCTCACTAATTATCTGTACCAGGAAGCTTGTGAAATCTACTGACAGTTTTCCTGCTCAGAGGGCTTCTGTGTGGATGGGAACCTGACATGAAGAGTCTAAATAAGACTTATATTTAGAGACATTTTTGGATTAGACCCAGGCTATGTCACAAGCCATATATGCAAACACAAACTCATTCAAAAGAAACATTTACAGTCTATGATCTTCAGTATCAATAAAAATTGTAATAGAAGGATGTCTAACACCTAGTATATTGTAATTTATGGGACTAGGAGTTGCTTCTCAGCATGTGAATAGAATAGAGGGAGAGAAATAGATTTTTGTAACCTTTTTCTAGAAGTTTCCCTCCAGAGATACAAACGTGCAAATTTGCTAATAACAATTTTTATTTTCCAATCTGTAGATAAATGCTAGGAAAAGGATTGTATTTATATATTTATATTTATGTGAAATATTGTTATGTGCATAAAATTTTAATAGACAAATAAAATAATACCATGTGTAAAATTTATTTAGATGATTGTGCTGGTGGTCTTGAATACAAGTTTTCAATCTTTTTATGTGTGCAATATCCAAGAAGAGGCATTTAATATTTCTAAATACAGAGAAAGAAGAAGTAATACAATTATGCTGGATTCTTTATTTGAAATCAATAGTTTTCTTGTGTCTTAATATTGACATTTGTGATATGTATATATTTACATATATGCCATGGACTGGGCCTAATCGGCCCCCCCTCAATCTGTGGGAATCAGGGGTTCAGACAGATGGGCATTCGGCAGGAATTGACAGACAGACACAGACACAAGAGAGTGTGCTTGATCTGAACATAATTTGTCAAATCAAGCATCAAACTTTTTATACAGAAGAAAATAGGGAAGTAAGGTGACACACCAGCAAGGTACAATGAGGTTACTGGATTCTTACACAAAACTGGCAGGAACCAACTGGGATAAAAATAAAATGTTAACAACTGGGATCAAAAACAGCTCCATCTAAGGTCCACTTAATCTTAGAAGCCAGGGGCAAGGGCTTCGTGCCCTTGCCATAGTTCCTATTCTAGTCTATTGTATAGTCACCTTCCCCCTAGGCCATTGTAAATACTTGTATATGGGTGTAACTCAGCTACCTATAGTTTAAGTGTCTACTCTGGCTCCTCTTTAGGTCACAAACATCCTTCTTCCTAGATAATGGTAAATTTCTGTGTAGGGCAGTGACTTAGCTATCCATGTCCAGGATTGGATCAAGGACTGCCTAGAATCTAACTTAGCTATATGTCAAAATATCAATCCTTAGGAGCACTTATAATAAAGCAATATTAAGCGAAAGCACACAGATCTGTTTACTAACTAAAGCAAGGACATTGGAGCCTTCATTATACAGAATGGCACGATTCCAGGAGACTAAGTTTCCATGAACTTTTCATCTTGGGACAGTGCCCAGGATTTCAGGGCCTGTCACGCTTGTCACTACTGGAGTGGATGTAGCATATATCTACATATATGTATATGTGTGTATATAAAGTGATATGTACATATATAAAATATTGGAAATTATGATTGGGTAGAAATGCATGTTGATACATTCTTTGGTAAATAAAGATTTAAAACTCATTAATAGTCATTGAATTAACATTTTGAGAAGAAATATGAAGGATTTTTTTTAAAAGTCACATCCAGAAATGTATACCTAGCAAATACATCTCAAGAGGTTCAATCAGGGAAGACTGTGTAATGGCGGCATTAGAAATGATATTTTTTTAACTTTGTGAATTTATTGGTGATAATTCTTCTCTAAAGAGGGTTTCAGCACAAATTAGGTGGAATATTTTCTCAATTTGATTGTAATTTTAATATACTCTTAATTTATTTCTAGTCTCTATGCAATGCTTTTTTGGGAATACATGTTACAGCAAATATTCATGCATGAGAGGATGTAGTAGAAAGGGCAGACTCAATGAGGTGACCATAATGCAGAGGTGTCAGACATTCCAGAAGGAGGAAATGTCCCTCTGCTCCAGACAGGTATAACACTCAGTATGTGGGCTTTCACACCAAGCCTTTCTACAGTTGTCTCTGAGCACCAAAGAGTATTCCATTGTCCCATACATCCATTCACTTACTCAAAGTTAATAGCTTGAGGACGCAGTTTGAGAAGAATCCCCTTCTATCAATATTAGCCTCCAGTTTGAAGTACAGAATTCCTGTGTTGCCCACAATTTTTGTTTTAATATTTGGCAACAGTGGTTTATTGAATTTAAGAAAATACTTTATTTGCATTGGCCAGCTTCTTATAAAGGATGTTAATGAAGAGCTTAATGAAAATGCACACAAGACAAATCATGAGAAATGGTGCAAAGCTCCCAGGTCACTTCTGTCATATCATTTTATCTCATCAATGTATGCACCAATTGAAATGATTCATGAACCCTTTCATTTAGGATTTTTTTGTGTCCCTTCTATTATGTCGAAACACTAAACGTCATGATTGATTGACATCATTGATCATTGCTTCTTAACTTATTCTCCAGACATCTTGTCTTTTCAGAACTTTGGAAGTAGAGGGGAAAGTTGTGACCTTCTAACATACCTCAGTCCACATTCTGCAATCTCAATCACTAGTTTTATCATTCCTGAGATTATCAATCTTTTTGTATCTCAGTCACTAGGATTAAGACCAAGGATGATAACACCAAGTTTCACTCATGCTTATCATTGAAATTCTAAGCTTTTTACAAACATGCTGTCAGGAATTCAAGTCATAGAATAAATATGATGCCTCCTACCCACTGTTGCATGTCATTATCAAACTAATTCTTAACTCTGAAAAATGATCAATTATCATCTAACTTGCACAGTGAGATTGCCACATGAACTATTCAAACATGTTATTTAATATTGCACATCAGTAAAATATTAATGGCACACAAGTATGTTGTTGGGAGAACTGATCAACTAATAAGAAATAAACAGGAGAAACCAATCAATTTGCAAATCATCTTACAGATTTTTCCCCTCATTCTGTAAGTAAGCATATTTACTATAAGTACCACATATGGATTTGCTGAAATTTTCCCTACTAAGAACTACCAACATAGCTTCTCCAGGTCTCTGGTTTTTTAACTTAAAGGATACTACAGGAGTACAGAGGAAACGAGAAAACTGATATCTATCATAGAGACTTAGCAGGTTTGTACCACCTTTTTGTCAGGCTGGCATCATCTTCTCAGGCTAGTGAGAGCACAGTTAATCAGTACATCATATGCTGATACTTTACCCATCTCTGTTCATTTCTGGCAAAAGGGCATTTTCTTTAATCAGAGGAAGCAGCTGATTGAAAAACATAGATTGATGACCAGGGTTTAAGTTTTACATTATAAATAAAGACAATACAATGGGAATTTTGAATAATACAGAAATAAAATTATTCTTTTCTGCTTTAAATATGGACCATTGCTTCCCAAGGCTCTGAGACTCAGAATTCCCACCCTGAAACTCTTGTGGCTCCTAGTTGCACAAAAGGAGGATGGTGGTAAAAGGCTTACCACATCTTTCCCTCAACTGTCTTCCTTGGTAAAATATATTGACCAAAGAAAGGCGAGAGTCTACCTGTTGGGAAGCTGCTTTGTGCCTAAGAACTCCATTACTGTCATCCCTACTCCAGTTTCCTCATTTATATATACAGAAACTACTCTTACGCTCAGGCCACTTGACAGCTCACCATGTCTAGGACTTGTAGATCTCTATCCCAAGACATTACTAGCAGTACTTGCATACATTTTATGAAGTTCCTTCGGTGTGGTGATCCCCAACCATAAAATGATTTCATTGATACTTCATAACTGTAATTTTACTACTGTAATGAACTGTAAATATCTGATTTGCAAGAAACCTGAGATACATACACTAAAGAGGATATGACTCTTGAGAGTAGAGATTCAATGATTTCGAGTCAAACCAGAGACCAATACAAGCTATACATGGGTCATGTGTGCCAATGGCCTACCCTCTATGTTTAATGCTTGAAAAGATTTTGACAATGAATTACACAAGGGGAGTAAAGAAAATGGAGGTAAAAAGAATGCCTCTGCACTATCTGTAGTGGACAAGCAACATTCCAACTTAAGAGCTTTTTTTGGTTCATGAAGTTGAGAAATCACAGATGCTAAGAGATTACTGAACACAGGACATTTATTAGAGAGATGCTGTATAAAAATAATTTATGGAAGAACTTAAATCGAGTTAGATACTATCAACAATTCCTATTATTTAGTTCAATGAAAATATAATAACTTCACATATAAGCAACTATAGAACAGCTAAACAGAAAAAATATATAGGGACAATGCTTATACATTCTCCTCTCTTACTTGAGTTCCTAGAAGCAAAAGATACTGCGAGTTTTGCTCTTTCTTATGTCTAGTTTTGCTCTATAAATTTTTCTGGAATCTCTGTTTCTGTTCTTCAGTTTCTGATAAGTATGTAATTTATTCTCATTATGATATCCTTAGTATGATGACTCAATTAATCTATATTATCTATCCATTCCAATATTTGATCTTTATATTATTACTCTGATTTGTTTCCGTTATACATGGTAAGATACTTTAAAAATTTAAAGCTATATTATAATCCCACAAAGCACATCATGAACAAAGGTATTCTGACTATACTATGTTGCTGGTGTTATTGCTGTAGCAGGCAGGGTGAAAAAATAATGAAAAATAAATACTGGATTTGTGATTCTTCATTTTTCCACCATGTCACTCTCAAAAGCAAGTTCTAATGAGTTTTCCATTCTTACAAGATTTGCCATAACTGAACAAATTTTAATATCCCAACAACAAAGTTCTTAATCAAACTAAATTACACAGGAAGGAGAAAAAATCCAAGGTTATGCTAAAACATAAAAAACTACAGAATTTTCCTTATGTTAGTAATTCATTAAAGGGACAGTCCTTGTCTCTGAGAAGATTTTTGATGTGGGTCCAATATGGCAGGTAGAAAATCTAAAATAAAATGGAGACATTGATTGACTTGAAGAAATAGGCCACCATCTTCTCATACAGAAGAAAGAATAGCAAATATGCTTTTGATTCATATAAAACTTGGAGAGAAAAATAAAGCTAGCTGTCACGTAGAAATATAAAATAGAGACTTAGTCAGGAGATTATTATGGAAAATAGAAGGTAGAGAAACTCAGTTAAGAGTTATCAATATGTTCTGTATCCATTCTTCTGTTGAGTGACATCTGAGTTCTTTCCAGATTCTAACTATTATAAATAAGACTGCTATGAGCATAGTGGAGCATGTGTTCTTATTACCAGTTGGAACTTCTGAGTATATGCCCAGGAGAGGTATTGCTGGACGTTCCAGTAGTATTATGTCCAATTTTCTGAGGAACCTCCAGACTGACTTCCAGAGTGGTTGTACAAGCTTGCAATCCCACCAGCAATGGAGGAGTGTTCCCCTTTCTCCACATCCTTGTCAGCATTTGCTGTCACCTGAATTTTTGATCTCAGCCATTCCGAATGGTGGGAGGTGGAATCTCAAGGTTGTTTTGATTTGCGTAGAAGATCCAGAGACTACCCCACCTGGGGATCCATCCCATAATCAGCCACCAAACCAAGACACTATTGCATATGCCAGCAAGATTTTGCTGAAGGGACCCTGGTATAGCTGTCTTGTATAAGGCTATGCCAGTGCCTGGCAAATACAGAAGTGGATGCTCACAGTCATCTATAAGATGGAACACAGGGCCCCCAATGGAGAAAACACCCAAGGAGCTGAAGGGGTCTGCAACCTTATAGGTGGAACAACAATATGAACTAACCAGTACCCCCAGAGCTCATGTCTCTAACTACATATGTAGCAGAAGATGGCCTAGTCAGCCATCACTGGGAAGAGAGGCCCCTTGGTCTTGCAAACTTTATATGCCCCAGTACAGGGGAATGCCAGGGCCAAGAATTGGGAGTGGGTGGGTAGGGGAGCAGGGCAGGGGAGGGTGTAGGGAACTTTCGGGGTAGCATTTGAAATTTGAAATGTATATAAAGAAAATATCTAATAAAAAAGTTATCAATATGCAGATTTTAGAGGGTCGCATGGCTGAATGAGAAGGGCAAGACAAAAGAATGAATAAGGCCCCCACCTGAGGAACTCCAGCGGCAGAAAGAAGTGTAACAGGGAGCAAACCTGCCATAAGACAAAGGGGATACTTGCAGAATTCAGACAACTATGCACTTGGCACAGTAGTAGGCTGAGTCAACACTATGTCAACTCCTAATAATCCATTCGGATCGGAACTAGTTACTGTCCTCATGATTCATGTACCTCAAGAGGGCCACCAGCTGCTGACCTAGTTTTCAACACACGTGTGGGTTTTCTTTCTTTTTTTGGTGAAGGTTCTTCATTTCTACACCATCGGAGATTGTGTTCAAACTGAAATCTTACTTTGAAATTTATCCATTATATTTTCTCTTACCTGATGTTAGTTTTATGTAACCCTAGAAATCGTTGGTTGTATTTTCTTATTTAAGTAATTTGTGTAGCTGATATAGTTTCCCCAAAATCCAAGCACACAGAATAATCCCACACACTCAAGACCATACTTAGATACATAGAAAGCCTAAGGCTAGCCCGGACTCAGGAGATCATATTTAAAATTACATTCATGTGATTTTTTTTGTTTTCTTTTCACATTTAAGGGTTGTGAAAAAAATACTAGATCCAAGAACTGGCAATCATCATTCCTTCATTTTAGTTGTGGTATTTTCTTATTTAAAGCCTGGGTATTTAGATGTATCATGTACATCATCACAATTTAAATGAAGTTTGATTTTTAAAAGCAGCTTTAGCCAACACTTCTATCACTAGGGAAATATGAAATTAACTTTAGTATTGTTTGTAACATTATCGACAAAATAATCAATTTACCACAAAAAGCAAAAGTGTAGGAATACAGTAAATAAAACATCAAAGTGACAGATTTTATTTGCTGATAATATATTGCTATGATGATAAAGATACAAATCACATGTTTTCATTTGAAGCAAATGCAAAACTATAGATGTGGGATAGAATAAGTAAAGAGAGAATGGACACGCTCTTGTTGACTTGCTCTATTTGCTTAAAAACAAACTGTTTTTTCAGAAAGTGTTTTTAAGGCAGTAGCAGAATTTACAATAGGCATGTATAACCTTCATTCTGACCATCTCCTGTTAGTGCTGTTCCTGATAGAAGCATACCTTGCATGAATAAGTACATATAAGTAAACAAATAAGAAAGGGCATGGAAGCTGTGGTGTGGAAGGCTGAGAACCTCAGTTATCTGCCAAGAACACATGTAAATGGGGAAGGAGAGAACTGACTCAACAATGCTGTTCTTGGTTCTCCTCTTTTGGTTCTTGGCACATGTGAACATTCCTAAGAGTTACACACACACACACACACACACACACACACACACACACACGCATACACATGCACACATATGCAAATGCATACACACACATGTACACATACATATACACAGGCACACACACAAGCACACACGTACATGCACATACACCCTCAGGCATGCACACACACAATCACATCTCTCTCTCTCTCTCTCTCTCTCTCTCTCTCTCTCTCTCTCTCTCTCTCTCTCTTTTTCTTTCTCTCTGTCTCTCTCTCTTTTTCTTTCTCTCTCTGTCTCTCTCTCTTTCTCTCTGTCTCTCTCTCTCTGTTTCTCTCTCTCTCTCTCACACACACACACACACACACACACACATACACACACAGACACCATTCAAGTTTTGTCCCATTTTACACATAATTATGTAAATCATTAAGCCTTTCCTATTAACAGATTTGTATTTTTAATATATTTGTGTGGGGACTCAGAATTTAAGTCACCTAGTAAGCTCTGCTATTATGTCTGAGTAATCAGTTAATTGTGTCCATTTTGTCATGCCATAATCTGTTTCATTAATATCAAAAACAAAACAACAAAAAAAACAACAACAGCAAATAAAACAACAGCAAAAACTCACACCCTTCCAACCTGTGAAAATCAGCAAATAGCAAGAGGAAAGATAAAATTTCACTATACAAATATTTTTTTAAGGCAATATAATTGCTTTTACAAATTTGACCTAATACTGTATACAAACTTCTGTATGTAATACAGAAATCACAAGATGGCAATACCAGTCATTAGAAACTAGGGAAAGATGCTCAACTCTTACTCTCTGGCCCAATGCCTTCTCCACAATTTCATTGCTGTTGCTCATGAGAAGATCTTGTATTTTTTTTTTTAAAATAATTTCAGAAAATAAATTTTGAAGCTTCAGAGTAATAACTTATAGTAATAATAGCTTTGTATAAATTATTATTACTATTGCGCTTATAGCATAATCATAACATTGCTTGCTTCCCTTTTCTCCTTCCACATCTGCCATTTACCCATCACCATTCTTTTCCAAATTCACAGCTTCTTTAAACTATTTGTTATCATATACATGTATGTGTGTATGTGTATATGTATATAAACATATGTCTATGTTTAATAAACATGTATTTCTACATTTAACCTGTTCAGTCTGTAATGTTACCTGCATGTATATTTTCAGGGCTGACCCTCTGGCACTAGAGAGCCAATTGGTATGTTCTTCTCTGAGACAGACCACCGCTGCTGCCTTCAGCTTTCCTCAGATGCCTGTAGCCCTTTTGGTAGGGTTGAGGCTTCATGGGCTTTTCTCTGCATCCACTTTGTCATGTCCGTGGGTGTCTTCCTTGTTTGGGTCACATTTGAGTAATCATGTTAATGAGACTTTGTGGATGTCCAGACATTAGTAAGGAGATACAGTCTCACAGGAACTACTATGAACCTCTAGCTCTTCTCATCTTTTTGTCTTCTCTTTGTCCTTTAAGCTGGATTGTTTCATGGACGTATCCATTGCCTCTGGGCTCCACAGCTCTGTATTGTGAATTGATGTGTCATTGTGTAGTAATTCCCATGTATGGCAAAGAGAACATTTCTTGATGAGAGTTGATATATAAGTATCTGGAGCTAGGAGCCCTCAATGAGAGAGAAGATGTGCCATTTTTCTTGCTGGATCTTTATATTCTAGGATATTGAATATTTTGGAGTCAACTAAAAGTCATTCAAAATATTTTCAACTAATATTTAACTAATAACTCTTTTTTACAGCTTTATATTTATTTGCCATTTTAAGTAACTAGAGATATTTTAAAGTGTCTAAGAGAATGAACCTAGTTTTATTCTCAATTTCTGGAATATTATCTAGTGAAATTAAGGGTCTCCTATGTTGAACTTAATACTTCTATCAACTTGGCCTCTAGACATTTAAATTGCAGATACTTTTGAAAGAGTAAAACAAGTTCTTAGTCTCTTCTGGTTGGGCATAATGGCAGGAAAAAGTGGGATGAAAATATAAGAGAAGACATGATCCCCATCCAAAAATAAGGAAAACTACACCAACAGTTGTAGAAACAAAGAATTCCCCTCACTCAATGCAATGCTGAAAGCCCTGATATCACAGAGGGTTCCTTCTGACCTCTGTAAGTGGAGGTATTGATTAAACCTTGATGTAACATTCTCTGGAATCATCTATATAACTCCTGAGTCTTTGTCTTTATTGTTAATCTTCATAGGAAAATCTGTTGAAAACTAAGTCCCCCTCTCAGGGTTCTCCTTTCATCTTCATTCCAGAGGTCTTCAAAATTAGTTTAAATTCAAATTGTCACAGGCTATTTGTAGCATAGGCTTGTGGTTCATTCACTTATGAATCATTTAGAGAGCAAAGAGATCTCCCTGTTACATCAATGATTTCATTTATTTTGGGTTGTATTTTTTAAAAGATACCCCATTGTAGCCCATGCTAGCCACAAAATCACTGTATACATTTCTGGGTAGCCTTAAATTTATGGCAATTTATTTTCCTTAGTTTTCCAAGTACTGGGGTTGTAGGATTGATCTACTATGGATGGATCATCATAGGCATTATCTATGTATCAGTAACAAAGTCCTTAGTAATTAGTGGTCTTTCTTTAAAAATTCTCAAGTATTTTCTTTGAGACCATGTCTTTCTTTGTCATTGAGGGGTGTTTCCTGTATGCAGCAAAATGCTGGGTCTTGTTTACATATCCAGTGTGGTAGTCTATGTGTTTTTATTGGGAAGTTGAGTCCACTGATGTTGAGAGATATTAAGGACCAATTTTTGTTGCCTCCTGTTATTATTGTTGTTAAAGGTGGAATTATGTTTGTGGGGTTCTCTTCTTTGGAGTTTCTTATGAGAAGATCAAATTGTTACCTTTTCTTAGGTCTAGTTTTCCTCCTTATTTTGGAGTTTTCCTTCTATTATGCTCTGTAGGGCTGGATTGGTGGAAAGACATTGTTTAACTTTTGTTTTGTCATGGAATATATTGGTTTCTCCATCTATGGTAAGTGAGAGTTTTGCTGGCTGTAGTAGGTTTGGCTGGCATTTATATTCTCTTAGGGTCTGTATGACATCTGCCCAAAATCTTCTCATGTTTAGAGTCTCTGTTGAGAAGTCTGGTGTAATTCTGATAGGACTGTCTTCATATGTTTTTATTTTTTTCCCTTACAGCTTTTAATATTCTTTCTTTGTTCTGTGAATTTGGTGTTTTGATTATTATGTGATGGGAGGAATTTCTTCTCTGGACCAATTTGTTTGGTGTTCAGTAAGATTCCTGTATGTTTATGGACATCTCTTTTTTATGTCAGGGAAGTTTTCTTCTATGATTTTGTTAAAGATGTTTACTGACCCTTTGAATTGGGAGTCTTCACACTCTTCTACACCTATTATTCTTAGGTTAGTCTTTTTCATTGTGTCCTGGATTTCTTGAATGTTTGAGTTAGGATAATTTTGCTTTTTATATTTTCTTTGACTATTGTGTCAATGTCTTCTATGGTATCTTATATGCCTAAGATTCTCTTTTCCATCTCTTGTATTCTGTTAGTGGTGCTTGCATCTATGACTCCTGATCTCTTTCCTAGGTTTTACATCTCCAGGGTTGTCTCCCTTTGAGTTTTCTTTAATGTTTCTATTTCCATTTTTAGATCCTGCATGGTTTTGTTCAATTCCTTCATCTGTTTGATTGTGTTTTCCTGTATTTCTTTAAGAGACTTATATGTTTCATCTCTAAGGGTTTCTACTTCTTTACCTGTGCTCTCCTGTATTTCTTTAAGGGAGTTATTTATGTCCTTCTTGAAGTTACCTATCATATTCATGTGGTGGGATGTTAGATGTGAATCTTGCTTTTCAGATATTTTGTGGTGTCCAGGGCTTGTTCTGGTGGGAGAACTGGGTAATGATGTTGCCAAGTAGCATTGGATTCTGTTGCTTTTGTTCTTGCACTTGCCTCTTGCCATCTAATTATCTCTAGTGCTAACTGCCCTTGCCGTCTCTGACTGGAAACTGTCCCTCCAATGAGCCTGGTTGTGTCAGAGCTCCTGGGAGTCTAACTCTGTGATCCTGTGATCCTAAAGTCTTGGGTGTGGCAGAACTCCTGGGAGTCAAGCTCCCTCCGATATCCTGAGATCTTGGTGGGTCTGAGCTCCTTTGATCCTGTGATCTTGTGATCTTGTGATTCTGTGATCCTGGATGTGTCAGAGCTCCTGAGAGTCAAGTTTCTTCTGGGTATTGTAGAAGTTTTTAGGGAGCCAGAGCCCTGGATCCACTCTGTGACACTGAGATCCTGTGATCCTGGGTTTGTCAGAGCTCCTATGATCATGAGAGTGTCAGAGCTCCTAGGAGTCAAACTTCCTCCTGTTGTTGTAGGAGTGGGTGGGGAGCCAGAGCCCTAGATCCACTTAAGGCAAAGGTGCATATCAGAAGGAACGTGTGCCTATGAATGGGCAGGGGATCCTGCGTCCCTGGGTTCTAGAGTGTCCCAGTTATGCTGGATATAACTGCATATATTTTGTCTAGCATGTATGTTTTACATCTTTGTCAAAAATTGGAGGGGGACATGAGTACATGAACTTATATTGACTTTTCAATTGTATTGAATTGATAAATATGCCTTCTTTTATAGAATAGATGCCTCCAGGAGTTTTATTTTTCAGGGTTCTTTGAGTTATACTGACGGGTTGCTATATCTCAACTTAATAAATCCAATATATATTAATCTCCAGCCAAGAGTGTATTAAACAAACAAACAAACAAACAAAAGAACTTAAAGCATTGTGGTGGTTTGAATAGGTTTGATCCCCATAGACTCATGTGTTTCAATGCTTGGTCCAAAGGGAATGACACTATTATTGGAAGAAATGTGTCACCCTATCACTGTGGGGGCAGACTTTGAGGTCTCCTATGATAAACCCATGACCAGTATCACACAATATCCTTTTGTTGCCTTCAGATCAATATGTAGAACTCTCTGCTTCTTTATCACCATGCCTGCCTACATGCTGCTATACTTCCTGTCAGAATGGTAATGGACTAATATCATTTTCCATTGAATATAGTTTGTGAAGTCTTCCTAAAAGCAATGTAACAATTGAGGGTAATACTAGAGATACAAAGAAAAAAATGACAATGTCAACATCAATCTTTCTCCAGAAGATGATTCTCCTTAAAAGGTCCCGATGAATCTACTAGAAAGAATTCTCCTACAGCTGATTAATTCATTCAGCAAAGTATCACACACACACACAAAAAAAAAATTAGCCCAGAAAAATTAGTAGGCTTCATATACAAATAGCAACCATACTGAGAAAGAAACCAGGGAAGCAATCCTATTCAGTATAGTCTAAAAAAGAGTCTTGGAATAAATTTAACAAAGGAAGTGAAAGTTTTGTATAATATTGTAAAGGATTGGAAAAGAAATTGAAGAAGATACAAGAAAATGGAAAGATTTCCCATGGTCATGGGTTGATTGGATTAATGTTGTAAAAGCAGCCATTGTGCCTAAAATCAGTTTTTAGTCTCAGAACAATTCCTGTCAAAATTCTGATGCAACTCTTCACAAACATTGAAAAAAAATCTTACAATCCTTATGAAGAAACAATTGCAGTTTTAAAATCATAAGCCTCCTTTTTTAAAAGCATTTCTGAAATCATTTCCTTTTCCTTTTAGATCCTGGTCTCGAAATATTCTCTCTTGAATGTTTTGCTAGGAGATGAAAAAAGTCCCTATACACAATCACTGACTTTGTCTGTAATTTTAGCTGGAGCTGTCTTTATTCTTCTTATCACGTGATCATGGCCCACAGCCTTATCACATATCTGCCATTCTCAAGCTGGGTCTCTATCTTTCCAATCTCCTTATTTAATTTCTTGATAAGATAATGTCAAATATTTATTCCCAATGGCACTTTAAGTTACTGATAGCAACATTGCTTGCATTATTGATAACTCCAAGCAAAGATAAATTTGCAAATTCCTGTGACCTCACAAAATAGAAAAATCACCTGTCCCACATATTCCCCCCAACTCTTCCTGCCTGAAAATGTAGTTTTCTCTACAAAATTGGGACAGAGGATCTTTCCCTATTGCTCTTCAGTCATACTCAACATTTGAATTTTGAAAGTACCCCTGCTTTGACATGATCAAGGAAGGCAGAGAAGATCATATAAAATTTTTACTTAAATAGGTCACCATTGTAAGTGTTATTCATGACTTCTGTTTATAATCTGTTGTTACACCTTACTACAAAAGAAGTAGCAGTCTTGATGTCTAATAAGCAATCTCTGCAAAAGATTCTCTCTCTCTGTCTCTCTCTGTCTCTCTGTGTGTTTTTTACAGTTATGACAATATTTTACCATGGATAATTTATAACTAATAGAAATGCCTCTCTCACTGTTCTAGAAATTCATCCTAAACCTAGTGACTAGTTTCTCCCTGCATCATAGATGGAACCCATAACTTGATCTTTTCAAAGAGGGAAAACTGTGCTTTTATATGAGAGAAGATAAAAAGGACAAATGGCACAAGGGTGGCCCTTCAACCTCTGTCAACTGGTTGATGTGTTGTCAGAGGGTGGAGCTGTAATGACTTAATCATTTCTGAAAACTGTCTTTTTGTATTAGCAGCACATTGAATCCATTCATTTAAATAGACCCTTTGTTCTTAAACTCAGTTGCTCCAGAGTTCTTCAAGTACACTAAAAAGGGCAGCAGTAATATGAAGTGTAGTTAGTTTAGTATTATCATATGAAGAACTCTGCCCTTCATCTACAGGGTATAACTCCAAATGTATAGTTGTAAAAGCAGGTAAGTGAATTGTCAAGATGAATTCAAAGGGTATGTTAAATTATACATATTGTTAAATACAATGTTCACTACTTACAAAGGTTTTGTGTCTTGAGATTATAAAATTATTTTTTAATCTGCTTAGGCTTTTATTGTCTTTCCTTTAGAATTTCTTTATTATTGTTGCATTCTTTTAATGTTGTCAGATTAACTACTTGACAGGAATAGTGATAGTAAAGCATATTTAATTTAATGTGATTATGTATTTTAATTGTTTTCTAAGTACTTAAGCTTTAGTCCTTAATATATAAGGAAAGATTTGAATTCTATGGATACATATTATCATTTAAATAAATTAGTGGGTATGAAGTAAAATAAAAGAGATATGAAGAGAGAACTTAAAGAACAAAAGAGAACAACAAAGATGTCTTCTGTACACTCTGGCAGTTTTGAGTTACATGGATAATCAGTGGGATACTGACAGAGAAGACACATAGAGTCTGAGAGGTCATTTAACTTAATTCATACATGTCACTCCACCCTTCAAATGTTTATCTTGTTCAAGGTCAAGCATATTCTTACTTGGCACTAAAGTTCATAATTATTTAATCTAAAAATTGAGAAACTTTTTTGTTTGTTTGTTTTAAGACAGGGTTTCTCTGTGTAGCCCTGGCTGTCCTAGAACTCACTCTGTAGACCAGACTGGCCTGGAATTCAGAAATCCACCTGCCTCTGCCTTCCAAATGCTTAAAGGCATGTGCCACCACTGTCTGGCGAGAAACATTCTATAAATATAAGTCCAGATGACTTCTCAGTAGTTTCAGAGCTAAAATTTCATTTAGGATATTTCTATATCTACATATTCTTATTCTACAGTTTTCAGTCACTGAATAATATAAGTATAAGGAATTGTGAAACTATATGTACATATGGGGTTGATTCAGTAAAGTAACTGTTTAGACAGTGCTGACCTGGGGCTGGGGAGCAAGCAATAAGCACTGCCATGGCCTGTTATTGGAGTTGAAACAAAAGCACACACTTCAGGGATTCATAGTTGACTAGGCTCATCCACTCGTCATAAAGACCTGGGCTCAGACAACAGAAATACAGCAAAGAAATTTTACTAATAGATTGACCTTATGAAAAGAAGAGAGATATAATAATCTAAAACCTGAATCTAAGGGGCTTAGAACAGAATCATTGTTTTATAGAGAAAAGAAATAAAAGGAAGGAAGGAAGGAAGGAAGGAAGGAAGGAAGGAAGGAAGGAAGGAAGGAAGGAAGGAAGGGCTGAGGGGTTTCTCTCTCTTTCTCTCCTCTCTCTCTCTCTCTCTCTCTCTCTCTCTCTCTCTCTCTCTCTCTCTCTCTCTGCATATTCTAATTTTTATCTTTTTATTGGATAATTCTGTATTTACATTTCAATTTCAAATGTTATCCCCTTTCCAGGTCTCCCCTTCAGAAACCCCCTCCCACATTCCCCACCCTCTGCCTCTATAAGGGTGCTCCCCCTCACTCTCCTACTCCTGTCTTCCTGCCCTGGCATTTGCCAACACTAAGGTATCAAGCACTTTTAGACCCAAGGGCCGCTCATCCTACTAATGTCCAATAAGGCCATCCTCTGCCACATATGCCATGGGTCATAAGTCATGGAGCCATGGGTTCCTCCATGTGTACTCTGGTTGGTGGTCCAGTACCCAGGTTATTCGTGGGTCCTGGCTGATTGACACTGCTGCTCCCCCCCCCCCCCATGGGGCTGCAAACTTCCTCAGCTCCATCAGTCCCTTCTCTAACTTTGTCACTGGGGACCCTTGTACTCAGTCCAATGGTTGGCTGAAAGCATCCACCTCTGTATTTGTCAGGCTCTAGCAGAGCCTTTCAAGAGACAGCCATATCAGGCTTCTGTCAGCAAGCACTTCTCAGCATCCACAATATTGTCTTGGTTTGAAATAAAGTCACACACCTATGGTCACTTGATATTTGACAAGGGAGCTAAAACCATCCAGTGGGAAACAACAACATTTTCAATAAATGGTACTGGCACAACTGGTGGTTAACCTGTAGAAGAATATGACTTGATCCATTCTTATCTCCTTGTACAAAGCTCAAGTCTAAGTGAATCAAAGAACTCCACATAAAACCAGAGACACTGAAATTTATAGAGGAGAAAGTAGGGAAAAGGCCTCAAAGATATGGGCACAGGTGGGAAAATTCCTGACTAGAACAGCAATGGCTTGTGCTCTAAGATCAAGAATTGACAAATGGGACTTCATAAAATTACAAAGCTTCTGTAAGGCAAAAGACACCATCAATAAGACAAAAAGGCCACCAACAGATTGGGAAAGGATTTTTACCAATCCTAAATCTGATAGGGGACTAATATCCAATATATACAAAGAGCTCAAGAAGCTGGACTCCAGAAATTCAAAGAACCCCATTAAAAATGGGGTACAAAGCTAAAAAACAAAAAAGAATTCTCACCTGAGGAATATAAAATGGCTGAGAAGCACATGAAAAAATGTTCAATAGCCTTAGTTATCAGGGAAATGCAAATCAAAACAACCCTGAGATTATACCTCACACCAGTCAGAATGGCTAAGATCAAAAAAATTCAGGTGGCAGAAGATGCTGGTGAGGATGTGGGGAAAAAGGAACACTCCTCCATTGCTGGTGGGATTGCCAGCTTGTACAACCACTCTGGAAGTCAGTCTGGTGGTTCCTCAGAAAATTGGAAGTAGTACTATGGGAAGAGCAAGCAATACCTCTCCTGGGCATATACCCAGAAGATGTTCCAAAAAGTACTAAGGATACATACTCCAATATGTTCATAGCAGCCTTATTTATAATAGCCAGAAGATGGAAATAATCCAGATGTCCCTCAGCAGAGAAAAGGATGCAGAAAATGTGGTACATTTACACAATGGAGTACTACTCAGCTATTAAAAACATTGAATTTATGAAATTCTTGGGCAAATGGATATATCTGGAGGATATCATCTTGTGAGGTAACACAATCACAAAAGAAGTCACTTGATATGCACTCACTGATAAGTTGATATTAGCTCAGAAACTTAGAATACCCAAGATACAATTTGCAAAACACAAAAAAATCAAGAAGAAGGAAGACCAAAGTGTGGATACTTCATTCCTCTTTAGAATAGGGAACAAAATACCTATGGAAGGAGTTACAGAGACAAAGTTTGGAGCTAAGATGAAAGGATGGACCAGCCAGAGACTACCGCTCCTTGGGGATCCATCCCATAATCAGCCACCAAACCCAGACACTATTGCATATGCCAGCAAGATTTTGCTGAAAGGACCCTGGTATAGCTGTCTCGTGTGAGGATATGCCAGTGCCTGGCAAGTACAGAAGTGGATGCTCACAGTCATCTATAAGATGGAACACAGGGCCCCCAATGGAGAAAACACCCAAGGAGCTGAAGGGGTCTGCAACCTGTACTGGGGGTACTGGTTAGTTCATATTGTTGTTCCACCTATAAGGTTGCAGACCCCTTCAGCTCCTTGGGTGCTTTCCCCTTCGAAGAAGGACTGAAGCATCCAGACTTTGGTTTCCCTTCTTCTTGGACTTCATATGGTCTGTGAATTGAATCTTGAGTATTCTGAACTTTTGGGATACTATCCACTTATCAGTGAGTGACTACTCCGTGTTTTCTTTTGTGACTGAGTTGCCTTACTCGGGATGATATTTTCAAGTTTCATCCATTTGCCTGTGCATTTCATGCAGTCATTGTTTTAGTAGCTGAGTAGTACTCCATTGTTTACATGTAGCATATTTTCTGCATCCATTCCTCTGTTGAGGGATATCAGGGTTTTTTTCCAGCTTCTGACTATCATAAATAAGGCTACTATGAAAGGCTATACTCAACAAAACTGGAAAACCTGGATGAATTGGACAAATACCAGGTACCAAAGTTAAATCAGGATCAGGTTAATAATCTAAACAGTCCTATATCCCCTAAAGAAATAGAAACAGTCATTAATAGTCTCCCAACCAAAAAAAGCCCAGGACCAGATGGGTTTAGTGCAGAGTTCTATCAGACCTTCAAAGAAGGTCTAATTCCAGTTCTTCACAAACTATAGAAGCAGAAGGTACTCTACCCAATTTATTCTATGAAGCCACAATTATTCTGATACCTAAACCACAGAAAGACCCAACAAAGATAGAGAACTTCAGACCAAAGACAAAAGACAAAAAAACAAACAAACAAAAAAAAAAAAAACAAAAAAAAAACCACATGATCATTTCCTTAGATGTGGAGAAAGCATTTGACAAAATCCAACAACCATTCATGATAAAAGTCTTGGAAAGATCAGGAATTCGAGGCCCATACCAAAACATGATAAAAAGCAATCTACAGCAAACCAGTAGCCAACATCAAAGTAAATGGTGACAAGCTGGAAGCAATCCCACTAAAATCATGGACTAGACAAGGCTGCCCACTTTCTCCATACCTATACAACATAGTATTTGAAGTCCTAGCCAGAGCAATTAGACAACAAAAGGAGATCAAGGGGATACAAATTGG
This sequence comes from Mus musculus, assembly GCF_000001635.26. Classification (NCBI taxonomy): domain Eukaryota; kingdom Metazoa; phylum Chordata; class Mammalia; order Rodentia; family Muridae; genus Mus; species Mus musculus. The sequence continues at coordinate 50,122,736 of NC_000074.6, read as the reverse complement.
AAAGGAAGAAGTCAAAATAACACTTTTTGCAGATGATATAATAGTATATATAAGTGACCCTAAAAATTCTACCAGAGAACTCCTAAACCTGACAAACAGCTTCAGTGAAGTAGCTGGATATAAAATTAACTCAAACAAGCCAATGGCCTTTCTCTACACAAAGGATAAACAGGCTGAGAAAGAAATTGGGGAAACAACACCCTTCTCACAGTCAGCTATTGGATGGATCACAGGACCCCCAATGGTGTAGCTAGAGAAAGTACCCAAGGAGCTGAAGGGATCTGCAGTCCTATAGGTGGAACAACAATATGAGCTAACCAATACCCCTCCCTGCACCCCCCCCCCCAGCTCATGTCTCTAGCTGCATATGAATCAAAAAATGGCCTAGTCGGCCATCAGTGAAAAGAGAGGCCCATTGGTCATGCAAACTTTATATGCCTCAGTACAGGGCAATGGCAGGGCCAAGAAGTGGGAGTGGGTGGGCAGGGGAGTAGGTGGGGGAGCGTGTGGGGGACTTTTGGCATAGCATTGGAAATGTAAATGAAATAAATACCCAATAAAGAAAGAAGAAAAAAAAGAAAATAAAAATAATAATAATAAAAAAAAAACAGATCACATGCTTCCATCATACAATGGCACAGGATACATTACTGTTCCAAAACTTAGGGTCAGGAGCATAAGGAGGAAACGCTGGACCAAAGCAAGACCAAAAACCAACCAACCAACCAAACAAACAAACAAATCTGAAAAAACTCCAAACTGCATCTCCATTATCCCGTCCCGCGGGATTCAGTTATTCGTGGGTGCGAGGGGGACTGCGAACCTGGAAGGAGATGGGAGTTAAAGAAAGAAGAGCAGGAGACCAGGAAGGGTACCTATCGAGGTCTCGTTTATTATGCTGAGGTGCCTTCTTTTTAAAGCATACATCGCGGGGAATATGGGAGGGGTCGAGGGAGAATTATACAAAGAACAAAGAAGTGGGCATCTGCTGACATGGGGGCCGAAGTCAGGCGCCAGGCAGCGGGCACTCTGGATCTTATCTCTGGAACATCGATCCTCCTTGACAGCCTTGGGGGTCGGGCTGGGCTCAGGCGTAACTCATGTCCTTGGATGGCATGGGAACTCAGGAAGAGATAGAGAAGAGGGGACTATAATTCAGCTTTTACAGCCTCAGGTGCCAAGAAAGGAATAGGGAGAAAGTGGGGGGGTGATAACCAGCTCTTAGTACAAGGCCATTTGGCCTGTTAGGGAGATTGTGAAGGGCTCACTTTCTCACGGGATAGTCTCTGACACTCCATGTCTGATGTCAAAATGCTGTACAGTTCTCCAATTCATTTCAGCTTGGTTGACTAAAACACACTTGTCTGTCTTGGGTTGGTTCCACTCTCTATGACCACCTTTCCATGTCAAGTATCCCATGACTCTTGTACCATTTTGCACAATGTTATGTGCACCATGACCTCTTGGAATCTTCAGGGAAATCCAGGCTTCACCTTCAAACTTCACACAGTAATCTTGCTGCACCTTCACACAGGGACACCCCAGCCCCATGTGGGTTCAGCAGTTTTCCTTAGTGATGGAGGGAGATTCAATAATCCCTTTCTTCTACCCTTGGCACTAAAGCCAGAACCACATGGCCAAAGCTGCCAAATTCTACTGCTTGCTAGTGCTGGAACATCCAACTCCTTCCCTCTCTGCCTAGTAATTCAGCTCTGTAAAATCTGTAGACCATTAATCATATATGAACGTTTTTTATAGGACTTACATTTAAAGCGCATGCAGTGTGATGCAAATGTATTATTTTTACCTTCTGAAGATCCTACAGACTGTTTCAACTTTAATAGAAAGCATGAAGCTTTGTGAAGCTTAAATCTCTGTATTATTCAGTACTATGTAACTAATACATACTAATATGGAAGATGTGTTCAAATAATTCAGATACTAACAACCTTAAAGTGAAGTGCCGACAATTACTATGTAAAACTTGCTAACACTCTTGGAGCGGTAAAAATGAAACAATAAGAGGCATTTCTCCCTGAGACAAAACAGGGAATTCGTCACTGTATCCTTTACAGGAGTATTTGTTATGATAAATTTGGGGATTGTGCCAATGGTGAGAAAACTAGCTGCTAGGTCCTCTGTCCCTGATGTCATCCAGGCTGCTCAAGGACAGCCCAGTGCGTGCCCCGCCCATGTCACTGCTTCCTTAGGCATCCACACCCGACCACCAGAATCCCTGCTGGAGACCCAGCTTCGCAATCATGTGATTGGTCTGAATCATTGTTTCTGTCACCTGACTTCCCAGCTCGTGTCTGGAGCCCTTGGAACTCCAGTGTGATCTCTCGGGTGCCCACCATCAAGACCCCTCCCCACCCAAGTGGTTTACATGCAAAAATAAAAGCCACAGAAGTCCAAAAAAACAAACAAACAAAAACTCGTCTTACAAATACATACACAGCATATTATTTTTGGGCAACTAGGTGGCACTGCTGCATTATCCTTTCAATCACAAAAGCAAATTCAGAATCTTCTGTATACTCCAGTTCAGAAGTAGAAACCGCGCATTCTCAATAGCTATGCTTTACAGTAGTCATTTACAGAAGTCTCCTGAATAAACGTTGAATGGCTGTCATCTAGGGCATTTGCCGACGACCTTGTCTCCGGTCATTCTGCTGTGGACTGGACCAAGACTCCAGAATTTCAGTTTCTATCTCACAAAAAAATGAAGTGGGACAGAGTTTTTTTTTTTTTTTTTTCTAAAAGTAGGATGGTTTGAAACTTTCAATAGTATTTTAAATTTTCAGAGACCAAAATACTTAAGAGATCATTTGGAGTGATTTTGTTACTATTAGAGAGTAAATAAAGATTCCCAATGCCTAGCTGAAGGGACATATTTAAGTTCTTAGATCCTACAAAGATAATGATACCCAGCTTCCCAGCATAGACATGCAAAAGTAAACACTAGCACCAGATCGTTTTATACTTCTTTACCCAGGCTGGTGCGAGCTGCGAAGGAATTCCAAGTTCAGGAAACTCAGGAAGCAGCATGTTCAATTACGTCTCAAAGAACATCATGAGCACCATCCAAATAGGTGTGAGCATGATACAAATGCCCAAAAAAATCAATAGCAAAACAAATAACTTGAAAGCAAAACTAGAATAATGTGTTCCTTTATTGCTATTTAACGACATGAAAGTTATGGTAATTTTAAGATTGCATCATACAAATAATGTAGAACTTGCAATGAACTTGGACATGATTAGATGTATTAGAAAGTGTATATAAATCATATTGGAGGGGGTAAAGAATGCCTTTGAATCAGATTACTTAAAATATGACTATCCAAGATAACATATACATTAAGGCCCCAAGTAGAAATGTAAAATTGTATTTATTTTAGATGTTGCTCCCCTTCGTGAATAGAAATCACCACAGATAGTTAAGAGGAAGCTTTTCCTAAAAGACAAGAACAGAAAGCTACTTCTACTCTAGGAAGTAGAGTGGCATACTATACACATACATTTAGTTATGGAACACCGCAAAGTACGGGAGCTGTTGCATGGAGCACACTAGAATCATAAGCAGGCCTGTACTAGTTTTCTCCTAGAGTGCAATGCATTCCACACTGAGAAAGTTAAAGTAATTCCTGTTTATTAGCTTATAATTCCATTGATTAACTGGTCTAACCTTGCTCACACCTTTAATCCCAACACTTAAGAAGCTAAGGAAGATGGATTCCTGCAAGTGTGTGGTGAAGCTGGGCTATACAGTCAACTCCAGGCTAGTGTGAATTACTGTTCCAAAAATAAGAACAAGTTCTGTGTATCAAGACTCCAAAATCGTCTTCTTAGGATCTTACATATCTATACTCATGATATTTTGTGTGCTTTGTTTCCTGATTTAAAGTTTCTTTTCTAGAACCCAGGTTTGCATCAAACTCAAGTTCCTCCTGCTTGTGTCTCCTAGTGCTAGAACAGAAGTTGTTCACCACTGTGCTTGCTAACAGTAAAAATTTTGACTAGCCTGACTGATCTCAATTGTCCCTGAAAACAGTTATCCACTGTGGCAGCTGGGAAAGGCTAGTTCTTGCAGTTGTAGAAACTGAGTCTACTGTTTTCTTGCTGATTTTTATAGCCATGGCCTTCTGACTGAATTTCTATAGTTTTTAGCCTTTCTATTGTGCCTCCCCTATTCTCAAAACCAGAAATGGTGAATCAAGTCACTGCTTATACTTTGAATCTCCCCACTTTCCCATTGTTCTTTATCTGCCTTTATAAGAAGCTGTGTCTTTAGCATAGGCACACTTAGCTGACAGTATTCAGTAAGATCAACCAACTGAGAAGTTTAATTACTACTAAAATTTCTTTGCCATCTGTAGGTCATAGTCTGACTAAGTAACCACTATTCAAGAACTCTGCCCATCATGGTACATCAAGGTCACATTTTGGTTGTTCTATGACTCCTTGTTAGTGGAATGACTTTGACCAAAAGTTAAGGTGAGTATTAACATGGGCAATAAAGTAAAGAATAAACAAATAAGAATACAGCACTAACCACCATAAATTAAGAGCAAGAATATGCCTGGCTCTGAAGATGTGTTTTCCCCTTTGATCTTCATAGAGCTCTTCAAGTAGGAAGCTGAGCTTCACAGACTTCCAGCAACTTGCTAACATCAGACAGCCAGTAAACGAGGGAGCCAAACTTCAAGACAAGAACCCAGTGAACATTGAGTCTGTGCTTTTTCCAGCACAGCGTGAGAGAAAAGGGATCTAAGAGTCTTGTCCTTGAAGAGGAAAGCTATGCTTCAAGCAGAAAGATTAAATGAAGTTTGTCATGCAACATCAATATGATTAATGATTCATTACAGATAGTGTACAGGATTGCTATATGTATGTAGCATTTTTACCAAAATAATTATAATTTATACACATCTTTGAAACCATTCACTTATGAATATTATATATAAATTAAAATTAGAATTAATCTAATTATGGAAGAATATATATAAATATAAATATATATATATATATGTGTGTGTGTGTGTGTGTGTGTGTGTGTGTGTGTGTGTGTATACATATGGGTGTGTGTGTGTGTGTGTGTGTGTGTGTGTGTGTGTAGGACTTTATCAGGTTGAAACACAGAGGAAGGTTTAAAACAGTTTCTTATGGATATAGTTACTCTGTACTTGTTTATTCTAACTTCAAATACTAGCTTCCAACTCACTATTTTAAATCACACTATCATGGATTTGCATATATTACAAAGACATTTTGCAGTGATCCCTCCTATACTGGTGCACACATAGGTTTGGGTCCCATCAAATTTATGAATTACAGAATTCTGAGTCCTCTTCCCAGAAACTTCATAGACAGGAAATATCTAATCCTGTCTCTCAGGAGATGGTTCTCAAAGTTACTGATGTTATTGTGAGAAGAGATCCTAGGGTGATTAGGGATTGAAGAAATCTAGTCAGTCCTGGGTTCTAGACATGTTAGAGCATTGGCTATGACCTGACCTTCTATTGCCATTTGTTGAGTATTTAAATATACTAGTCTATGGGGTCAACTGATGTTTCCAAGAAAATGTTACAAATAAGGATTCATGGAACCAAGATGTTCACTTTCTCAAGCTCCCATGACTAAGGGACACAGATAGAACATCGGCCCCGGCAGGTGATGGTGTTTTTCAAAGCTGTGTCTCATTCTTCAGTGTTATGGAGCTCTGCACCCATATTCCATTTCTATCTATAAACACCCAAGATGTTACAATTGCTCTGTCATTTGTATTTGATTTACCAAGATACAAGCAACTAATTTTCATGCCTTCTCTCCTCTCTTTCTTCCTCTCATCTCTCATCTTCGTCCTCATGCCTTCTTTCCTCTTCCTGGCTTTAGTGTTTAGGAATCCAAACTAGAAATTGTATGTGGCCTCCTAGTGAACCCTGGTGTCCATCAAGAACATCAGAGGCTGGACATGGTGGCACACACCTTTAATCCCAGCACTTGGGAGACAGAGGCAGGTGGATTTCTGAGTTTGAGGCCAGCTTACAAAGTGAGTTCCAGGACAGCCAGAACTATACAGAGAAACCCTGTCTTGACAAACCAAAAAAAAAAAAAAAAAAAAAAAAACCATCAGAAATCAGATAGACCTAATAGTGAAGAAAATAAAATAAAATTTAACTGTCTGAGCGTTACTGATCAAACTGGTTATCTTGTTTTTGTGAGTACAAATTGTCTCCCTATATGACTAAAGTGTGCATAGTGATGTTAAAGCACTATGGGTAAAAGATTAAAATGAAGCAATAAAGTTCTGATTACTGAAGTGGTGAGTTTGAGTTCTGCTTCTCTGCCATTGTCTGCACACCAGGCCTCTGGGAACCCTTAAAGATCTCAGTAAGCTCTTTGAAGTTGAGTTTTGGTAAGTGAAGTAAGTTCAAGAGGAACGTCTTAAGGACATCTGGAGGCTTTTAAGAAGGCATGCCTACATTAAAGAGATTCTTCTTTTTTTATCCCCCCCATACAAAAGAGAATAAAGGCACGCTCCCTTTGATATGGGGGTACCATGTAGAAAGAAGACCAACAAAAAATGCCTTCATGCTATTTCTGTTCTTTAAGTAATGCTCCTATTTAAAGAAAACTGTTTATATATTTGCACTGTACATGTGTGTATATTGGATATTCATATATTGTCATATGGGAAGCTGCTGCACTGCATGCATAAGCCAGAAGTTGAAGTCAGTTGGTTTCTTCCATTGCTTCCTCCTTGTTTTGGGAAGCAGTGTCTTTCTTTGAACTCTAAGCTTGCCAACTGGCAAGTGTAGCATGCCAGTCATCTCTGGGGATCTTCCTGGCTCTGTCACTTTCCTTGCCTCAATGCTGGGATTGGGAGCCTGCACTGCCACACAGAGATGATATATAGGTTCTAGGGATACAAGCTGATGCTCTCATGTTTGCACATAAGGAATTTTACTGACTGGGGCATTTCCCAGCCTGGAGAAGGGCTACAATTTTGTGAGGTTTTCTCATATATTGATTTGAATGTGGATTTTTGATGAATAAAGTTAAATTAGAATATACTTACAGTATTTCTCATATTTCCTTTCCACTCTCTAAAAACTCCAACACATCCCATGTTTCCTTTCATTTCAAATCAATGGTTTCTTTGTAAATATATACACTTATAACTGTATGTATGACCTGCTGAGTCTATTTACTGTGACTGTGTGTATTAAATATCAGGGCTGACCACTTTGTATTAAATAACTGGTTAGGGACTTGCCCCTGGGAAAGGCTAATGCTCCCTTGCTCCAAAGTCATTAGATGCCTGTAGTTGTTTGTCTGGGGATAGCACTCCAAGAGATTTCCCCTTTCTGTGTTATCATTTATTTTGATATTGTTATTGGCTAATCTTATTTAGGTAGCCATATTATTGAGGTTTCATGGATGTAGCTCTGTCATTTCTAGAATATACAATTTCACAGCAGATTTCCTGGTCTTCTTTGATTGCTTCTTTCTTGACATTCCCAGAACTTTAAGAAAAGGAGTTGTGCTTCAGATGTGTCTTTGGGGGCTAGGCTTCACAAGATTTGTTGATTCCTGCATTGGGACCTGTTCAGGTTCTCTGTAATCATCTCTGTTTACCATACAGAGAATTTATTTGATGAGGAATGATAACTTCATATATGTGAGTATAAGGGACATTTCAAAATAAAGTTAGGAATTATGGCCTCCATTCAGGGATTCCCCTACCACATGTCTGTCTCAGGGTTTTTTTTTCCTTCACAACAGAGGAAGATTCCACAACCTCTCTTCTCCTGTATCCTTCATGATACTAAAGCTAGGACCTTATAGCCAATGCTGTTCCACTGTGTTACTTCCTCCTTGAATCACATGTGCATAAGCTTTTAAAATAAGACAATTCTATAATTCTATAGGCATCTCTTTGCTTTATTACCCAGATGGCCTTTACTCTGAGGGCACCATTCCATCTATTCCATTTCTTCTTATCTTTCAGCACCAAACAGGACTCCCGCATTAAACTTTTCTGGTGTGCCTTTTCTCTTAAAACTATATTTTTTTGTATTTCTATTTTGCACACTTGCTATTTCTCATTATAGACCTGCACAAGAGTGATTGCTAATACCTGAATCAATATTAGGGTATCTTGAAATTTCCTCTGCCAACAAAATTAGACCAAAACTCTTCTGGTACCCTTTTAGGACAAGGGTAAAAAGCAGCCACTTTGTTTGCCAAAGTATCATGCAAATGATCTTGAAATCAGTTTCTAATTCCCCACTAAAACCTCTTTTACATGGCCTGAATAGTCTACATAGTTCTTAGTTCTACAGTCTTCCATGTTTATTCTGGAGTAACTAGGGTTGCATTCTGTGGCTTTGCTAGTCCAAAGTACTAATGCCTTCTACAGTCCTGTAAAGATTATCATGGCCAGGCTTGACACAGAACTAGCCCTTCTCTGGTAACAGATTCAGGATTAGTCACTTTTCTTTCTTTCTTTTCTTTTCCTTTTTTTTCAGTTCAAATCTTTTTTTTTAATTTTTTACTAGGTATTTAGCTCATTTACATTTCCAATGCTATACCAAAAGTCCCCCATACCCACCCACCCCCACTCCCCTACCCACCCACTCCCCCTTTTTGACCCTGGCGTTCCCCTGTACTGGGGCATATAAAATTTGCGTGTCCAATGGGCCTCTCTTTCCAGTGATGGCCGACTAGGCCATCTTTTGATACATATGCAGCTAGAGTCAAGAGCTCCGGGGTACTGGTTAGTTCATAATGTTGTTCCACCTATAGGATTGCAGATCCCTTTAGCTCCTTGGGTACTTTCTCTGGCTCCTCCATTGGGAGCCCTGTGATCCATCCATTAGCTGACTGTGAGCATCCACTTCAAATCTTTTATTCCCTTTCTTTAAAAAAAAAGTTAGATATTTTCTTTATATTCATTTCAAATGCTATCCTGAAAGTTCCCTATACCCTCCTTCTGCCCTGCTCCCCTACCCACCCACTCCCACTTCTTGGCCCTGGCCTTCCCCTGTACTGAGGCATATAAAGTTTGCAATACCAAGAGGCCTCTCTTCCCGGTGATGGCCAACTAGGCCATCTTCTGCTACATATGCAGCTAGAGATACGAGCTCTGGGGGTACTGGTTAGTTCATATTTTTGTTCCACCTATAAGGTTTCAGACCCCTTTAGCTCCTTGGGTGCTTTCTCTAGCTTCTCCATTGTGAAAAACCATGACCAATGCAACTTATAAAAGAAAGTGATTACTTTTGGACTCATGGGTTTAGAGCATTAGAATCAATTACAGTCATGGTATGAAACATGACCGCAGGTAAACAGGCAAGTGGCTGGAACAGTAGCTGAGATCTTACATCTGATCCATAAGCAATAGGCAGAGAAAACTACCTGTGAACCAACTGTTTGTGCTTTGAGAACCTTATAATCCCACTCTCCAGGGACATAACTCTAATAAGGAGACACCTTTCAACTCTTCTACCTTCTGAGTACCATGTACTATGAGTCTCTAAGGGCCATTGTCATTTAAACCACCACAATAAGCAAAGATAATTTATATTGTTGGAGGCAGCCTATGAAAGCTCTATTGAATTCAGTCCTGATTATCTAGTTAGAAAATCACCCTGAAATATTCTGCTAAATATTAGGAAGACTAAAAGTAGACTTGTACCAGAGAGCCATGGGCCATGAAGAAGTTTCTATTCTCTTCTCTCAGTCTTGTTCTCCTTGAATGGATTTTTCAGATATTTCACCAGAGGACACATGCAGATAACATTTTCCAACCACATCTTGGATCAACATTCTAAATGATTGGAAATGATTGACAGCTATCATGCTAGCAAACACAGGCCAGTGGCACTGAAAATAATACTTCCAGTGCTCATACGATGTAAAATGTTTCCCTGCACACACCATTAGTGTCTCATTATGGTGCCCTGATGATGCTGGTCTTTGTCTGGTAGGTACTGAGAGTTGTTGCTGCCTCCCATTAAGGCAATATCACTTCTCATTGGAAAGGAAAATACTCTCCTCTACTGAATCAGTAAAAGATGGTTTAATCAGTGTCAGCAAATAAGAGTTTGTGACAACTGAGTGCTCAGAATTTTGGATATATTCAAAGCAATAGATCATATTTGCATAAGAAAAGCTTTTGCTTCTCATTTCTTCTCAGGGCTTTACTCTGTTTTTTTTATTTGCTTATTACTCATTGAAATAATCAAAGGTATTTGTGCCTCTAATATTTGAATAGCACAAAATTAGAAAGGCATTCTGCACCTTCTCCATTATGCTGAGCAGTTGACTGATATGAATTTATTGAACGTCTACAGATAGCTTTAAACGAAACAAGGATTCCAACCCAATTCAAGACCAGTGAGATGCAGCATGCTTTCAAATATATCTCTGTAAGGTACCTGAGACCATGGGTTAACAGTTTCCCCCACCGCTCTGGCTATGGTGTAAAAATACAAGTGTCCCCTACTGCCTATGTGGCAAAATACGAATTTGCCTAGCTAGTGTTAGGCTGTGAACCATTGAACTCTGCGGTAAAAATGTACCCTTAAATCATTTTCTTCCCTTGTATTCACTATACTTAGCACTTGGATACAAAATATTCTTACTCAAGAGTTATAGGTTGAAGCAGAATTTTTACCCTATAAATCCTAGGGTTTCACAATATCTGAGAAACAGCCCTTAGATAACTCTATATGAATCTGTGTCTCTATCAGTGTCTGTCAGGACACCCTCTTCCCCTGAAAGTGGAAGATGAAGGATAAGCACGCTGTCCTAAGAAAGTTGATGGAAAGAGAGGCCCATTGGTCTTGCAAATTTTATATGCCTCAGTACAGGGGAACGCCAGGGCCAAGAAGTGGGAGTGGGTGGGGGGTATGGGGGACTTTTGGGATAGCATTGGAAATGTAAATAAAGAAAATACCTAATTAAAAAAATAATAACAAAAAAAAAGAAAGTTGATGGAAACACTCTGAAACTACCATAGATGTGGAGCCTTAGAAACACTACTCCCTGCAATAACAGTCTTTTTAGTCTTTAGTAGTTGCATACCTTCGAAGGGATGCAAGGTACGTTCTTTCCCCAATCCCTGCACGAAATTGTGCTCTTAGCATGAGATATTTTACAGTGACGTTTTAGACTATGCCTCGACTGATATAAAATATGCATACTGTAAAAGATTTTCAATTAAATCCAATCTGAATTAAATATACTATGACATACATGTATTAATCTTATAGGACAGTTGCATAAAATTTTAATAGATTCATATTCTTTTTGGATTGAAGTTAGATCTTTGTGTAGAAATGGGACTAGTACCCACCCCTCTGCTTTGTGGTATCTTGAAGCCAAAGTTATTCATAAGTTCTCTAAACACACTCTGGATCTATTTTGCTTTACGTGCATCTGATTATCTACAATGCATTTTATGATAAAACATTTACTTTGAGCATATATTAGTGCACATGTATATATTGCAAATATGCAAACACATGCTGAGTATTTTGAAAAGAAAATATATATCAGTCACATTATTTTTTTTATATAAAGTAACTATAACTTTTTTTTACCATGTGGTTTATAAAACCTAAGGCTATAAAACCAAAGACTGACATTGGTCCTATGATTTTATTTAGTGTCTACATAGCTGTAGTTTGAAACTAAAGAGATAGCTGGCTGTAATATAGTATTGGTTGAAGCAGATAGAAAAAAAGGCATCATCAAATTGATGAGTGTGGGCAGAATGCATACTACAAACAGCTTATTGAATCTACTGCTCATGTGTCCTTAATTCATTATCTGTTCAAGACACATCCAGGCTATTGATTTCCATAAGATAAAGAAGACTGGATACTCTAATCATGACTATTAGTTCCCTCTAGACAGACTAATAATTTTTCACAATTGCTAATGGCAATTGGAGGTATTTAATTTCGCTCCAACCCTGTGCAGTTGCTACTTGGCAGCATATTTGTGCAATAGTAGATAAAAATAATCCTGAGGCAGTAAAAAGTTTCCATTTATTAGAGCATTTTGTTTGCAATGTCATCTTTATAAGTACTTCAAAGTACAAAACCTTTCCACCTATTGTTTTTTTTTAATTAAAATTTATTTTAGACTTTAAGACAATTTTGTGTCCTAAGGGGTAAAAGTAGTTAAAAACACAAAACAAAACAAAACTGATGTTACTCAGAGAAGATGAACTTACTTGTTTTCTTTTTACTGTTGAGTGAGAACAATAATTGGTTTGGAAGTAATACAGTTATTCAAAGTTTGCATGCAAAGTTTTATAGATTGTCGAGTCAGGTTGTATTTTAGCTACTTGTTTATTTATTTATATACTCATTTATTTCTGTATGTGAGGGAGGTCTCATGTGCATGTATGTCTTTGTGTGTGTGTGTGTGTGTGTGTGTGTGTGTGGGTATACATCTGTGTGTGTATGAGTACATGTGCGTGGGTGTGTTTGTGTGTTGTATGCACCTATGTATGTTCAGGTACACATGCCACATGTGAGGGCTAGAGGAGTATATTTTATGTCTGGCTCACTCCCATTTTAGTCTTTTGAGTGACAAATCTGGACACTGAATCTGGAGCTAGGCTAGAAGCCTGTAAAACCCAGTTCCTCCTATCTTACCTCACAACCAGCTCTAGGGCTCCACACATACACATGACTACACCTTGCTTTCACATTGATTCTGGGGATTTGAATTTAAATCTCAAGAGCAAACAGTCTGACCCATGGAGCCATCAACCTGCTCCTATGTCATTCCTTTATTGTCTCTTTCTTTCCAATGGTGTAGCTGTTCAATTTCATCACCATCAAATGTTGGAAAACATTAAAATTTTACTTCATGATTATCTGAAATCAGATAGACCCACTGTTAGTCAGCTCCCAGATTTACTCTATGGCTGGTAGTTGGAGAATTAATTGTTCTAAAGAATTTCTCATTAGTATCCACCCCAGGACATATTTCTACGCATGGGAGCTCTAAATGTCTTTTATTTCATAGTTGGAATAGACATTGCAAAATGATTTTCAAATCGAAATAGACACTTTGACTCAAATGTAATATCTTGTAATTGCTAAGAATGGATTCAGATATTGATATATATATATATATACCATAAAGCATTTATAGACTAAATATTCATTACAATTCAGTAGCAAGTAGCAAAGTTATAATAGTTAACATATTATTGCTATCATATCAAACAAACCTTTTAAATGTGACTCTTATGGTCTAGATCCTATGACCATGAACATATCTGCTTTTCTGAATATAATTCATATAAAACCAAATTACATTTAGAGTAACATTTGGGTATTAAGCCCACCAATTCACTGATGGATAAGAGTTTAATATGTAATATATGGCTTTACAATTTTTTGGAATAGTTTCTAAAATTCAGTAAAAATTTCCAGAGGGCAAAAGATTATTTTTCTATCCTTAACAATTTTTGTACTTATTTTTTATATAATTATCTAAGAGTTTTCCCATCAATAAGTCATTTAAGAGATTACAGTGGAAGGAATCATACAAACATGGAAAGAGTGCATTGTAGAGAAAGAAAAAATTATCTCTTTTAGAAAAAGTCACTGACATTCGTTAGATAAATCCTGGGGGGGGGGGGGTTATTTCTTTGTTTGTTTGGTTGGTTGGTTGGTTGTTCATTAACCTTTTTTACTGTTTAAATTATGATTTTCCACAAAGAGAAGTCAGCAGAAACTCCTTAATAAGAATTCCTAATCGCTAGGTATGAGCGTGGTGGTTATACTCCCCCTCAAAAAAGCAAGACAAAACCTAAAAATAAATAAATAAATAAATAAATAAATAAATAAATAAATAAATAAATAATCTAGACACGATAAAATGAAATGATAGGGATAAGAAACTCTCTTTTCCATCAAACAAAGAAATCACCAGTTGTTTTTGTCATCATACCTCCTCTTCCTCTCTCTCTCTCTCTCTCTCTCTCTCTCTCTCTCTCTCTCTCTCTCTGTGTGTGTGTGTGTGTGTGCATCTCTGTGATGTAGTACATGCAGGCTCACACTTGTGTGTGTTTTCTGTGAGTGCAAGCAGCTCAGTGTGTATTACACATGAGGGTATGCACACATGAGGGTATACATGTTTGTGTGTGTGTGTGTGTGTGTGTGTGTGTGCTCCTGCATATGGGGAGTAGAGGTTGATATTGGGTGTCTTCAGCTGAATTTTCAGAGCAGTTTTTGAGATAGGGTCCTTCACAGCATGCAGAGTTCACTGATTTGCCTAGGCTGGTCGACCAATGGGCCAAAGAGCTTGGGAAATCTGCTTAGATTTGTCTATGATCGTGCTGAGAGTACAGACTCCATCAACCACACCCTGATTTCTACGTGAGTACAGGGGATTTGAACTCCACTCCTCATACTTGTGAGTCAGATATTTTTTACCAAATAAACCATCTCCCCAACTATTATTAAGTTTAATTTTAAATTTGTTTGGTTGCTTTAGACAAAAAAACAAAAACAAAAACAAACAAAAAAAAAACACGATTTGTTTTTGTAATATTATTCTCTTATTTTTGATATTGCTTTGGGTAAATGTGTAGGTATGTATGGAAGTCAGTGCCAGTGGGTGGCAGGTACATATGGAGTCTGAAACAAGGCAGCAAATCCTTTGGCACTGGAGTTAAGGGTGTTTGGGAATCCACAATGTAGGTGCTAGGAGCCAAAATCAGGTCTTCAACAAGAGCAGTGTGAGTTCGGACTCACTGAACCATATCCCAAGCCCAAACCTTAAAAAAGTGATACATCATTTTAGATGATGTTATAGAAGAAAAATCTAACAGGATTTTCACCTGGATTCTCTAAAATAGCTCAAGTGCACTTTTCAGTTTTCTCTAGGATTTATTTTCCCAAATGTTTTTATTATTTGCTAATTTGCTGTGAGGTTTTGAGATGCCACTCTTAGTATAAATTTATTCTATGGTCAAATTGTTTAAAGAATAATAAAGAAGGGAGATATAAAAATGGTGGAATAGAGATGGAGAAGAGAGAAAAAAAGAGAGAAAGAGAAAGAAACAGATGGACAGAGAGACAGAGAAAATGTAAGGAAGCCCATGAATTCAGCCAGGTGGGTACTGTAATGTTCACATTTGCATATGTATAATTATAAATTGAATCCTTCAAGTCAGTGAAAGTAAAACAATAATCTTTATTAACCCCAACAGCTTCATAGACACAGACAGTTTAGTGTCTGATCTAGCATGTGTGCATGCAGAAGCAGCTTCCCTAATATGGATACCTTCTCAGTGACTACCCCAGTGCACATACAGCTTTACCAGTGTGCATGCGTTCTGTTTACAGGACCACTGCCAGCTTGTGCTTTCTTAGATGTTTGCAAGGCTTTTGTTTTCCCTAACATATTATTAGGGCAATTACTACTCAGAGTCACTACAATTCTAAATTATTATTAAAATTACTTTTGCTACCCACTAGTAGTAATTGATGAACATCCTTTTAAAAGTTGGCAATGACACATTGATCTTGTAGATTTCCTCTCTAAGACTCACCACAATTAGAAAGGTGGTTATAAATGCACATTTTGTAAGCAGGCAGCTTGAAAGTCAATAGTATTAAAGGAGCAGCCTTCAAGTTTCTCTGCTGTGAAGTGACAATGCTGAGACTAGATCCCAGGATCTGTTATCTTTCTGTGTACTGCACTGCCTACTATAATTGGGGACATAATCCTTTTCTACTCGGCAGCACAGTCACACAGCTGCTATGGATTCACAGTGACAAAAGTGGCTTTTAGGGAAAGAAAAGCTATTAAGGAAGAAATATGCGTAGGTGTGGCCATTAAAACCCATTTATCACAGATTGCTATTTGAGTTTATTTAATATTTCATTGGTCTTCTAAGAAGAGCCATTCATTGGAGATTAGGCTTAAGGTAATACTAAGATGAGAAATTGAATTTTTTTTATTATTTATTTCCATTTCAAATGTTGTCCTCTTTCCCAGCCCCTCCTTCATGAACCTCATACTCCATTACTCTTCCCCTTTGCCTATAAGAGGGTGTTCCCCTACCCACGCAGATAATCGCATCTCACCTCTCTAGCATCCCCATTCTCTGGGCCAACAAGACTCCACAGGACCAAGAGCATTCCCCCACTGAGGCCAGACAAGGCAGTCCTCTGCTACCTATATAGCAGAGCCCATGGACCATCCCATGAATGCTCTTTGGTTGGTGGCTTAGTCTCTGGGAACTCTGAGGAGCCTTGTGAGTTGATACTGTTGCTCTTCCTATGGGGTTGCAATTCCCTTCAGCTCCTTCAGTCCTTCCCCTAATTGTTCTATAGGAATCTCCGAGCTCAGTCCAATGGCTGGCTCTAAGTATCTGCATCTGTCTCAGTCGGGTGCTGGTAGAGCCTCTCAGAGAACAACCATGCCGGGCTCGTGTCTGGAAGCACAACATGGCATCAGCAATAGTGTTGGTGGTTTGGTGCCTGTGCACAGGATGGACCCCAAATTGGGACTGTCTATGGATGGCTTTTCTTTCAGTTTCTACCCCATTTTTGTCCCTGTAATTTCTTTAGACAGGAACAATTATGGGAAACAAATTTGAGATGGGTGGTTGGGTACCCTCAAATGGGGACCTTGTCTATACACTGGAGGTGGGCTCTTCCTTTTCTTGTATGCAAGAAAATGCTGAGTCCTGTTTATGTGTCCAGTCTGCTAGCCTATGTCTTTTTATTGATGAATTGAGTCTATTGATGTTGAGAGATATTAACACCAATGATTGTTCATGTTATTTTAGTTGTTATAGTTGGTATTATGTTTGTGTGGTTCTCTACTTTTGTGTTTGTTGTGGCATGATTAATTTCTTGTGTTTTCATGGGTAGAGTTACCCTCCTTGTGTTGGAGTTTCCTTCTAGTATCCTGTATAAGGCTGGATTAGTAGAAAGATATTGTTTGTTTGTTTTTCATGGAATATCTGGGTTTCTCCATCTATGCTGATTGGGAGTTTTGCTGCATATAATAGCCTTGTATGGCTTTTGTGGTCTCCTAGGTTCTTAATGCCATCTGTCTAGGATCTTCTGGTGTTTAGAGTCTCTGTTGAGAAGACTGGTGTAATTCTGATAGCTCTGCTTTATAAGTTACTTGGCCTTTTTCACTTGCCACTTTTAATATCCTTTCTTTGTTCTGTGTATTTAGTATTTTGATTATTATGTGATAGTAGGATTTTCTCTTCTGGTCAAATCTCTTTGATGTTCTGGTGGCTTCTTGTATGTTTATGGGCATCTATTTCTTTAGGTTTGAGAAGTTTTCTTCTATGATTTTGTTGGGGATGTTTTATGGCCCTGTGAATTGAGGCTCTTCAGTCTTTCCTATTCCATTATTCTTAGGTTTGGTCTTTTCATTGTGTCCCAAATTTTCTGGATATTTTGAGTTTGGAGCTTTTTGCACTTTGTATTTTATTTTACAGTTGTGTCAATATCTTCAATGATATCTTCTATGTCTGAGATTCTCTTTTCTATCTCTTGTACTTTGTTGGTTATTCTTTCTTCTGATCTCTTACCTAGATTTTTCTATCTCCATGTTTGCCACCCTTTCTTTATTGTTTCTCTCTCTTCCTTTCTTTCTTTCTTTCTTTCTTTCTTTCTTTCTTTCTTTCTTTCTTTCTCTCTTTCTTTCTCTCTTTCTCCCTATCTTTCCTCCTTTCTTCCCTTCTTTCTTTTTTTCTTTTTCTTTTTTTCTTTTTTTTTTTTTTTTTGGTCTTGAGTGGCTTTGTTCAATTCATTCATCTGTTTGATTGTGTTTATCTGAATGTATTTGTCTCCTCTTTAAAGGCTTCTACTTGTTTATCTGGGTTCTTTTAATTTCTTTAAGGGAGTTATTTATATCCTCCTTAAAGGCCTCTATCATCTTCATGAGAAGGGATGTTAGGTCAGAATCTTGCTTTTCAGTTGTGTTTGGGTGTCCATGGCTTGCTGTGGTGGGAGAACTGGGTTCTGTTTTTGCCTAATTAAATTGATTGCTATTGCTTATGCTCTTGAACTTGCTTTTCACCATCTGGTTATCTTTATTGTTAACTGACCTTGTTGTCTCTGACTGAGCCTGTTTCCTTCCTTGGATGAAAGTAGAGCTCTGTTGGCTAAGATAGAGCAGGCCTCCTGGGAGTAGACAGTGTTGTCTCTAGATAGGGGGCCTCATATGACCCTGGTTAGTGCAGGTTTCCTGTATCCTCTACTTAAGGTAGACATCCTGGGAGGCAGGAAGCCTCTGTTCATGGTTACAATTGACCTTCTGGTAGACAAATAAGTTCTGAAGTGAGGGAGAGGGACAGTATTAGCTGATCTGCCCAAGGTGGAGTAGCAGAACAGAAAGAATATGTAACTTTGGCAGAGCTGATAGCTGGGGTCCATGGGGGTCTCAGCTGTGGCAGCTATTGGGATGGGGATATCATCTGTGTCCCTGAATATGGCAGACCTCCCAGAGACAGTCAAGCTGTTGGGTGTGGGAAAGGGTCAGGATATTTCAATCTGTCCTGGACTGAGTTGCAGACTGGAAGCAAAATTGAATATTTTGATTTTTGCCCTTCATTTGATTAGGGAAGAGAATACGTTATGGAGTCAGTTTTGAGCAGTTTTGCAATCATGACCAAGAAAGTCATTGAGTCATTGAGTCAAGTTGAATTAATCAAACATAATTCTGTACCTTCAAAGGAGTAGTTGTATGAAAGCCAACGATATCAGACACCCTCCATGATGCCCCAAACTTCTTCCTTCTTCTCCCAAGACAACAGACTCCTTACAAGCTTTCAGTTCAGATGCTTCAATGATATAAACACCACAGTGTTTATAACTCAACAGTGTTTCTCTATCACCATAAACACTTCCTTGAACACAGGATAGCAATAGTTTGCTAACAGCTACATAAGCTTTGAGAAATTATAATATTTTTATACAACACAACTTAAAATATCCTTATGGGCAGAGGTTTTATTCTTTTTCTTCATTTTTTACATTTTATATTAATATAAAAAATAAAACAAACAGAACTTTATTATACTCAGTACTATCCCAATAGTATCTTAAGAGGAGCCAGTATGCATTTCAAACCTGATAGTCTATGTGAAGCATATGTCTATTGAATGTGATATATACATTAATGCCTTCAGTTTTGATGCAGTCTACTCCCCTTGTGTTTAGAGTTGATTTTCTTACATATAAAAATAATCTCTCCTAGATAGTTCCTTATCCTTCTGTATAGGTAACCTGATAATTTACATTTTTTTTTCTGAGTTTCATACAGTATTGCCTTACTTTTATTTTAAATTAAACTGGCTTGGATAGGGATTATTATCGACTTGATTTTGTTATAAACATTATAAATTATTTAGTTATATGATAAATGTGAGAACATGAAGATTTTTTTCAATTGTTATTTTAAGAAGTTGTTATCCGGAGGCGACCTCAGCCTCAGCAGCAGCGGTCGCCATCTGGGTTCCGGGACTCCGCGGGACCTAGGAAATTAGTCTGAACAGGTTAGAGGGTGCGCCAGAGAACCGGACAGCTTCTGGGACGGGCAGAAGCACAGAGCCGCTGAGGCAGCAGCCTGGGCGGGCCGCAGATAACCGGCCACCATCCGGACCAGAGGACAGGTGTCCGCCTGGCTCGGGAGACGGCCTTGGCCTCAGGAGCAGCGGTCACCATCTTGGTTCCAGGACTCCCTGGAACTTAGGATTTTAGTCTGCACAGGTGAGAGTCTGCACCACAGAAGCTGACAGCTTCTGGGAACTGCCAAAGCAACACAGCTTCTGAGAGAGGCCCTGTTTTGGGCCTTCTTCTTCGACCAGGAGGAGGTCCAAAAACAAGATATCTGCGCACCTTCCCTGTAAGAGAGCTTGCTAGCAGAGAGTGCTCTGAGCACTGAAACTCAGAGGAGAGAATCTGTCTCCCAGGTCTGCTGAGAGACGGTAACAGAATCACCAGAAGAACAATCTCTAAACAGAGTCAACTATAACTACTAACTCCAGAGATTACCAGATGGCGAAAGGTAAAGGTAGGAATCCTACTAACAGGAACCAAGACCACTCACCATCATCAGAACCCAGTACTCCCACTTCGCCCAGTCCAGAGCACCCCAACACACCCGAAAACCTAGACCTAGATTTAAAAGCATATCTCATGATGATGGTAGAGGACATCAAGAAGGACTTTAATAAATCACTTAAAGAAATACAGGAGAACACTGCCAAAGAGTTACAAGTCCTTAAAGAAAAACAGGAAAACACAATCAAACAGGTAGAAGTCCTTACAGAAAAAGAGGAAAAAACATACAAACAGGTGATGGAAATGAACAAAACCATACTAGACCTAAAAAGGGAAGTAGAAACAATAAAGAAAACTCAAAGTGAGGCAACACTGGAGATAGAAACCCTAGGAAAGAAATCTGGAACCATAGATTTGAGCATCAGCAACAGAATACAAGAGATGGAAGAGAGAATCTCAGGTGCAGAAGATTCCATAGAGAACATCGGCACAACAATCAAAGAAAATGGAAAATGCAAAAAGATCCTAACTCAAAATATCCAGGAAATCCAGGACACAATGAGAAGACCAAACCTACGGATAATAGGAGTGGATGAGAATGAAGATTTTCAACTCAAAGGACCAGCAAACATCTTCAACAAAATTATTGAAGAAAACTTCCCAAATATAAAGAAAGAGATACCTATGAACATACAAGAAGCCTACAGAACTCCAAATAGACTGGACCAGAAAAGAAATTCCTCCCGACACATAATAATCAGAACAACAAATGCACTAAATAAAGATAGAATACTAAAAGCGGTAAGGGAAAAAGGTCAAGTAACATACAAAGGCAAGCCTATCAGAATTACACCAGATTTTTCACCAGAGACTATGAAAGCCAGAAGAGCCTGGACAGATGTTATACAGACACTAAAAGAACACAAATTCCAGCCCAGGCTACTATACCCAGCCAAACTCTCAATTACCATAGATGGAGAAACCAAAGTATTCCACGACAAAACCAAATTCTCACATTATCTCTCCACGAATCCAGCCCTTCAAAGGGTAATAACAGAAAAAAACCAATACAAGAACGGGAACAATGCCCTAGAAAAAACAAGAAGGTAAAACCTCAACAAACCTAAAAGAAGACAGCCACAAGAACAGAATGCCAACTTTAACAACAAAAATAACAGGAAGCAACAATTACTTTTCCTTAATATCTCTTAACATCAATGGTCTCAACTCCCCAATAAAAAGACATAGACTAACAAACTGGCTACACAAACAAGACCCAACATTTTGCTGTTTACAGGAGACACATCTCAGAGAAAAAGATAGACACTACCTCAGAATAAAAGGCTGGAAAACAATTTTCCAAGCAAATGGACTGAAGAAACAAGCTGGAGTAGCCATCCTAATATCTGATAAGATTGACTTCCAACCCAAAGTCATCAAAAAAGACAAGGAGGGGCACTTTGTTCTCATCAAAGGTAAAATCCTCCAAGAGGAACTCTCAATTCTGAATATCTATGCGCCAAATACAAGGGCAGCCACATTCATTAAAGAAACTTTAATAAAGCTCAAAGCACACATTGCACCTCACACAATAATAGTGGGAGACTTCAACACACCACTTTCACCAATGGACAGATCATGGAAACAGAAACTAAACAGGGACACACTGAAACTAACAGAAGTGATGAAACAAATGGATCTGACAGATATCTACAGAACATTTTATCCTAAAACAAAAGGATATACCTTCTTCTCAGCACCTCATGGTACCTTCTCCAAAATTGACCACATAATAGGTCACAAAACAGGCCTCAACAGATTCAAAAATATTGAAATTGTCCCATGTATCCTATCAGATCACCATGCACTAAGGCTGATCTTCAATAACAAAAAAAATAACAGAAAGCCAACACTCACGTGGAAACTGAACAACACTCTTCTCAATGATACCTTGGTCAAGGAAGGAATAAAGAAAGAAATTAAAGACTTTTTAGAGTTTAATGAAAATGAAGCCACAACGTACCCAAACCTTTGGGACACAATGAAAGCATTTCTAAGAGGGAAACTCATAGCTCTGAGTGCCTCCATGAAGAAACGGGAGAGAGCACATACTAGCAGCTTGACAACACATCTAAAAGCTCTAGAAAAAAAGGAAGCAAATTCACCCAAGAGGAGTAGACGGCAGGAAATAATCAAACTCAGGGGTGAAATCAACCAAGTGGAAACAAGAAGAACTATTCAAAGAATTAACCAAACGAGGAGTTGGTTCTTTGAGAAAATCAACAAGATAGATAAACCCTTAGCTAGACTCACTAGAGGGCACAGAGACAAAATCCTAATTAACAAAATCAGAACTGAAAAGGGAGACATAACAACAGATCCTGAAGAAATCCAAAACACCATCAGATCCTTCTACAAAAGGCTATACTCAACAAAACTGGAAAACCTGGACGAAATGGACAAATTTCTGGACAGATACCAGGTACCAAAGTTGAATCAGGATCAAGTTGACCTTCTAAACAGTCCCATATCCCCTAAAGAAATAGAAGCAGTTATAAATAGTCTCCCAGCCAAAAAAAGCCCAGGACCAGACGGGTTTAGTGCAGAGTTCTATCAGACCTTCAAAGAAGATCTAATTCCAGTTCTGCACAAACTTTTTCACAAGATAGAAGTAGAAAGTACTCTACCCAACTCATTTTATGAAGCCACTATTACTCTGATACCTAAACCACAGAAAGATCCAACAAAGATAGAGAACTTCAGACCAATTTCTCTTATGAATATCGATGCAAAAATCCTCAATAAAATTCTCGCTAACCGAATCCAAGAACACATTAAAGCAATCATCCATCCTGACCAAGTAGGTTTTATTCCAGGAATGCAGGGATGGTTTAATATACGAAAATCCATCAATGTAATCCACTATATAAACAAACTCAAAGACAAAAACCACATGATCATCTCGTTGGATGCAGAAAAAGCATTTGACAAGATCCAACACCCATTCATGATAAAAGTTCTGGAAAGATCAGGAATTCAAGGCCCATACCTAAACATGATAAAAGCAATCTACAGCAAACCAGTAGCCAACATCAAAGTAAATGGAGAGAAGCTGGAAGCAATCCCACTAAAATCAGGGACTAGACAAGGCTGCCCACTTTCTCCCTACCTTTTCAACATAGTACTTGAAGTATTAGCCAGAGCAATTCGACAACAAAAGGAGATCAAGGGGATACAAATTGGAAAGGAGGAAGTCAAAATATCACTTTTTGCAGATGATATGATAGTATATATAAGTGACCCTAAAAATTCCACCAGAGAACTCCTAAACCTGATAAACAGCTTCGGTGAAGTAGCTGGATATAAAATTAACTCAAACAAGTCAATGGCCTTTCTCTACACAAAGAATAAACAGGCTGAGAAAGAAATTAGGGAAACAACACCCTTCTCAATAGTCACAAATAATATAAAATATCTCGGCGTGACTCTAACTAAGGAAGTGAAAGATCTGTATGATAAAAACTTCAAGTCTCTGAAGAAAGAAATTAAAGAAGATCTCAGAAGATGGAAAGATCTCCCATGCTCATGGATTGGCAGGATCAATATTGTAAAAATGGCTATCTTGCCAAAAGCAATCTACAGATTCAATGCAATCCCCATCAAAATTCCAACTCAATTCTTCAACGAATTAGAAGGAGCAATTTGCAAATTCATCTGGAATAACAAAAAACCTAGGATAGCAAAAACTCTTCTCAAGGATAAAAGAACCTCTGGTGGAATCACCATGCCGGACCTAAAGCTTTACTACAGAGCAATTGTGGTAAAAACTGCATGGTACTGGTATAGAGACAGACAAGTAGACCAATGGAATAGAATTGAAGACCCAGAAATGAACCCACACACCTATGGTCACTTGATCTTCGACAAGGGAGCTAAAACCATCCAGTGGAAGAAAGACAGCATTTTCAACAAATGGTGCTGGCACAACTGGTTGTTATCATGTAGAAGAATGCGAATCGATCCATACTTATCTCCTTGTACTAAGGTCAAATCTAAATGGATCAAAGAACTTCACATAAAACCAGAGACACTGAAACTTATAGAGGAGAAAGTGGGGAAAAGCCTTGAAGATATGGGCACAGGGGAAAAATTCCTGAACAGAACAGCAATGGCTTGTGCTGTAAGATCGAGAATTGACAAATGGGACCTAATGAAACTCCAAAGTTTCTGCAAGGCAAAAGACACCGTCAACAAGACAAAGAGACCAGCAACAGATTGGGAAAGGATCTTTACCTATCCTAAATCAGATAGGGGACTAATATCCAACATATATAAAGAACTCAAGAAGGTGGACTTCAGAAAATCAAACAACCCCATTAAAAAATGGGGCTCAGAACTGAACAAAGAATTCTCACCTGAGGAATACCGAATGGCAGAGAAGCACCTGAAAAAATGTTCAACATCCTTAATCATCAGGGAAATGCAAATCAAAACAACCCTAAGATTCCACCTCACACCAGTCAGAATGTCTAAGATCAAAAATTCAGGTGACAGCAGATGCTGGCGAGGATGTGGAGAAAGAGGAACACTCCTCCATTGTTGGTGGGATTGCAGGCTTGTACAACCACTCTGGAAATCCGTCTGGCGGTTCCTCAGAAAATTGGACATAGTACTACCGGAGGATCCAGCAATACCTCTCCTGGGCATATATCCAGAAGATGCCCCAACTGGTAAGAAGGACACATGCTCCACTATGTTCATAGCAGCCTTATTTATAATAGCCAGAAGCTGGAAAGAACCCAGATGCCCCTCAACAGAGGAATGGATACAGAAAATGTGGTACATCTACACAATGGAGTACTACTCAGCTATTAAAAAGAATGAATTTATGAAATTCCTAGCCAAATGGATGGACCTGGAGGGCATCATCCTGAGTGAGGTAACACATTCACAAAGGAACTCACACAATATGTACTCACTGATAAGTGGATATTAGCCCAAAACCTAGGATACCCAAGATATTAGTTACAATTTCCTAAAGACATGAAACTCAAGAAAAATGAAGACTGAAGTGTGGACACTATGCCCCTCCTTAGAAGTGGGAACAAATCACCCTTGGAAGGAGTTACAGAGACAAAGTTTGGAGCTGAGATTAAAGGGTGGACCATGTAGAGACTGCCTTATCCAGGGATCCACCCCATAATCAGCATCCAAACGCTGACACCATTGCATACACTAGCAAGATTTTATTGAAAGGACACAGATGTAGCTGTCTCTTGTGAGACTATGCCGGGGCCTAGCAAACACAGAAGTGGATGCCCACAGTCAGCTAATGGATGGATCACAGGGCTCCCAATGGAGGAGCTAGAGAAAGTACCCAAGGAGCTAAAGGGATCTGCAACCCTATAGGTGGATCAACATTATGAACTAACCAGTACCCCGGAGCTCTTGACTCTAGCTGCATATGTATCAAAAGATGGCCTAGTCGGCCATCACTGGAAAGAGAGGCCCATTGGACACACAAACTTTATATGCCCCAGAACAGGGGAACGCCAGGGCCAAAAAGGGGGAGTAGGCAGGTAGGGGAGTGGGGGTGGGTGGGTATGGGGGACTTTTGGTATAGCATTGGAAATGTAAATGAGCTAAATACCTAATAAAAAATGGAAAAAAAAAAAAAAAAAAAAAAGAAGTTGTTATCCACTTAGTTGTACATTTGCTTGTAAAGAAAATCAGACAAATATGAAATTAACTTCCTTTATGCAAATTTGACCAGAATTCATGCATAACATCATGGAATTTGCCAACAAATAATAAATATTAAATTAAAAACAAAAAACTCAATTTCTCCACAAGAAATTACAGTGATTGTATGTGTAGCTCTAATTTTAACTTATTGCTTGTTTTTACTATAGCAAAATAGTAAATATATTTTCTTTATCAAGTATATAAAGCAATGACTACATAGTACACAATAATAAAATCTTCAAAGTTATGTCTATTTGTCAAAATGCATCAAATATCAAATATCAAATCATTTAATAAGATTATAGACAATATAAAATACGTATATACCAGCCAAGTATGATAGATTATATCTATTATCCAAGTAATTACAGATTAATGGTCAAAGGAAAGCCTGGCCTGGATAGAGACCTAGACATAACCAAACAAAGTTAATAAAATTTAAAAATAAATAAACAAGTTATTCCATTAGTAATATTGAGTGTTTGGTTAAGACTTCTGATATGTTCTTTTTCTTTTATTTTATGACCAGACCCAGAATTCTGTTACCATAACTTATTATTCATTCATTTTTATCTTAGGCTTTACTTACAATTTTCAACTTACTATCTCACTCAGTAATGTATATTTTAGTATATAAATTTCATTGTATATGTTTTGATATCAAAGTTTATTATTTTAAAATTTTCACATGAAAAGATGATTTTTTCTAATTTAAGAAAATGATATGTTTTCAAAATATTCTATAATTATTAAATCCTCTCCCCTTAGGCAATTTTTAAAAATGAATATATTTTCAGATTATTTTTATGTTTGCCAAACATTGGATGCAAAGCACAAAGGTTTCCCTTCTAACTTCTGGACCACCTACATATATCTCCCATCATTACTATCCCCTTAGAAACCAAGTTATGCCTTGCAATCAATCAATCAGCCTTTAAAAGTCCATACAAGGCTTTATTCCTGGTATTGTAAATTCTAGGTGTTTGAAAAATGGTAACCACCAGTGCAACACAGTAGACGTGACTATTAGAACGGTGCTTTTCATTGGGTTCATTCTTTCTCCATTCAAGCCTTGGCAAATCCTTTACTGTCTAATTGGTTCTGACATTTCTAGAATCCTTAAAGTTGGAATTGCATATTATGCAAACTTGTCAGACTGTTTATTTTTTTAATTAGTAATATGTAATCAACATTTCTCCAAGTCTTATTATTATTTCTTATTATTATTATTTTATTTTGTTTTTTCGAGACAGGGTTTCTCTGTGTAGCCTTGGCTGTCCTGGAATTCACTCTTGTAGACCAGGCTGGCCTCGAACACAGAAATCTGCCTGCCTCTGCCTCCTAAGTGCTGAGATTAAAGGCATGCGCCACCACTGCTCAACTAGCTCGTTTATTCTTAATGTTAAATAATACTGCCATGTTTTACCAAAATATGTTTGAAGAACATTGCTAACAAGTTGGAGTAATTATAAGTAAAGCTTCCATAGATATCAGTGTATATATTTTGTATGGATAAAATGTTTCATGGTCTTTGAGTAAGCAAAGTAATATTATTACTATTATTATAAGACATGTAGCAAAAGTGTGTTTGAGTTTGTAAAAAACTAGCATAGCTTGGTCTACAGGGCAACCTTGTGGCATTCCTGATTACCAGAGAGCTGACCTTATGCCACAGATTCACAAGTACTTGATATTTTCAGTGTTCTTGAACATATTGTAATTAATGCCGTAGAGCAGCACTCCCAGGCTTCCGTGTCTTCTCTATGTCTTTCGTATGAGGTACTCTGTCAAGGTCATTAGCAAAATTCTAGCCAGATTTATCGACTGATTTATGTGTTTAGCTTATTTTTGAGACAGACAATCAGCATCTGAAATCACAACATAAACCAGAGAGATCACAAATTTGCAGCAATACTTCCACTTGATCTTCACAAGCATGCATGTATATATATATATACATACACACACACAAACACACACACACACATATATAGATATAGATATAGATATAGATATAGATATAGATATAGATATAGATATAGATATATATACTTCCTTCAGCATGACCCTTTTATTTCCTATTGTTATATTTTCAGAATTTATTTTGTACATTTAGGATATCTGCTTTTTTAAAAAAAATAAAAGGAACAAGTGTTTTTATTAATGTTTAAAAGAATAATTGCTGTGCAGACAAACTCTGAAACCTTATCAGTTATCCAGAAGCAGAAATTAGGGGAAAGAATAGAAAAGTCCATGCCATTTATGCTGGCATGGAGATCAGATACATGACCATCCCGAAAACAGATGGCGGGGAAGGAATCTTTAGAGAATTGCATGTCAGTCTTTTGTCAGAGAGATGACAAAATATCTGGCATGTGTCCTTCCACTATGTGCCCCCCCCCCCATTCTTTTGACAGTAACTTTGGCCAGCAGGATTATTTAATTCATGGGTCATGTCTTTGGTTGTATTTAGAATTTTTTTCCTAATTCATGGATACCTAATTCTTCGCCACAGTTATTCTCTATAGGTTAATAGTTTTGCTAGTTGGCATTCCATTTTACATTAAATTAATCCATTTTTTTTTATTCTCATCCCCAATTTTGTATGTTGAATATGCTGTCCTCAACAGAGCAGTGTTTTTATGTGAAGTCCTTAGGAGGCTACGATCATGGGAGTTCTTGCTTAGTCAATGAATCAGTGCATAGATGGATTAAAATCTTAATGAAGTGGTGGAGATCTTTGTTATAAAGTGAGCAGTCTCAGTTTTCTGGTCTCTGTAAATTGAACAGCTTATAAAAACAAGGCTGCTATGAACATAGTGGAGCATGTGTCCTATTACAAGTTGGAACATCTTCTGGGTATATGCCCAGGAGAGGTATTGCTGAATCTTCTGGTAGAACTATGTTCACTTTTCTGATTTTTATGAAAGGTCATAATATCTTGGTTGAGACTTATTTTCATATAAAGGTCCAATTGTTAAAACACACTCCCTGAAAAGACTTTCTTTGCTCCTTTATAACCTCTTAGACAATGATCAGTTGACTACCTTTGTGTGAGTCTATATTCAGTTTTTCTAGTCTGTGCTGTTGATCCATTTGTCTAGTCTTCTACCATACTGTACTGCTATGATTACTGTGTCTCTATGGTAAGTCATAAAGTCATCTTGTCACTTCTCCATCTTTTCTTTTCTTCACTGTTGTTCACATTTCTTTATTGTGACAAATCTCTGCTTTTATGTGAATTGCAAAGAATACCCTGTAGAGCATGCTACAATATGCATTCCATGATTCCTATTGCTTTGCATTTTTATACATTAACTTGAATTTGAAGTTTTAGTGCAGTGTGAGGTATACATTCTGAAAATATCTTTTAAAAAATTCTAAACTTAATCTGTTGTGACTGTAGTTGTTTGTTATAGCATTTAAATACTATGAAAGATTGATTATAAATATTTTCTATTGATAATGATGAATTTATAAACCTTATACAATTTTCAGGATATATTAATATCTTATTACAGCTCTGAGCCATTTATATAATTTTGTGGGAAAGAGTAGAATAACAATAGATGTATATTTTGTAATTTGGAGTGTTGGTAACTTCTTGTTAAAATTACACCTTTTTTGTTTTTTGTTTTTGTTTTCAATGAAATTTGTTTGACAGAATTGATCATTGCACTAACAGGTGACAACATAGTCTACCTATGCTTCTTTTTCATATCTGAAAGACAGAAGTCATACCTTATCTATTGTGTTTTAGCAATTTTGCATAGGGAAGGCATTGTATAAATCTTCAATCTCATTACTTAATAGAAATACAAGAAAAAAAAAGTCATGCATGGCAGTTTCGATGTTCATAATGGAGTCAACAAACCCCCATGGGGATTGATCCAATTACACTGGCTTCATTAGCTTGGAAAGATTTTACAGGACTTAAAATTGTCACTATTGCCTACTACAAAAAGATTCATAAACAAAGGTTGATTGCCTTCACATGCACTAAAAGGGTTACTTAACCTTTTGCTTGATGCATTTTTTGAACTTCAAACAAAATAGGTATCTAGTTAAAGCATTGGTAAAAATAGATATAGCATTTTTAAAGCACCTTTTATTACATTCTTGGTGCGTTTGCTCCTTGTTTTGTTCCAGTAGACAATCAGAGGAGATGGCTATCTTATGAAAATCTGTGTCTTTCTTACTTGAGAGTGAATGTCTCTACCCTCAGTTGACCCCTCTTGTTTATATAATGACTATTGATATACATACTAATTTACTAATCCTTTTGGCATTTGAAAATGATGAGTAAAAAAACACCTTAATTTATTATATTTATTTATTTTATTTATTTGCATGCCCCCTCCTAGAGTTCTTCACTCCATTCCCTTTGCCTCTAAGAGGGCATTGCCACACCTACCCCTACCCCAACCCAAGTAAATTTTAATAAATGAGATTTTCTTCAAACACTGATTTTATTTCCCACAGAGCTGAGATATATAAATTAAGAATTAATTTTGTACAAAATAAGTAATTGGAAAATAAGAAGACCAAACACAAAATCTTTCATTGGACACAGTTTTTTATTTGTTATGCTTATTTGAAAATGTAACTTTCAGATTACCTTGGTTGAACACAACTCCTTATATCCATTCAGGCCTTTTACTTGGTAGAAAAGGAAACATTTTATTTTTATGTTTTAATTACTAGCTACAAGGCAACCACTCAACAAATTCAACAAAGGTATAGAAATTAGGAATAAGTGTTACAAGACAGAAAGTGAGTAGGGTGTTCTATTCTGATCAGGTGTGTGTGTGTGAGTGAGTGAATGAACATGACATTAGGACACTTTGGAAACAGTGACTCAACTGAGAAATGCCTCATCAGTATATAGGTTAGTCTGTAGTGGTCACTTTCTAGATTAAAATTAGATATGGGAGAGTGATTCTACTGAAGACTCCAACACTCCCAAATAAGTGATCCATAGAGAGATGAAAAACATAGTTAAACATGTGCTGGTACGCAGCATCCCCTCCCCATGATCTCTGCTTTAGTTCCTGTCTCCATGTTCCTGGTTTAAGCTCCTGCCTTGATTTCCCTGGATGAAGCACTATAATGTACAAGTAAATCCAAATAAACCTTTTCCTTCCCCAGGTTGTTTCAATTCATGACATTTACAACAGAAATAGAGGGGAGACTAAGACATGAGGGAACAACAGGAACAAAGGAAGCAGTGCAAACAATGGCAGCTAAATGATGGACATGGCATATTCTTTTATTCCTCTCTCTTCCCTCCTTCTCTTCCTCCTCCTCCTGCTCCTCCTCCTCCTCCTGCTCCTCCTCCTCCTCCTCCTCCTACTCCTCCTCCTTCTTCTTCTTCCTCTCTCTCTCTCTCTCTCTCTCTCTCTCTCTCTCTCTCTCTTCCCCGCTCCCCCTCTTCTCCCTCCCTCTCTCCCTCTTCCTCTCTCTCTCCCAATTTCTTCAGGATCTTATGTAGTATAGGCTGACCTTGAACTAGCTAAGGATGACTTTGAATACTTGATTCTGTTGACCCAAATGCTAATATGCAAGATTCAGGTTTTTGTCACCATGCTATGCTAAATATTGCATATTCATGAGGAAAATTATCATTTAGTCACAGAGAAGACTTACTCTCTAACATCTTAACATTCTGTAAAAAACTTCACCAAGGCAAGGAAAACATCTAAATAAAAAACTGAAAAAAAATGAGAGAGAGAGAGAAGGAAGAAAGAAAGAAAGAAAGAAAGAAAGAAAGAAAGAAAGAAAGAAAGAAAGAAAGAAAGAAAGAGAAAGGGAAAGGAAAGGAAAGGAAAGGAAAGGAAAGGAAAGGAAAGGAAAGGAAAGGAAAGGAAAGGAAAGGAAAGGAAAGGAAAGGAAAGGAAAGGAAAGGAAAGGAAAGGAAAGAAACAAAAAGAAAAAAAAAATCTAAACCTAAAATTTCAGGGCCCTTATGATGGGGGAACTTACTGAATCTGAATGATTTCTATGGATTTAAATGAAGAAGTCTAGAAATGGCTGGGAAATACCAAGATGATTATAAGCCAGAATAACATAACAATAGTAGTTAACTAAATAGGGACTGAAAAGGAGCCGCTGAGAATTGACTCTATACAAGAAATAGTACACAGAGCTGTGAGATTCTTCTTTTGTGAGATTCTTTCTGAACTTTCCACTGATAAGATCTTTTCACATGGCTTGTTTCCTTGTTGTTTGGCTTGTTTAATTGTTTGTTTGTTTGTTTGTTTGTTTGTTTTAGAAGACATCAGGGAATTACTGCTCATGGGTCTCTGAACTCATGTCTTTCCCTTTATCAATCAATTTGGCTCTGTTAATGGCATAAACTGGATTAACTGGACTGTAGGCAAACATGGATTATAATGACCCAATTATACCCTGATATATAACATCTTAAGGTCAACACAGTTGATATTTGCAACTGGATCATTCTTTACTTGTGTAGTTAAATAAGTTGATGCTGCCATATCTATCACAGAACACCTGTCACTATGATAACTACAATGTAGTTGGGAAAAAAAGGCTAATGCTAATGTTGCTTTGGGTGACATCCTATGGAATTTTTGTTACTGTGGCTGTTGTGTCAACTATCAGTTAGGTAGTATCTGGAACCATCTGAGAGTGAGGAATCTGGATCTGCCTGTGGGATATTGTCCTCATTATGTTTATTGGTATCTGAAGATATATCATAATTGTGGGTAGGAGTTAGGAAGGGAAGAAATTGAGTTGGGCACACACTTAATGTGACTAGTTGCTTAATGAAGAACTGGCTATGAACTGTGAGTTGAAATAAAACCTTTCTCAATTAAGGTACTTTCGTCATCAGCAATAGAAAAAGAAACTAAGCTAGTTAACAACGTTAAGTTTGTTTTCCTTCACTGAATCAAGGTGTGTTATTTCCAACATACCTTACCTCTGAAAATGATTACAAAAACTAAACCATCAAAATCTAGAACTTATTTTTTCAGGTCTGGATTAAAACAAGAAACAGTAGGGATTACATTCTAAACCATCCTCAACCTAAGATGACGAGTTTACATACATGTCACTTGTGGGTAGTGTACTTTAAGCAAACCATCTCTGATAGTGATGATAAAAATACATTTTCTGGAGTATCTAACTTGCCTTTTGAGAGTAGCATATGGGGGAAGAACCTGGCTCATTATAGAGTATACTATATCATCAGCCATCTTATGGAATGACAAGGTTTCATAAGACAAATATTATGGATCAATCTTCTGAGGCCAACAGGACATGCAGCCAAAATCCTCATTGGCAGAACAAAACTGAATGTCCTTAATGAATCCTGTTACCATGGTGACAAACTGTCAAATTATGCACTGATAGCGAAAGAGCTAGGAAACCATACCTAGAAGCCAACATGTCTTTTGGAAGGTTAGGAAGTAAAGTCTGATGTTGATCTCCCAGCATTCCAAAGGAGAGAGAGCTAAAAGAGGAGTAAGCCACAATTCTGGTACAATCTCTTTTCTAGGACTTTTAATATATATCCCAGAGCCGCTATGTGAATACAGCGTCTTCTTGCTCCTTTATTTTATATTTCTTCACTTGTATGTTTTTTTTTCTTCAATTAGATATTTGTTTGTTTATCATGCTGGAAGGGTAGGGGTATATCAAGTAGGAAAGTCACATTTTAGGAAACAATGTTTTATTATATGTGCTATGTATTTTTTTATTAAACTCTGTCATTGGTGATGTGATGGGATATTAAGGAAATTAGCATTATGTAAGAATAAATGAACCTTATTTCATAGTTTGGCTTTGGGGAGATTACAAAAACATATTCTCAGATTCACTCACAAGGATCAAGTAAATCCTAGAAAATCAGACATTTAATTATACATCCCCTGGCTGAATAGAGACCTACAAGTGTCTGTGAAGTTCACTGATTAGCATGTCCTCTTCTTCAAACACTCCTGTTGCAGAGCGGGGTGCTCCCCTTCAGCTTCCTAAGATTTTGCTGAGTACCCTACAGACTATCAAAACCAATTTTTATCTCTTTTCATTATCCCCACTCACATCTTATATGTGTTTTTTTTTTTTTTTCCCCTTGAACTTCTTTTGTCCTTCTCAGTAAGCATGCACTTTTCAATGCCTCTTTTAATGGTTTTTGGTTTTTTTTTTTGTTTGTTTGTTTTTTGTTTTTTGTTTTTGGAAGGCAATATTAGGGAATGCAGTGGCCAAAGAACTGGTTCATTATGTAGAGCACTTTCCTTGCAAGCAAAAGGACTGTAGTTTACATCTCCAGAAACCTAGAGGATGCTGAGTTCTACCCAGTCCACGCATAGGAAAGTTGGAGAGAAGTAATGCACAGAAAGCCTGCTAGCTAAACTATTAAACAAGCAGACAAGGTAGAATTCGGGGAGAGACTCTACAGCAATACATAAGGGAGAGAACCACCAAGAACAACCATTAACTCTACCTCTGACATCCATATGCACGCCTTTAGAATTATAGACATACATGCCCACAGGCATGCAAAACACGCCCATGTAGACATACTAAAAGGGAGAGAGAGAGAGAGAGAGAGAGAGAGAGAGAGAGAGAGAGAGAGAGAAGAAACCATAACCAACCAAGCCCTCCCCCCCCAAAAAAGATAAGAAATGCAGAAGTATGTGTGTCAGAATTTGCTACCCCAAAACCTAGAGTTTTCTTGGAGGTAAATTCAAAGTCCCAGGCATGATTTGAAGGATGGATTCACAGCCAAGGACAGCATTCTGGATGCCACATTCTACCTCCAGTGATGTTTCATTTAAGGGAAGTTTTCTGTAGCTTTCATAACTCATAATAACATAACTCTTAGTGTTCTTTGTAGAGGATATTGACATTGCACATTTGTCGGACAGAAATTATATTGCAAAGAAGTGACATGCATATTAAGGGATTATGTAGTGAATATTTGACCATACTAAAAGTACTTCTTTAACCATTTTGAAGGCAATATAAATTTAAACACCTGTACCCATTCATACTTTCCATTTCCCTGGAGTGTTTTGTTTGTTTGTTTTTTCCCTCTGGGAAGGAAAAGCTTTATTTGGTTATTCTTCCAAATCAATTTCATCATTAAAGTCATGACAGGAACTCAAACAGGTCAGGAACCTGGAGTCAGGATCTGATGTAGTGGCCACTAACGGGAGACTGATTACTGGCTTGGTTACCATGGCTTGATCAGCTCCTCAAATATAGGACCCCAGACCACCAGCCCAGGGAGAGCACTACCCACAATGAGAGTCAGTTCCCATAAGAAACTAATTAAGTCATACCCTATAGCTGGATCTTTTTTTTAATGAAAACATATGTCTTTTTATTTTTTTATCTTTTTTATTAGATATTTTCTTTATTTACATTTCAAATGCTATCCTGAAAGTTCCCCATACACTCCCCCTGCCCTGCTCCTCTACCCACCCACTCCCACTTCTTGGCCCTGGTGTTCCCCTGTACTGGGGCATATAAAGTTTGCAAGACCAAAGGGCCTCTCTTCCCAATGATGGCCAACTAGGCCATCTTTTGATACATATGCAGCTAGAGTCAAGAGCTCCAGGGTACTGGTTAGTTCATACTGTTGTTCTACTTATAGAGTTGCAGACCCCTTCAGCTCCTTGGGTACTTTCTCTAGCTTCTTCATTGGGGGCCCTGTGTTCCATCTTATAGATGACTATGAGCATCCACTTCTGTATTTGCCAGGCACTGGCATAGCCTCATAAGAGACAGCTAAATCAGGGTCCTTTCAGCAAAATCATGCTGGTATATGCAGTAGTGTCTGGGTTTGGTGGCTGATTATGGGATGGATCCCTGGGTGGGGTAGTCTCTGGATAGTTCATCCTTTCATCTTAGCTCCAAACTTTGTCTCTGTTACTCCTTCCATTGGTGTTTTATTCCCTATTCTAAGCAGGAATGAAGTATCCACACTTTGGTCTTCCTTCTTCTTGATTTTCTTGTGTTTTGCAAATTGTATCTTGGGTATTCTAAGTTTCTGGGCAAGTACCCACTTATCAGTGAGTGCATATCAAGTGAGTTCTTTTGTGATTGGGTTACCTCACTAAGTATGATATCCTCCAGATACATCCATTTGCCCAAAATTTCATAAATTCATTGTTTTTAATAGCTGAGTAGTACTCCATTGTGTAAATATACCACATTTTCTGTATCCATTCCTCTGTTGAGGGGCATCTGGGTTCTTTTCAGCTTCTGGCTATTATAAATAAGGCTGTTATGAACATAGTGGAGCATGTGTCCTTATTACCAGTTGGAACATCTTCTGGGTATATGCCCAGGAGAGGTATTGCGGGACCCTCCAGTAGTACTATGTCCAGTTTTCTGAGTAACAGCCAGACTGATTTCCTGAGTGGTTATACAAGCTTGTAATCCCACCAGCAATGAGGGAGTATTTCTCTTTCTCCATTTTTTTGCCAGAATCTGCTGTCACCTGAATCCTCGAAATGTTTCTGGCAAGATAAGGTATTACTTGGAGTACAATGGTATTAAAGCACTAGTAAACAAGAATATGTTAAAAAAAAAACCTTTTATAAAAAGGTTAAGAATGTGTTATCCAAGGAATATAAGGAAATAAAAGGTATTTAAAATGGTGTTTCTCATGTTGTCCTAAGGAAATGCTATATAATCCAACAACTATGCAATAAAAGATATTGTCATATAAGGAAATTTGGAATAACTCCTTCGTATAAATCAGGGGAAGATGAAAGTTGATTTTAAAACTATTATATAAAGGTTTGTCCTATATTACTGAAAGTAAATTATGAGATTTAAGTGTTATTAGTATACAGTTTCTAGGAAATAATAGTAAAGAGGATTTACTAATTAATATTTTTATCCACATTGTCTAAGCCTCACACTGAAATAGGTGCTAATAATTCACCATTCAAGTAAAGTATTTTATGTAATGTTATGATGTGGTGGATGTTATACTGTCTACCAACTTAATATCATAAAATATATTATCATGTACAGTTATTTTAACTTTATTGAAATATTGTCAAAACATTTACTTTTTTCAGGAATTATTTGCTTTCACCTTTAAGTTTTAATTTTAATCTTTTTAAAAAATCTGGTAAAGATATTTAATACTTTTGCTTGTATTATGTGAACAGATTTTGATCTATAAAATACAGATTTTTTAAAAAAAATGAACACACTTCTAATTTTATATTAAGTGTGATTTTTCTACAGATGGAAATATTTTGGAATGATACACCTTTTAAAACTGACACTGGATGTAATATTCAAATATATTTCAAAAGTTACCTTATAATTTTGAGGTTGGCCAGTGAAAATAAAATAGATAAGCAAATATGATAGAAGTATATAATTATGATAAAGTATTATTTACACCAATGTCATGTTTAATGTATTTAGAGCATATTTGCTCATCTGAGGTTCCTATCTCCATAATACTCAGATATTAGCACATATCCTGGAATAATTTCAGTAACCAGATAAATAAAAGAACCCAGTGCCAGAGTGGAATGGAGCAACAGAGAATGGGGTAGCTTGGTACAAATGGTGTGATGGAGAAAAGGAAAAATGGGAGAGGCTGCAGGTAGTGATGAGTTTGGGAGACAAGGAGGAGAAGGAAGAATAAAATAATAAGGATATCTGAAAAAATCATATTAGCTATTTAACTCAAAGAAAAAAACTATAGTAAGTTAAGTCTGTATATATACTAATATATGTATATAAGTAGATCTAAGTCTGTATATAAATATACTTATATATGAATTTATATATAAGAATATATGCTTATATATAGGTGAAAATTTTCACTTCCATATATAAGTGTGTGTATATATATATATGTAAGTATGTATATACTTATAAGTATATATATATAGAGAGAGTGTGTACATATACAGAAGTATACTTACATAAATATATACTACATGTATATGTGTATATATATGAAATTTTTTCATCTAGGTTGACAATGCTCCTTCCAAGAGTCTAAGACTGCCTAACAAAAACCACAACACCAGGATGAATATTGAAGTGCTTGTCAGGATACTTTAAGAGATTCCCAAACATTAAAGCTATTGCTACCTCCCTTGGTTACACCCCAACCCAAAATGGATCCATATTGCTGAGGAAACAATGTACTTCAGATGCAGGGTCCAGATGCCCTTGAGCAGTAACTGACCTGAAAACCACCTTCCTGGGGAATAGTTTTAATTGTTCCAGAGGTGCCATGCAAGCTTCAAAAGAGAAAAACAACCAAATATGCTATCTTCCTAGGATGCCTATGAACCACAAGGACCAGCAGGGCACAATAGCCCTAGAGTACAGTAGTAGCACTTATTGATTTGGGGTATCGAATGATTACCAAATTTGATTTAAGAACCACTCCAAAAAATGGGGACTACTCCCAGGTGGAGGAAAGGCAGGCTAAACGCCTGGGGGCAGCAGTAATTGATTTTGGAGGTGAGGCTACAAATGCCACTTTCCTTGTATCTTACTGAAATATAAACATCATTAGTTCCTCTTGAAGCAAAATTTATTGTATTCAATATTTTCAGATATTTTTGTCTGTGTTTATAGATATTTAATTAAATTCATTTTATTCTGTGTTTGTTGAGTTCCATCCATGAAAAGCAAAATTAGTACTTAAGAAATAACATAGGATAAATTCTCCTTTGCCCCAGTGATCTGGGTAATTTTTGTAAATTGGTCTTTGGTCCTGAGTAACAAAGATAATTACCAAAGATCCCTATTAAAGCTCAAATACTGAACTACAGAGAGCTCTATGTCAAATATATACTAACCATGCTATCTTTTCTGCAACACATTAGTCTAGGATCCATGGAAATGCTGCATTTAACTGTGGATTCTTTCATATATTCTTTTTTGTTCAGACTGTGTCTCTAATTTGAATAGACTACAATGAAAGGCAAATGATATTTTGTTCATTTGATATAAACCAATGATTGCATTCCTGATAAACCCCCCAAATGAATACAGTGTCTGTTCCAACTACAAAATTTCACATTTTTTTATTCTGTAATCAAATTTTAATTTTGCTAAGAATGATATTTTCTAACATACAGTGAACATTGGAAAATAATTTTCAGTTGGCTTTGTCTATTTTTTATTCAAGAAATAAATTAAAACCATGATATGATAGCTATAGAAAATTTTAAGAACATAAAAAATCTTATTATCTGTTTCAATTTAGAGTTTATTGTGTTTCAAATTAATATATTCATGTTTTGTTATTTTTAACAGGCAATAACTTCAAACACTGGTGGTGAATATAGATTTTGCTCAAGAAAACAAGAGTAAGTGTTTTTATGTACATACCTACATGTATACTTGTATCTTTAAAAACATTTAAGATACTAAGACTCTCCAATATTTAGAACTGAAATCTGTTTCAAATTACTTAAAATATGTTAATGTGATTTCTTAAATTTAAAATAATCATGTTAAAATTTCCTCATTATAATTAATGTTACTATAAAAATTGAATTGGTTAAAAGCAAATCCTTTTAATCTTGAAGAAACCTATATCATAACTAAGACATTCCATTTTTCATTGTTTATATTGCTATTTAGATAATTTACATAATATGCTATTTAGATAATCCAACACTGATTTCCTTTCTGATTAGCTAATTGCACAGTCTGACTTTTCTATGTTTAGGTATCTTACAATTGATCATGTTTTGGCTTGTAGAACACCTATCTGCAGTTTCTATTAGATAATCCAAAAAGTTAATAATGTTGCATGTTAGAAGTTTGCCTAGGGAAGGTTATCTTCCTCTTGTACAAGATAAGCAAAGAGCCTCTTTCTTCTAACTGAAGGTGGATGGTAAAGTGAGGTGGAATCATTTGTTTGCTCTTCTGCCATTAATTTTCATGATGCCTTAAACCTGTTCATTTCAACTGTGAACATATGTAACTTGTTTTTTCCCGACATCCTGCGTTATCTTTGTCCCTTTCTTTACATTAATGTAATTACTTGGCAATTATCTCAGTTCTAAATGGAGTAGGGAAATATCAGCATGCTGCAGGCCCTTTGCTCGCTCAGGAATTAAAGCAATTTAAGATGGGAGGCTGTTAGTGGAAATGCTATTTTAATGAAAAGCAAGCAGCATTTGACATTCAGTTTCCTATATCAGGAAAACTCACAGAGATACAACAGTGCTCTGTAACTTGTGAATACTGGATTTTCTAAGTACTTCATCTTAACGGTAGTTTTCCTGCTCAAATCGATCTGGCATGTTAAACAGTATAGCGCATGCTCTGTTTTTATTCCCCTCGCTGATGCGATTTCCTGGATATCATACTGACTCAACTGTTGAACTATTTGGCAATATTCCTGCCCACTGATTTTCAATTTGGCATGGCCTCCACAGGCAATTAAAATGTCTTTCTAGAGTGCAATAAATCCGCTAATGTTATGTTATCAAAGAGACAACATTGTCATGCTTATGGAATGTTTATATAGGCCATTCAGAGATATGTTGGATATAAAAAGAAATATGCTACTTTAATATTTTCAAATTTCCTTGTATTATATCTCTGATTTAATATTATATCTTAGTAAGTGCATTTATTCCTATTTTAGGAGATATAAAACTAGTATTAAGGTATATTTACACAATTAATATAGTATGAAGTTATTGGTGAAATAACTGAAAGGTTGTCTTTGTCTTTACTGTGAGTAGAAGGTTTAATGGGCAGCAAATATAACCTCACCAATAAGAAACACAGTGTTCACTTTAGTATACAGTTACCACATTGAGTTCACTAGTAGCTGAGGTGCATGTTGTATAGATAAAATGGGAACTGATTTTTCTCAGAGTCTCTGTGATTTAGAAATATTTTTACTGTGTTTTTACTTGTCAAATCATGTCTATTTATTTTCAAGAATTGACCAAGCATCAATATAGGTCTATAGACTTATAAAATGTATTGTATAATATGATACATAGAAATAAATACATATATTTACATAAATACATACAATTATACATATTTATAATGACATGCATATTCTGTAGACATATGTGTATATAAATACAAGCACATACCTACATTCACGCAAGAGGAAGCTAAGATTTTAGACAGAATTTTACTTTACTTGTGAATTTTCTAATTTCATCTAATCTCTAAATTTGTAATGTGAATTTCATCTGTAATTTATGAATGGATATTTCCCTGCCTGCCTTCTGGATGACCACAGGATTTAAGAGAAGCACGTTAGGTGTGCTATGATAGGAATCAGGCAGCTGAGGGTTTGCCACTTGGCTTTTTCTTGAAAGTGAAGGCAAAGTTTTCAGGTATAGTTCATGTTGGACCACAAGAGCTGTATACAACTGGAAAGATAACCATGGTGATATGCCAAGTGAAGTTTGTGACAGATGGTGAGCATCAAGGATTTGGTAGAAAGGTCACGGCCTTCACTAAGCTATCAAGGAAGGGGAAGCTTCAAGGCACCCATTATATAGCATGATCAAGACGGTACGAGAGCACAACTGCTCGGGGAGCCAGTGGCAGACCTCAGTGAGAAAGGAGAGAGTGAGTCTCCCTTGGTAGCTGCAGCTTTGCAGGAGAGCCTGTGTTTTATTTTCTTTCTTCTCTTCATGACCCTAGTGGGTTTTAGAAAACTAGTAGATATTAGAATTGCTTTTATTAAGTAATTATTTAATTATGTTATTCATTTTTTCCCAATCAGAGCTTTCTCTCAGTCCTCTCATCTCAGTACCTCCTTCTCTCCTCCCCACCCGCTATGCCCTTCCTTATTTCCTCAGAGAAGACAAGGCTTCCCATGGATATCAACCTGCCTTGCCTATCAAGCTGCAATAGGATTGGGCCCATTTTCTTCTAGTTTAGACAAGGCCATCCATTAGGAAAAAGGGATCCAAAGGCCTGCAACAGTGTCAGTTGACCCCCGCTCCTACTTTAGATCCCACATGAGGACCAAGGTGTACATATATTGCACAGATGTAGGATGACTAAGTCCATCCCATGCATGCTCCATGGTTCGTGATTCAATCTCTATGAGTCCCTGTTTGCCCAGGTTGGTAAATACTGTAAAGTTTTCTTGTGGTGTCCTTGACCTATTTAGGTCTTTCAATTCACCCTTCCTCTACTCTTCGTCAAGACCCTTAAAGCCCTTCCTAAAGTTTGGCTGTGAATCTCTGCATCTGTTTTCATTAGCTGGTTGATAAAGTCCCTCAAATGACTGTCATGCTAGCATACTGTCTTCAAGTATACCAGTATATTATTAATGGTGTCAGAGGTGGCTCTCTCTCATGGCATGGGACACAAACATGGTATATACTCTCTTATAAATGCATATTAATGCAAAGTACAGGATAAACATGTTACAATCTACAGATGGAAAGAAGCTAAGTAAAAAGTTGGCCCAAGGGAGGATGCTTGAGTCTCAGTGAGATAGTAAAATAAAACAGATATCTGGTGTGGATAGTAGGAAGGAACTGGATGAGTGGTGAGGGGAATGGGAGAGATCAAGTGTGGGGAGGAAGGCAGGAGAGAGAACTAAGAGAATGGACTGGAATCATTTGGGGGAGGGGGGTTAATACCTGAGACAAGGTAGAATCCCAGGACAATAAGAACTCCTAGGAGTTGATGAGGATGATCCTAAGTAAGACTCCTAGAAATAGGAGACACGGGCCATGAAGTGGTCATCTCCTATAACCAGGCAAGACTTCCAATGGAGGGGTAGTGATACCAACCCAGCCGCCAAACATTTGACTCACAGTTTTTCCTGCCTTAAAGAGGTATAGGGATAAAGAGGGAGCATAAAGTGAGGAAATGGCTGACAAATGACTAGCCTCAACTGAGTCTTATATGATGAGGGATGTTAGCATTATATACAGAAAATCCCCAAACTGTCAAGGACCAAAACTTTATTATCATGAAGAAAGATTAAGGAAACATGACTAGGAACAGATGCAGCAACAAGAGAATACTCAGGAAACAACTGGAATCCTTCCCCGAGGGAAGAATGACAACTTAATCAAAGGTGTATCAACTCGGGTGGAAGAGAACGAAAAAATCAAAGCTATAAATTTGGCCAATCGAGATGAGGATGATTCTATGATGGTTTCTCCCTCTCAAAGAAGCAAAGTTATATGATAGTCATTGGTCAGAATATCTCAGAAAGGAGAGGAGTGTGACAGAAATGAGTGAGCAATTTTAACATGAGTAGTTGAAAAAGCAGAAAGTTTTAGAAAACAATGAAGCAGTGGTGTTAGGGGTAATTATGCAGTCTAATTTAGAACCAGTCAGCTATCCTCTCTGGGATACTTTGTCTCACCTGCTGTGCCATCTCAGCATCACTAGACTCATGTGATTGCAAAATTAGAATTAATTAAAATTAAGGTAATCTGAAAATTCGGTTCTCCAGCTGTATTGATCATGTGGCAAAAGTTGAAGTGGCAAATATGGCGAGTGGTTACCACTGGACAGCCCAGATAGAGTCAAGAGTCATAGTTTAGTTATATCCAGACTTGGTAGGTGTTCATAAAACATAATTTTGAACCATGAAATTTAATATAATTGATGATACTTTGACACTTATACCTGCTTAATAATTTTGGAAGGAGAGAGACTTAATAATTCTATAATATTTCAATGTTAGCCCCGCAGATAACACCTAAGTTTTCTTTGAATGAGAAAAAATTTTACATCTCCAAGTTATTACTTTAAGGATTTTCTTTTATGTCACTGAGAGGCATAAATAAGCCTGGTCTGGACTCTCTGGGAGAATTCAAAAATTCCAGTACACCAGAAGGTTCACCCTCTAGGACAAGACCATTGTCCTTAAACATTTCATTTTCTTTTCACTTATTAAGA
Source organism: Mus musculus (assembly GCF_000001635.26). Taxonomy (NCBI): domain Eukaryota; kingdom Metazoa; phylum Chordata; class Mammalia; order Rodentia; family Muridae; genus Mus; species Mus musculus. The sequence continues at coordinate 50,079,033 of NC_000074.6, read as the reverse complement.
ACCACAATTTCAGGGTTTTTTTTTTAATTACAGAAGTTCATTGATGCTAGCTCTCACTAAAAGATAACAGTTGAAACTACAAAATCTCATTAGAGGGCAAATCTCAGTGCTCAATATTTAAGACATAGTTCACTACCTCTGACCCTTTAAAATTCATGAAACTCCCAATTTGCTCTCTGTGCACGGGAGTACACACACACACACACACACACACACACACACACACACACACACACACACAGAGGCACACACGCACACAGAGGCACACATGCACACACATACACATACAAATACACACACACACAAACATGCAAACATGCACACGCACACTACCAAATTGGAAAATATGAGAAAATATTATTTCTGAGGGCATTGCATCTGGCTCATAAGGGAAAGTAAAGATTGATTAGTTGCATGCAACCTTAATTCAGTTTTCGGTTTATAGGTTATAAGTATGATTTGCTTTCTTATGGTTATAAAATATGGGATATGGGTTATGGAATCCTTTTTGTAAACTGTATTTTTTTGTATATAATTAATTGCTATTATTTGCACATGATATTGAAAGGGGAATACTTGGTATATACCAAGAGAAGTAGAGTTAATTTGTAACTTTAATCATGGCCTGATTTTAAAATAACACTGTTTGTGATATTATCTACTAAGTTCAAGCTATTTGGATTTACAATTTCTCTAACACTGTAATATGTAATTAATACACACACACACACACACACATATATATATACATATATATGCATATTAGCTTTTAGAGCAAAGTGATATATGTTTCTCCATCTAATTGATGAAAAGTTCACTGGTACTTTTAGTGTAATTCCACCTTGATACTCAAAAATGAATTTTAGCGTTCTTTGGGGGAAAAACAGCTCGCTGGTCACTCTCATTGTTTACATTGCTTTGTTTTCTATGCAAAAACAATTAAACATATTGGCTTTCTCATCCAAATACATCTCAATTTCTGTTAGATACTTGAAGCGATATCGTCAACCTGCAGAATATTGTCTTTTACTCTAGTCTAAAATCCTTCTCACCTTAGCTGATCTACAATAATTTACATCCTCAGATATACAATTTCCAATTTCCTTTCCCTTGGAAAGTTTTCTTTTTCTCACCACAAGTGTCTTTGCAGACTTCTTGCTCATGTATTCAAATCGTTTTCTTCCTTCCAATTACATTTTCCTGTAGCATTCACTGAGAAGCATCACTAGTGATGATTGTTTTCTGGTTCTTTGTCAACAAAACAATGAAAAATTCTTCCATGTCTCATAGCACCCCATTCTCTTCTACCTGTGTCTGTGTTGTATCTGTATTTTTCCTAAAGTGTATATTGTTGGGGGGGGGGGGTTTACTTAAAATTTGGCAAAATTCAACTATACAAATAGGAAAGCACTTAAAAGCAACCATATATTCCAGGAAAAAAGCACTGTAACATCTTGAGAACTTGTTTTTCTCTTTTGAACTTTGTGGGGAGGAAGCTATCATTTTTTGTGATCTCGTCTTCATATATTTATTTTTTTTTTTGCCTGTGAAAGTTACTAGGTGATTTTGCCATATTAGACCTTTAAAAATCCTAAGATGAGGATACTTAAAGTATCCTCATCTTATATGTATAATATATAATAATAATATATGTAGTATTATTAAAGGCAGTATAAAAAGTGTAGTTATTATTTAAAATTATTACTAGTAATGGTTTTAAACCTAGAGTTAGTCATTTGAACCCAGGATCTGGCTCATGCTAGGCACACACACACACACACACACACACACACACACACACACACACACACTATCAATGAACTACAATCTTGCCCAAAAGCAAGGTTTTTTACTATAGGAACTTTCATCAAGGATCTAGGTGATACTGGACAACTTACATTTGTATATACCTTATACTTGATACTCTTTTCAGACATAAATGTGCTGGATATACTAAGTTACGGTAGTAAAAAGATTGTAGCTGGTTATTTATTTATAAAGCAGGTTTATTGTTTTTTCAGATATTGGATTATCTCATTGATTGAAACTGTACATATAATCTGTTGTCCTTAATCACTCACTTGAAATAAAGTTTATTTTTATTTAAGCACATCAGTGGTGCCTAAGGTAGTGATTAGGGGGAGCTAATTTCAAATTTGGGCTAATTACAGTCCTAGTACTTTACTGTACTAATAAATGTGCTAAGAATATATCAAAGTAAAAGAGCAGAATTACTTCAGATGCCCATGTGCTGTAGGTAGGTAAAATCGTAAGTTTCAAAGAAAGTGTGAGGAAAGTTTAGTGATGACTTTTGCATCTGGATGACAACTATTCTGTCCTTCTCGGGTATAAGGCATCTGTCTGCCAGGGCATATTGTCAAAAACAGATGAAAACGTCATGATCGATCTGTGATTTTGCAACACACCTGCACGATGACAGATCTGAAATAGCTTTCCTTGCTCAGAGCTTAAGATCCAAATATATGTATGCATCACTTCAATGATACTGAAAACTGACTTTGTGACTTATGTAACCTTTCAATGATGTTTCCTTGGAAGACTAGGGAATTGTAACATAACATGGAGTGGGTTAAGCTTGCCGCATTTGCATTTCTTTTATTCATTTTTACAAGATGAATTCAATTATGCTAATTTCAATTCTTCTTTTAATTTATCATAAGTATGGGATTGTGGAATTGGGATGTTGACAGTCCTGTGTGAAATTTGGTCATTCCCCTCTCTCAGCTTGACCTGCTGTTCTGTATATTGACTGGCTGGACGCCTCACCTTTTCCTCCTAGTTTGGCAAAGGTATAAATAGGATGAAAAAGTAGAAAGGTTATCCAGTCTAAACGCAGAGTATGTATAAAGGTCAGGGCGGTAGGGCATGCAATTCTAATTTCCAATATATATCAGACAATAAAAATCTGAAACCTCACTCTGGTCACAAAAGGAATGCAATAACAGAATAAAAAATACTGTGCAAATTACTTTCACTGTGGACTGTGGAGTTGAAATAGCATAATAGTATTTGTCCATTTTAATTAAACTATTCGAATTAGTGTTACTGTTTATGAAAAAGAAACCATGCATGCGTAGTAAGGACATATATACATACACACACACACATATACATACATAAGCATATATGTGTGTGTATATACATATATATTTTTATATATGCACATATATAAGATATTGGATTTTTGTACATATCCATGTCTCCTCATCAATGAATTACAATCTGAATTATACATAAGCCCCAAAGAGGCATATATGTAATGAGTCACAAGTACATATAATAAAATAATTTGAAATAAATTATCACATAACAAAATTATTGAAAATGTAATATATTTTTATTTAAGTCAAAATCAATGATATGCATTTGTGGTAAAAGATGGGGGCTTATGGTAAGTTGAATAATAGCTCTGAAAGGGTATGAAAAATCCTAATACCTGGAATTTTTGTATGAGTACTTTTTTATATGATATAGATTCTCTTGTTGCTAGGGTTAATTTAAAGATCTTGATGTCTGATTAAGAGCATACAATACCTTAGATGATGAAGTAGATCCTTCATATAATAGTTTTATGCTTCTTAAAGGATGCAGAGGGAATGTTTTCCCAGAAAACCAAGTGTCCATGGAAGTACTGGACAGCATGAGGTAACGATAGTCAAATAATACCACCATCTACTGGAAGCTGGAGAAGTAGTGAATAATTCACCCTTATGATGTCTAAAGGGACCATGACACTGGCAACAGCCCAGAAAAGGTGATTTCAAAATATGTCCACAAGAACTGAAAGAACATAAAAGCCATCTTATTTCTAAGTAACCAAATCTGTGGCTATTTTCATTATAAATAGCACTGAATTAACAAACAGTACATATATTTATTTTGGTAAAATAGAAGAATCTATAGCACATTTTTGATGAAAGCAATGCATCCTATAAGCTCCTAGCCAGAAACGTGTTGTTTATATGCATGTTACCTGAAACCGGCCATCCCTTACCTATTCTGAGATAACTAACAATCGAAAAGTTAGTCATTTCTTATGGATGATACATCTTCAGTTAATCCCATAATGTTTCAAAGACTTAAACACTTCAGTTTGTGCTGGCATCTATTAATCCATCCTGTAAATTAATCACTGCCTAAGACTTAATTGAAATAGTCTATTGTTGATTCCTGAATAGTGCCAAGGGTTAAGTACCAGCTACAGAATGAAGAGTTTGAACCGTCATTGTGCTTGGATAAATTTTCTCATGTCCTAATATCCCAAATATTCAAAGGAAGAGAGATGCTTTATACAAAAATCTCTGCCAATCATTCAAGGAGAAAATGACTCAAAAAATATCAAACCCTGGAAGGGTTTGTAAGTGTGCTGGTCAATATAGGGGAGGGTGATGAATAACAGAGATCTTGGAGTATGTGTGTCATTACAAATAGGACAGGGGTTATAGATGGCCTCAATGGGATACAATGGAAAAATAACTCGAAATTCAATGACAACATATTATAAGATCATCTCCTATTAGTTCAGCTGTACCCATGCCCAGACTGGATATTAATTTTAAGCAGAACATAATTTACATAGAAATAAGAAAACACTCACAGACTAGCACTGGAGAACCCCAATGCTTGAGAGCTGAAGGGACAACACTTAAGAGAGAGATTAAAGGGAACAGAGCAGAGAAACAATGAGAAATCCAGGAAGGTGAAAATCACAAAAGGATCCAAGGTAGAAAGACCAAATCTCCAAACCTGACATCTTCATTACAATGAGAATTAAAATTTGGTTGCTATTTGTGTTAAGATGAGTCTTTAACAGAAAATCTTTTTTTGTTTTTGTTCTAGCATTATTTTTTAAATTAGGTATTTTCTTCATTTACATTTCAAATGCTATCCCCAAAGTCCTCCATACCCTCCCCCATCCACTCCCCTACCCACTCACTCCCACTTCTTGTCCCTGGTGTTCCCCTGTACTGGGGCATATAAAGTTTGCAAGACCAAGGGTCCTCTCTTCCCAATGATGACCGACTAGGCCATCTTCTGCTACATATGCAGCTAGAATCAAGAGCTCCAGGGGGTACTGGTTAGTTCATATTGTTTTAACAGAAAGACTTAGAGGCAACAGTTTCTGTGGAGCCATCTGACTGGGTACGCACTGTATCACACAGCAAGTGTCTGCGCAACACATGAATAACCACCCTGACATGCAGGAGAATTTTATCAGTGACATTACACTTGAAGTGTGTCTGTCTTTGAGTTGCCTTTTCCTCAAAGATCAAAACTTAAAATCCAAAAAAGGAATAAAGAGGAGACTTTCAAACAATTAGGCCAGTGTTTTCTACTGGGTGGAAGAAAAATATGACAGAAAAAAAATAGTCAAGAAATGCATGATAAAAATGATCTGGTAAGGAGTGTAAATGTAATTTATTGATACTGATGAGGTAGTATGGATAGATTATTGGAGCAAACCTTTACTTATGAGGATACTACATCAAAGACTCAGATAGAAAGAGGTCAACCAGATGAGGAATACAGCTAAATATGAGTACTCTAGAAAGAGGTATGGTGAAGGAGATTAGAATATGAAATGCCAAAATAATATTAGTATGATCTAACCATTGTTATGTTTGTGTGCACCTCTCTCTCTCTCTCTCTCTCTCTCTCTCTCTCTCTCTCTCTCTCTCTCCCCCTCTTTCTCTCTCTCTGTGTGGGGGGGTTAGAGAGAGAAAGAGGACAGCCTCATGACAGACAGAATGTTCATAGCCAATATCTTTTGTGAAAGACACAAAAAAGAAATGATTTAGAAGTGTCAAAAGTACAAGGAGAATGCCAAAGTGCTTGTGGATCAAGGGGAAGTAAACCATACTGAGGTCAGGGAGAACTCACATGACACTGAAGAAGGCCCTTAGGGTAGCAATGCTCTAAGGAAGAAGAGTAAGTGGAGAATGAACAGAGTTGTCATAGAGGAAGGTGCATAAGATGCACTTTGATAGCTATTGTTCCTGAATCTTCAGCCAGTGATTGAAAGGATTTATGGTATATGAAAAGAGGAGGAGATATAATCAATTGAAGATAATTTAAACAGATCTGGTAGACTTTGGGTGAGGGGAGACCTAAGAGTCCGAGCCAACACCGTGAGAATAGCCTGCATCACCAAAGCTAGCCCACTGTGGCTAAATCTGTGAAGGACAGAGGATAGGAGTGTAGGGGAGAGTACAGAGTAGACAGACTCTCAAAATCACACTTGACAGTTGCTAGTGAGGTCGAAGTCATAGGACACTTCCTATCTCTATTATCTTTCACTGATACATAAATGGGATTCATAGGATGATTCATATATCTCATATTTCCTACTGATATTAGAGCAGAATGACTTTACCAGGCATGTAGAAAAAAAATCTTGAAGAAGAGCATTTAAATATGCAGTCATTGACGTGATTGTCTTATTGTCTTATTGAGCACATGTCACACCATAGATTTGCAGTAATTAACAACCTTTAACTTATGGAGTGGATGTGACTTATCAAAGTTGTGTAGCATACTGGCCCTCACTTAACAAGAGCTTGACTAGGCTAGAATAACAGATATCTCATTGTATCTACTAGCCATGAATTATCTTTTTTAAAAATTTATTTTATTATATTAATTTTTCTGTGTGTGCGTGTGTGTCTGTGTGTGTGTGTGTGTGTGTGTATGTGTGTGTGACTTTGTGTACATATGTGCACAAGAATGTTGGTGCCCTGGGAATTAGAATCATCTGATTTCCTGGAGTTAAAATTATAGCCAAGTGTAAACCACTTAATACGGGTGCTGGGAATCAATCTCAGGTTCTCTGCAATATCAATGTAAGGTCTTAACTACTAAGAGATATCTCTAGTCCCCGAATTGCTTCTTGATATTCAGAAAAAAAAAATACTTTGAGACAGAGTCTTTTTATGTAACATAGGCTTTCCTTGAATTCGAAATCCTCCAGCATTAGGCTCTAAGTGTTAGTATCTCAAGCATATGCTATATCTAAGAAATCATAATCACTGGCTTCCTATCTAGAAGAATGCACCATGAGTAGAGGGTTAGAGTGAAAAGGCTTACCATATAATTTAGAAATACCCTAACTTTGTACAATTACTCAAATCAAAGAAACATGTTAAATATGCTGTCAGGTTATAATACAGTAAAGTGAGGTAGGTGGAGAAAGTTACTGAAGGACAGTTTTAATGACAAGAACAAGAGGAGGAAATAGGAAGAACAGGAAGAGGAGGATGAAGGAGGAGGAGGAAGAAAGAAGATTATCAAGAAGGAAGAAGTAGAGAAGTAGTAGAAGTAGTCATCCTAGTGGTGGTAGCAGAAGAGTAGTAGTTGTGGATAAGTAGAATAGAGTATCACAGAATAAGGTGCCAGCACACTTTGATGGTCATTATATAATGGAGATCCTGGAAATAACAGTTCATTCTGTGGGACCCAAAAGAACTGACAGTCTGGAGAAGATAAATGACTCACACGTACAAAGGACAAAAGGCAAAATGAAGAGAGAGAAGAAAAATAATTATTTAATTTTTCACAAGTTGACAGCTCCGACCAAGATGAGAGGAAAGAGATTGGGAAGTTACAATGGTGCTCTAGGTTAGGGTTTTAGAGAGGTCCTTGGATCCTCCTACTTCCTTTATTTATTTATTTTTCCCATGAAAGTAGAATGCCAGGGCAGGGGTGTGTGTGTATGTGGCTTCTACTCCCTGCTACCTGTCTTATAAACATGGAAATAGCTCTCTTGAGAAACATGTCCCTCTTTTCTCTATCTGCCTATATCCTTCAAATTTTTTCTCTTTCCCTCTCACAGATCAAAGCAGTTCCTACTGTTGGGGTAGGCAATGATGACCATTCTAGCTGCTTCAAGCTGTCAAAAGGGAACCATTGTAAAAGGCAGTAGTCAGTGCCTTCAAGGAAAGTCTGTTTAAGGGGCCACAAAACAAAAATCTTAGGAGAGATCTAGCACATAGGCCAGCCATTAGATGATAGCAATCGATCTTGGAGATTGCTGTGAGGGTGCAGTAGCATCTGCAGCATACACAAAGTATTAGTATTACCACAATTCTTACTGGGCACTTTTGCTCTTGTTAAAGAAAATGGGTAAGAAAACCACCCAAAGATTCTACACTTATCTTATGTCTTAACAAGGTCAATGGTTTCTTTGTTATGTGGTCTTCAATTGTACTGTGGAGAAAACTGTTATTTTGGCTCAGAAACTTAAGCAGGTTCCTTGTTTTTGTTTTTTGTTTTGTTTTGTTTTGTCTTTATCAATCACTTTATGTTCAGAGGTTGATCATTGGGACTCTTTGCAGTTTCCATGTAAATACTGAGAGATATAATTAGAGGCTTAGTTGCCACATTATTATTATTAATCATCATTACTATCATCATTATCCTTCTCTTCTTCTTTCTACAATATAAGCTATAATTAGATTGGCAAAAGTTTTATTTGATGGATTACTATTTAATTGTACGATTAACTATTCTTTATACCAGACTCCTGTATAGGGAAGTGGAAGTCTGGAGAATCTATAGAAGTTAGGTAAGATGAATGCCTCATTGGCAGAGTCATTATAGCAAAGCTGCCCTTATCCATGTAACAGGTAAGACATCAAGTGGAGCTAGCCATAATGGATCAAGTTGGGCTGAAATACGGATTTCATTTTAATTCAGAATAGCGCTAGACATTACCTTCTGTCACTATAAGAAAGAAATATTATTCATTAGTTTTGACATTTATGATCCCTGTGATGTCCCATAAGCTCCATTCTGATATCCTGAATATTTTTCCCAGAGTTGTGAGTTTGACTACATGGTACCTCATAGCCTCTTTTAGTCAGAGAATATGTAACAGTTGTGAGAATAATGTATGAAAAGAGAAATGTTTATAGTTGGTAAATATATTTTTAGTTTTAGATTTGACCTTGGCATTGAAGAAGATATGTCTTTTTTTCCCTGATTTTAATTTTATTTATTTGTTGGTGAAAGGTAGGGATTACAGTGTTGTCTTGAGTCAAGGTCATGGTGTTCAATATCCTGACAGAAGTTTTCTATTTTCTTTAAGAAGAAAATCAGTGACAAAGGTTTGTCTGGATAGTAGCTCACTTGGTTCAGTCAAATAGTCCAGTAGTGTCGTCCCTTATTCATACTGATCATTTGATTATATTTGATTATCCTTCTTCTTCTGCATGCTGAAGGCCATGAAGGTGGCCAAGAATGATAACTTTTAAAGTTTATATCTAGAAAATACATTAGAGCTGAAGCCAAACATTCAAATGAATTTTGATTATACATCTGCTATGGATTTTTAAGTTATTCCTTTTAATTGCTATGATTTCAGCAGAAGTGTGACACTTTTATATTGACTTTGACATTGAAACTAATAAGATCCTATGTGGATGTATTTGGAATGATATAGATATATGTAGTATGTATTTTCTCTTAGTCTTGTGTTTTATGCACATCTTGTTTAAATTGCTCAGATCTTTGTAATTTCAATGAAGTTTTTAAGTTTTCTTTCACATTCTGGTAAGATTGTGTTGTCTTAGTCTTTTTATTATAATTATTTCTGGTTTTACATTTTAAATATACATTTTTCTACATGTTGTCCTATTTCCAAATATCAAGCAAAATAATAGCATTAACAAATAAATTCACCATCTGTTTGAAACTTTTCTTCAGGGGGCACTAAGCAATGTCTACACCTTCGCAAAGTTTCCTCATGAAAAACTCAAGTGCAAATACACATAACTCTGGAAACCTAATGAGTCTCTTTATGCTCTTTATATAGATTATGAATGGTAGTCACATCCTTTTATGGGACAGGTAAAAAACTGACTAATCATGAAAGGCAAAAGACAAAAATAAAGACATAGAGTGAAAGCAATCGTCAGTGAATCCATGTTGGCAGTTCCTATCTTGATGTGTCTGGATAAGAGAGAACATGTATATTTGGGAGTATGTCTGGGTAGGAAGCAATCTGAGTTAGGCTTTGTATAAAGCCCCTTTCTCTATTCTCATGCATAGGTGTTTATCATTGAGCAAATTTTGTCCTTCATGCCACTTTTCTCAAGAGAAAGGAATAGTCCTCTTGGGAAGCCCTTCCCTGATTTTCACCCGTATCCTCTTAAATTTTTACTGGTTGGTCACTGTAACCAACTAGTCAGTATTGCCCACATGTAAGTTAGACTTGAAGAAGAAGCAGATGATCAGCATCGCAGAATTATGCTGAAAACAAACATATTGAATATTAATGGAATTTGCATGCTGATGTGTCCCTTTTACACAAGAGCTTATGAACGAACAGGATAATGAATGTATTTCATTCAATAAAACTATTTACTTCTTTTTGTTAAAGTATTTAAAGGTAGACTGCTAACATGCTTCTAAATTTGTCTGGGGCCACAGTGCTTGAATTTGCCGGGATTTGGCATAGTTTCTGTATAATTAGTCATGGAGACAAAAGAAGAGATGAATAGCAAATTAACAAAACAAAAATTAGGAACTACAAATTCTCCACTTGGAGAACTGAATAGAAAATAACTAACGAGAAAGAACTCCAAGTCTCCCTCCAAGCTGGAGCAGAAAATCCAAGTGATGGAATCCCAATGAGCAGAGGTGTCTCTGCTGGGTCATCCATACACTGGTTATCTCGAAAAGCCAGAAAAGGATTCCTGATAAAAGAAAAGTGCTATTTCGTTGAATATTTCAGTGTCCTTCCAGTAACAGTTAAAAGATTCAGATAAGGTAACAGATGAACTCCTGAAATCGTGTTGTAATATTCACTAAAATAACATATAAAAACTAGCTTATAAAAATGCAACAATGCATAATGATGTCGAATATCAATCGGATGGAGGAAATGCTGCACAGATAATATATTACTTATGTAAAGAATGTTTCAGAATATGTGGATAGCTATGACGATGAATATCCTTAAATATTCTGGCATTGTTATAAAATTGACAAAAACCACATTATGATTCTGTGTTATATTATATTCAAGGACTGCCAACATATTTTCATAAAATCACTTCAATTTTTTAAGAAGGCAGTATATAAATAAATAAGCAATTATATATTTAATTCATATACTGATAGTGTTACAATCAGAAGGTTTATGGAATTGTATCACAGTGACTTTCTTTTCCAGCTCATATTTAATATCTAATAAAACAGAATATTTGAATTGAAGACAGACTTTATATTTTTCCCTGTTCCTTATATTTTGTCCTCAGTATCATTATGAAGATGATGTTAAGATAAAAAGTTTATTTGGGGGTTGGGGATTTAGTTCAGTGGTAGAGCGCTTGCCTAGCAAGCCCAAGGCCCTGGGTTTGGTCCTCAGCTCTGGAAAAAAAAAGAAAAGGTTTATTTTGTTTTGTCAATATTTTGAGTTTCATTTCTTATAATTTTTATTAATAAAAATACTTATAATACAGTGAAATAATTAATTATAAAATAATATTAAATATATATATATATATATCTACCTATGGAAAAATAACTAACAAGATTATGAATGTCTAACTAGGTATTTTACCAATGATGTTTAAGTCTGGGCCTAAAGTTAAGTTTAGCTTACATACTTGATTTTGAAGAACTGAGAAAACACTAGCGTTCTATAGACCAGTGGCAGCAAAGAAGCAGTAGCAACTGGGAAAGGATCAGCTATAAGAGCGGTTGTAAGATCTAAACTGTGGGTCATTTCTTAATTCAGCTCTGAAATTCTTGTCCTATGCACCTGTGAGAACATCTTACCAAAAACACTATGCAGAGGTGAAACACAATTCAGGGTTTTTAACAGAATGAATAATATCCTCCAAATATCTGAGGATTTGGAGAGAGAGAGAGAGAGAGAGAGAGAGAGAGAGGAGTGGGTGAGAATAATGAAGCAACATCTTCCGTTAGATATTACTTAACACTTAACACTCCATCCTTAAAATTAGCAACTCCTTCTCAATGTTTTTTGTGTGGTATTACACTTTCTTGAACTTGTATAAATAAACTGCATGTAACCATTAGTGATTTTTAGCATCATAAATTACATGAACCAATCCATGTACAGAAGTAGAGATAGTAATGCAAAAATATATGTTCTTAAAAATGTTTTTGTTCTTTTGTTGCTAGAGCTCTCCTCTGAATGCTATCAAGAAAGACAAGTAGTTACGTAATCTCACTCTACAGAAAATAATACAGCCTTACAATCACACCCTAGACTCTGGGCCCACTATCATGTGTCCTTTTGGAGTGACGAATTCTACTTGGAAAGAGTGTACCTTGCCCAATCTGACCAAAATGAGACATTGAAACCATTTTAAGTGGAGGGTGTAAAATTTGAATAATCATGTAATAGAAGTGCCCACTCTAAAATACATAATATTAGTTATCAAATCACCAGATATGTACAGCTTTGTGTGTTGAACAGACTTTAACCATGTTAGAAAAAGAGCTAGATTTTGTGATGTTCACACTAACATATTAGGACCATGATGAATTCATCTCTGGGGATTTTTCCTCTTCAATTTGTAGTATAAGCAAATTGTAGACTAGATTACTTGTCGATATTCCTTAACATTCGAAGAAAAGCCCAAAATGAGACAATGAATGGAATTGGCAATTCTATAAAAATGAGAACATAAGTAAGAGCTCTATTTTGGGTCACTGTCATTTATATTCATTAAATTCAGCATGCTCCATAAACTAGACTTTTAAACAGTAAGAACAAATTGTTAAGGAACTCTCATTACATGTTGTTTAGTTAGGTTGTCAGTGCCTTATTTCAAAATTAGAAATAGCATCCTGAGTTGAAAGAGTGTCAGGACTAGGGATTTCTGCAAGAATTAACAATACACTTAACAATACACGTTTCCAAGGTTAATTCTTCCCCAACCCCCAAGGTTAATTCTGAAGTGTGATCCTGTATTCTTACATGATCAGGGACTCAAGGGTGGTGTGAATATATTTCATAGAAGAGGCTGAGGCTGGTCAAGAGAATGAGATAGTATGAGTTCATCATGGAGAATTAGTAATTTATTTAAAAGCCAATTTTTTACTGGCCTAGATCTTCCTGGATATCTGTATCAAGACAAGCTCTGAACTTTGGTGATTTAATCCCTGCTCAAAGGCAAAGCTATGCCATTTATATTGTTTAATACATGGCAACTCTTCCTACTTCATTAGCATCCAAAATGTGCTGGCTCCCAGCTCTGGGAGAATAAAAGGCAGGATTGGAAACATGACTGTTCCTGATGCACTTACAGCTAACTTTCCCAGGAATCTTGATTTCAGCTTATTCTTTTTATATCTAACTAAAACAGGAAAAACTATTACCTCTAAAGCCAAGATAATGGACCTTTCTAATCTCCTCAATCAAATATGGCGAAAGCATCTACAGGAGTCAGAACATCCCAGAAGTACTGAGTTATGCTTTCCTATGACACCCTCTTAATGTGCTTTGAACATAGCCAATAAAACTTTTGCAATTTAACCCGTGAACAATTTCATAATTATCAAGACTGTGAAGTTCTAATATTCAATATCCAAGGAAGACTTTTAACATGCTTGTTCATTTAAGTGTCACCTAGATAGGCATCATTAGTGAACAGTGTGCTAGACACGACACTATTTGCCAGTAAATTTTTTAAAAAAATCAAAATAATTAAAAACCACTTTTAAATGTGCTCAACTTCTTTTGAGTTATAAATAAAATATTTTAATTGGTAAATAACCCTTCACTTTACATTAGGCATTACAGAGCCTGCAAGACCATAACTGTTATGTAGTGATGGATTTATTAACACCTTTGATGTTTTAGCTAAAATGCTGAAAATGAAAATTAATTAGAAAACGTCTAATTGCTCTTTAGTTTGATATTCCTTGGGAATACTTAATATAGAAGTAGAAATATAATGTCACCTAGCATATTTTGTACATATTTATGACTCAAAGAATAAGTTGGAAAACATGAAATATGTCTTTTTTATTGTCTGTTAACTTTTTTTTTAATTAGGTATTTTCCTCGTTTACATTTTCAATGCTATCCCAAAGGTCCCTCATACCCACCCCCCCAATCCCCTACCCACCCACTCCCCCTTTTTGGCCCTGGCGTTCCCCTGTACTGGGGCATATAAAGTTTGCAAGTCCAATGGGCCTCTCTTTGCAGTGATGGCCGACTAGGCCATCTTTTGATACATATGCAGCTAGAGACAAGAGCTCAGGGGTACTGGTTAGTTCATAATGTTGTTCCACCTATAGGGTTGCAGATCCCTTTAGCTCCTTGGCTACTTTCTCTAGCTCCTCCATTGGGGCCGTGTGACCCATCCAATAGCTGACTGTGATCATCCACTTCTGTGTTTGCTAGGCCCTGGCATAGTCTCACAAGAGAGAGCTATATCTGGGTCCTTTAAGCAAAATCTTGCTAGTGTATGCAATGGTGTCAGCATTTGGAGGCTGATTATGGGATAGATCCCTGCATATGGCAATCACTAGATGGTCCATCCTTTCGTCACAGCTCCAAATTTTGTCTCTGTAACTCCTTCCATGGGTGTTTTGTTCCCATTTCTAAGAAAGGGTAAAGTGTCCACACTTTGGTCTTCTTTCTTCTTGAATTTCATGTGTTTGGCAAGTTGTATCTTATCTCTTGGGTATCCTAAGTTTATGGGCTAATATCCACTTATCAGTGAGTACATATTGTGCAAGTTCCTTTGTGATTGGGTTACCTCACTCAGGATGATACCTTCCAGGTCCATCCATTTGCCTAGGAATTTCATAAATTCATTTTTTTTTAATAGATGAGTAGTATTCCATTGTGTAAATGTACCACATTTTCTGTATCCATTCCTCTGTTGAGGGGCATCTGGGTTCTTTCCAGCTTCTGGCTATTATAAACAAGGCTGCTATGAACATAGTGGAGCATGTGTCCTTCTTACCGGTTGGGACATCCTCTGGATATATGCCCAGGAGAGGTATTGCTGGATCCTCCGGTAGTACTATGTCCAATTTTCTGAGGAACCGCCAGACTGATTTCCAGAGTGGTTGTACAAGCTTGCAATCCCACCAACAATGGAGGAGTTTTCCCCTTTCTCCACATCCTCGCCAGCATCTGCTGTCACCTGAGTTTTTGATCTTAGCCATTCTGACTAAGTGAAGTGGAATCTCAGGGTTGTTTTGATTTGCATTTCCCTGATGATTAAGGATGTTGAACATTTTTTCAGGTGTTTCTCTGCCATTCAGTATTCCTCAGGTGAGAATTCTTTGTTCAGCTCTGAGCCCCATTTTTTAATGGGGTTATTTGATTTTCTGGAGTCCACCTTCTTGAGTTCTTTATATATATTGGATATTAGTACCCTATCTGATTTGGAATAGGTAAAGATCCTTTTCCAATCTGTTGGTGGCCTTTTTGTCTTATTGATGGTGTCTTTTGCTTTGCAGAAGCTTTGCAGTTTTATGAGGTCCCATTTATCGATTCTTGATCTTACAGCACAAGCCATTGCTGTTCTATTCAGGAATTTTCTTCCTGTACCCATATCTTCAAGGCTTTTCCCTACTTTCTCCTCTATAAGTTTCAGTGTCTCTGGTTTTATGTGGAGTTCCTTAATCCACTTAGATTTGACCTTAGTACAAGGAGATAGAAATGGATCAATTCGCATTCTTCTACATGATTACCGCCAGTTGTGCCAGCACCATTTGTTGAAAATGCTGTCTATTTTTCCACTGGATGGTTTTAGCTCCCTTGTCAAAGATCAAGTGACCATAGGTGTTTGGGTTCATCTCTGGGTCTTCAATTCTGTTCCATTGGTCTACTTTTCTGTCGCTATACCAGTACCGTGCAGTTTTTATCACAATTGTTCTGTAGTACATCTTTAGGTCGGGCATGGAGATTCCACCAGAGGTTCTTTTATCCTTGAGAAGAGTTTTTGCTATCCTCAGTTTTTTGTTATTCCAGATGAATCTGCCGATTGCCCTTTCTAATTCGTTGAAGAATTGAGTTGGAATTTTGATGGGGATTGCATTGAATCTGTAGATTGCTTTTGGCAAGATGGCCATTTTTACAATGTTGATCCTGCCAATCCATGAGCATGGGAGATCTTTCCATCTTCTGAGATCTTCTTTAATTTCTTTCTTCAGAGATTTGAAGTTTTTATCATACAGATCTTTCACTTCCTTAGTTAGAATCACACCAAGGTATTTTATATTATTTGTGACTATTGAGAAGGGTGTTGTTTCCCTAATTTCTTTCTCAGCCTGTTTATCCTTTGTGTAGAGAAAGGCCATTGACTTGTTTGAGTTTATTTTATATCCAGCTACTTCACCGAAGCTGTTTATCAGGCTTAGGAGTTCTCTGGTGGAATTTTTAGGGTCACTTATATATACTATCATATCATCTGCAAAAAAGTGATATTTTGACTTCTTCCTTTCCAATTTGTATCCCCTTGATCTCCTTTTGTTGTCTAATTGCTCTGGCTAGGACTTCAAGTACAATGTTGAATAGGTAGGGCGAGAGTGGACAGCCTTGTCTAGTCCCTGATTTTAGTGGGATTGCTTCCAGCTTCTCACCATTTACTTTGATGTTGGTTATTGGTTTGCTGTAGATTGCTTTTATCATGTTTAGGTATGGGCCTTGAATTCCTGATCTTTCTAAGACTTTTATCATGAATGTGTGTTGGATTTTGTCAAATGCTTTCTCAGCATCTAACGAGATGATCATGTGGTTTTTGTCTTTGAGTTTGTTTATATACTGGATTACATTGATGGATTTCCGTATATTGAACCATCCCTGCATCCCTGGGATGAAACCTACTTGGTCAGGATGGATGATTGTTTTGATGTGTTCTTGGATTCGGTTAGCAAGAACTTTATTGAGGATTTTTGCATCGATATTCATAAGGGAAATTGGTCTGAAGTTCTCTATCTTTGTTGGGTTTTTTTGTGGTTTAGGTATCAGAGTAATTTTTGCTTCATAGAATGAGTTGTGTAGAGTACCTTCCGTTTCTATTTTGTGGAATAGTTTGTGAAGAACTGGAATTAGGTCTTCTTTGAAGGTCTGATAGAATTCTGCACTAAACCCGTCTGGTCCTGGGCCTTTTTTGGCTGGGAGACTGGACTGTTGAGATCTTTAACCTGATCTTGATTTAGCTTTGGTACCTGGTATCTGTCTAGAAACTTGTCCATTTCATCCAGGTTTTCCAGTTTTGTTGAGTATAGCCTTTTGTAGAAGGATCTGATGATGTTTTGGATTTCTTCAGGATCTGTTGTTATGTCTCCCTTTTCATTTCTGATTTTGTTAATTAGGATGCTTTCCCTGTGCCCTCTAGTGAGTCTGGCTAAGGGTTTATCAATCTTGTTGTTTTTCTCAAAGACCAGCTCCTTGACTGGTTGATTCTTTGAATAGTTCTTCTTGTTTCCACTTGGTTGATTTCACCCCTGAGTTTGATTATTTCCTGCCTTCTACTCCTCTTGGGTGAATTTGCTTCCTTTTGTTCTGGAGCTTTTAGGTGTGTTGTCAAGCAATATGTCTTAATGAACAATAAGTTTGTGAAGTTGGTGTCTTCACAAACCTCACAAACTTATTAACTTATCTGCCTAAATTACACATTTCTGGAAATTTAAATGGAAAAATTGCCATAGATATGAATGCATTAAAAGATATTTATTTATTATACTATATCTGTTACTCATAGAAAATGCCTGAGGTATATTGTCCTGTGTTAACAGTCTTTGATCTGTCTCTTTAGCGTTAAAGTCTAAACAGTCTTTTTTTACTATTGTGATGGAGTCTTGACGCTGAATATTTAAACATTTTTCAGGTTTGGAATCAGATATTATTATCACTATTATTTTAATATATATTAATTAAGAAGTAATTACATCATTTTCCCATTTCAATTTCCTCCTTCCAGCCTCTCCCAGGTCTCTCACTTCAAATTGATATCATTGCTTTCTTGCATTATTGATTTACACACACACACACACACACACACACACACACACACACACACGTGCACACACACACACACACACACACACACACACACACACACGAAGGACAAAGATATAGATACAACCTGCTGAGTTGCTTGTGCCTTTAGAGTTTCAGGGTTAACGACTTTGAATTTCCTTCTCTCAGCAGTCATTAGTTTCTTGTAGGATTTTATCTAGGGGTAGGGCTATGAAAATCATTTTCCCCCTTTTGTGCTTGTCTATCTACTGATAAAGTCATTGTTCAGATAATGTTTATACACACATTTCTAGGAGAGACAATCTCACAGTAGAATTCCTGGCATTCTGACTCTTCTGATTTTACTGTCGCCTCGCCCTCAATGTTTCTTGATCTACACATGCAGGAACTGAGCTCAGCTGTATCTATTGAGACAAGGTTGATCACTATTCATTTATCCCTGCATTGTGTCCAGATATAATGGTTTCCATTTTAAGATGAGACTTTAATGAGCTATACTTTAAGCTATATTTCCCTGTGGGTGCCAAGATAAGACATTTTTGTTTTGTTTTGTTTTGTTTTGTTTATTCAAGACAGGGTTTCTCTGTATAGCCCTGGCTGTCCTGGAACTCACTTTATCGACCAGGCTGGCCTTGAACTCAGAAATCTGCCTACCTCTGCCTCCCAAGTGCTGGGATTAAAGTCGTGCACCAGCACTGCCTGGCAAGATAAGACATTTTGAGTGTCATTTGGAACAAGATGATGTTGGGAGGCTCCCTACAAGTTCCATTGCCTCACTATTCACAGTGATCTGGCTAAGTTTCTTTTAGCAGACACGGTGTCCCTCCTTTGAAGTGGGCCTTATGTCCTGTTAGACAGGTTTCTATCAACATGTATGTGTCGTTTATTGCACTTTTATAAATACCTTGTTGCAAGAGTCAGTATCGTGATGATGAGTAGCTGATGAGAGTATGAACTGATGAGTTGATCACAGAAAAGAGACTTTCAGGTTAGACAGATGTAATCATCTGAGTTCTATATCCTAAGTGCATAGTGCCTTCAATAATAGGTACTTACCTTCAAGCTCTGAGAGGCAACCAAGGCTAACAGCTAGGCCAATGATGTTCATAATCACTAGACTGCCATGCCAAACTATAGGAAATGAGGTTTCTCAGGTCTAGTATTATGATTCCTGTTAGAATGGACAAAATTGCCACATGAGTGGTATAAGGTGTGTGTATGTTCATGTGCATGTGTGTTATAATTTTATTTAAATAGAAACAGTATGATATCTTGAGGTTTTATCAAATGACCTTACAACTGTGGTAGAGTTATTTGTTCTTGTGACCCCTCCATTTATGTTGACTTTCCTTTTCCCAGTCGGGGCACCTCCCTGTTTTTCTATTACTTCTTTCATATTAACTCTACTCTGCTCTTCCTCTCTTGTACCCCAAGGTCATTTTACACTGTCCTTCTTCCTGCGGTTACTCTATGTAATGTACTTACGTCTGATGACTTGGGATAAGGAACAATAGGTGAAAGGAAACACACAGTTGATCTCTCTGGTTCTGAATTACCTCACTCAATATATTCTTTTCTATCACTATTCATTTACCAAAAGCTTCATGATTTTATTTCCTTTACAGACAAATAATAATTAAATGGGTATATGTACAACATATTCTTTATCGATCCATCCATATTTTGAAAGATATTTAGGTTCTTTCTATTTCCTAGCTATTGTGAATAGGGCAGTAATGTACGAGCAAATGTGGAGTATGATGTTATGTCCTTGGGAATATGTTAAGGAGTAGTTTAGTTGTATCATCTGGAAGGGTTAATTTTAGATTTTTTAAAGGATTCTGCCTACTGATTTCCAGAGTTTCTATACCAATTAGCATTCTCACCAACAGTGAGTAGTGCATTTTTTTGTCAGTTGTTTTGCTGATCTTAACAAGTCTGACCTATTGATAAATTACATTTTTTAGAATATGTCCTGGGCTACCAATCAGAGATGTAAAAAGAGCAGACTTCAAGCATAATTGCAAAACTGTATAGTCTAAACAGACTTTTGCTAGATTTTACAAATATAAATACCTATCTTTGGAACACATGTATACAAACTTCATGCAGTAGTTATTTGTAATTCTATTTTAACTATATTTGTATTTTTTCACCAAGCAATCTTAAGTATATATCTAAATAAAATACAAATTAGAGTAAATGGGCCATATATGTTCTGATCATTTGGAAAACTGAAAACTATTTATAAATTCATCAACATAAGTCTATCTTTCTATATTACTTCCCATTCTAACTTTTTATGCATCAACAACGTTTACTAAATAGAGCATGAGTTCACCACTTGAGATTCCTGTCAATGTCAGAAATCGCATGCAAATAGGAAAAAAAAAAACAGATATAGCCAAATATAGCACAACATTTGCCACACTTTTTTGTAAATGGTTGGTTCAAAAGTTGGAAATTAAATTCCATTAATAGAAAAGCAACTTAGAGATTCACCAGCGCTCCGGTGAAAGGAGAAACATACTTTTCCCTCTTTAAATATTAGAAATTTCTATTTTTCTACTTGAAAACAATTTGAAACCATAAACGTAAAGGTGTTTTTCAAAACTTAAATTGAGGCCTTTTCACTTTTGCCTGTCTGTTGGTTTCATTCTTGTTTAGGTCATATTTAAGAAGTTACATTTGTGAGACTTTTTGTGTGTACCTTTGACATAATGGGGAGACAAAAATCTTTCCACCCCACTTTCATAAGTGTTCACCTAGTCTTTGTTGCAAGAATTGTTTTATAGAAGCATCCATTGGGACTGGCCTCTACTACTTTGCATTTTGAGTGTATGCCATATTGTGGAATAGTCTCTGCCTGATGAAATAGAAGCACCCTTGATGAGGGGTGAGGATTACATTTATGTATTGGCATATATGAAATGTCTTCAGAGATTATGCTTGCAAAACTATTTTAAAGAAAAAAAATACATGAAAATGTTTTCAGTTTATGCAGCTACAGAGAAATAGTATGGACCTGGTGGTTGACATATAGATAGTGATTTTGCACACTGCTAGAAATGGAAATGGTGAAACCAAAGATCGTGATAGGTGCAGAATGCATTCATTTTAAAGGACCTTTTTCTGAATTGTATAGGTACTTGTCCTTTAGTGCCACAGACTTACCCCTTCTGGGTCTCCTATCTGTGTGGAGTGGGTTTCTGGTTGTAGGTGGGCAAAGGAGTCAGCAAGAGTGACAAACAGATGCAACACAAGGGAGTGTTGATCTGAATATAATTTGTCAAATCAAGCATCAAACTTTTTATACAGAAGAAAATAGGGAAGTTAGGTGACACACTGGCAAGGTACAATGAGGTTCCCGGATTCTTACATAAAACAGAGGAATGCAAACACAGAAGGACTGACGGGAACCAGCTGGGATAAAATTCAAAGTTAACAACTGGTATCAAAACCAGGCCAGCCAGGCATAGTGGCACATGCCTTTAATCCCAGCACTCGGGAGGCAGAGACAGGCGGATTTCTGAGTTCGAGGCCAGCCTGGTCTACAAAGTGAGTTCCAGGACAGCCAGGGCTATACAGTGAAACCCTGTCTCTAAAACCAAAAAAAAAAAAAAAAACAAGCAAGCAAGCAAACAAAACAAAACAGCAGCCCCACCTAAAGTCAGTTTAATCTTAGGAGCCAGGGGCAAGGGCTTAAGCCTTAACCTTACCATATTTCCTATTCTAGTCTGTTGTATAGTCCACCTTCCCCCTAGGCCATTGTAAATTCTTGTGTATGGGCAGAACTCAGCTATCTATAGTTCTAAGTATCTACTCTGGTTCCTCCTTAGATCACAAACTTCCTTCTTCCTAGATAGTGGTAAATTCCTGTGTAGGGCAGTGACTTAGCTATCCTTGCCAAGGTCTGCTCAAGGACTGACTGCCTAGGACTGGTGAAGAATCTAACTTAGCTATATGTCAAAAATTCAATCCTGAGGATCACTTATAATAAAGCAATATTAAGGGAAAGCACACAGATCCATTTACCAACTAAAGCAAGGACATTGGAGCATTCATTATACGGGATGCCACGGTTCCAGGAGACTAAGTTTCTGTGAACTTTTCACCTCAGGACCGCGCCCAGGCTTTTTGGCCTGTCAGGCGGGTCACTACGAGAATGGATGTATCACTTTAGTATTCTCATGCGGAACAGAAAGGAGACTGATCTCTCTTCTCTTTACTATACTGGTGCTATAAAGTGGAGAGTGGCACCTCCAAGAGTCAAGTAAATATAAACTACTTCCCTTCTGATTACTTTCATATTAGGATAACATATTAGGATAGCATAAACAATGTCATCTATTCTGTGCATATTCACCATGATCCTCTAGTAGATATAAGGTTAGACTGAAATATTTATCTGAAGACAGAGTTCAAATATCCCCTTGTCTCTTAAAACCTGTGATTTATACCCTCCTGCAGTCCCATTGATTTTATCTTCAGAATTAAACGTGGAGAGGAAGAATGGTATTAAGAAAGCAATTGGAAACAGCAGTTGTGTGTTACAAGTGGATCTTGTTGACTAGTGCATCCCCGCCTATTATCACATCAATATTACTTGGAAGAGAGCATATGGCAGAGAGGAAAATGAATCACAATTTATATGCAGTCCAGCTGTGTATATGCCATTTGTCTCTGTATGCGGTTAAAAATAAATTTCTGATCAGATTTCAACTTTACAGAGAAATATGTTTACCTGTGTTCCAGATGTGGACAATATCTATTTTTTCATCTGAAAATATATACAGTATTTTTCTGGGTAGAAGGTAGGATTTGAAGACTAATTTAGTAATTAGCTTTGAAAATTGTGTTTAATTTAGATTGAAATTAAAAAGATGGTAAATTATTACAATCCTCACACTAAAAATTGTAAGTATATACCTAGTAATTTAATAAGCACATGAAAATAAAAAATGTTCATTGCTTTTTAAGTAACTAACAAAGAATAATATATGAAAAGAATAAAATCTAAAAGAGTATCTTTTTATATATAGTATTTTAATAGACTGAAATTTTATGTAATTTTAAAGAGAATGACTTACTTCCAAATAATAATTTTAGGAATAATCTCTATTAAAGTCTACCAGCAGTTGATGAATATATCTTCTTAGGTTTGCGTAATTGAACTGAAGGCTAAAAATGTGTTTATGTTTAGTGAATTTTAACACATAATGAAAAAAAAAAAGAGAATGCTTTAGAGAAAGTTACTTTTTCTGGCTTGATATATCACATTTATTGGAGCTATCCTTTAAAGTATTGAAAAACTGAAAGAATTTGCATTAGAAGTAAAGATTCAACTGGAATGTAATTAGATTGAATTTTCCCCTTCATTAAGCATATGGATAAATCAGATGTGCATTTTTGTCTCAAAGTTTATTATAGGGAAAATACATAAATGTAATTATAAGCATTCTCATTAATTTATCTTTGATTTCTTGCCATTTTGCATATGTCTCCAATTTCCCATCTATGCAGGCCATTTTCTTCAATTGAGTTTCTGCTTTAAGGGATATGGATTATCATTATATGTGGAAGACTTTCTGTCACTTACAGGCTAATAGCCATAAAATTAAACTTGATATTCAGTCATCCAGATATTTAAAAACAAAGGCAGATAATGGGGTGAGCATTTCTGCAGGCATACTTCCCAAGCTACTGATTAAGCCTTCTGATTTATCACTAGGATTCACGTTTTAAATACTGGCTTTTATGCACACACCTCATTATTACAAATTTAATAGAAATGAGGAGGATGGTAGTTTTTAAAATAAAATATATTAAATGTACTGGTTTCAGAAAAGAACATCTTGCTCTACTAAAATACTTTTTTAAAAAAATCGTAGTAAATGCCTTTGCCATGAACATTGTGTAACTTCGCATGATATCAGATAGCGTGGAGTGACTGGTTGATGCTTAATGAAATAAAAATGTCAAAAACTTTGACAAGCGTCATTGCTAGACATCACTTCTGAACCTACTTTTTCTGGGAATGCAATCAAAGAACCAAATATAATTGATCTGAAGATTTTCTTTATACTGCTGTGTCCTTTCACTCAAAGATTTTTCAGGAAGTAATTGGTGAACGAATTAATATATTCACTGACTCAGAAACAAGGTTTCTCAAGCTTTGGTTCATGATCCAAACCATTGAAAACTATAGATATTTATATTGTAATTCATAACAGTAGCAAAATTATAGTTATGAAGTGGCAATCAAATAATTTTATGTTTGAGGATCACCACAATATGAGGAAGTATAAATAAAAGTCAGAGTATTATGAAGTTTGAGAGCCAGTGATCTAATAATTGGTACTCTGGTCCCATTAATCCAGAAAGTTATCGAGCTAGTATATTTTTCCAATGTTATTTGAAATAAAATGAAAATGTGTATAACCTGGTATGTGCATATGCCTGTGTGTATGTGTGCATGTATGTCTGCATATTGGTGTGTATAGTGTGTGTGTGTGTGTCTGTGCACACTTTGCCCATGTGCATGTCCTGGTCTCTCTCTTAATCTACGCAATTTAGAAATCATTGCTAAGACTTTATCTATACCAAATCACCTTCCAGTTTCCTCAGTTCTAACTACCACGGTTGATTTGTTCCAACCCTTTTAGTGTTTCACAAAGCTTAGCATAAGTAAGACCCCTGAGGAAAACTGAAACTATGCAAACCATAGCATTATATTTTCAATAGAAAATGAAAAACTATATCAAATATCAACAATTGCAAGTTCCATCTAATATATGTTATGTCTATTATATTTGAGAATATTCAACATATTTTTTACCTGCAAATTTCATTTAAATGGGACATTTCATTTAATTTCATTTTTGTTACTTGGGCAAAAATATGCAGGATGAAAGAGCACATAGTTACGGGAGAACTGATGGGGCCCAGTGGAGACAGGCATTTTCCAGATAGCCTTGCTTCATGTCTGACAGAAACTACATGCAATTTGTATATTTGAAAGTATGCATGGGCATCTGTGGAGAAGAACAAGTATATTTATGTGTTCCATGTTTTATGGAGGTTTCTAATAAATATCTCACTTTAAAGTGTCAAAACAATGGTATGTAAAGTGTTTACTGGCATAGTGAAACCATACCGATTATTATAAAATCTTGAATTACTGAGTAATTATTCTAGAGCTTGAATATAATAATAATACACAGTATATTAAACATATAAAACACAATTCTATGATTTTCAAATGTGAATGTAAAACCGGTATCACAATGGTTCTTTGTAATTTATGGTGTTTTCTTATTCATAGAATTTTCTTAGTCATTTAATTTTCCACTAAGGTATAAATTTAATTCATTGCTAGAAATTATTAAATTATTGCTAATATGTACTCTCCAACTCAGTTATTTTTCATTCAACATTTTCCCCTCACACTCTTTTAAATATTTTTCAATTTTATAATATTTACATTATAATTGAGAATAGTGCCTATCTAATTTTATGATAACATATTAGGAAATGTGCATTAACTCATATTTGGGACTTATATTCACAAATATTTGCTAAGATCATGTTAGAAATTATTAATTACCAAATTTCAGAGACCCTCTAAATATGACCTAGAATGAGTGTTTCTCTCCCTGAAATAAATTTATTAGTTAAAGTTCTTATAAACTTTAGCACATATATTTTAAAAGCTAATTGGTTGACATGTTAATACTCTGTTAATGGAAAGAATAGCACTTACTTGCCTTATTAACTTCTAATCAGTTAATTAGTTAAGAGTAATTAGAGATTGTAGTCTTATTGCTCTGACTGGTCACCTGAGATCCCAAATACTACTCCTAAATTGAACACTTAGCTAAGTGGTAGGAGCCTTTTAAAGAAATAAAATCCTAGGTTGAGTTTTCGGTACAAAACATTTGAAAAGAATAAGAATTGTAAGATACCTGACAATATAAATGTTAAGATTTATAAGGGAAATGAGCACCAAGTGTTTACAAAACTAAATTATTTTTACTGGTATATAAAATGTTGCTTCTTTAGGGATGTCATTGTTCTAAAGGCTTAAAACATGACAAAGGGGAAGTATGAGACTTGATAGCCATGTGTCTCTACCTTATCCTTGCATATTTTTACTGCATCTTTTGAAGAAATGGATGGACAATGAAATTGTTCTTTTTATTCCATGAGCCAGGCCACCTACCTCCTTCAAGTTTCATTTTGACACTTGTGACATAAGGGCCTCCCCCTTCCCACTATATTTTGAAGGAACTGATGCAAAGATGAGCATCTATCACCCACTGTGCTACCTAGAGTGAGTGAGTAGTGCTATTCAGACACTGCCATTTTACTTATCACATATTTAGCTTATTCAGTCTTCTCCAGAATGCTAGATATAGACTTTCCTTTGGGGTTCTTTTAACATAATGTTGACCAAATAAATAATCAGTGTGTTAGGCCATTTGTAGCATGGCAAAATACTCAGATCTCATATACTTTTAGGACATACTACAAAAAGAAACTTTTTGATGTGCATGTCAGCAGAATGAATGAAATATTGTTCCTCCACCTTCAGACTGCCATGATGGGTTTCTGATATGACCCATTGATTGTAATGAAGAAATTATGATTAAATGGATTATTACCATTGGTATGGGTCCTAATTATTAGAAAAATAAAATAATAATGTAGACAAATCCATAACTTGAAGAAACAGAGAAAGACATAGAAGAAATAATATGACAGCAGAGTCATGTATTATGAACTTGCTTATTTCAAGGGTTTAATGGCACAAGTATAAAGGTTGGAAGGTGCATGACTTGTGGTAAGGTGATATAGTCACTTTATTGTTAGAAGATAAACATAGTTCTGAATATTATTGATATTGAGAAGGAAAATAAAACTTGGTGGATTAAAAAGGGTTGAAGAAATAAAACAATTCGTCCAGAGAAGAATAGCAAATGCTACACAGACACAGCTATGTTAAAATTAAACATAGAATGACCAAACAGTGGATATTAGTCAAAAGGTACACGATAACCCTGCTGTAATCCACAGACCCAAAGAAGCTAAGTAACAAGTCAAGGGAGGATGCATTAATCTCACTGAGAAATAAAATAGACATCGGAGGTGGATGGAGGGAGCGAACTGGATGGGAGAGAGGGTGGGGGTGTGGGCAGGATGGCTAGAGAGATGACTCAGAAAGAGAACCAGAATCAGTGGAGGGGTGGGCGCCTATCTCTAGGGCAAACTAGAAATCTAAAACAATGAAAACCCTCAGGAATCTATGAAGGTGAACCTAGCTAAGAATCCTAGCAACTGGTGATATGGAACACGAAACAGAAACCTCCTGTAACCAGGCAAGAATCCCACTGGAGCAAAGGGGATACAAACCAGTCACAAAGCCCTCAGCCCACTACCTTTTCTGCCTATAAGAGGTGCATGAATAAAGAAAGAGCAGAAAGTGAGGAAATTACCACCCAACTCATGGCCCAACTTGAGTCTCTGTCTGCTATGACAGAGAGCCCACCTCTGACACTATTAATAGTATTCTGCTATGTTTGCAGGCAGGATGCTGGCATAACTGCTATTCTAGAGCCTTCACCTTGTAGAAAATAAAAACAGATGCTAAGACACAGCCAAGCATCAGCCTGAGATCAGAGAATCTTGTGGGAGAGGAAGGCAAAGGATTGAAAGAATCAGAGGTCAAGAATACAAGAAAACCTACAAAATCAACTAACTTGGGTAAATAATGGATCACAGATGCTAAACCACACAAACCACAGAGCAAGCTTGGGACAGACCTAATCTCCCTACACGTATGTAACAGATGTACAGTTGATCCTCTTGTGGGACCTATAATAGGAGGAGCAGGGGCTCTCTGACTACACTGTCTGCCCTTGGATCCCAATCTAACTGGACTTCCTTGTTGAGCCTTGGTAGAAGAAGATGTGCCCAGTCTTACTATATTGTGATA
Source organism: Mus musculus (assembly GCF_000001635.26). NCBI lineage: Eukaryota > Metazoa > Chordata > Mammalia > Rodentia > Muridae > Mus > Mus musculus. The sequence continues at coordinate 50,051,041 of NC_000074.6, read as the reverse complement.
TGCTAAGGCAGGTTGTTACCCATAGGATGTGTTCCTTCTACTAGGAGAAAAAGAGGGAACCTAGGAGGAGATAAGATAAGAAGGAGAGACTGGGAGAAAAGGAGGGAACAGAAAGTCCAGTTAGAATGTAAAGTAAATAAATGAATGAGCAAATGAATGAATGAATGAAAAGAAAGAATTGCCAAACAGGTATCAATTAATTTGCTTACAGTTTTATGTCAAATATAATCAAAGAAGGAACTGAAAGGGGTTTTTGGGTATCCATGTTGAGAGCATCCTTAATGAAAAATTATACACACACACACACACACACACACAAACACGCAAACCAATATCTATCAAACAATGATGGAAGAAACTAATGACCTCCTTAGATATAGTACACTGTAAGATAAATAACCAGTAACAATGTAATCTAACTAAAATGCAGACAGGAAAGAACACAGATTGATGGAACCCACTTAGGTAAGATACATGGAATAAACACATTCATACCATTTAAAGAGTCGAATAAGCATGACCGAGGCCAGATGAAGGGAGGAATGGGAGTTATTGCTTAAGAGGAAGAATTCCCTCCTGAGGAAATGAAAATGTTCTGGAAATGGAGAGTGGAGATTACCCAGCATTTTTAACTCTGGCGCTGATATGTTAGCTGTTAGCTAGGGAGTTAATATATTGTGATTTTCAAGACATTTATAATAAAGCAATACAGAGGACACTGGATCCAGTGTGATTTGGGATGAAGAGGAAAATTTCTAGGTGTGTAACTGAAGCATTTATGTCAGCCTCCTGTCTTTTTGTGTAGAGGATGAACCAGGGCAGTGCTTTGAAAATGAAGGCAGTGCAGAAACCCTGGGAGAGAAGATGGATGGGAGGAACTGAGAGAACTTAGAACCTGAGTCTTTTTCTTTGAATGCAGAATCTTGAAAGCTTTCCTCTCCTCCCCTTCCTCCGCTTTCCCTTGATTCTCCTCCTCCTTTTTCCCTCTCGTCCTTCACCTTAAGAAGAACTCTTATCAACTTTTTAGATGAAATGTAATTCAAAAGACCTTGCACAACATGTTTCAAGGAGTCCCTGGTCTCTAAAATGTAAGAAAATGGAACTGTCAATTTTAGAATGCCCCAGTTCATAAATATCTAACATTACATTCAAAATATAATTTGTTATGCAGATGTCTATTTACATCTCTGCTGGAGAGCACCCTTTTTCGGTTTTATACTTCAAACTATGGTCATTACTTTTTGGAAGGCTTGTCTGGGTGACTGTGAACAAGTTTCATGGCACCATGCAGATCAGAGTATATCTGGGCATCAGCTGATTAAAGGAAAACTGTCTTCTCTCCAAAACATTTACTAGGTCCTATAATATGAGAGACAAAACCAAAAACCTTACACAACAAGGGCTCATTTAGTTACATGCTTTACAAGTGTGCAAAGGCCACTCTGCATAGGTTGTAGAGGAAAAACATAGTGAATGGCTTAGAGATGAATGGGCAATTTAGGTCTCTGTCTCTGTTTCTCTGCCTCTGTCTCTTTCTCTACTACCCTCTTTCTCTCCTTCTGCTCACTTCCAGTTCCCTCACCTCTCCCTCTCCACTCTCTTTTTGTCTCCCGTCTTTTCTTTATTCAAAATTCCCTCAAGGAAGCATACAACACATTCGCATTCCATATAGAAAGTTTTAAGGAAAGATAAAGCCCTCATGACTGTATAGCATTTCAGCCCTTGCCGCCTTTCCCTAATAATTCTCTCAGGTCAGCTTCTCGTTACTTCTATAAATGTTTACATCTGTTTCCTTAAGCAGTATTTACAGTATCCGTCTTCCCTTTGACTGCAAAGATACGGCATAATTTTCTCCTTGGTAACAGAAAGAGAACCTGTCAAATATGAAGTTATTTGGATATGAACATAGCAATGTAATCACTTAAATGATGGGCATGAGCTACATGACAGGCACATAAAGAGAAGTGTTCTATGAAGGAGAGATACACTCATTTGAATCCCTAGATGTATGCAGGAATTTGTACACGCATCTGTACAAACAGTGCTCCTGAAAGTTATCAGTCTGGTGCCTGGGAAGGCTTCAAACACTGCATGACATAATCAAGCCCATTGTTATGTTAAGCGTGTGTATCTATTACACCCTAGTTGGGAGTTGGATGCAGATCTCTTGCTGAGAAGTAGTCAAATAACAAATTCTCCGGTTTGAGTTTATTCGGCCTATTTTTTTTTTATAACATTTTGAAAACACAGTAATTTTTTTTTTTTTTTTTATTAAACTCCTTGTGCCCTGCAGTTTACTGTCCTCTTTAAAAGGTAAACATTTTGGGGGTCCCTTCCCCCTGTACCTAGAGTATTTAATCAGTATGCTACTGTAAGTAAACTTCAAAGCAGTCAAATAGTGAAGGGAAAGTCAGACCCAACTCAGGAAAGTATGTACTTATAAAGACCCCAGTTTCTCTATGTAATTCTGGCATATTCTCATAATTTTGGTTTAAAAACAGTTATAATTGATTAAATGTTCTATGGTTCTATTTTTTATATTATAAAGCAACCAATGAGAAAGAACATTGCAGTTATATAACTGCTATGAAATTTTACCTTAACTAGTTTTCCTTATAATGTGAATTTGCAGCCGTAGAGATGCTCTGTTTCTGTCTGTATAATTGAAACTCTGACTCTCCACCCTCTGTTCCAAACTATTTCCAAAGAGCATATTTACCCAACACTATGAGGTGCAGTTTAATCACAAAGAGTATACGTGTGTGGAGTATGCATAGCTATGAAACAGAGCTACAGAGTGATCTCCTTTCTGCTGCCTTGCAGCATCACTTTAGAGAGGTCTGCAGTGCCTCAGTTCTGGGAACACGCTGCTGATGCAGGCCATTTTACATCCAGAGTTATCCATCTCTCGTCAAAAGAAAGGACTGGGTAGCTAATTATTTGCCGATGAAATTTACTATATGGAAGTACACAGTAGTTTCTCTCCGTGTGACCTGAGGTTCTAAATAGTTTAAACAACTCTGAGGCAAGAGCAGATGGCACCTTCAGTTCTTAAAGTAATAAACATAAAGAAATGGACTCCTGAGGAGTCTAGTCCCCTGGAAAGCAATCCTGTGCATTGTCAGCACTGGGAAGCAACCCAATTCCCCACGCATTTTAAAAGTATAAGATTGCTATGAATTGAACCATACTGACACTTTAATCTACTTGTAATAAATAACTGTAATGCATTTGTCATTAAGAACCTGAGGGAAGATACAGAGAGAAGGAATTACAGCAGTCTCATCTATTTCATGACTAACTACATTTTCTTAAGAATAATCTACCTGAATGGATTTAGATATAAAAAGAAAGATACTATGCGAGTGCCCTGTGTCTGAATGCCCTTTGGAATAGACTGGGTCTATGTTAATTAATCAGGCAGTCGTTTTCTTTTTACAGACTTTGGTTCCTGGTTAGTGGTTTTTTGCAGCAGGAATGAAGGATAGTTCTTGTGTTTTTATGACTCTCTTAACCTCGAACATCAGGCCTCTTAGTAAAATCGAATACACAAAGAGAGGGGAAATGACAGCTTCCTCTCTGCTAGCTGCTCTTAATTGTGTGTTAAAATCTTCGTCTATTTCAAGAAAGGAAAATAAATCAAATGCACATATTCTCATCAGTGGTAAGAAGATAATTTTGAGGAAATTTGAATTTTGAAGGTCACTGGAATTCATTGGAGTAAAACCATAAAAGAGACCAGTCAACTTGGTCACTTATGGACACCTATTAAGGCTGGCTGTGCCTCACAATTGCTAGTTGCCTTATGGATAGGAAGTTATCTGTAGTTGCTACGCATTCCTCTCTGACATTTGTTTATTATAACAATTTCACTGTCCCCACCATGGTGGAATCCACCAACACAATTTATTTAAATATCTTCAGTAAAGTGACATAAGTTAATATGGATACAAATGGATTTGGTCTAAAACAATTATTAACACAAAGCCATGTTAAATCTTGACTTTCCCTCTTTTGTGTGTGTGCCTGCCTCGTCTGACTATAAGTTCAACAAATTGTTATATAATAATACTCACAAAGGTATTTCAGTCATGGATTCATGTTCCAAGATTTGCTCAAGTATATGTGACTACCCTCAGCCATGAAATTCAGCAACTCTGGACCTAGATCCTGCTCATTTTGGATTTAAAGGTGCCATTGGCCTATCTCTTCTGTACAGGAGAGGTAGGAGAAGCTCTGGCCTCCAAGTAGCCCTGATCTACATTATAACACCAACCATGTTTCTATAGTCTGCCTTAACTACCCCAGTGATTTAATTCATTCAGATTTTAAACAAAGCAATGATTCCTAGGAGGCCTGGCCCTCTTTGGCCACACTTTCAGACACAACCCATTAATCAACATGCAGCCAACAAGGCCTCTCCTTCATTGCTCTTTCCTAGTCTTTGCCATCATGTATCTTTTAAGATTTTATCAGGGCTAAATAACACAGAGGTGCATAGAGACTCCACCCCTTGAAACCCAAAATACCTTAAATCTTATCACATTATTCTTCACTTTCTCTCCTATGGAAACCTTGAGAGAAGCTCATGGCTCTCGGTGTCCTTTTTGTCTCATTTGACGACCCTGGTGATTTTCCCATGAGTACCCTCCATGCTTTGGAGTGGCTCTTCCATAAAAAGAACAGTAAACAGCAAATTTTCTCTTCAAATAACCATCATTTTCTGCTCACTTCACCATATAAACTACAACAACTGCATGATTGAGTGCAGAAATCCACACTGCCCCAGGTGAAGAGTGCATCTCATACCTAAAGTTCTATGAAAGACAAATATTTCAAAACATTCTTAAGCAGGATGCATGGATATAATTGATAAAATTATATCCAGGTGAAAGAAGGTAGGAATAGCTCAAAGAGGCATACTAATTCGAGGCTATAGCAGTCTATCTCCTGTTTTTGCAAATTATGTTATGTAATCTTAAATTCCAATAGTAGTTTGAGAAGTGTGCAAACTTTGTGTCACTATGATAACATCTAAGGCAATCAACTCTATAAGGGTGGACAAGAGACATACTAGACTTACTATGACTCTCTCTCTCTCTGTCTGTCTCTGTCTCTGTCTCCCTCTCTCCCTCTGCTATGAATGGTGTATGTATGTGTGCATGTTCAAGTCTGTATGCACGTGTGTTTACACACACACACACACATGTATGCATATAGAGGCAAGTCATACACTACCCTTTTCTTTTCTTGGGACATAGTCTCTCAATGAACCAGGAGTTCACTGATTTGGCAAAGCTGACTAGCCACTGACTTGCAAGGTTGGATCTTCTTATCTCTTCTTCCCCAGTGGCAGAATCACAAACAGGCATCAGTTTGCAGTGCTCAATTTGCATGGTGGGTGCTAAGAATCTGAACTTGGACATGTGTGCTTGCAGACCAGCACATTTTCGAGGGTACCAACTGCCACACCACACTGTCAGGAGCTTTTTAAAAAAGATCTGATAAAATCCCTCCTAGAGTAATCTGTTGAAGAACTTTTGGACTACATAATGTAAATAAACAGAGCCCCAGAGATGGTGCTCTATACAAACTGTACTCCTACATGATTTAGTGCAGAAATTCATACTGTCTCAGGTGAAAAGTCCATCTAATAACTAATATTCTATGAAAGACAAGTTTCAGAACAAATGTACTATTACTATTCATATACAGTATCCAGTTAGGAGGCAATCAGACATCCCTCTGAAGTACACATGCATCTCAGATACCAGTCATCAAAATTAAAAATAAAAGTTATCCTAAGAAGAAACTTCATAAAATTCCCTGCAATTCTCTACAAAGAAAATGGTGATTATTATTCAGCATTTTATTAGGATAAAGTTTACACTGCAAATGGTATGAACAGAAATATTACAGAAGTGAATTACTAAATTCCTCTTTATTCCTTAGAGCTAGACACAATGTGGGGACACAGGACTTGGATTATGCTCATAATTTCTGAAACTATGTAGTAGCAACTGGAAATCTTTTTCAGTGAGTTGGAAAATCACATTGATGATTTCATAACAATACAGCAATTGTGTGAAAGCTGAAAGCTTTTTAAATATGCTGTTTTAAAACTTTGCTAACTATGTCCTTAAGTGCTCATGAATTTTTGACACATACATACTTAGAGTTATTGAAATTTAAATTTGTTCAGTGTACATTTATGAGCACTTATTACCAGCTAGGCTGCAGTGAGTAGAGCTGCAGGAAGGAAATCCTACCTTGAGACTTACTAAAGATTTTTGTTTTGGTCTAGACTTATGGTCACGCTGTAAAATTTTGCACATACATTTATGTGAGAAAAATGCCAACCTTCAGAGTCATTTCAAGTAGCTATTGAACAAAATGTATTTCAAAAGAATGTCTTTTTAAATGGAAATGTCTACCTTCTAATGCCAATCTGTAGCATTCCTTTGAACCTCTGAATATTCAAATATGTCAAGAGAAGAGCCCTTGAGTAAATCTAACTACAATGCTGTTATATCTCACAGCTCTGTCCAGATAATGAACCCATTAGGAAGTTAAATGGCCCACATGCTCAGTTTTCCTTTGATAAAATGGTCACGGAAGGCAACATGAAAGTACAGTAATGATGTTCCTCTCACCAATGATTCATCAATACATGGTGACTGGTCTTAGTCCTGGGAGAGACTTAAGTTCATTCAACTTATTACCTCATCATTTTCACAAATCTAGAGGTCTCATTTCATTCAGGTTCATTTTTCACCCGTATATAAAAATATCTTGGAAAGATTTCAGAATTTTTCAGTTATTCATCAAAGTAATATTTTCAATCATATTAATTAGGTTTAAAAAATAGTAACAACAAAACCTTCAGAAACACAAATAAAATAGTAAAAACTAAATGGGTCATCCACTCATCTATAAGTAAGCATAAATGCTGTTAGACTATTTTGTATAAACATTCTACTATTAGGTCTTCACATCTATTATTTTTTTGATTTATAAGTACATTTTCAATGATGATGTTCAATGCTGTTCTATTATGTTGATGTATTCATAACCCAAACAGCCACACTTCTCACAATATAAGTTTTATACACTTGCATGACATGTCAAAGGTGAGAGCAGATAGACACAAAAGTGTGGACACTTTGCTCCTTCTTAGAATTGGGAACAAAACACCCACGGAAGGAGTTACAGAGACAAAGATTGGAGCTGAGACAAAAGGATGGACCATCTAGAGACTGCCATACCCGGGGATCCAACTCATAATCAGCCTCCAAACACTGACACCATTGCACACACTAGCAAGATTTTGCTGAAAGGACCCTGATACAGCTGTCTCTTTCGATGCTATGCCAGGGCCTAGCAAACACATAAGTGGATGCTCACAGTCAGCTTATTGGATGGATCACAGGGTCCCCAATGGAGGAGCTAGAGAAAGTACCCAAGGAGCTAAAGGGGTCTGCAAACCTATAGGTGGAACAACAATATTAACTAATCAGTAACCCCCAGAGCTCGTGTCTCTAGCTGCATATTTATCAGAAGATGACCTAGTCGGCCATCAGTGGAAAGAAAGGTCCATTGGTCTTGCAAACTTTATATGCCTCAGTACAGGGGAAAGCCAGGGCCAAGAAGTGGTAGTGGGGGTGGGGAGGGAGGGTTTGGAGGAGTTTGGGGGTAGCACTGGAAATGTAAATGAAGAAAATACCTAATTAAAAAAAATAAAATAGAAACAAAAAAAATTGTCAACCCTAATGCTGAGAAGGATTAGGTTGAAATCTGTAGCTGATATGTATAAGCAAGGGAGTTGTCATGGGTTGCATATGAAATGTATCTTGAAAGGCTCAGGTACTGGGGACTTGTTTCCCAGCTGATGAGTTTAGGCAAGGGAATGAATCCTAAGTTCGATGACTTAATCAGTTGATTAATACTTTGATGGATTATTCCCAATAAAATGGCATCTTGGAGATGTGATAGAGACTCGGAGACAAGCCCGGATGGAGACAGTAAAGCATGGATGGATGTTTTGGAAGAATACATCATGTTACTGACCCATTCTTTTCATTTTCGTGTATTCATTTATTTATTTGTTCACTTTGCCTCCTGATCATAGCCCCCACTTCTCCTAGCTGCTGTCTCACACAGCTCCTTCCCTTCACCCCTCCCCTTCACCACTGAGAAAGGGGAGCCCCCTACCCCATAGATACCAACTCATCCCAGCACATCAAGTGACTGAACGACTAACCAAAGAACACCCCTGCCCATACATATGTAGCAGATGTGAAGCGTGGTCTTCATTGGGCACCCAACAACTGGAGAAGGGGTTTAGCCTGACTATGTTGCCTGTTTATATCTTTCTCTCTTTGTTTCCTGCATGTCAATGAGTGTCAACTTTTCCTTTCTCATAAAAATTCTACTTCAGAACAGACATAGGACTGGGGAAAAAAACAAAACAAAAAAACAAAACAAAACAAAACAAAACAAAAAACAAACAAAAAAACAGGCAAGGATTGAAACATCTGAAACCATGAACCCAAACCAACGTTTACTCTTATCATTTTTATCTTTGATCTCTATGCAGCAGCATAAAAACTCACTTAACTGGATGGCAATAGCTCCATGAGTTCAATGTATTCATGGCCTACTGATTTTTTTCTACATGGTTTCATCTCAGGGAACTTTTTTTTTTTTTTAAATTTTTTATTAGGTATTTAGCTCATTTACATTTCCAATGCTATACCAAAAGTCCCCCATACCCACCCACCCCCACTCCCCTACCCACCCACTCCCCCTTTTTGGCCTTGGCGTTCCCCTGTACTGGGGCATATAAAGTTTGCGTGTCCAATGGGCCTCTCTTTCCAGTGATGGCCGACTAGGCCATCTTTTGATACATATGCAGCTAGAGTCAAGAGCTCCGGGGTACTGGTTAGTTCATAATGTTGTTCCACCTATAGGGTTGCAGATCCCTTTAGCTCCTTGGGTACTTTCTCTAGCTCCTCCATTGGGAGCCCTGTGATCCATCCATTAGCTGACTGTGAGCATCCACTTCTGTGTTTGCTAGGCCCCAGCATAGTCTCACAAGAGACAGCTACATCTGGGTCCTTTCGATAAAATCTTGCTAGTGTATGCAATGGTGTCAGCGTTTGAATGCTGATTATGGGGTGGATCCCAGGGCACTTTTAAATACTGTAAAATAACAGAAAGCTAAGGCTGTTTGTAAGAAGACTCATTCTAAAATATGTGATGGCTTTACCTTTTTGTAACTTCCAAGTTGTTAATAAAATGAATCACTTCTCCAAAATTAGGAAGCAACCTAAGATAAAGCACTTGACTTACCAGCATTAAAATGTCATGACCCACAGCAAAATGTCATTAGACCTCCAAAATACAGCCTTTTTTGAATGGCCACAGAAAATCTAGTTACACAAAAATTCTTGGCTAAGTCTATGCTTTCTCATTGGACTCTTCAATTATTTTAAACTGTTCACTACTACCAATTTTTTTTTCAGATACATATAATTGACTATATAATTTTTCATTTGTCAATAACTAATTTTAAGGTAACTTGCTAGATATTGAACTGATAAAGATTTATTAGCAAATTTCTCCCTAAAAAGGCAGCCAGCATTTCAATTTTGACTAAGTTGTATTCTGAATTGTCCTACCAATATGGAATATTTGGATTTTTATCAGTCCCAATACTAAATTAATTCTGTCTTCTTAATCTTTAGAGGTTTAACTTTTTAAATAATCTAACGAATGCCATTTATCTACATAATTTTTGATTAGTGTTGATAGTATGTTTTATTAATTAAATTTCTTTTTCTTTGTTTTATTTTGTGAATGACTTTGTGAGATTGCACACATTTCTTTCAGGTACTTCTTATTTGCTGGGATTTTTTATGTTGTACAGTATGCAATGAAAAATTGTTTTAAGCTAGGTGTCATCTCTTAATGATTTTGCTAAAATCTTCATAGATACTTATATTATAAGACTGTTACATTTTATTATAAATATTTTCGAACAATCATCATCCCTAAAAAATGTCAAATAAAGTTTATTATCTCAAATTCAAATGGACTCAGTCACATACCAAATTTGTCAGTGAGATCCATTTCAAAGACAACCAGTGTTAATTTTAATTGATAAATACAAATATATGATTTTCTCCACTTTGTATTTTTCTTTCCCCTTCCATCTTATCAATGTTCATTTATTTTATTTGGCCTTTTCTCCTAAGACTAAAAGCCAATTTCATCACAGGAAGGCTTTGCAAACAAACATCTTCTACTTCCAGTCCCATGTTCTGTGATCTCCTCACTCCGGTTTTGAACTCTGAGGCAGTAGCGCTTTTAAGAAGTATCTTTGCTTTCCATCTTTTCTGTGTGGGAAAACTCTTATTTATGGTTTCTGTCAGCCAGAGTGCTTTCACTCTCTTCCCTTTTCAGAACAAAATAAATATTTCTCAAAGTATCACCCAGCATTAAGTTGAATGCCTCATTGGCAACTATGGAAAATCATGTCACCATATCTATTATGTGCTATCTGTATGACCTCCCCACATTAATGCCTGACCTCATTACAAACACTAAGTATTTTGTTTCCCCTTTAATTCTCGGTGGGGCACAAATATATTAACCCATGACATTTTTGCTAATAGAGATGAGCAAATGAAGCCAACACTCTGAACTTGACATTTGCATTCAATGTGCATGTATCTAAAAGCCCAGTACTCATTGGTAGTAGTAGTTTTTTGTTTCTTCTTCTTCTTTATTTCAAATGATGTCCCTTGAAAATAAAATAATGCAGATAAATATGTAAGCCCGGGAGAAATGGTCATTGTGCAATCTGGCCCACTGGTCATCTAATTTCACAATGCTGTTTAAGCAGCAGCGGAGGCCACAGAGGTTGTTTTTCTTTGGGCAATGCAGTGACTGTAATTCTACTGATGTGAGGGCGCAGAGAAACATATTCTACACAAGCCCTCTTCAGATGAGGGAATTTGTGGATAAGGCAGAAAATACACAGGAGGGCACAGAGACCATTTGGGTACCAAACAATTAGGCGTGGAGAAATGCAATATCCACCATCATGTTTATAGGTCTCGGCTTTGAAATATTGTCCAGTTTCTTTTTTTTCCATCTCACTCACTAGCTAAACCTAGCAGGAAGAAAGTAATACTTATCTCTCTGAGGCCTTAGGGGCTTATTCATTCTTTAAAGTGTGGGAGGTTTGGAGGAAAATCATTACTCAATGCCTGGATACTAAATAGAGGAACTCTCATCTGCTAAACAATGACCATTTGGCCATTGCAATGAAGCATTCAACTGGGGTTTTGTTGTTGTTGTTGTTGCTGTTGTTGTTGTTGTTTCTTTAAACTGAATGAGGGTATTCATCACTTTATCTCCCCCAAGGGCTAGTTACTCTGGAGCTCAGTGAATAAAAGAAAAGAAAGGAGTAGAAGGAAGGAGGAAAACACATTATTTTTGCTTCTCTCCTGATTATAATAATTTGTGGGTTACTCCACAGTAGTGCCTGATACGTGTGTGCTGTGTGCAACCCAACATAAGTTTTGAGTTCTATCAGACTCTACAGAAATGAAGTTTGGCTTTAATCGAGATAGTTGAATGCCAATGACGAACTTGGCAACTCGAAATAAAAGACACAATAACTGCATAGCTGTATAAAACTGGTCTTTCTCATTCCTCTCAGAATCTTGACTTTACAACCATTTTTATGTATAAAACCATAACAACCACATGTGCCTGGAAAGCATATTCTAGGAGACTTTGTGCCTGAAAGTTTCATATCTGGATGAATTCTGTCACTCTTGTAACGATTAAATTTATGGTTTGAGAGGAAAAGTCGGCCGTAACTATTCCATATAAAAGTATGCTCTTTCTAGTGCCTCTCTCTTTCTATCTTGTTTAAGTTTCTTCCAGAAAGTATTATCACACTCAACATAAACATATGACTTATGTGTCACTTAATATTGTATATTTATTATAGTCTGTATCCTTTACTATTGTGTAAGCTTAGATTCAATGTAGGAACATTATCAGTTCTCTTTCCGGTCCACCTCTCTAGCATCTGGAAAAATGGTTAGGTGGTGGATGGGGCTCAACACAGAAATGCCTAAAGAGCAAAGTATTGCTCAGTCTGAGTCTGTTCAGCCATATTTTATTGCCTAGACATGAATATTTCAAGACCACTGATGGCAAGTGTAAGAGAGCCTAGACAAATGAATCTGATTTCGGAAACTCAATGAAAATCTCCAATCTGAGATTAAGGTGACATCCTGAGATTCAGGGTTGAATTCCTTCATTTCAGCACTGTGGTCTGACTTGAATATTTGCTCTAAGCTTACTCAGGTAGCCTTGGATTAGCAAATGAGCATGTTCTTTGGCATTCTGATTCCTTGCAGCCTGAAACTGGTAGTTTAGAAAAGCAATTAAGCATACAGGTTTAACGTATTATGTCCTTTCAACATGCACGAACTCAAGTGTCCATCCCTCCTCAGACATGTAACGTAGTTCAGAGAAACTGACAGAAAGCTTCCTAAAAACAAAAACAAAACACCAACAAACAAAGCAAAACAAACAAAGAAAACAACAACAAAAATCACTAAAGCATCTGAACCTTTTGAAATGGAAATAAGAACTATTTAAAATATTAAGCAATAAGGAGATAAGTCTAAGTGGATTTTCAAATATCTCCCAGCTACAACATAAAATAAAATAAAATAAAATAAAATAAAATAAAAAATAAACTAAAGCACAACCCAAAGGAAGAAGTTAGCAGCTGCCACTGCCAATTAGAAGATGCTGTGTTAATCCAGTCAGCTGATGACAAGGCTTTGATCTTGGAATAAGGACACAGATTACGCTTTTAGAGTATTAATTGAGAAGGATGTTTTTGAAAATTGATCTAATGAGAGTACTTTAAAAGAGAAAGTGATGTGTGCAGTACATTCTCATTTGCTTTGTTTGTGATACCTGGTGTGCTTTAATTAAAAAAAATCTTAAACATTGTGTCAGCTACCAACTACCTCAATGGGGCGATTATGGTAACTAACCAGTACACATACACACTAATGTAAAGAAATTACAACATGAAAATTCTAATATGGCAGAAACATTTACCTATGAAGAAAATCAAAGAGAGGCAGGAGAGGAATGCTAGAGGAGGCAAGGGGGACATCTGTAATAATTGTTATCTGAACTAAGATATGAAGAAGAAGAAGAAGAAGAAGAAGAAGAAGAAGAAGAAGAAGAAGAAGAAGAAGAAGAAGAAGAAGAAGAAGAAGGAGAAAAAGAAGGAGGAGGAGGAGAAGAAGGAGGAGGAGAAGAAGGAGGAGGAGAAGAAGGAGAAGAAGAAGAAGAAGAAGAAGAAGAAGAAGAAGAAGAAGAAGAAGAAGAAGAAGAAGAAGAAGAAGAAGAAGAAGAAGAAGAAGAAGAAGAAGAAGAAGGAAGAAGAAGAAGAAGAAGAAGAAGAAGAAGAAGAAGAAGAAGAAGAAGAAGAAGAAGAAGAAGAAGAAGAAGAAGAAGAAGAAGAAGAAGAAGAAGAAGAAGTACAATCCCCAGAGACTTGGGAGTCAAGGAAGAAGACAAGCCAGTGGGGTTTGGCATGTCTACAGAACAGCCAGCATGTGGGTGCTACATATCCGTATAAACCAGAGAAAAAGAACAGTAGAGAGTAGCTTAGAGCCTAATCAGTAAGAGATTTTCAATTAGGTGGCATTTGCCAATTGCTGCGACATTCAAGTACATGACAGATGACAACCTGGCAGAGCTAGCACAGAAGGCTGGAAAACATTACAGAGACTCAAAGCCCAAAATTTTAAGTTCTTTCTGCAAATTCTGAGCATTGATGCCTTTTTGGCATCTACATCAAATGTGATGTCATGATCCCTTGTGTCCTAGACCACATCTGGGTAACATGAGACTTCATACATCTCTCAAGTTGACAGACCATCCTAGACTAGAATCTGCCAATTTTCTGGGTGTCCTAAGACCTCTGGTGAGTGAATAAGTTAATATCCAATTCTCAGATCTCAGATTCCCATGTAAATTGTCTCTAAAGATCATTAACATCAGTGTTTTAATACTGCTGTGTGAACTTTTCTTCCTCAAGGAAAGTTTTAAACAGAAAAAGAAATGAGGTATATTAATGCATTTGAACATGGCTAGCAATAAGTAAAATTGAGAAGAGATTTACTGGAATCCTTTCTTTTCCTATCCAATACACATCTGTTTTTGTTAGATGCCTCCAGCACGATGCTGAAAGCTGTGTCTTAGCGCACTACAACCTAAATCTATGTGTTCAATTCTGTGAGAATATTGATCTTACTTTTCACTGTGAAAGCTAGACTATTGGCCGAGTTCACCTGAGCACTTTTGCCTAGGAACATATCTCTTCCATTCCTGAGCAAAACACATGTGATGCAGTTGCTCATTTGAGAACATTCTTTTCTAGATTTATGGAAGTTTTGTTTTAGACTGAGGTTTGGAAACTCAAGTGTCATCAGATAAGATATGTAGGGTAGACAAGGTCTATGAAGTCTGATGCAGACAAGGGAAATGGTTTTCAGCTTGACTTTCTACCAGCAAATCTGCCCTCCTCTGTTGAGCTTCCATAGTTCTAGTGTTAATAAAAAGCTACAATGATTTCTATACCAGACAGTAGATGGACAGGAGAGAAGGTTGAGCTTCATGTGCAAAACAAAACAAAAAAAAAACAACAAAAAACAACCAAACAAACAAGCAAACACCTGTGATCAGAATCCAGCCTCAATTTGAAATTCCCACAAATATTTCTAATTGTCACAAACACTCTGCATTCATTTTCTTGTTGAACCTTAGCCAATAGCTCCATCATTCTTTGAATAAATCCTTACTCAGCACTTGCAGACTACCACTTCCATGATAAAACCAAATGAAACCATTATATCAAAGTCAGTAGAGAATAGGCCGAGAGTAAGCTATGATAATTAAAGACACAGGCATATACACAAAATGTATCTTCTTAGTATGTTGTAGATTTGACCTGGTAGTCTCTTTAACAAGGAATCGGACTGCTTATGTATTTAATTTAATTCATCTACTTTTGTCTTTTAAAAGTATGTTCCCACAGGCTTTAAGGCAATGAGTGCATTTTTTAATAACTTGCATTTGAAATAAATACATAATAGTGGCTCATTACACTGGGTCTGACGTTTTCATGGTAGAGTTAAAGTGAATGAACATTTAACACTATTATTTAAATCATTCACACATGAATTCTTTGAGTCTGTTTTTTTCACCCTTGATAATGGTAACACTAAGAAATGCTCCAATTAGAGAGTAATTTTAGAATATTCAATTGAGAATAACATTTAAATTGAGAGGTTTTCTATGAGCATAGGTTCCTTTTCAAATTATCATACAATGAAAATCTAATATTGCTAGACATTTTTTATATGTGCATTGTAGTTTACCTAACAATTTTTAAAATTATTTGGTATTTTGTCTTTAAAAAAAAATCAAGAATGTAATATTAGTTCTTACCAGACTGTCCTTTTTGTCTCAGCAAAGGTTTTTCATTTTTTCATGTTTCCAGACTATATTTATACTTTCTATTTTTCTCTGTTAAGAGATAATTTTCCCATAGGTCATGGAAACAAAATGCGACAGATAAAATTCACACTTTGAAAAATAGACATATTTAAGTAGATGTGTCTATAGCAAATGGGTCCAACCACTGAATAGCAAAGATATTTAATTGCTTATTAATAATATTCTAAACTGTCTGATGAATGCACATTCTTAAAATCATTCTTCAAAACAACAGAAAATTGCTGTAACTGTTTGCTTGAGATAACTTTAAAAAGCATTAGATGCAAATTTTAAATATCCTATCATTGAGATGTGTGCATGTGTGCGCGCACACACACACAATTTAGCTTAGCTCATTCACATAGAAAGCACATTCATAATATAGAGGTTTTGGTATTAAATAATTTTCTTTTACACCAAAAGACATGCTAGTGACATATTGTTTGTTCATTTCCTATACAATTGATTTGCAATAGCTTTATGCTATGAACACAAAAGCAGTGTCCTGCCTATTGTAGGAAACATAGGTGTATCACTACATGGGGTTGTGAAGTTAGACTTTATTATGGAATTTTTGAATTTACAGTGCTACGTGGTTTTCACCAAATGCTCATTGGTTTCCAAATTTCAATTCATGGGGCAGACATTTCAGTGACATCTGGAAAAAGACTATGGGAGTTACCAGTCTTCATGGTTTTCTTGGAAGAAAGAACATTTTTCTTGGTTTTATGAAACAGGATTTTATTATAGCTTAGGTTGGCCTATAAACCATTATGTGGCCAAGGTATAGCCTCTAAGTAGCTGTTCTTCCTCAGAATCTTGGATGCTATGATTCCAGATGTGTAACACCTTGACAACCTTCCCTAGATTATTGGTTCCCAGTGAATCTATGTAGCCCAGAAGAACATTACTGCTGCAGGAGAACAGTTCCTAGATCTAAACAGATTAACCTCACTATGCAGAACTACACACTAAATCACTGAATTTGGCATCCACAAAATGCAAATTTATGCTATGACAGTAGACATAGGATGCATCATGCAGTCACACATATACACTGTGGGCTTTATCAGGGGCATAAGGTAAATGGTGAGGGCTGGGAGATGGAGGTACTGAGGTGGACAAATTCCTGCTATCAATGCTGAAACAATGTATCTTACACCATGTCCCTCTGGTTCATCCCACCATTAATTTCTTGGGGTGGAGGTGGGGTGGGGGTGGGGAATGAGTCCTAAGAAAAGAATCAGTATGCAGGTATTCAATGGATACAAGGTTCTTTCTTAGTGCATGAGTTGAGTGTTTCTATATTGACACACTTACACAATTCTGATGGACTAGCCAGCCAGCGGAGAGGAAGCGTCCTGACTAGGCTCAACTTGATTTACCCATGCCCTTTGATGAAAGTGGACATTGTCTTCTGTTTAGTGTCAAGATCTGGTGGACAACCAAGTGCAATATGGCTTAACAACAACTCAAATAGCCATATACCATACTTGTTACTGTGCTTTTTATTTGGCAATCTATGGCTTCTGGAAGGAGCAACATACTTGGCTTTTAATCTGGATATAGTTTTGCTTTCCTGCTATGTGTTACTTGACTTGACTATACAGTACTAGGTTTAGCTTTGGTGATTAGCTTATATAAATTTATGTTCATAAACTCCAATAACTTTTAAACATCAGGTTACTCTCATGACCTTGGAAACTGTGTTTCATTGTTGGTAGTGTGTATGTGTGTGTGTAAGACTAATTCTAATATTATCATGAGTTATTTTAACATGTACAAGTTCTGTTTGAATTTATTGAGATAGAAGTGTCTCCTTGCATACCATTTATTTCCAATTTTGTAATATCAGAATGGACTCATGCTGTACTAGATAAACTGCCTCTGGCCACATCCCAGCCATCTGATTTTTCTTCAAGCTGCTGGACTGTCTATCGATCTGGTCACCTAAGGTGAGGCGGGGGGGGGGGGGGGGACAAGCTCAACAAAAATTGTATTCAAAGCTCCTGTGATCATTTTTTTTCCTTTTTAGAGCAGCAGGAGGATGATGGGAGAGGGGAGAGTTCCCCTCTCACTAGGGAAAATGAGAAAATCACAGCCGCCCACAGTGTATGTAGGTCATGCTTTTCTGAATGGAGGACAAGTCTGTGTCTATTTCTTATATAAAGAAAGGAAAATTGACCCACCAAAATGTAGTTCTTTGTTTATTACAAAAACCTCATCTCTAATTAACTGGGAAAAAAAAGCAGTTTCTATGATATCACAATGAAACATCTGTGGAAAACAATTATTTCCCTGTCGTGTTGACAAACAGGGTAGGTGAGTGTGAAATACAGTAGCTGATTATGCTTTAATTGGGTTATGGTTAAAGTTATAGAATTCTGACATAAACCTAATACTGTACTCACTAAATCCACTGTGTTGAATAGCAATTTTATTCTAAATTGTATCACCTTCCCATTTTTTATTATAAGCAGATTTGCCAAACTCTAAATAATAATATAATAATCGCCCAAATCATCCAGAAATTTTCTGGTTGCATCATTTTTTAGTACACTGTTTTAGTATAAGCCTCTCTATTCCCCTCCCTCTCTGCACTATATATACAAATATATATATATATATATATATATTGTATAATAAGATTATTGTCTACCTTTTCAAATAGAATCTTTGGCATTCTTTCAGACAATGGGGTTGAAGGTCAGGACAGAAGACAGAGGAGAAATATGGATGTCAGCAGAAACCACCAGAGAAAAAACATGAGGGACAGAGGGCAGGAAATTAGGGTGTTGAGAGGCGCTGAAGCAGACAGAGAGGGGCATGAGATTAAAGCTCATAGCACCAGTTTTGCCCCAGAGTGCAATCCTGAGGCCAGCCGGGCCAAAGAGCAACTCAGGAGGGCTCAGGGCAGCACCTCCCATGCCAGGTTAGAACTGGAGAAAAGAAATACAAAGTGGGATTTTATTTTCGAGACCTCCAAGTAGCATTCACTTGCCCATCATTCTTGCCAAAGCTGTCTGCCTCTGCCATGTTTCCAGTAAAACTAGAGACCATCATCGGGAGTGACTGCTTCCTCTAGCTTCTTTTCACTTATCTCTAAAACATAAACATCTCTTTGTTCACTGATTGCTTACCATATAAGGCCTCTACAGCTCCACAGTCTGACTGACTCCTACCATTTCTGAGGTTTGATGTCATAGGTTATATTCTTTCCTCTCCTGTCCTTTGAAAGCTGTTTTCTACTTGGAAAATATTCAGAAAAAATCAAAAACAAAAAAAACAAAACAAAACAAAAAACAAACAAACAAACAAACCAAAAAAAAAAAAAAACAGGAGAAAGAACAGATAGAATATATGTATTTCTATTCTAAGTGTATCTTCCCCCTTTTTACCTTAAATGGATCTCCCTGTAGACTACTAAGCAAGCACATTCCTACAAAAACAATTTTAGCCCTGAAATATTAATTCTTTGCAACAGTCCATAAAAACACTGGTATGTGAATTCTGTCTAATATTAGCTGAATCTTTCAAGTCATCACTCTTGGTCCTGGATACATCTGATTCCTAAACTTCTCTACAATAACAATAAATTATACCACATACCTGTGAGTGAGTAACATTCTTTCGTCAACTAAATCTCTATTCCTGGAATATAAACAATAGTTGATACTTTTTAGGGAATAAAAAGAATAACTATAAGGTGACTCCAGCTTAAGCTGGCAAAACTCGAAGATAAATGTCATGTTTATGCTGAAATGCATTACATCTGAATTCCTATTAGGTAACACCATTAAATATCTTTATATGCAGGCTAGTTAGACTCTCTGCTGCTATTTTCTGTGATCACAGGGTATCTGAGGTTTCACAGAGTTCTGGTTGACCTTTATCTATTTTACAGTTCAATCATATGACCATTCTAAGATCACCAAGGAAAGTCTCGAACATTCTCTCATTGTATCACATATGGACAGTACATCCTCTTTCTTCAAATGTTACTTTTTCTGGGCATTTATGGTAGTATATATTTGATCTTTTAAAATTTTTAATGCTGTTGTTTTTCCTAAGCAAATATTTAATAAATAAATTCAACTGGAGCCTAGATCCTTATTGCTATCCCCTCTTGATCAGTTTTTAGTGTCTGAAAATAAGCAGCTATGAGATTCAATTTCTATGCATCTATATATCTTTTTACTATACTGGTACAATGATATTCAACCAGGTCCTGTGCTTTGACCATATACCCTAATATATGATCATATTTCCAGACAAAACCACCTTGTTAAATAAAAGTATAATTATTCAAATTCCCGTGCCTACACATACCATTCATGTGCTTTTTCTATGTTATTGATAGTGCACTCCCCCAACATCGCACAAGCTTTGTCATAATCTTTGCCTAGGCATCATGTTTGATCTTCAGTTACTTTGCTCCCTTCTGTATTAATTACTTTCCTTGTTAAATATCTGATGAATTCCTGTGGAATACAAAGGGAGCAAAGAACATGAAGACCAAACATGAAGCCAAGTCAAAGATAATGACAAAGCTTGTGTCCACATTCAGGGTGAGTGTTCAGTCTTCATTTAAATACCCTGGAAACATCCTCACAAACAAGACAGATGTTTCCATGGTGACACTGAATTCCATCAAGCTCACAAGGCTAACCATCACACTCCCAAATATTCTATTCTCAATTATAGAACTTGTTTTTCATTTCCAGTGAAGAAACGCATCTAATTTAATTGTCAAGTCTTTTAAGCTTAACCAATCTCTGTCTTTTTTTTTATAATTTCTGTCAAATATCAGAACTTAAAATATTATATACTGTGTGACTGCTTGCATATTTTTCCATGCTTGACTTCAAGTTCTTTTGAGAAAACTGATACTTTATCATCTACTGAATTTTCATGTTTTTTGTAAGTAAATATTAAATTTTAAGGTCCCGTGTTAACTGTCTTTAAATTTGTGTGATTACATACTTGATATAAACAATATAAAAAGGTGAAAATACCTATTTTAGCTCATGGTTTCAGCAATTACAGTCCACAGTTGGTTGGCCCTGTTACTTTTGCTCCATGGTGAGGTACTCTGTCATGTTGGGAGCATGTGAGGAAGGACAGCAGATGCTTTGTGGAAGCCTGAAAGTCAAAACTAGAGAGCAGGCACTGAAGACCTAGAAACCTGCAAGGGCATGTTGCAATTAGCCATGCTTCCTTCTATTAGTCCCAGCTTTCCAAAGGTTCCACAATGTACTAATAGAACTATAGGCTACCATCCAAGACATTAGAATAAAGGCTTCTGTAAACATGGATTTTTTTGTTGTTGTTATTGTTGTTGTTTCCCGAACATGGTGACTTTCCAAGAGATTTTCTACTAATCTCTCTTGGGAGTTCCATTCTGTTCTTCAGTAATATAAATCCAGAGGGAAGAAGTGCTTCTATTTCACAGATCAATTTGAATAAAGAGAGGAAATCCCTGTATCCCTGTGTTGGATGGATTCTGAACCTTTCCTGCAAACATCTAGAAGAAATCATTAACACTTACCATGGCCAAGCAGATTTTCCCACCACTGAAAATTTTGCTGCTTATTCTAGTAAATATGTATGTGCCTAGAGAAGTACTCATTAGTGATAGAAGTACAGAATTGCTTTAAATGTTAAAATCAAAAGGGATACATAACATCAAGAAAAATCTAAAGACACTATTAGAAAGATAACAAACACTATATATTCTAGTATCTTTGATTTCTTAAACATATATACAAGTATATGTTAAAAAACATAGGCATAATATTCTAGAGTTAACACATAGTTATAACTTCATAGGAAAATATTCAATGACAACACTCATTTGAGAAGTGAATTCATCTAAAACAATGTATGTAAATTATGGTAGTCAACAATTTAAAGGCAAATACATTTGGAACAATGTGTATGAATTATGTACAAAATAATTAATTTCTATAGTAGAAAACAATATATAACTCACTCCATGTCATACATAGTGAATACAGAAGTGTTTCTATAGTTTTCTAAATAAAATACGTGTGATATTTGGTTATGTTTTTATTTTTTTATTTCAGTTTATTCTGTGAAGATGCAAATAACTTTTGAATACAGAACATCCTAGGGACTTCATACATTTAATTTTCCATTAATAGTTATAATATGTTTAAGGAAAATGTTAGTATAATCGTTCATTTGAACCTAAGAGATTTACTTAATCTCTGTGTAACCTGTGAGCTAAGACACCATCTACCTGACTGCCTCATCAACCCTTAAATGATGGCTGATTGACTTAGAAAGTAGAGAAAAAAACGCTATGTAGAGCAAAATAAGATTAACTTATTCCCACTCAAGAGAACTCCAGTTCATTAAGTTCAGATATCCTCTTTAACAGAGCAAATGTCACCTGGTATTCTTTGCAGAACTCTCTATTCAGGGCAGAATCTAGGAAAACAGACAAATTACACCTGTTCATATGTAGTATGTTATTTATCATTTAAGACCTAGAAACTACCTATTTTTCTGCCAGCACCCATTATCCACTAACACATTAATCTGTTACCAGAAAGACATACAACTGGTATGCCTTGTCAGTTGCCATGCATATGCTGTTCATGCTTTCATTGTTAAATCCAATGTTTTGTTAATTTCAATTGTTTTTTTTTTCTGAAAGAATGAATGGTTTCTTCCTATAAAGTGACCACTGACTTAATTTCAAGATCATGAAATTTAAAAGAAATATCTTGGAATGAGTCATAGCTCTCAATTATTCTCATATAATGAATTTACCAGTCTTTGATCAAAAGAGGAAATGTTTAGCAGGTAGATTAGTCATTTTGAAATTTCATGTCTGTGGTTGATGTTAAGCATGTGACAAACACTTTAATGGAAGCTTTCTTTACGTGTATTATCATCTTCACCATAATGGTCTATGATATAATCTTCAGTGTCAACTATTCAGAATACAATAAGTATTCCTAGATGATTGATGAATATACTTCTTGCCCATATATCATTTAATCAAATGCATTATCCATGAAGAACTTGCCCCATATGTTTTGTAATATATTTTTAATATTTTTTCTTGATTTGGTTATAGACTAAAGATCATATTGAAATATTATTGAGTAAGAGAATGTATTATATTAATAAATTGCATGAGAGGGTAAAAACGAAGGTATTGTAAATACCATTCTCTTTCAGGCAGTCAGAACTTGATAAATATTATGAAAGTGTTGATCCTAAAAGCTGTGCATTTATTTATATCAGTTTGTTTTCCTTGTAGAAAGCAACCAAAATTTTAGGAGAAGTAGACAAACAGATTTGGGCTATGTTTTTCTTAAGATCATCATCAAAGTTTGTATATAAGACCATAAAAAATGGAGACAACATTTCTTGATTTATTTTTTCTAAGCAAGAATCACAACAAAAACTCCTGTTGTATAAAATGTGAAGGAAAAAATAATTCTAAACTAAGTTGTACCATTAAGTTTACTGCAAATAAAGGCCATAGACAACACTGGCACAGAGACTCTGTGGCAACAAGGACCCTGGAGACATCCTGGAGGATGCTCTATGAAGCGTGAGTTTTATTAACTTAAAAGGGAGACGATGACACTTAGCCCTGAGTTACTTCCCAGAGGCTGCTCCTTTGGCTATGTTGCAATAATAGCTCCCCAATAGCGAAAACCAAGAACCAAAAAGCACTCATCCATGTGGCTTACAAGCATTTCTCCACGGAAGATAAACATAACCCGAGGCCTTGCTTCATAATAAGTATGCCATGGGAAGAGAAACAGGTGCCCAGTCTCTATTCCTGTGAGCATTTAAAGCAAGTTGCAAAGTCCAGTTCGAGGGCAGAATTTGAGGTTGTCTTCCAAGGTTGCAAGCAAACTTTTCTTAACTTCACTAAACATCCAAGCTACTTTATCTTCACCGTTTTCTTTGAGACAGTATATATTTTTGAGGTCAATATGAAGAAAAATATGGACACTCAGAACTGTTTCTAATCTCACTTTATTTTTTGAAATACATTCCACACTTTAAAAATATTGTATAAAATTAACCCTGTGATTGTCATTTTAATCCTTAACTTGTCACAACAAAACATCATCCAGAGAGAGATCTAATGAGGAACTGTTTATATCATATAGTCATGCCTTGATTACATTCATTCGGGTGGGGTCAGCTCACTGTAGGTAACAACATTCCCTAGGTGTGTGTCCTAGACTATATACTTGTAGAAGGGGGAACTGAGTAAAAGCTACTAACCACGATTTATTTTCCTCTATTCTTGTGAAGTAACTAGCTGCCCAACAATAATGGTTACCTAAAAGTGTGAGTTAAGAATAAGCCTAAAAAAAAAAAAGAGAGAATAACCCTTATGGGGCTAGAGAGATGGCTCAGTGGTTAAGAGTACTGACTGCTTTTCCAAATGTCCTGAGTTCAATTCCCAGCAACCACATGTTGGCTCATAACCATCTGTAATGAGATCTAATGCCCTGTTCTGGTGTGTCTGAAGACAGCTATAGTGTACTCATATACATAAAGTAAATAAATAAATCTTTAAAAGGAAAGAATAAGCCTTATACCTACATTGCTTCCCCCCACCAATTATAGCTTTTAATCACTAAAACAGAACTGAAACTACACAAACCAGTTTCATAGAACTTTTTCCGGTTTAAAATTATAGCAATATCCTTTGGGAAAAATTAATGTCATCATAAGAGCCATACATTGAAGCCTGTGATAAATGTCCTCTGTAGTGCAGAATGGCAATAGCCCCTCAGAAAATAATAATCAAAACATATATTAGTTTTCATATTGACATGAGAGAATACTTAGTGATGATATTCTGAAGTTACCTGTGAAGCTGGTCCAATAAAAAAATCAAATTATGTATTTGAACTAATAAATATGAATCTTTTAATTTTATATATTTTACATGAATGTGTACAGAGATACTATGAGGAAACACACCTCCTCAAAGTTTGGTTGTAATTTGAAAACTAGTATCTATTATCTGCCAAAGCAGGCAGGGATGCCTTGTAGATGCTTAATAGTAAGTGTTCATGATTAACACCAGAAGGCTTATTAAGGCAGAAGAACTGCCAAATTAACAAACATGAGGAGATAAATTTGACTCCAATGAGCAGTGAAAACAATTCTCTGAGGAGAATTTGATCTACTGCCTCAGCATTGGTTTTTCCATGCCTATAGAGCTATATTTGTGAATGTATATTATACTGCACTTTTTGTGTAGGTTCCTTCATCCTATAGGATCCATATAGATTCAGTTATTCTAAAATTAGGGAGAACCAAGAAGAGATGAAATTGGATTATCTAGGTAATACAAGATAACTGGACTCCTGTTCAAATCCTGTTGTTGGTGGGGGGTTGGGATAGGGTGAGAATGTTTACATGAATCTTGTTTTATAACTCATTTGGACATGAACACAATTTTTTTAAAAAAGAAAAATTTGTTTATTTCATGTTCTGAAGGTAGTAATACTCAAATTTTTCTAATAATTTTACCAGGTGAATAAATATTTTCATCAATTTGCCATTTAGAGTTTCAAGTACCCCTCAACATGTTTAATCTCTTAATTATCAATGGCATAGATTTATCATAAGAAAAATATGAAGCATTTGTTTTGGGTACATACGGTAAAATGGGACATAACCAAAAAATAAGGTACAAGAAGAGAAAATAATGCCATCTGTAAGTCATCCTCACTGCCTATCTGAGGTTAGAAGTGTCACAGTAAGATCACAATGCCTCTCTCTGCTCTGACAAGTTTCACACATACACTAGAGATTTCTATAATCCTGATAGGTTCTAGAACCAAACCCAGAAAGAACAGACAGGCTCCTAATTACTTCTCACGACTAACCGGCCATGTGAATGGAACAATCAGTTTATGAATATGTCATTAGAGAAGAAGTGAAATGCAAATCATGCTAAACAAAATACATAGGAAGGGATAAAAATAAAAACTTCCGGCTGCATTGTTAGCGTGACACTGCTGGCTATGTCCATTAACACGCATTTATTTATATGACTATTTTGTCATAACAAAATATACATAAGGAAGGACTGCTGCAATGCACACACATAATGATGCACTTTGATTTAAGTATGTATACGTTTCATAAGTATACTTAATTTTTACTTTATTTTTTAGATATAACTATATCATTTTTTCTAGTACTTTTGCTTGCTCCAAACAGTCTCATAACCCCTTGATCTTTTTCAAATTCAAGATCTCCTGTTTTATTTGTTCTCTTTCTCTCTCTCTCTCTCTCTCTCTCTCTCTCTCTCTCTCTCTCTCTCTCTCCCTCCCTCCCTCCCTCCCTCCCTCCTGAATACATTAAAATCTAATTCAGCCTGTATAATGTGACTCGCATTTTAAATATACTGTCTTATCAAGGCAAGACAGAATTCTGCTATGTGCTTACTTTTATAGACTGCACCAAACCAAACCAAATTTCAAACCAAAACTGTACTTTCTGACTATATTAGAAAAGCCACTGAAATTAGGATTTGATAACACTTAAACCATCTAGTTATGTTTTTGTCAAATGGGTTTTCATTACTTTTCTAGATAATGATGAAACATACTTTCTACATGCAATTTTTCTTCCGTAGCCTTGCTTTTCTACAAAAATTGGACTATTTCTCATGACTAAGAGAATGGTCTTTATTTTATGAGTGACCAGCTTTTTGAAGCACAAGTAATGGTACTGTTTTCTCTGTACTGTTTGTCTATTTTCAAAGTGGTGTAATTTTGTGTGTGTGCATATGTGCATGATTTCAGGTGTGTGTGTGTGTGTTTATGTATGCACGTTTGCATATATCTCTATAGATATGAAGGACCTGAATTATATCTGGTGGCAGGTTTTATATCTTTATGTACCTTTTACTATTTTTGTGTGTGTATGTTTGTGTGTATGTGTATGTCTATGTGTGTGTGTGTGTGTGTGTGTGTGTGTATATATATATTCATATATATGCTATTCAAATTTAATATAGTAAACTTTGCTGCAGACCACTCAGATCCGAAGGATTTAGAATTCCTAGAAAGAAGTTCACATGATTCACATGAACACTAAGATGTGAGAACTGCACCCGTAATGGGATCTGGTGTCCTCTTCTGGAGTGTCTGAAGACAGCTACAGTGTACTTACATATAATAAATAAATAAATCTTAAAAAATGTTTTAATAAAAAATAAAATAAGAAAGATGTGAGAACCGTCATTAGAAAAGATGCTAAATAGGCACTCCTGCCTAAAGAAGCACAACAAAATAATGGTGACCTTTCAAAGTCATTGTTTCCCCAATTAAATAGCATCTCATTAAAATGGAGCATTTTTGAAAACAGTTTTATTCCAAGAGATTTGCAATGAACCTTGTACAATAAAGGATGTTTTACCATTTAAACAAAAAGATAAGTGAAATGAATCAAGGGAGAAAGGGCTGGTGAATGAGTAAGCAGAAAACATTAGTTTCCATGTGTTGTCATGACGCCCCCCAACCTGATCCCCAAGTAGTTCCACATGATTAAAAGATGAAGAATAAAACAACATAACTGTGTTCATAAAATTCTAGGATTGAAATGCAAATCATACTAAAACTCTCCATTCCTATTCAGACTAAGACATGAGAATGTATTATTAGGGAACTAAAAGAAAATATGTAGTTATATCTCAGGGATTTCAGCATGAATGGAAAAACTACCAATATTCTTGTAGAAATTGTGTTATGTTAGCAATGGTTCTCAACATGTGAGTTGCAACCCCTTTGGCAAACCTCTATCTCCAAAAATATTTATATTATGGTTCAGAACAGTAGCAAAATTGCAGTCATGAAGTAGCAACAAAAGTAACTTCATGGTTGGGGGCAGTACAACATGAAGAACTGTATTAAAGAAAAGCAGAGTTAGGAAGGTTGAGAACCACTGCCTTAGGGTATTCATATGGAAGGGGAAGAAAATAAGCTGAAATTGCCCACAGTAGGGCACACTAAAGAATATAAAATTTCTAAGAAGCTACCGATAAGGTCTGCAAGATGGGGAAGATTACAAGTGTGTATCAGTACAGACTAGACTTGATATACTCAGAACTTTTCTAACAGAAGTATATTCCCGTAGGAAGCAAAAGGAGAGAAAATACTAACCATTCAAGACTTAATCAAAAAGTACAGCAAGAAAACAATTCTCTAAAACTACAACTCATTTAAAAAATATATGGACTATTTTCTACATTAAATATAAAGCCTGAATAAAAAGTATTTTTATTTGCAACTGAAAAATGGCATGGCATAAATAGTACACAAAAGTAAGCATGGTTGAAAGAAATAAAAACAAAAGTAAAATATGCAAAATAAGGGATGAGTTAACTCTTCTAAAATTTCAAAAGAAGAGACATAAACATTCAGGTGACTTTAGGTTCTTGAAGAGGTTAATAAGAATAAATATCTAATAAAAACATGCTACAAGGACAGAGGACAAGATTTAAAAAAAAAAGGAAAAGGGAAAAGCAAACCCAGAGGAAACCATTCTTTTATATTTATGTCCAACCAAAGTGATTGGCATGGAGGACATTTTTGTAACTGTAGTGCCATTTCATGTCCTCAAGATATGTTGACTAGAAAAGTTCAAAATACAACTTGGACCTTGATGTGACATCTGCTGATTGATTTTAAAGTGGAATTAAGTTTGAGAGGTATTGGATAGGTAAGACCCAACCTAAGAGATACACACATAGTATTTAAACATCCTTAAACCCACAATAAATGCATAATAATGTCAAAGACATTAAAGAAACTGGAAATGTATGATGCAGACAGAAAGGAAGGAGGTATAGCAAGGGAAGATGATTCTAGAGATGTTAAAACACAGAAGAAAATAGTAATTTCAATTATGATAAAAATTCCCAT
The DNA here is from genome assembly GCF_000001635.26 of Mus musculus. NCBI lineage: Eukaryota > Metazoa > Chordata > Mammalia > Rodentia > Muridae > Mus > Mus musculus. The sequence continues at coordinate 50,022,485 of NC_000074.6, read as the reverse complement.
GAATATTAAAGAAAAATGAGTTTAGGGATGAAAATTACACATTATGATCAGGAAATAGAAAAATCAGTATCAAGAAATAGACACACACATACAAACACATGTGGATCATAATGGTAATCCATTCCATGAATTTTCTCATATGTGAAATCTGGGGCAAAAAGTTTATGAGACTAAAAGTGATGCTAGATGAAGAAAAGTGGGACAAAAAGAAAGGCTAAGGAATGAATTTATATGAGCAAAGTATATTACACACATCTGTAGAAATGTTGTTAGGAAACTCTTTACCTGTGCAATTAATATACATTAAAAAAAAAAGAAAATCTAGCTTGAAGAAACCTGACACGCATTCATAAAGGATTAATGAATTGATTTTAGGCATTCCTATAAGGAATGCTCATGCTCATAAGCAATGGGCTGAAGGGTGGAATGAGAAAATCTGGATGACATAAAAATCCATGATAGCAAATCGATAGTATGAGATCCCAAAGGCAGGTGTAAGTGGGAAAGGATAAAACAATAACATTTCACTGGTACAATATCAACAATAAGAGTAATTAAATTTTCTTGAGTCTGGAGTGATAACTCAATGATCAACGGGTTGGCTTTCCAAAAAGAGGAACTTTGTTCTCAGTCTAGGACCTACACAAGAAAAAACAGACTTGGTAATCCCAGCATTGGGAGACAGAGATAGGCAGAGCTTGCTGGCAATCTAGCCAAGCCTCTTTGGTAAATTCCAGTCTAGTGAGAGACTGTTTCCATTAACATAAACAAACAAACAAAGTATTTAAGGCACGTAAAAGATAAAGAAATAGAAATGATAAGTCAAGGAATTTGTTTGCAAAAATGGTAAGTGAAGTGGAAAAAATGAAGCATGTATAGAAGAATAAATTTAGTAGTGCTATTATAGCTATTAATGTTTCTAGAATTAAATTATTAATTTTTAGGGATTCTTTGATGATGGCTCCTTCTAGAATAATTTATATATATATATATAAATTCTAGATATTTATAGATAGCTCAGTCTTCCCTAGGAAAAATTCTAAAAAAGAAACACTATCCTTTGCTGCTAGCTCATCTCATGAAGATGAAAAGCCGGGTCTTTTTATTGGCAAAACAATCCATTTACCTATTCCAGGTTCCTTCCCAATCATTCCACAAAGCAGCTTTTGATGACTTAGCACCTTGATTATTAGAAGACAAGTATACTTTTTTAACAATGAAAATGAATTCAGAGGTTTGAGAGGCAAGTCTTTGTAATACAATAAATTTAGCTGGGTGGAATCTCATCCTGAGATTACCATGGTGGCCACACCTGGATCTAAATTAGCTTTGTCCCTGGATGACCGTAAACTCCAGAGTATGACTATATTTGTATCTTTCTGACAAACTGGCTCACAGTGCAGCTGTCTCTGCTTTTGTAGGTACAAGAAGCCCCTCATATAATTTATATTTCATCCTTATATTTTTGCATACTTGTGTTAGGGTGTGAGAATTACTGAAGAAAGAATGCAGACTCAAGTAGTATGCAAGAACAAAGAACATTTATTCTGCAGAAACAACCAGCATGCAGGGGTCACCACCACTTCAAAATGGCAACCCAGAAAAAAAAGACACTCGAGCCTCTTTTAGTAAGGACTGCTATTAAATCTTTTCTAATGTCAAAACTGTGATGAAAACTTTGGTACTCTTCAAGTATCACCAGTTAATGGCTTTTAAGATAGCAAACAGGCATCTAAAACCAAAAGCACATTCCTAGATGTTGTAAAACCATTAACCAAAGGTCATAAAAAGGGAACTAAGGATTTACTATAGGTATAAGAAGAGAAGATAAACTATTGACTGTGTTTATCTATACAAAAATTCAAGGATAACTTAGTTACAGCCTTTAACTTTCCGTAAACCTGTAGAGCTAGTAACCAATGATGAATGCTTAGCCAGATAATTACTCTTAGTGGATATGCATGTAAACATTCTCTGTTGTAAATGTCTTATTCAATTTATGACCAGAATTTATGTGCAATCTTGTAGTGAAATTTGTACCATGTGATCATGCACTCTGAAAGACGTACAAGTACTGAGAACAAAGAGCAGAGACAGGCCTCTCTCCCCACCTTTTTCCCCTGACTTCAACTTAGAGCTAGCAGAGCAGGTCCTTCAGAGATAGAACAAAGAGCTAACTCCCCTTTGTTTTGCTATGAGATGCAAAATGCATCTTCTGCAGCTTCTAGCACCAGAACAACTCAGGCATGTCATCTACAGAAGCACAGTGACTTAGACTTAAGATAGGCAAACTTTTCACAGCCTAGAGGGCTGTCCTGAAGCCTCATCATTTACCATTTTGCTGAGATGTAAGTATACCCTTAGCTCCAGCACTCATGCTATCTCTGATTCTCTGATTCTCATGGAGTCATTGACCTTTGCAGGGAGAATGAATATTTCCTGAAGAAGAATGTGTGTGTGTGTGTGTGTGTGTGTGTGTGTGTGTGTGTGTATACAAAACTTTATATCCACAGCAACCATCAATGCTTGTGGAGACTCACACCCTGCTGGTTATGTTCCAGGGACAAGAACCATTCCATTTCATCCCTGCATGGCCAATAGGCCTCCACATTTATCCATGTATGTATCTTTCAAAACTTAAAAAAAAAAAAGTTTAAAAGGGTTTACTTGGCATAAAGTAAGTTTGAGGAACGAGAGCAAAACACATGAGAGTTGTTTCAAAAATTATTGTGAGTGAATTGCAGAAAGGCCCACATAAAAATTAGAAAAGAATGATAACTTTTTCAGATCTGATGGTATTGATTGCTGCCTCCTGAGTGTTATTGTAAGGCATGGCTCAGAACTAAGTTCCTATTTTTTTTGTATTGAAGGTGGTTCTTCTCAGTTTATCTTTCCAGCAGGATAGATTTCTTTCTTTCTTTCTTTCTTTCTTTCTTTCTTTCTTTCTTTCTTTCTTTCTTTCTTTCTTTCTTTCTTTCTTTCTTTTTTTTTTTCCATTTTTTATTAGGTATTTAACTCATTTACATTTCCAATGCTATACCAAAAGTCCCCCATATTCACCCACCCCCACTCCCCTGCCCACCCACTCCCCCTTTTTGGCCCTGGTGTTCCCCTGTACTGGGGCATATAAAGTTTGCAAGTCCAATGGGCCTCTCTTTCCAGTGATGGCCGACTAGGCCATCTTTTGATATATATGCAGCTAGAGTCAAGAGCTCCGGGGTACTGGTTAGTTCATAATGTTGTTCCACCTATAGGGTTGCAGATCCCTTTAGCTCCTTGGCTACTTTCTCTAGCTCCTCCATTGGGAGCCCTATGATCCATCCATTAGCTGACTGTGAGCATCCACTTCTGTGTTTGCTAGGCCCCGGCATAGTCTCACAAGAGACAGCTACATCTGGGTCCTTTCAATAAAATCTTGCTAGTGTATGCAATGGTGTCAGCGTTTGGATGCTGATTATCTTTCTTTCTTTCTTAACTTCCCAACCTCACTTGTGCTTCCATAGGACACTATGAGACTTACAATTATCAGCTTTGTCACAATAAAGTTCTTGATTTACCTCTTTGTATGCATGAACCCATAGTCTGATGCATACACCCATACAAAAATGTTTATTTCTAAGCTTGGTCCTGCACTATTGAAAAGCTGCAGAGGATAATCTGGGGGAGAAGTGAGTTTGAAGTTTACTTGCTTATAAGAATTACTTACATATAAGAGTCAGCAAGATGCTTATATTATGACTCATGTCTAAAACTATATCTATATCTATCATACCCAGCAGTTAGAAACCTGCAATGGTTTCTTGAAAGTATTTTTCCAGTTGTACTGAACTATACATTCAGATGATTACTGCACACCCCATAGAGTATCACCAGGTATCAATCAATCCCCTTGTTTCTTTCCCTGATTGTTTCCCTGCTCCCTGGGTTGAGTCTCCTTTTTCAGACCTTTTCTTTTTTTTCTTCTACAAAGTTTATGCAAGGCAAATACTCATAAATTTAAGTAAATGATGTCTTTATTCCAAAAGCAACAATCTAACTACCCCCTTTCTTGCAATACTTCAGTATATGAAGAATACTGGGCTTATGAAAAAGAGATTACAGTGTCTACAGACACTTACAAATAGACAAAGGAAAATCCAATCCATCATTTGGTTTTGCCCTTTCAAAAGTGACTTGTGTGTATCATACTGGATAATATTTAACGAAACATCTCTACTTTATAGGGTATCTTGCAGGTTGTCTCTCATTATGACTTCACTCTTCCTTCACAAAAGTTTTCCTTTGTTTGTTTTGTTAATTTTACCTTTGTTTTATGTGTGGGAGTGTTTTGCCTGCATGGATGTCTGTACACCACATGGGTTCAATGAATAGAATCCTCTGGAACTGGCATTACAGAAACATCATATGGGCACTTGCGAAAAAATTTGAGACCTCTGGAAGAGCAGTCTGTGCTCTTAACCACTGAGCTAAGTGTCCAGCCCCAACAAGCAATTCTTTTCTCTTTTTAAAAGTAGTGAAACATTTTAAATGTTTTTAATTAAGAGAGAATTAAATTACTTACCCTCCTTTCCTTCTTACAGCCCTTCCAATTTACCTTACCATTCAACCCTCCCATGGTCACCTTCAAACCAATCTGATAACATCCCTTAATTATGTTTGGTATGTGTATATGTGTGTGGGGGGGGAGCGATGTACACAAATATATGTAAATACAACCTGATGAGTCCATACTGGTATCTCTATGTTTTCAGGTCTGTCTATTCTGCAGTGGACAACCAGTAAAGAGTTTCATCCCCAAGGAGGGCTAATTCTCCTTTCCAATAGTCACTAGTTACTTGTAATTTTCCCTCTAAGGATGGTACACCAAAAAACTTTCCCTTTCATATTAAAAGGTCCATTGATATTGCCGTTGTTCAGGTCTTATTTATACAGCTATATCTAGGAAAGACTGAGAGGTGACTTCCTCATATTCTGGCTCTTTTAATCGTTCTACCCCATCTTCTGTGCTGTAACCTGACCCATAGATGTAGAAAGGAGGTGTTATGTATGCCTATTGATTGTGTGCAATCTCCACACTGAGTACAGTTATAGTTTGCTATGGTGGTTTCTGTTTACAGTAAAGATAGTATTCTTTGATAAGTTGTAGTAATTTTATTTATTTGTGATTATAAGATAAAACTTGGACTATAATAAGTAATTATGCTGGTCTAAGGAAGTGGCAGTAGTAGGTTATTTCTAATGTCCATAACCTCAGTAGCGCTGGATTCAAGGTTCTAGCATTAGGTTTCCTCCTGTTGATTGAGCTTCAAGTCCTATGTGACAGCTTTGGTTGCTACCAAGACTTCAGTGCCACTTACTATAATTTTGTGCATTTTTCACCATGTTGGTCACTGCCATGTTCCAGCTAAGTAGGACTGTTTAGTTTATTTGCTTCATTGGCACTTTGATATATAAATATATATATATATATGTATTCCTTACTGCCCATATACCCTAAGATTGTTCTACATCCCATATCTCCTCCCCAAAGCCTGTCTCCACGTGGATATTCCCACCCTTCACCCCACCTGACCTCTAAACTCCCTGGGGCCTCCAGTTCCTTGAGGGTGAGGCGCATCATCTCTGAATGATCACAGACTTGGCAGTGCTCTGCTGTATGTGTGTCGGGGGCCTCATATCAGGTGGCGTATGCTGCCTATTTGGTGGTCCAGTGTTTGAGAGATCTCAGGGATCTAGATTAATTGAGAATGCTGGTCCTCCTGCAGGGTCACCCTTCAACTCTGATTCTTTCAGCCTTTCCCTAATTCATCAACCGGGGTCAGCTGGTTCTGTCCATTGGTTGGGTACAAATATCTGTATCTGCCTCTTTCAGCTGCTTGTTCAGTCTTCCGGAGTGTGGTCATGCCAGGTCCCTTTTTGTGAGCGCTCCATAGCCTCAGTAATAGTGCCAGGCCTTGGAATTTCCCCTTGAGGTGGATCCCAATTTGGGCCTGTCGCTGGACCTTCTTTTCCTCAGGCTCCTCTCCATTTCCACCCCTGTAATTCTTTCAGACAGGAACAATTATGTGTCACAGTTATGACTGAGGGATGCTCCCTCTCCCTCATTTGGTGCCATGTTCCTGCTGGAGGTGGGCACTATAAGTTCCCTCTCCCTACTGTCAGGCATTTCATCTAAGGTCACTCCCTTTGCGTCCTGAGAGTCTCTCACCTCCCAGGTCTCCGTTGCATTCTGGAGGGTCCTCCCAACCTCCGACCTCCTGAGGTTGCCTCTTTCCATTCTTTCTCCTGGCCCTCAAGACTTCAGTCCTTTTCCCTCACCCAATACCAGATCAGGTCCCCTCTCCCCCTCATTCTACCCACCAGTCCACATTTCCTCCCAGGTCGCTCCCTCTCTCCCCACTTGTGATTGCTTTTTTCTCCCCCACCCCTCCAAAGCTGGACTGAGATATCCTCACTTGGGCACTTCAGCTTGTTGAACTTTTTGAGTTCTGCGGACTGTATCTTGTGTATTCTGTACTTTTTTGGGGGGGTTGTTTTTGGCTAAAATCTACTTATTAGTGAGTACATACCATGCATGTCCTTTTGGGTCTGAGTTAACCTCACTCAGGATGATATTTTCTCATTCCATCCATGTGCCTGAAAAACTTAGGATGCCCTCATTCTTAATAGCTGAGTAGTATTCCATTGTGTAAATTAACCACAATTTCTGTATCTATTCTTCTGTTGTGGGACATCTGGGTCCTTTCCAGCTTCTGGTTATTACAAATGAGGCCGCTAAGAACATAGTGGAACACTTGACCCTTTGTCATGGTGGGGCATCTTTTGGGTATATTCCCAAGAGTACTATTGCTGGGTCTTCAGAAGCTCTCCTGCAAGGAAGAAGCTTTCAGATTGTATCCAGCTTGAGTCATCACAATCAGGAATGACTTAATGACACCTACTGAGGCCAATTATAGAATAGTAAATCATGAAAATACAAAGAAACAAGACTGAAAATATAGACAGTGTAATAAATTTCCCCATAAGCCCTTATTACTGTGTACAATAATGATAATAGGGTCTCCTCTAGCAACAATAATCTAGCCAGGCACAGGTTTTTGGCCCAGTTAATGTATCAGGCATGGTTTCCATCTTGCTGGTAACACTTTAAATCCAGCAATGTCAACAACAACAAAATTGACAGGTTACTTTCTTAACATTCATGTCACTATTGCACCAGCTGTCACATTTTGTCAAGACAGTCATTTCTGCAACTCCCAGGGTTTATATCTGGGTAACAGTGTTGATTTTTTTTTTCCTCCAGTAGTATACAGGCAACAATTTAGCACCATGAAAGTTAGTCAGTAAAGATGAAAGTCCAGGTCAGTACCTTCTTGATTTCTCCAACTTGTATAAACAAAGTTTGTGGTTCCTTCAACAATAAGGCTTTACCATCAAGTTCTGTATGGAAACCAAAGATCGGGGTCAATAGGTTATACATTTATGGATAAAATTATAGGATTCTACTGTTTCATAAATCAAGAAGAGGTAACTAATACCAGGTACTGGACATTTTATTTGATAGCTTATAAACTTTGAAGAGATATTGTTTCTCTCTTATGGGGTATCGTATTGATTTTACCTTTAATCCCCCTTTAAAACACGTACACACATATACATATATAAATATATACATATGTATATATATATATATATACATAAATTGATATAGATTAGATATAGGTTAGATATAGATATAGATTCTTGAAAGCTCCTACAGTAGTTGGTTTCCATGTGGCTTTTCCAGTGTACTTTAATGATATTTCCTATTCTTTATACTCTCATGTCTACTCTGCCTTCACAGCCCTCCTCTAGTCAATGGTTCTTGTTCCATTTTTTAGTCTTTTATTCAAATTTATACACATACACACATGTATATATTATCACAAATAGCATTAAGTATGAGAGAAAATAATCAGGTTTTTTTTTTTCAGGGTGAGCTCCTCTGGAATGATAATTTCCAGGCAAAAATTTTAATGTTTACATGAATGAACAAATAGAACTCTTGTAACATTATAGAGTTGTCTGGGGTATAAGCCCTGAGTGGATCATGTAGTAGCTCTAGATCTAGCTTTTTAAGGAAGTCCACACAGTTTTCTGTAGTGGGTACACTAGTTTTTACTCCCACAAAATATGGATAAAATTTCCTCTTTTTCCACTTCCACATCTGCAACATTTTGTGGTCATTTTTCTTTTTCTTTTTTTTTTTTTTTGTTGTTTGTTAGTTTGTTTGTTTGTTGTGGTAATTTTTCAATTGATCATATGAATTCTGACTTGAGTAAGATAAAAATCTCAAAGTAGTTTTAATTTGCATACCCTTGATGGCTAATGACACTGAACCACTTTAAAGTTATTAGCCATTTGTATTTACCTTTTAAAACTCTGTCTAGATTGACACCTCAAATTTTAATATTTTCTTGTTGTTGCAATTTTAGCAATAAAGCAGATTAAATGAGAGTACTGAAGGTTATTTGAAATTCATACATGAAACCATGTTTATTTCCGGGGTTAGACTTTTCTAACCTAGAAAACATGATTTTTTTAAGAATTACCCATTGAAAAGTAAAGATTTTGTTTTGAATTTTAGTGAGTTTAGGTTAAGCAAGTGCCATTTTAAAGACTTGAAGCCTAATAGCTGTTAATGTGTATATATTATGAAATTTCTACCTTGACATATGTTGAATAAGCTCCTAGATTGTCAAAAATATAAACATTTATTTTAATAGATTTATGAATCTTTTGGTGGAGGAAAGGGAATAGATATTTTGTTCAAATTCTTTTCTTAGAATCTGTGGTTATTTCAATTATTAAGCCTATAATTTAACATAAACTGAAAAGTGTTTAAAATTACAAAGACATGATAATTGTGCTGGCTAGTTTTATGTCAACTTGACACAAGTAAGAGTTTTCTGAAAGGAAGAAACCTCAATTTTAAAAATGCCTTCATAAGATCCAGCTGTAGAGCATTTTCTCTATTAATGATTGATGAGGGATGACTGAGCTCATTGTGGGTGGTGCCATTCCTGTGTAGGTGGTCCTAGGTTTTAGAAGAAAGCAAGCTTATGAAGCCATGAGGAGCAAGTCAGTAAGCAGCATCCATCCATGGCTTCTGCTGCAGCCCCTGCCTCCAGGTTCATGCCCTGATCGAGTTTCTGTCCTAACTTCCTTCTATGAAGAGCAGGTAAGCTAGACAAGTTTTATCCTCTCAAAATTGCTTTAGCCCTGGTGATTTATCGAAGGAGTAGTAATGAAAACTAAAGCACAAGTCATGGGAAAATATTTCTCAAAGCAGAAAATAGGCATATAGTATTTGAGCAGTACTTTTCAAAATTTTGGTCATGTCTCATAGCAACTGATGTAAGACAGCTTTTATTATGAATCCTTAACACAGAATTGGATCATTCAGAAATCTGATGCATTAAATAGTAGCAAGTCCCTGCTATTTCTTTAAGAAATGACCAAGGCATAATAATATCCTTCTTTTAACAGTTTTACTTCCATTTGCAGGATCTTTTATAATTTTAGAGCAACTATCTCACTGAGATTTCAGAATTTTACCTAAAAAATATGCATACTCAAGTTTCATATATATTTGTTATACAATTTATCAGCTAACAAATGTAAAATTCCACATGTATATTAAGTTTAGTTTATAAAAGTATTAAGTAAAATATCTGCTGGGCTAACTGTCTTTCTTAATTAAAATAAGACCAAAGTAATTAGGAACTCACGTTCTTTTCTTGAATGAACAAATGAAACAAAGGAAAAAATACAGGCTATCTCCAAATGAAAAAAAAAGAACCTAATGTGTTCGTGAGTTTAAAGAATATTCTATTGTTTCAACATTAATACCACTATACAAATAATTTGTAAAATTGAGAATATTACTCACCAAAACATTATTGATATTAACCTGATAAGGCAATTGCAATTTGTAGATTTATTCTAAAAATACCCTTGAGGCAGCAGAAGCCACACAACTGAGATATAGTATTACAGAATTTGAATTTTTCATCTAGGTTATTTATAGTCATACAAAAGTAGTTTTTCTCCAAGATCAGTAGAGTCAATAGTTTTCTTTTATCAGTCTTTAAAGGACCAATGCAATTGGAAAGCCATGTAGTGATCTAATTTATAAGAATGGTAATAAATGTCTGGAAAATGAGACTATAGACTTCAAGTGAAGTAAGTCACATTTTTGGGGCATAAGAGAGTTTGTTAATAACTGTCCAAATTAAAACAAAAAACAAAAACAAAAAAATAAGATACAAATGATATTTTAAGTCAACATTTTAATATAGAGCAATCTCATCTTTTGTGAATACTAACGACATCATAATAAAAGAGACTTTGGAGGGCATGGGCTATAGCATGGTGGTAGAATACTTTATTAGTATGTGCAAAGTATTAGTTTTGATCTCAGCACCTCTACCCAAAGAAAAAGAAAGTATAAACCCTGGATTTTCTTCATAAGTATTATACCATGGAGATTCATCTCACCTCTTAATGTTTTTGAAACAATCACTTTATGTATCATAGGATAGCCTTGAACTTTTTACAGTGTTATGTAGCCCAGGTTGGCCTAGAGTACCTGATACTTCTTCTGCCTCTCTATTGGGGGAATTATAGGTCGATGTTACTATGCCCTGGCTTGGTTTTGTTTTTCAATCAAAAACACACAAGGATAAAACTTTGATGGCAACTTCATTTCAGAGATGATCTTTGATTTCTCAAATTTATAGGTTTTTTGTTATCTCTCAGGTTGACTGAGTGTACAACCATGTTTTTATATGCACAGTGATTTCTAGAAGACATGAGAGAAATATTTTAAAGATTTATTCCTATAAAAGCCCAAGCCACTAAAACATGTATTTAATAACTATGTTTCCATCATTGGCTAAGGCTACTTCCTGTAGTAGTCTCATTGAAATTTGAGAACACTGACCACAGTTCTCCAACCAGGAGAAATGAGTACCTGAGACAGCACCGTATAAGCACCATGTAAGCCTCCACAATCTTCAAAAGGGGATTTTAGACAGGATGCTGATGGCATTCATGGTAGAGGAGGCAGAAAGAAGGTTAAGAGCCAGAAGGAATGGAGGATGCCAGGAGCTCAGCTAGAGGGAATGGAGGACAGCAGGAACCAGCACCCCTAAGTCAACTGAGAAAAACTCATATGAACTCACAAAAGACTTAGGTAGCATGCACAGGACCAACACAGGTCTTTACTAGGTCCTCTGTGTGTGTGTGTGTGTGTGTGTGTGTGTGTGTGTGTGTGTGTATGTGTGTGTGTGTGTGTGTATGTATATATCTATGTATATATAAATTATGTGAACAAGTCTCTGATTCCTGTGATTTTTATTGGGTATATTTTCCTTATGTTGGTTTGCCTAGTCCAACTTTGATGTGGTGTGTTTTGTTTTATATTATTGCATTTTATCTTATTATGCTTGGTTATTTTTAAGCTTATTCCTTTTTAATAAGGGGCAGAAAAGGAGTGAATAGGATAGGAAGGGAAGGATGGATAAACTTGGAAGAGTAGAGGGAGGTGAAACTCTAAGAAATATATATTGCATGAAAAAGAACCTATTTTAATAAAAGGGGAAAAAGAATTTTATATTCTATTCATTATTTTTGATAGTTTATGTGTTTTAATTTTGTGTAAATGGATTCTACTTGTTTGTGTACTATATGTGCCTGATGCCCATGGATACCAGAGGAAGGCATCAAATCCCTTTGCTCTCCTGCTATGTGGGTCCTGGCAACTAAACACAGGTTCCCCCAAATAGGAGTAAACATGTCTATTGCTATCCAAACTTGGGCTTAAGGGATGGACAATCATTTTCTACACGAAAAAAACATCAACTTGGGAAGGAAGACAACAACTTGCAAGTTTAATACCTTCCACCCGTAGGGCAGACTTCACTCACTATTCTCTTTGACCTCATTTAAAAAACAAATAGAAAACATGACATCTAGTTCTCAATTTTGTTGAGCATGGAATAAACTTTTCTAATATATTTAACTTAGTTTTAGGTTTACTACAGATACTATGTACATCATGACAAACTGAAAATTTGTTGTTAAAGTGATGACCCTTTTAGCTATATTCGTGTTTTGCATACAAAAGAGATTCAGACCAAGTGGTAAGAGGTAAGAATGAATACAGAATACAACATCTGTATTAGTATCATATTTCCACTTACACTCTCTCTAGACCTGCTTTCCATGAAGAAGGCTCTGATGATTGATATTCATGGTCAACTTGACTGGATTTATAGTCACCATAGAAACACATGTCTAGGTGTGTTTAATAAAATATTTCCTGAAGAAGGAAGACTTAACCTGAATATGGATCATGCTTTTACATGGTCTGTCCTGGACTGAAACACAGTGTGGGAAGGGAGCACAAGAGGAGCAGCCAATATTCTCTATTCCTTGACTGCTCATCTGACAAGGCCAGCTGCCACAGGCTGGATTCAGTAGATCCCTCAACCCCAGGGAGAATCAGAGTTCTGATACTCAGGTGGGCAAGGATTCAGCCGTTCTATTCATAATGACACAAAACAGAGAAATCCATACATAAAAGCTAACAGGAACCAGACAGTGTTTACAACTGAGATAAAAATCAGCCTTACCTAAGGTAAGCTTATTCTTAGAAGCCAGGGTAAAGGGCTTCACGCTCGAGCCATAGTTTCAATCCTAGTCTATCTTATAATCCATCTTCTTCCTAGGCCATTGTAAAGTCCTGTATATGGGAGTGATTCGGCTGTTATTCTAAGTATCCATAGGGAACCTCCATGTAACAGAGGAGCCCACCAAATTTCTTTTAATATGTAATGTAGTCTTCCATATGTGTCTATAATGAGAATTCCAAGTTTAATTTCTAGAACTTGCCCTAAGATTTCTGCTCTTATCCAGTAAACTACAATGCCTGATTTCTTTCACTATCTCTCTTTCAACACTGAAGGCATGTTACACATGCTAACATTCTTACAAAATTCAAAGCCCAAGGTTGGCTCAGTGATTGACTAGGATATTGGGACACTGGTGGAGGCCAGGAAGCAATGTTCAATCTAACTTAGCTATCTGTCAAATCATTCCTTGGAGGCACTGATAATAAAACAATACTGAAAGAAAGCACAGTAAATCCTTCACCGACTATCACAAGGACATATCTGGACCACATTTGTGTTATGGGATGCCAGAGACTCTCCAAGAGACCACTTTCTGTGTAGCTTTTTGTTTCAGGACTACAGCCAAGCTTTTTAGACTTGTCATGCCAACTCCACTGGAGTAGGTGTGGCAGCCAGCTAACTCATAATCCTGCCACTATCCGTCTATCAGAAGGATAAACTATAACCTCAAATTTGAACCACTAATAAAATCACCTCTCCTTTTTCTCTTTTCTTCCTTCCTCTCTCCCTCACTTTTTCCTTCCCTCTTCTTCCTTCTTTCCCTCCCTCCCATTCTCCTCTTTCTTTTCTTCATTTGTTTGTTTTTGTCAGATATTATATCAAAGCAATGCAAAATGTAACTTATACAACAGCTTACATAAAATTTAACTATTTATTGTTTTGCAATAATTAGATACTTCCCAGTTTCACCAATATTATATTTCCCCAATGTCTTTAAGCTGTTCTTTTGAGCCAGTGGATGGCTAAATTTTTTCCTTCAAAAACATGCCAGGTTTCCCATGATATTATTCTCTTTTGTGTACAAGAAAACAGAAGCTGTAACATGATGAAATAAGTTATTTCTAGTCACGGGATCTGTGTGTCTTCCCCCAAGCCATCGTCTGTTGAGGAAATTCTAAAAATCGATTCATATTTGAAAACTCCACTAACAAGAAAAGATGGTTGTGCAATGAACAACTACAAGTTTAGATTTCAAATTTCACATTTCTTTATACATAACAAAGTATAAATACTAATGGCCAAAAGTAGCTGATAAGAAATGTGGAATAAACAATTATAATTAGCTTAGAGGAGATACCATAAGATGATGTAGTTTGTATTTCTTTTCTTTGTTAAATAACTACTGATTGGCTGGAAATTTCAAGTTAAATGCATTTTGCAAGATGCTTTTTACCCTGTTTAAGACAATAAAATCCTGGATTTAGTGCATAGATTCATTCCTGGGTGGAATAATAGACTAATATATTATACATATACTAAAATAGAGTAGAAAACAAAATAACAATTTCTGACTTCATCTGACTATTGTTTACATATCAAATTGCTCTTCTCTGCAAAAATCCTAAATATTTTCCCTACATGAAAAGTAAAATACATGGAATTTTCTTTTCAAACAAGATGATGTATTGAAATAACAAGAGTGATTGCACAATCTAAGTATTTTATAATTACATTTTTTCTTCAGCACAATATGTTGATTACAGTAAACTACAGACTTAAGTTGATTCATTAAGACAATGTCATTCTTGAGAGTTTGACAAATTCTTACAGATATTGAAAAATCACAGAACTATTCCCCAGTAACTGAGTAGCTTCATTTTTACAAGAGAAATTCTTCTCTTGTGCAGAATAATCTAGCTTTTTTTTTTTTTTAAAAAAAAGAAACAATCTGGATTAGCCCAATCAAGCAAATGATCTCATTCACTATATGACTGATTAAGTACTAAAGGGAGAGACTCACACAAGACTCTGGTTGGACGCTTGGCACTCTTTATGTAAATGTGCCTGACAAGAACATTCTGGTTGGACGCTTGGCACTCTTTATGTAAATGGACCTGACAAGCAGACTCTGGTTGGACACTTGGTACTCTTTATTTAAATGTGTCTGACAAGCACATCGCTAATCCTACAACTCTTTTTTATTTTTTATTTCTTCATGTTACTCATCCTATCTTTCACTGTAGTTTGCTAATTTCTGATCCAGGCTGTCTGTGCATGTTTCAGTATGCCAATTTAAAACGCTTTCATCCTGATGTTTCATAAATGTGTTAATGTAGGAATTATATTATGCCCATCACTATACGTTGAGTAGCATTGCATTTCAAAAATGAGTTTTAAATTCATTTGATTGCTTTCTAATGTAAAATCATAATTTTTGCATACTTAATATAAGAATGCAACTAATAAATTAAGGTAATTTTCTTACTAGAATAATACTTCTCTTTTTAACCCGTGTTCATTTCTTGTCTCACATATTTTATCTCCTGTATTATTATTTATTGCATTATACATAACCAATAACTAGAAGGAATGTATAGCTAGTTTTAAGGGACTCTGAGGATTATAGTAATAAACACTTTCCATATAAAATTATTGTGCAGGTGGGACAAGAGAATTCATTTCTATTCATTATTTCATCATTGCAAAGAAAAATTTACTATGCAGGTTGCAGAAATAAACTATAAACTTTATACATTTTACAGTTTTTACAATGCTTTATGGGATGTGAGTTTGACGTCTTGCTTCTGTTTTATTTTAGGACTGAAATGTTTCTTTAAAAGAGCAATCTATGCTCTAACATATGAACACATTGTAATCATTTCTTAAATAGAAATGGAGGGACATTGCCCCCAGCAGGGAAAACAAAGAATAGGAATAGAGATCACATGTTCAGTTTGTCTAAATATATTTAATACCCACATCAATATGAAAACCTATGCTCACTAATATCTGGATATCTCTGAAATTAATAAATAACATTACCAGTTTTTTGAGGTATTTCTAGTAGCTTTTATGCCATATACATTTATAAAAGCAAAAATTTTTATTCATCTTATATAACTAATACTGAAGAATTAACTTAAAGTAGTTCATTTTGATATTTTATGCCCCAACACAATTGATTATTTATAGTAAGTAAAACAATATAAAATTGTTCTAATTCTCTTGAATATCAAAACTAGACAGAAATTCTTTCAGACTGTGTGACTGTATTGTTTGGCTTCAAATACTTATAAAAGTGCTCATTTGAATATTTAAAGAATCATCTCATTTCTGGAATATATATATATATATATTGTTCTCTATTAATACATAAAAAAATTATGTTGCAAACAAAGGAAGAAGTGGTATTTGATGTTTCTTCTCCATGACATTGTTCTGAAACATCATGCTACAATTACAATGGGTAATTCAAAATTTATGACACTCTGCATAATTTATAGTTATATTTCAAGTTGGAATTTTTAAAAAAAATTTTAAGTTACAGAAGGGATGAACATTTTGAGGCATTTTCAGATATAGACTTTTAAAGTAACTCTTTCTCTCTCTGGCCTGTTCCATTTCCTTCCTCCCTCCCTCTGTCTAAAATTGAGAACTTTTGAACATCTCAGTGTCTGTGACGAGATTGAATTTATGTATGGTTGACATTTAAAATAAAATGTTATTGGAGAAAATGTCAGAAAGTGTAGATGTTAAGTCATCTGCTGGAGGAACTTAATATACTTTATAACCTTGTAATTTTTATCAGATTTAAAAGATTTATTCTGTCATAAATAAATGATGTTATCCATAAACCTGAACTTTCTCTTGGAGTAAATAATAGTCATTGAAGAAAATAAATTGAACATGGAAGAATTTAAACTACCCCTCAATGCCATGGGGTTGGTAATAGGAAAAGTACAGGAGTTAACATTTTTTTCTCTAATTCTACTATTTTTTTTTTTAATTTTAGAAATATCAAATTATTCACACATCTTCTCAATGTACAAAATCCCTCATGGATTGGAACCTATGGGAATAAAACACTAGTTTTCACTAGAAAGCTATTGTCCTTCTCACATGGCTGATACTGAAAAGGGACAGTGAATTCAGAGGTATTTGTAAATCACTACCATGTCATGTAGCACAGAGGAGTGCCCCCTCTTCCCACCACAGTGTCCTCGGCTCCATGAGAGAAGTAAACTAAGGGCACATATCCCTGCTCTCAAATCCTTAGTTATTTGGTTATGAAGATACTGAGGAAAAGAATAGCTTGCAGTGCATCCAAGTATATTAGTAGACACTAATGTCCAGAAAACAAGCGAGTTTCTGATATGCAGCTAGTAGTCACCTTCAAAAGCCTTGCCTAAAATGTCAATACTACACTACATCAGACAATTCTAAATTAGTTTGTTGCTGTCGATATTATAAAATTGTACTCACACATTCATTTATTAACATTGAATATTTAAAATGGAGTACTAAGTATAAATTCTTATTCTTGAATGAATGGATGAATGAATGAATGAATGAATGAATGAGAATTTCACTAGATTTTTATGATATATAGTTTTGAAATCTTACTGTAGCTTTGATATCATTTCAGCATTTGTCTTCAAGTCCCATGAAATACTACTTTACTCAAATGAACATATTGTATTCAATGTATCAGTTTACTCTTACTAGAAAGCAATATAATATTCTCTTGCTCACACGCAGAAGGAGACATTGTAATGTCCTTCCTTTTATTTCAAAGAATATCTATCATCAGGGTATCAGGTTCCATGTGCTGGCATGCTTCCCTCAGTGCTACACAGGTGACTCAATACAGTCTGGACAGCTTGCAGAGACATCTCTTAATGAGATGTGGATTTCACCTTTGGGTTTGCTCATGAGTTCTAAGTAATTTATTAACATTTATTCGAAATGATGTGAAGTGCTATGGTTTCTCTACATGAACACAGAGAGATCTGGCTACTGAACATGTGCTTCAGACAGTCTCACTCTTTTCTTCCCTCCATCCCTATTATCTTCTGTTTATTCTTTTTTTTCCTTCTCTTCCATGTGCCTTTTGCACCTATCCCTCCCCTCCCATTTCCATTTTCTTGAAAACCTGGGTGTTGATTCATGCTAAGTATAGGCAGTGACACAAAGTGATATACCTATCTTAGTGTATGTCTTAACACATCTTAAGAATATATCAAAAGGCTTCTACCTACTTTATTATGGATCCTATAACCAGACTGACATTTTGGTTCAAGCTTTACTCTCCAGTTAGCAGGAGAACTAACCTTCTGTTAATGAGTAAGATGTGGTTTACTATGGATGTGAGTTTACAGAGGCACTGCACAGCTTACACTCCTGTTAAGTGTAAATATTCAACACTTCCATTCCATTTGTGTAAAAAAATAAAGCACACACGATTATAAAATCAAAAAAAAAAAAGAGTGATATCTCTAGGGTATTGAGAAAGAGACAGTAAGGGCACATGGAAAGAGTTTGAAATGAAAAACTAAGTTCTAGAGGAAAACAAACAAAACACTTGAAACAGACTTATCTAAAGCTTCTCTCCTACCCCAGTTTCAGACATTTCCCCAGTTAAGGGTTTTGAGCCACATGTTTCTTGCAGTTTTCTTTCCTAGTCTTCTAGATAGAAAAAGTTTGAAAAGCTTCTGCAGTTCTTCCCAAAGCAGAATTTACCATTAATTTGTTTTCAGTAATGATTGGAAACTTATTAGGGCAATAATTAACCACGCTTATCCCAAACTTTGGAAACATGTGCCTCATGTGCTGTTTATTTTTGACCTGTGTTCAGGAAAAGAAAGGAAGCGTGGAAATATGTTTTGTGAGTATTTTGAATAGGACACTTAATTAAAGGAGAAATGTCCCTTGGCAGTGACACATTTGTGGGGAAGAGAACTTGACCCCCTCATGAATGAAAAAATGTTTGAAACAGGACACTGCAGCTACAGTCTGTGAAATCTTCAAGTGTCCAAATAAATTTCTAATTATAGAATGATTCTCATTAAATAGTGAACATGTATAATTACAGAAAGGTTTTCACTTAATTAGAATCTCATCAGAGCTTCCATCTGCATGGAGATTTTGATAATAGAGGTCACAACCTTATGGGGTGTTGGGGAAAAGTAGGTCAATATACGAGGGAGTAGTAAGATTCATCATGAAGTTTTGAGCATAAATAATTTTATTGAATTTTGAAAAAAAAAAAAAGTAAAAAGGTGTTATGGTAAAGAATGTTTGTCAGCATAGTTCACACCCAGAACACTGGTTTAGCAATTGTGCTTTTAATATTGAACCTTACATATGACCTACTTTATATAGAAATGAGTTGTTTAAATTTCCAACATAGGAAACTTCAGAAGTTAACAAAAAAACCACCCTTGATTTCTATTAATGTAATAATCAAGGTAAGCTGCATAAGTAAGCATTTTGTTTGGTAACAGCATTTTTCTACTCTTAAGCTAAAAATTCAGAAACTATGAAATGATTTTATTTGACAAAAATCTTTTCAGCTGAATACTGGCATTTATAGTATCTGTTAGTTATAGCAATATTTGGTTCTACTTATAATACAGATAGTAGACAATCTCAGGCTTACTTATTTGCATATAATAACAAATTCATTACTTTGAATATTTTATCCTTTAGTTTGACAGCATTTAAAAGAATGCTTCTCAGATAGTTCAATTAAGGTACAATTTCTACAAAGTACACATTTAAGTGCAAATTCATCCAGAGGAACAAACCCCGACTGAGTACCAAAAATGTTTCTAGTAAGTGGAAATATACTAGTAAATGAACTTCATTCCTTACTTTGAGAAACCTAAGGCCTCATGACATAAATTACATTTTCTTGTCTATAAAATAATATGCATAATAATGTCAAAACAGTAAAAAAAAAAACCCAGAAACATGTGTGTATCAAATACACAATTTATTAGTCACATATTTATTTATTTATTCATGAAATCCAACTGTTAACAAGCTGTGCTCATTCCTCCTATTGTGTGTTTGTTGGGTCACCTTCTCTTGATATCAGTATTCTACATGATTTTCAATTAATACATGTTTCCACTTTAGAACCCAAAATAATGAAGGCATCTAAAAAAGAAAAGATTGAAACTGCAGACTGATATGCCTTACTAACTTATGTGGAATAATTTCCCTTACCCAGGAAATACAACAGAGGCCTGCAGTAATTTCTATACAAAAATATACTGGCTAAACTTTATTCATCCAAATGCCTACTTACTTATTCAGTGACTAGTTGGTTCTATTGAGTAGCCTGAGCTCACTCTGAAGAAGCAGAGGACTTAAAGATGCAAAGCTTGCCATCAAGGTATCTAGCAGTGGGTGGTGGAAATAATAAACATATAAATATGGAAATCAAATACAAAATAGAATACATTAAGGCATAAATCAAAATACAAATAGTTGGCAGTGTTAGCACAAAATGATGTAACATTTCAACCGATCTCCTGGGCCACCAATCAACTTTAGATACCTTCTTTATCAGGCTGAGCTAATAATGTTACAGACTTCTAACACATATCTATAGAAAATACTGAGTCTAAACCAGATTGTATCTGTAAATGAAGAAAGGTGGCCAATAATTCCATCAGTATAATTGCAAAACTGTCTTAGGCAAAGAAAGGTGACCCAATTCATATAGAAAATTTTTGCATGCTGACACAGTCAGTTAAAAATACCACCTGTGAATGATGCACGTACTCCAGCTCATTCCATGTTGTCACATTGCTCACTAGGATAGAGTCAAGCCTTTCTATATAGCATTTTTAAAACCTTGGGAATTATCTCTGCTTGTGTAGAACCTCTGTCACCTCTTAGCCCCTAGAAGGCAGTTCCTTGTGTCATATCTTTATCATTTGTCATTGTGTATTTGGACATATTTAAAAGTTTAGTGAAACCCTCATACATATATTTAATCATCCAAACAAGGAAGGGAGACCTTCTCACTTGTTTAAACACACAAAAATATTTAGTAATGTGAAAAGCATCAGCCATACTAATAATTATTCAAGATTTGTGGGGAGAAAAAAAGTAAGTGACGATTTACTATTTTATGACATGGTCTAAGAGACAAGGATGAAACCCAAGAGCACATCCACATAGAGGTAGAGAGCAGAATGGTGGTCGTCAGTGACTGAGAGCATAAGAATGAACGTAATGGAATATGGCAACAAACACCTAATGAGATGATAGCATTTAAACTAGGCTTCAAGGAATGATAGCCTCTATGGGAAAAATGAGAAAGGGGACACTTCTCAAACCTATGACTAAAAATATAGTTTGTAAAACTGATTTATTTTTTTAGAGAGAGTTTCATACTGAAGGTGGATTTTGCATACATTTGTAAAATGTGCAGGTAGGATACAGATTTTCAGTAAAATGTGAAAGATAATGGTAGTTCCTGAACACAGTAGAAGCTACATTTATCTCCACTGCCACTCAGAAATAGATGCCACTTAAGAAATGGCCTAAAAGCACACAGGATCTCATGATGATTTCTCTCCTGACTCTAAAATTTAAAGATACTATTCGTGCATAAATTTGGTCCCAATTATGTAAACAGGTGAAGTATGCTCATGGTATTCCCTAGTTCTAAAATCTCTGAAGCAATTTTGGGTTCCCAGCAGCTTATCTGGAGGGAAGTAATTGAATAAGCTCTCAGTTTCCTCTGCTCATCAACATCACATTCTTCATGTAGATACTTTTCTCAAAACTTGCTTGTTCCCACCAAGCTCTTATACCTACATGAAAGAAAGTAAATAGTTAAATCATAAGCAAAATGAAAGACTTCAAATTGTCACTAAGAATCCAGACATGGTGTTGGTTGCATGTCTGTAATCTCAGCACTTGGGTGTGGGGAATGGTAGCAGAACAACCAGAATTCCAGTGCATTCATTGCTTCATAGAAAGTTTCAGGCTACACCAGGCTCTATGATATATGACACAGTCCCAAACAAAAACGGACACAAACAAGGAGGCAACCAATCAACCAAAGACACATTTGTCCTTCCTCCTCTGCTTTCTTCTGTGTTGGTTTTACTTTCAAATGTGTATATGTTATCATCCTTGAAGACTTGTCTTTTCTACTGCCCCAGCTATGTATGAGAACAAGACTCAAAGTTTTGGTGTATAAGACATTCATGAGACCCTGTGCCTCACCATGGTAATTATCTGTATATATGTCTCTAGATAGAACAAAATTATCACTACCAGTTCTCTGAGATGTAACCAATTACTGGTTTGGATAATTTATGGTGATATTTGCCTAATAAATTATTTAAAACTTGGTATCAATATCAGAAAATCATATATATACGTATATAATTTTTATATACCAAAGTGAAAATGGAATATAATAGATTGTTGGACATAATTTATTCTCTCCTAAAAATTCTCAATGTTACCAAACACAAATTTTTAAAAATGAAGAATATTGAATAGAGGAGATAGCTCAATTGCTAATATGCTTATTGTGAAAGCATGGGGATCAGTGATCAGAGATCCAGTAACTACAGAAAGAACCAAGTACTTGAAATCCCAGTGCTGTGTGTTCAAAAGACATGGAAATTATTGAAGCTTACTTGTCAATAAGCCTAGCCAATCAGTGACTTTAAGGTCAATGAGAGATTATCTTAAAACTAAGATAGAGAATATTTCATAGATTCTTGAAACTACTGTCTAGCCTACAAACATATACATATTCATATGCAACAATGCACATGCACACACATATAAGCACATTCACTCACATACAAACACACACATGTGCACATTCAATGACACACATACATGTGCACATGCACCAACACACACACAAACACACACACACATAAATACACTCATGTGTGATGTAGCAACCAACACATATTTACATTTACGAACATATTCCCCAACACACACACACACACACACACATGTGCACGTTCACCAACACATGCCTATTCCCCAACATACACGCATGCATGTGCAACATTGCACACAGGTGTGCACATGTAGCAACCAACACACATAAGCACATACATCAACACACATAAGTAAACATATATATGTGTGTGTGTGTGTGTATATACATATATATACAATAATTAATACATACACCATCTACACATACACATATACATGTACATCATATATTTGTGTGTGTGTGTGTATATACACACATATACAATAAACATATACATACATATACATCCAAAGGCTTCATAACATTTAAAGAAAAATGAAAAGGGAAATCATGTAAATATAACTTCCCCCTACTCCATGGCACGGCTTTGCTTGCTATGCTTTAACAACAATCCCTTTTTCTTTGCAGGGAGGCTAGCTACGAATTTGAGAATTGTTCTTCTTATAATGAAGCTTACACAACTGGAGAGCACTGATGTGGCATCATTGAATAGAGCAAGGGAAACTGACTCAGAATAAGCAAGCTAAACAGAGTTTTCTTCCCCCCCCCGCCCCCCACCCCCTGCATGTAGTATCTTCAAGATCAAACCTGCAGAACAGAGATTATTCTGCTTGTTTGGAGGAACGTCTCTCTCTCTCTCTCTCAATTTTTTTTTTATTGGATTACCTATGATCTTAGTCACTTAGGCATGAAACACTCACCCATCCCCCAGGCAATCTCTTAATTTAGATGTCTTCTTAAGAAGATCATTGGCCTGGCAAGGGATATGTTCAGCAAGAGGAAAATAAATCTCTCAGATTGAAAGTCATCATTCATAAAAGAAACAGAATTAAGATAGTGGAATTCAACCAAGCTTGTAGAAACAAGATCTTACAAGAGACACTACGTTTGAGGGAATGAGAGTTGATCTCATGTTAATGTGGATTTGGTGTAATCCTGTGCCTGCAGAAGGGGGATTACTTAGGGAACAGTGCCCTCTGTGTGTGCAGGCTTTCATTTGACGCATCAAGCTTGCTCAGGAAACAGAGGCATGGACAAAGGAAGTTCAAACAAATTAGTTTATATTTGCTCAGTATTTTCATGCAGGAAAAGTAAATCTACCAATAAAGGACGCATGGTAATCAGTCTCTAATGGAAAAATGAGGTCTGATTAAGACTCTTCTGCTAATGCACTTCAGGGTTAGTTATAACCAAATTACTGAAAATGTTCAAAAAGCCCTTCTGTCATTACGTGACTTACTTTGTCTCATTTGTCAAAGGGCTTTTGCAACCTTTCTTGCTGAGCAAATGTCCTTTTCGCAGCCTTGCATTTCTGTGTGGGCTTGAATTCCTCAGCCAGTTGCGCCTGATCACCCAGCAGGCACAATTAAGGAAGTGCATTAGTTCTTCAGTAGATAATAGAAGCTCTAAATAGCTCGCTATAAGAGCCTGCATGGCACAGTTCTATATTTTTAAGTCAGCTGGATTCACTGTTTAATAACCCGAACAGCTTGAGTAATTTGAAATCATAGAGAAAAAAAGAAGGGAAAGGATAAAAACTGGTGTAATGTATTGTGCTTCAGCTCATTCTATACATTTTCCTTGCCATATATCTGTAAGGGATGGGAAGATTATATCTTTACAGTAACAGCCATACTTATTTGCATACCATGAGCATAGAATAGCTAACAATGGGGTTCTTTGTAAAAGGTATAGTTTGATCATTTTGACCAAATAGTCCCTATACTGGAAAGCAACAAAATAAATGTGTTGTAAGAGCCATAATTCAATACTGGAAGAAAAAAATTGGATATTTTTTTAAGATGTTCAGAAATGACATTTTAACAGCAGGGAGAGTGTAGTCAAAGAAATGACTTTAAAATCTGTGAGATACTCGTGAATCTTTATTCGCAAAGGATACAGAGTGTTCTAATTGTAGAGATTTAGCATATAAGAAAACATGAAAAGAAATGTTTTGATTTTTCAGTGACTGCTCTGCAAAATAAATAAATAAGTAAATGAATAAGTAAATAAATAAGTAAGTAAATAAATAAATAAATAAATTAATAAATTACAATCTTAGCTTGGATCCTCGGATATTTGAATTTCAGCAAGAAGCAGAGTTCTGTGTGGGATAAAATTTGGATCTTGGACTTAGAGATTCACAGCTTATCTGCTTATTTCATAAAATACACTGGCATGTATGTGCACGTTTTAACATGTCAAAAATATTGAATTTCTTTGTTCCTGATAAGATTTTTCAAGGCAAAATAAGCAGAAATTTAGGTGATTATTTTTAATTTCACCCACACATGTACATATATATTCATTTTGTGGTGAAGACTGAATATAGGATCTTGTATGTGCTAAGCATACACTACTTTTCTGAAATATATATATATGTGTGTGTGTGTGTGTATGTATGTATGTATGTATGTATGTATGCATATATATATTGGAATATACATATCCATATATATGGAATATACTAAAATTATTAAACCCTTTGCTATTGCAACATATAAAGATATAAAGTAACATGCCAGCTTTTTTCTATATGAAATCAGTATAATTTTCAACAGTAGTTCATCAACTTATTTACTTTATTTTGATGTCTTTGCTAGATGATTTTTGTAGTTGCATCTTCCTATATGATCTTTGTGTTTTCCATAAAATCCTTAAAAAAAAAAAAAGAAGAAGAAGAAAGTCTTGCATCTCAGAATAGGGAGGTTGTTTTACTGTGTCCCATGCTGATCACTAACCATGGACAGTGCACACTTCATCCCAGTTGCCCTTGAGAACAATGGACATTATCTTTGACAGTCTCTCCCAAACTGTGTTTTGAGGAAACCTAGCATACAAGGGATATGAATAATTGTTCTTGAATGGAACTGTGAAACGGTCGATAAAGTTTAGAAGCTCCATACTGAATCTCCCTCTAGGAGATTCATATTGCACATTAAAATATTAAAGACTGTAAGAGGTACTGATATAAAGACACCCCTTCAGGTTTTGTTAACTCGGGCTTAACTGAGCCTTGGTTATCAAGGAATCTCTATTGATGAAATACCTATTAAAGTAATGTAAGGCCTCAGAATTCCCTATAATGCAGTTTGTAAAACACCAATTGTCCATTTGGAGAGCATATGACTGTCAATCACAGACATGCCGTGAACTGACTGCATAGTGTCTGCTCCCTCCTTTACCATGGCATCCAACAGAGCAGTCTGCCCAGCTTAAATCACCTTGACAAACATGAATCCCACAAACTGCATGAAGAATGAGTGCTAACAATTTCCTCCTGTAGAATCTGCATCCTCAGTTCTCATCATTGTTCCGACTCATCCATCTTCTCTGATGCATTTACCTGTTGGGTTACTATGTCCGTGGCTTCTCTACCCATTCTTGCAAGTGATTTCAGTCGCCATGCAGGTAACTGCTGCAGTGTGGCTTTGGATTTTCCTTTAGCTCTATGTGCTAAGAGCGTGTTCCAAAGCATGGCACTGTTCACAAGTGATGGAACAGTCAAAGGGAAGGACCTATTTATTAGGACCTTGCCCTGATCAGGGTACACTGGTCTTCTGTTTCCTGATGAGGGTACACGTGATTCCACATTCTCATATGCTTCTTCCCTCATTGGCTGACTTCCTTCTGACTCCAAATTAATGGCACCAGTCCATCCTAGGCTAGAACTACCAATGCTAGATAGCAAAGTAAATATTTCTTTTGTTTCTAATTGATCACTGCAGGCATGTGTCACAGTGGTAGTAGAACTTTTAGTGATGTAGTGATCTTTATAGACTACTGAATACTCCTGTCACTCTGTCACATATCAATCACCCAGCCACACTTTCATTTAACAAAATGATAATAAACAGTTTTTTGTCCCCAGTATATTCAACAACTACTATGTGTGTTATAATGATGCTTTTATACACTAAGAAAACATATCTTAACTCTAAACTCACTGTTCTTCTCAAGAAGACAACATATGCTCCTTATATTGCCTTCTTGGTTTAAATTAGTTGCTAGTCATAATGAAGTAATGATGGTACAATCAACTTTCTCACATCTTAAACTCTTTCTACAAATATTTTTTATGGAGTTATTTGCTTTTTTTTGCTTGCTTTTTTTATTAATTTATTTTTTTACACTCCATATTTTATCCTCACCCCTGTCCACCTGCTGACTGTTTCATATCCCTAACCTCCTCACCACACCCCTGAATCCACGTGGATGTCCCAAATCCTCACCCAACCCGACCTTCAAACTTCCTGGGGCCTCCAGTCTCTCGAGGGTTAGGTGCATCATCTGGATGAACACAGACCCAGCAGGCCTCTACTGTGTGTGTGTGTTAGAGGCCTCATATCAGCTGGTGTAGGCTGCCTGTTTGGTGGTTCAGTTTTTGAGAGATGGCAGGGTTCCAGATTAAGTGAGACTGCTGGTCCTCCTGAGGTCCCAAGGCCTGACACTATTACTGAGGCTATGGAGCACTCACAAAAAGGAACCTAACATGGCTGCACTCTGGAAGACCGAAGAAGCAGCTGAAAGAGTCAGATGCAGATATTTGCACCCAACCAATGGGAAGAAGCAGCTGACCCCAGTTGTTGAATTAAGAAAGGCTGAAAGGAGCTGAGGAGAAGGTAGATCCTGTAGGAGGACCAGCAGTCTATAAACATTTTTGAAACCTAAATACCAAGGTCAACTCTCTGGATGTCTAAACCTATGCAACCAATACAAAGTAGTATTATTCTTCATCCAATAGCATCTAAGATGAAGAGACCCACAAACAAACACCAGTTGATGGTCAAGGAGCCTTTGTGGAAGAGTAAGGTGGTAGAACTGAGCGAGCTGGAGTGGTCAAAGCCATCACAAGAAGACCTAAAGAGTCAACTAGGCTGCAGTTCTTTCATACAGGAACAATTATGGGTCAGAGTTTTTGACTTTGGGATATTTTATCACTCAGTCTTTCTCATTTTTATTAGCTCCTTGGGAATTTTATTACAAAAATACTCTTCTCTCACATAATACATTCACACCACAGTTTCCATCAAATCCTCTCATTGAGTCTGGACTAGGCAAGCCAGTAAGAAGAAAAGCGCCTCTGGAGCAGACAGACGAATCAGAGACACACCTTCTCCTGCTGTAAGGAGTCCCACAAAGGCTTCCCCCTAACAGTCGTAGCATAAACACAGAGGACCTGGCGCAGAGCAGTGCAAGCCCTAGGCTTGCTAGTTTACTCTCTTTGAGCCCATGTGAGCCTGGTTGGTTAACGTTCTCCAGGTAGTCAACGCCATCTAATTTAGACGTTCTCTCCACATAATGTCTGCCTTGTCACATGACAACTAAGCAAGGCCCTGATCCATGAGTACAGCAGATTATCATTAGGAATAATTTCATTGATTTTCTTTTTTGTTTGGCTAGTTGTGATTGGCTTTACTCTAGGTCTCTGGGCTATCCAGTCTCTGGTCCGCAGTCATCCAGGCATGATCAGGCATGGACTTCCTCTTCCGACATGGGCCTCAAGTTAAACCACACACTGGTAGGCCAGTTCTACAAGTTCTGCACCACCATTTCCCCAGCACATCTAGTACACAGGACTGACTTGATGGAAGGGTTTGAGGCTGGGTTAGATTCAGGTTTCAATTTCAGTAGTGTACAGAGTACCTTCCTGAACCAAAATGAATAGGAAGTAAGGATGCAGGCTTGATGCAGGCTCCAGCTCAATCTCTCCATGTTCAGTAGGCTGAATAGATATTATCCTTGGCAAGTACCCCCTCTAAGATTTGGCGTAGAGCCACCCTCTGTCCTAGCAACAACTACTATATCTTGGCAGATTCTTTCAAAGTAATCTAACTGGATTATTTATTATGTTACTATCGACTGTATACTTATTTCTAGAAAACAGAAAGTTTGCTTCAGACACAGCATACAAGTTAGTCATAAGACCGAAACTCATACAAAGGAAAAAATGGTAGTAGTTTTAGCAGCTTTAGAAAAAAAAAAAACATCCTTGAGGAAACTGAGCTGTTGCAATACATTAAATTAAATTTTCCTTCGTTGACCAAATGCTTTGACATTGATTATGTACTTACTGCAGTTGTGAATGAAAGATATGCTCTGTCCTCATGGCATTTGCACTTCAGTGGGAGAAGAGAAGGTTAAGGAAACATTAAATAATGATACATAGTATGTTTTAAATTAAGCAATACAAAGGAATGGAAACTTCCACATAAACCCAGGAAGGAAATGATGAACTGAAACAAATGGACATCTACAGGAAAAGATTTTCAGGGGAAGTCAGGTCAGCAGAGGAAACTGCGTCTCTAAAGCTGCAACAGAAGCCTGATCACATTCCCGTAGATAAAAAGAAACAGGCCAATACAACCCGAGATTATTCTTTTCCACATGAAATCAAAGGAATATTGATCTTGGAAGAAATAGTCCTTGGCAATAATATTAAAAATACATAATTTTTTTCTTATATGAATATATGCAGGGCATTTTATATTATACAATTTGTTATTTTTTTTCCTTTAGTTGATTGAATGAGCTACCTTTTAAAATTATTATAAATGAAGATCAAATTTTAATTTTTTCTTTTACTTTTGATTAAAATAAACTTAATATGGAAGATTATCCTTCTGATAACAGAATAAGCTCACTGCTATATTATATTACTTATTTCAGTACATGTGGGGCTTCCGGGTAACAAAAAATGAAGTTCACTGTAACAAAGTCTTCCTTTATTATATAGCTATGCATCAATGAAATGGATTCCCCTACAGGGTTTTAAAAGATGAAGATTTCTTAAAGTAATATAAAGAGTATTATACCATAGAAATCTAATCATATGCTTCATTATATTTGTATAGAATTTAAAGAGAAATGGAAAAGCAACATAGTAAGTGCATGTATTATTTACAGCAAATCCAAGATTAATGTAGAAACAAAAGGACTTCTGATAAAGCCTCCAGCTCATTTGTGCCCCAGGTAGCAACATTTATTGGAGAGGAACATGATTTTCTTAAATTTTTTTCAATTAAATTTTTTTGGTTAAATGATGCAGGGTAATTTAAATCATGTAGTTAACATGTTCCCAACTACTTGATTCCTTGGAGGCACTATATATGAGAAAGGGTATAAACCTAGGGAGGTAATTTGAATTATTTTATTTAGAATTGAAAATTTTCATAGATTATTTTCTTTTGAAAAATACTTTCATAGAAAATCATATAACAAAATGCTAAGCTTTTAAAGTATGTATTTACTTTTAGATACTGCAAATAGTAGTAATATCAAAATATTTAATAAAACCTCAAAATTCTAGTTCTGAACTTGACTAAGAATAGGCTAGTATAACCTATATCACTTAGGTAAGCCAATAAGCTCCCCTTTATTTGTATTTGAATTTCATCAATTCTATTTTAATAAAAATCTGCATATTTGATTAATTGAAAAACTAAAAATCTTATGTCAATGAGGCCAGGTGTTTATAAACACATGTAAATCCATTGTATGAGAATAGCTGTGCAGAAATATGTTATTATAAAAACCCCAATATCTGTAACAGTCAAGTAGTATTAAAGAATGTACAATATCTGAACTCATGGACCTACTACATAGGAGACATAAATTATAATATTCTAGCACCGTATCAGTAAGTGTTTGAGCACAGGGGCTACTGGAGATACAGCTCATATGGTAGTGTTTGCATAGGATATGGGAAGTCCTTGGTGACACCCTGAACAACTACCAGATGTGGTATCATCTTCCCATAATTCATTCATGTCATAATTTTTAGGCTATCCTCAGCAATATAGCAAATTCAAGGCCAGTTTTGGCTATATGAGATGGAAAAAAGGACAGAGACAGAGAGAGAAAGAGAGAGACAGAACAATAGACACAGAAACAGAGACAGCATCATCAGCAGACAGATAGAAACAAAGAGAAACAAAGACACATCAGAATTTTGAGATACTTACAAGCATATGTAAGACAATAGATAAATATAAAGGTATGAATGCTAGAAACTTGCAGTTTAGTATGAATTCAATAGGATGTGTATTTCTTTTATCAGTTAAATAATTAACAAGGATTGACTTTTCATTAAATATGATAATGCAAGATGAGATAAGACAAGCCCCTGGAAACATAGGTGAAGTTATGCATAAATGATGAGACTACAAAGAAACAACAGAGCAGGATAGAAACACTTTAAACAAGTGCATGTGATGTCATAGAAAAAATGTCACAAAAAGAGACATGCATATCCTGTGATCTGTGAGCTTTAGGTTAGATCTAACTGAAGCAAAGGGAAATGAAGAAACAAGACACACATCACACATACAGAAGAGCTGATGTAGCTTGGCTCATATTCTCAAATGGAAACATACCGAGAGCATGCTAATTTTTTACAGCTGCATATAAAAGCCTGGCTTATTATATACAACTTCACAAGGTTGTGAGGTTAATAGACAGAGATAAACCAGTAGACAGGTTTGGCTGTTCTCAGTTGGGCTTCACAACAAGAGAGAAGTCTCCAGCTTAAAATGGCCAAGAGGAGGAAGCTGCTGTAGACCTTTCCTGCACACAGATCAATTGCCATTTCCCCAGGGCTGATTGTAGAAGGCTTTGCAATTCCCATGTGAAGCATTGGGGACGTTACCATGCCAAGCTCATGCCAACAGAAGACACTAGCTTAGACCTTCATCACACTTTACATAGTCACTCAGGGTCTGCACTGCTCCCTACAAACTAAATTTTACAAATATCATCAGAATACATTTTAATATAAGAAAAGAAAAGGCTAATTTGGGTGATAATAAGTAACCAACCCTCAAAATAATGTACCTGAGGGAATAAAATTCTCAGCATGAGCAAGTACTTTGATAAAGCAAGAATTATGATGTCTTATAGGAGAGGATTTGATAAGGTCATGTGCTCCATGGTGAGAAGTGTTGTGCTAATTTATTAGACACTTTGGAGGGGAAAATGTTTTGTTTTTTTGTTTTTTTTTTTTTTACATAAATAAGTCATGTTGGTCTGTTACATTGAACATGCACATGAAACCATTGAGAGGGTAGAAAGAATTGTTTGGATATATCATTTCAGATTTATGTACCGTGGTTAGCTCACTTCATGGCTTTAGGTTTTGTAGGGTTGGTGGAATGCCATGGAACGTAGGCATGACATACTATCTGCTCATATTATGGTGACTAAGAAGGAGAGTAAACAGGGAGGACAGACAACAAGATGGTTTGTTCAGTGGAGCACCCATAGTAACCTATTTCCTTCTGTCTTGGAGGGGTTTCATTAGCTACCAATAACGCCAGTCAATTTGAAACCAAATGACCTAGTGTGTTAATGAAATCAGAAACTCCATGATGGATTCACTTCCCCTACATCCCTTCAAGTGCTAACTATACTTTTAATCTGTGAGTCCTTTAGGGGTATTTCACATCCACACTGTAACACTAGTCACATTTTAATTCAATCAAGTTGGCACTCAGGATTAACCATCGCACATGTAGTGTGATTAAAGTGTTTTCAAATGTCTAAGCATAACTCCAAAGATAGATTTAAAATAAAGGAAAACATAGACAAAGGGACCAATTAGAAAGCCATTGCTTTAGAGTCCTGGAAGGTTTTTAAAATAATAATCTAAGTGGGAAACAGGCTTCATGGTTTTCTTTTCTGCTGACATCGAACACTACTTCAGGTTTCTTTCAAACAGCGTTTCATTTAATTCTCACCAGGATATTGCATAGTTGATATTATTATGCCTAATTATAATGATTAAAACAAGAAGAAACTGAATCTCACGGAGAACATGAAAAAGGACCAAGATCACATGCCAACATTGATTGGAGCAAGATTTGGAACTCAACTGAACAGTAAAATTCTCACTGTGCAATTAAATACATGAATCAAAAATGAAGAAGAAATCTATTGTGCCTGCTTGAAGAGAAACTCAAGTGGAAGAGATTAAGGAAAAGGGAATATCGAAAGTACAGATGTTTTTAAGACTTAACTGTGTTTCCTTAAAAGTTGTCATAAACTGACCATTGGAAATTGACAGGAAAACAAGGAAGAAGGAGAGACACTATGAAAATAAATGATAAAAATAAGACAGGATGACCACAGTTTCATGGAAACCAGGAATCATAAAATACACAATTAAGGATGCCACAAGACTACCTTACATATATATACCCAGAGTTTCTCTACAATGAAAAGAAGAATCAAATTCCCTGAACACATGAGTAATGGAAACATGACAGAGCTGTTCAGGGACATCAGACTACTTAGTAGATAAGGAGAAGTCAGTCATTGAGAATTCCATTAGATAGTTTTAGGGAAGCATCAGACTTAGTAGTTAAGGAGAGATTATATAAAAACAATGATTAAAGGATTCAAGTAGACATCCTAGTACCAAGAACCAGTAGGAAAGAAAAGAATACCCCTAACAGGCACAAGAAACACATGTAGACACAGAAACACGTTCACAAACTCAGAAAAACAAAACAAAACAAAACAAACAAACAAAAAACAAAAAAACAAAAAACTACTGTAATGCTACATCCACTCCAGTAGTGACAAGCGCGACAGGCCCCTAAAACTTGGGCACTGTCCCGAGGCAAAAAGTTCACGGAAACTTAGTCTCCTGGAACCGTGGCATCCTGTACAAAGAATGCTCCAATGTCCTTGCTTTAGTTGGTAAACATATCTGTGTGCTTTCCCTTAATATTGCTTTATTACAAGTGCTCCTAAGGATTGATATTTTGACATATAGCTAAGTTAGATTCTAGGCAATCCTTGATCCAACCTTGGGCATGGATAGCTAAGTCAATGCTCTACACAGAAATTTACCATTATCTAGGAAGAAGGAAGTTTGTGACCTAAAGAGGAACCAGAGTAGATACTTAGAACTATAGGTAGCTGAGTTACACCCATACACAAAAAAGTATTTACAATGGCCTAGGGGGAAGGTGGACTATATAATAGACTAGAGTAGGAACTATGGCAAGGGCACGAAGAAGCCCTTGCCCCTGGCTTCTAAGATTAAGTGGACCTTAGGTGGAGCTGTTTTTTTTTTTTTTTCCATTTTTTATTAGGTATTTAGCTCATTTACATTTCCAATGCTATACCAAAAGTCCCCCTTACCCACCCACCCCCACTCCCCTACCCACCCACTCCCCCCCTTTGGCCCTGGCGTTCCCCTGTACCGGGGCACACAAAGTCTGCGTGTCCAATGGGCCTCTCTTTCCAGTGATGGCCGACTAGGCCATCTTTTGATACATATGCAGCTAGAGTCAAGAGCTCAGGGGTACTGGTTAGTTCATAATGTTGTTCCACCTATAGGGTTGAAGATCCCTTTAGCTCCTTGGATACTTTCTCTAGCTCCTCCATTGGGAGCCCTGTGATCCATCCATTAGCTGACTGTGAGCATCCACTTCTGTGTTTGCTAGGCCCCGGCATAGTCTCACAAGAGACAGCTACATCTGGGTCCTTTCGATAAAATCTTGCTAGTATATGCAATGGTGTCAGCGTTTGGATGCTGATTATGGGGTGGATCCCTGGATATGGCAGTCTCTACATGGTCCATCCTTTCATCTCAGCTCCAAACTTTGTTTCTGTAACTCCTTCCATGGGTGTTTTGTTCCCACTTCTAAGGAGGGGCATAGTGTCCACACTTCAGTCTTCATTTTTCTTGAGTTTCATGTGTTTAGGAAATTGTATCTTATATCGTGGGTATCCTAGGTTTTGGGCTAGTATCCACTTATCAGTGAGTACATATTGTGTGAGTTTCTTTGTGATTGTGTTACCTCACTCAGGATGATGCTCTCCAGGTCCATCCATTTGGCTAGGAATTTCATAAATTCATTCTTTTTAATAGCTGAGTAGTACTCCATTGTGTAGATGTACCACATTTTCTGTATCCATTCCTCTGTTGAGGGGCATCTGGGTTCTTTCCAGTTTCTGGCTATTATAAATAAGGCTGCTATGAACATAGTGGAGCATGTGTCCTTCTTACCAGTTGGGGCTTCTTCTGGATATATGCCCAGGAGAGGTATTGCTGGATCCTCTGGTAGTACTATGTCCAATTTTCTGAGGAACCGCCAGACTGATTTCCAGAGTGGTTGTACAAGCCTGCAATCCCACCAACAATGGAGGAGTGTTCCTCTTTCTCCACATCCTCGCCAGCATCTGCTGTCACCTGAATTTTTGATCTTAGCCATTCTCACTGGTGTGAGGTGGAATCTCAGGGTTGTTTTGATTTGCATTTCCCTGATGATTAAGGATGTTGAACATTTTTTCAGGTGCTTCTCTGCCATTCGGTATTCCTCAGGTGAGAATTCTTTGTTCAGTTCTGAGCCCCATTTTTTAAGGGGGTTATTTGATTTTCTGAGGTCCACCTTCTTGAGTTCTTTATATATGTTGGATATTAGTCCCCTATCTGATTTAGGATAGGTAAAGATCCTTTCCCAGTCTGTTGGTGGTCTTTTTGTCTTATAGACAGTGTCTTTTGCCTTGCAGAAACTTTGGAGTTTCATTAGGTCCCGTTTGTCAATTCTCGATCTTACAGCACAAGCCATTGCTGTTCTGTTCAGGAATTTTTCCCCTGTGCCCATATCTTCAAGGCTTTTCCCCACTTTCTCCTCTATAAGTTTCAGTGTCTCTGGTTTTATGTGAAGTTCCTTGATCCACTTAGATTTGACCTTAGTACAAGGAGATAAGTATGGATCGATTCGCATTCTTCTACATGATAACAACCAGTTGTGCCAGCACCAATTGTTGAAAATGCTGTCTTTCTTCCACTGGATGGTTTTGGCTCCCTTGTCGAAGATCAAGTGACCATAGGTGTGTGGGTTCATTTCTGGGTCTTCAATTCTATTCCATTGGTCCACTTGTCTGTCTCTATACCAGTACCATGCAGTTTTTATCACAATTGCTCTGTAGTAAAGCTTTAGGTCAGGCATGGTGATTCCACCAGAGGTTCTTTTATCCTTGAGAAGAGTTTTTGCTATCCTCGGTTTTTTGTTATTCCAGATGAATTTGCAAATTGCTCCTTCTAATTCGTTGAAGAATTGAGTTGGAATTTTAATGGGGATTGCATTGAATCTGTAGATTGCTTTTGGCAAGATAGCCATTTTTACAATGTTGGTCCTGCCAATCCATGAGCATGGGAGATCTTTCCATCTTCTGAGATCTTCTTTAATTTCTTTCTTCAGGGACTTGAAGTTTTTATCATACAGATCTTTCACTTCCTTCGTTAGAGTCACGCCGAGATATTTTATATTATTTGTGGCTATTGAGAAGGGTGTTGTTTCCCTAATTTCTTTCTCAGCCTGTTTATTCTTTGTGTAGAGAAAGGCCATTGACTTGTTTGAGTTAATTTTATATCCAGCTACTTCACCGAAGCTGTTTATCAGGTTTAGGAGTTCTCTGTTGGAATTTTTAGGGTCACTTATATATACTATCATATCATCTGCAAAAAGTGATATTTTGACTTCCTCTTTTCCAATTTGTATCCCCTTGATCTCCTTTTGTTGTCGAATTGCTCTGGCTAATACTTCAAGTACTATGTTGAAAAGGTAGGGAGAAAGTGGGCAGCCTTGTCTAGTCCCTGATTTTAGTGGGATTGCTTCCAGCTTCTCTCCATTTACTTTGATGTTGGCTACTGGTTTGCTGTAGATTGCTTTTATCATGTTTAGGTATTGGCCTTGAATTCCTGATCTTTCCAGAACTTTTATCATGAATGGGTGTTGGATCTTGTCAAATGCTTTTTCTGCATCTAACGAGATGATCATGTGGTTTTTGTCTTTGAGTTTGTTTATATAATGGATTACATTGATGGATTTTCGTATATTAAACCATCCCTGCATCCCTGGAATAAAACCTACTTGGTCAGGATGGATGATTGCTTTAATGTGTTCTTGGATTCGGTTAGCGAGAATTTTATTAAGGATTTTTGCATCGATGTTCATAAGAGAAATTGGTCTGAAGTTCTCTATCTTTGTTGGATCTTTCTGTGGTTTAGGTATCAGAGTAATAGTGGCTTCATAAAATGAGTTGGGTAGAATACCTTCTACTTCTATCTTGTGAAAAAGTTTGTGCAGAACTGGAGTTAGATCTTCTTTGAAGGTCTGATAGAACTCTGCACTAAACCCGTCTGGTCCTGGGCTTTTTTTGGCTGGGAGACTATTAATAACTGCTTCTATTTCTTTAGGGGATATGGGACTGTTTAGAAGGTCAACTTGATCCTGATTCAACTTTGGTACCTGGTATCTGTCCAGAAATTTGTCCATTTCGTCCAGGTTTTCCAGTTTTGTTGAGTATAGCCTTTTGTAGAAGGATCTGATGGTGTTTTGGATTTCTTCAGGATCTGTTGTTATGTCTCCCTTTTCATTTCTGATTTTGTTAATTAGGATTTTGTCCCTGTGCCCTTTAGTGAGTCTAGCTAAGGGTTTATCTATCTTCTTGATTTTCTCAAAGAACCAACTCCTCGTTTGGTTAATTCTTTGAATAGTTCTTCTTGTTTCCACTTGGTTGATTTCACCCCTGAGTTTGATTATTTCCTGCCGTCTACTCCTCTTGGGTGAATTTGCTTCCTTTTTTTCTAGAGCTTTTAGATGTGTTGTCAAGCTGCTAGTATGTGCTCTCTCCCGTTTTTTCTTGAAGGCACTCATAGCTATGAGTTTCCCTCTTAGAAATGCTTTCATTGTGTCCCAAAGGTTTGGGTACGTTGTGGCTTCATTTTCATTAAACTCTAAAAAGTCTTTAATTTCTTTCTTTATTCCTTCCTTGACCAAGGTATCATTGAGAAGAGTGTTGTTCAGTTTCCATGTGAATGTTGGCTTTCTGTTATTTATTTTGTTATTGAAGATCAGCCTTAGTGCATGGTGATCTGATAGGATACATGGGACAATTTCAATATTTTTGAATCTGTTGAGGCCTGATTTGTGACCTATTATGTGGTCAATTTTGGAGAGGGTACCATGAGGTGCTGAGAAGAAGGTATATCCTTTTGTTTTAGGATAAAATGTTCTGTAGATATCTGTCAGATCCATTTGTTTCGTCACTTCTGTTAGTTTCAGTGTGTCCCTGTTTAGTTTCTGTTTCCATGATCTGTCCATTGGTGAAAGTGGTGTGTTGAAGTCTCCCACTATTATTGTGTGAGGCGCAATGTGTGCTTTGAGCTTTACTAAAGTTTCTTTAGTGAATGTGGCTGCTCTTGTATTTGGAGCATAGATATTCAGAATTGAGAGTTCCTCTTGGAGGATTTTACCTTTGATGAGAATGAAGTGTCCCTCCTTGTCTTTTTTGATGACTTTGGGTTGGAAGTCAATCTTATCAGATATTAGGATGGCTACTCCTGCTTGTTTCTTCATACCATTTGCTTGGAAAATTGTTTTCCAGCCTTTCATTCTGAGGTAGTGTCTATCTTTTTCTCTGAGATGAGTTTCCTGTAAGCAGCAAAATGTTGGGTCTTGTTTGTGTAGCCAGTTTGTTAGTCTATGTCTTTTTATTGGCGAGTTGAGACCATTGATGTTAAGAGATATTAAGGAAAAGTAATTGTTGCTTCCTGTTATTTTAGTTGTTAAAGGTGGCATTCTGTTCTTGTGGCTGTCTTCTTTTAGGTTTGTTGAGGGATTACCTTCTTGTTTTTTCTAGGGCGTTGTTCCCGTTCTTGTATTGTTTTTTTTCTGTTATTATCCTTTGAAGGGCTGGATTCGTGGAGAGATAATGCGTGAATTTGGTTTTGTCGTGGAATACTTTGGTTTCTCCCTCTATGATAATTGAGAGTTTGGCTGGGTATAGTAGCCTGGGCTGGCATTTGTGTTCTCTTAGTGTCTGTATAACATCTGTCCAGGCTCTTCTGGCTTTCATAGTCTCTGGTGAAAAATCTGGTGTAATTCTGATAGGCTTGCCTTTATATGTTACTTGACCTTTTTCCCTTACTGCTTTTAGTATTCTATCTTTATTTAGTGCATTTGATGTTCTGATTATTATGTGTCGGGAGGAATTTCTTTTCTGGTCCAGTCTATTTGGAGTTCTGTAGGCTTCTTGTATGTTCATATGCATCTCATTCTTTAGATTTGGGAAGTTTTCTTCAATAATTTTGTTGAAGATGTTTGCTGGACCTTTGAGTTGAAAATCTTCATTCTCATCCACTCCTATTATCCGTACGTTTGGTCTTCTTATTGTGTCCTGGATTTCCTGGATATTTTGAGTTAGGATCTTTTTGCATTTTCCATTTTCTTTGATTGTTGTGCCGATGTTCTCTATGGAATCTTCTGCACCTGAGATTCTCTCTTCCATCTCTTGTATTCTGTTGCTGATGCTCAAATCTATGGTTCCAGATTTCTTTCCTAGGGTTTCTATCTCTAGTGTTGCCTCGCTTTGAGTTTTCTTTATTGTGTCTACTTCCCTTTTTAGGTCTAGTATGGTTTTGTTCATTTCCATCACATGTTTGTATGTTTTTTCCTCTTTTTCTGTAAGGACTTCTACCTGTTTGATTGTGTTTTCCTGTTTTTCTTTAAGGACTTGTAACTCTTTAGCAGTGTTCTCCTGTATTTCTTTAAGTGATTTATTAAAGTCCTTCTTGATGTCCTCTACCATCATCATGAGATATGCTTTTAAATCTAGGTCTAGGTTCTCAGGTGTGTTGGGGTTCCCTGGACTGGGCGAAGTGGGTGTGCTGGGTTCTGGTGATGGTGAGTGGTCTTGGTTCCTGTTAGTAAGATTCCTCCGTTTACCTTTCGCCATCTGGTAATCTCTGGAGTTAGTAGTTATAGTTGACTCTGTTTAGAGATTGTTCTTCTGGTGATTCTGTTACCGTCTATCAGCAGACCTGGGAGACAGATTCTCTCCTCTGAGTTTCAGTGCTCAGAGCACTCTCTGCTGGCAAGCTCTCTTACAGGGAAGGTGCGCAGATATCTTGTATTTGGACCTCCTCCTGGCCGAAGAAGAAGGCCCAAAACAGGACCTTTCTCAGACACTGTGTTGCTTTGGCAGTTCCCAGGTGGTACAGACTCTCACCTAAGCAGACTAAATTCCTAAGTTCCTTGGAGTCCCGGGACCAAGATGGCGACCGCTGCTGCTGTGGCTTAGGCCGCCTCCCCTGCCGGGTGGGCACCTGTCCTCCGGTCCGGAAGGTGGCCGGCTGTCCCCGGCCCACACAGGGTGCTGCCTCAGCGCCTCTGTGCTTCTGCCTGTTCCAGAAGCTGTCAGGTTCTGTGGCGCACCCTCTCACCTGTTCAGACTAATTTCCTAAGTTCGGCGGGTCTCGGACCAAGATGGCGACCGCTGCTGCTGTGGCTTAGGCCGCCTCCCCAGCCGGGCGGGCACCTGTCCTCTGGTCCGGATGGTGGCCCGCTGTCCCCGGCCCACAAAGGGTGCTGCCTCAGCGCCTCTGTGCTTCCGCCTGTTCCAGAAGCTGTCAGGTTCTCTGGCGCACCCTCTCACCTGTTCAGACTAATTCCCTAAGTTCGGCGGGTCCCGGACCAAGATGGCGACCGCTGCTGCTGTGGCTTAGGTCGCCTCCCCAGCCGGGCGGGCACCTGTCCTCTGGTCCGGAAGGTGGCTGGCTGTCCCCGGCCCACACAGGGTGCTGCCTCAGCCCCTCTGTGCTTCTGCCTGTTCCAGAGGCTGTCAGGTTCTCTGGCGCACCCTCTCACCTGTTCAGACTAATTTCCTAAGTTCGGCGGGTCTCGGACCAAGATGGCGACCGCTGCTGCTGTGGCTTAGGTCGCCTCCCCAGCCGGGCGGGCACCTGTCCTCTGGTCCGGAAGGTGGCCGGCTGTCCCCGGCCCACACAGGGTGCTGCCTCAGCGCCTCTGTGCTTCTGCCTGTTCCAGAAGCTGTCAGGTTCTCTGGCGCACCCTCTCACCTGTTCAGACTAATTTCCTAAGTTCGGCGGGTCCCGGACCAAGATGGCGACCGCTGCTGCTGTGGCTTAGGCCGCCTCCCCAGGTGGAGCTGTTTTTGATCCCAGTTGTTAACATTGAGTTTTACCCCAGTTGGTTCCTTCCAGTTCTTCTATATTTGTCTTCCTTTGTTTTGTGTAAGAATCCAGTAACCTCTTTGTACCTTGCCAGTGTGTCACCCAACTTCCCTATTTTCTTCTGTATAAAAAGTTTGATGCTCGATTTGACAAATTACATTCAGATCCACACTCCCTTGTGTTGAGTCTGAGTCTGTCTGTCAATTCCCTCCGACGCCTTGCCCACCTGCTCCAGAGACTTGTTCTACGCAGACAAGGGACCCAGAGTGTCTGCAGCACTGTAAGCCATGGTATAAACTCAAAAATATAAAGTAGGATGAAAATAAAACATATTTTTACACAAGCCCTTACCTAGCAGTATGAGACAATGTACTTGCAAAGACGTGACTGAGTTTGTTTTCTGTTGGGAAGCTACTGCTGGACTCACTGCCTACCTACCCATGAGCATTTTGCTTCCCAATGAGATTCACTTAGAGAAAAACATCACTTGGTGATGGGTATCAATTGGAGATACCTTCTGGGTTAGAGATAGGAGCATGTGTCCACTCCTTTCATTTCTAGAGCACCATCTGGGCTCAGAACAGTGTAGGTCCTACACATAGTGCCTCAGTCTCTGAGAGGTTATACGTGCCTCAATCCTACTGATTTCAAGAGCTTTGTTTTCTTGGTGTCCTCCATCTCCTCTGGCCCTTGTAATCTTTATGACCTGTCTTCCACAGGGTTCTCTGAGCCTTGAGGGAAAAATGTTGGATGGAGGGATAGTGTTCTCTCAATCTCTGCATAATGTCTGGCTGTGGGTGTCTGAATCTATTCCCATTTGCTTTAGAAAGGAGCAAATAGATGTAGGTATATAAATAGATGGGGAGAGAGAGAGTCAGAGACAGAGAGACAGAGAGAGAAGATAGAGATGGAAGAGAAAAAGAAAGATAGATGAAAGCTTCTACTGTATTTGGTTTTCATGTTACCAACCCCCCCCCCCCGCCATGTGACCCATTATCTTAGCTGTCTTCTCCATATCCCTTCTCTTGTCCCTCTTGTTCTCTCTCCCTCCCAATTTGATATGCCAATTTCAGACCTCTGTCATCATCCGTAACTATTTATTCTATTTCCCTTCCTAAGGAATCGGTCTGTTCTGCCTAGTCCCTTACTCCTTCTGACCTCCGTGGTTCTACGGTTTGTAGCTTGGTTGTCGTTGACTTAACAGCTAACATCCACATATGAGTACATACCATATTTGTCATTCTGCGTCTGGGTTACTTAACTCTAGTTTCATCAATTTACCTGTGAATTTCGGGATTTAATTTTCTAAGTAGCTGAGTAATATTACTTTTTGTAAATGAACTACACTTTATCAATTCTTCTGTTGAGAGATATATAAGTTGTGTCTAATTTCTGGCCACTATGAGTAGAGCAGCAATGACCATGGTGGAGGAAATGTCTTTGTGGTAAGACAAAGTGTTCTTTGGGTATATGTCTAAGAGTTATAGAGTTGGATCTTGAGGTAGATGGATCCCACTTTTGAGGAACTACCACAATGATTTCCACAGTGACTGTACAAGTTTGCACCCCCAAAGGTAAGTAGGAGGAATTATCCTTGCTAACATGAGATGTAGTTTTATATTGATCTTAGCTGTTCTGAGTAGCAGAAGGTGAAATCTCAAAGTAGTTTTGATTTGCATTTCCATCATGACTAAGGATTTTGACCACTTTTGTGTCATTCCTCCACCATTTGAGTTTCTACTTTTAACAATCCTCTGTACATAATATTTAGTGGGATTATTATTTTTCATATCTAGCTTTCTGTGTTCTTTATAAATTTTGGATATTAGCTCTCTTCAGATATATAGTTGGTCATTCTACAGGCTAC
Organism: Mus musculus; assembly: GCF_000001635.26. Lineage (NCBI taxonomy): Eukaryota > Metazoa > Chordata > Mammalia > Rodentia > Muridae > Mus > Mus musculus. Next base: position 49,979,958 of record NC_000074.6, on the reverse strand, counting down.
CACCTTGTCCAAATAGCAGTGTTCTTTGCTGTGCAGATTTTCAATGTCATGAGGTACCCCATTTATTAATTGTACATCTTTGTGCCTGAACTATTGGTTCTGTTTCAAAAGTACTTCCTGTGCCATAGAGTTCAAGGTTATTTCCCACTTTTTTTGTTTCTGTTTATCTGTTTTTGTTTGTTTGTTTGTTTTTGTTTGTTTGTATCTGTTTCTTTGACTCATTTGGAGTCAAAAAATTGACTCTGAAAATTGCCCTTCAAAATCTGTGAAGAATTGTGATGGAATTGTGATGGAGATTGAATTGAATCTGTCTGTAGATTGTATTTGTTAGAATGTCCCTATTTACTATGCTAATCCTACTTATCTATTAGCGTAGAAAATCTTTTCATCTTTTGATATTTTATTCGATTATTTTTGTTTCTGTTTATCTGTTTTTGTTTGTTTGTTTGTTTTTGTTTGTTTGTATCTGTTTCTTTGACTCATTTGGAGTTAAATTTCTTTAGGATGATAAATATGGATCGAATGGAATACTTCTATATGCAACCAGCCAGTTGGCCAGCAGCATATATTGAAGATGCTGTCTTTTTTCAAGTGTGCATTTCTTGCTTCTTTATCAAAATGAAGGTATCACTGGGTCTGTAGGTTCTTTATGTATCTTTATTCAATTTTGTTAATTGACATACCTGTTTTTGTGTCAATGCAGTTTATATTACTATAGCACTGTAGTACAATTTTAGGTCAGGGATGGTGATAACACAAGCATTTTGTTTAGAATTCAGGATTGTTTTAGCTGTTCTGTGATTTGGTGTTTCCAGATGACTCTGAAAATTGCCCTTCAAAATCTGTGAAGAATTGTGATGGAATTGTGATGGAGATTGAATTGAATCTGTCTGTAGATTGTATTTGTTAGAATGTCCCTATTTACTATGCTAATCCTACTTATCTATTAGCGTAGAAAATCTTTTCATCTTTTGATATTTTATTCGATTATTTTCTTCAACTTATTGAAGTTTTTATCATACAAATCACTCTTTTGCTCATTTAATTACCTCAAGATATTTTATACTATTAAGGGGTATTGTGAAAGGTGTTTTTTCCCTGAATTCTTTCACAGTCTCTTTGTCATTTGTATAAGGAAGGGCTACTGCCTTTGTGAGCTAATTTTGTAGCCAGTTGCTTTGCTGAAATTGTTTATCTGATGAAGGAGTTTCCTAGTGGAATTTTCAGGCTTACTTTGATATAAAATCATAACATCTGCAAATAATCCCCTTTTCAATTAATATCTCTGTGATCTCTTTGAGCTGTGTTATTGCTCTAGCTAAGACTTCCAAGTACTACATTAAATAAGTATGGAAAGAGTATACAACCTTGTCATTTGTTTTTATTTTAGTGGAATTTCATTGAGTTTCATGTCAGTTGATATTGGATATGGGCTTATAGTAAACTGCCTTTATTATGTTGAGATATGTTCCTTGTAGTTCAAATCTTTCCTGGAGTTTTATCATGCAGGGATGTTGGTTTTGTTAAAGGCCTTTTCTACGTCTAAGGAAATGAACATGTTTTGTATTGTTTTGTTTGGGTTTTCAAGTCCAAGTGGATTGAGAACCTCAACATAAAACCAGAAACACAAAAGCCAATAGAAGTGAAAATGCGATATAGCTTTCATATTTTGGTATAGGATACTACTTCCTAAAAGACTAGTGGCTCAGGGTTGACTAAAATCAACAATTGATAAATAGGACCTCGTGAAACTAAATAGCTTCTGTAAGCAAAGGACATTGTTAACAGAACAAAATGGCAGCCTACAATTGAGGAAAGATATTCACTAACCCTACATTTGACAGAAGGCTAATATTCAAAATATATAAAGAACTGAAGAAATTAGATTCCAACAAACCAAATATCCCAGTTAAAAATGAGGTACAGGGGGCTGGTGAGATGGCTCAGTGGGTAAGAGCACCCGACTGCTCTTCCGAAGTTCCGAAATTCAAATCCCAGCAACCACATGGTGGCTCACAACCATCCGTAACGAGGTCTGACGCCCTCTTCTGGAGTGTCTGAAGACAGCTACAGTGTACTTACATATAATAAATAAATAAATAAATCTTAAAAAAAAAATGAGGTACAGGGAAAAACAGAGAATTACCAACAGAGGAATCTCAAAGACTAAGAAACAATTAAAGAAATGTTCATCATCATTAGTCATCAGGAAATGCAAAACAAAACGAACCTGCGATTCCATCTTACACTAATCAGAGTGGCTAAGTTAAAAAATTCAAGAAACAGCACATTGCTGGAGAAGGTGTAAAGAAAAGCAGACACTCCTCCATTGCTGGTGGGAGTGCAAACTTGTACAAACACTCTGGAAATTTCTCTGAAAATTGGAGATAGTTTTACCTGAAGAACCAGCTATACCACAAAGACATGATATGTTGAAAGCAGATTTATATAGCTAAAAACTAGAAACAGCCTGATGTCCCTCAACTGAAGAATGTATACAGAAAATGTAGTTCATTTACGCAATGGAATACTATTCAGCTATAAAAATAAGGATATCATGAATTTTTAAGTGGATTACATTTATTAATTTGTATGTGTTGAACCATCCTTGCATCTCTGGGACGCAGTAAGTCCTTTTTTAAGAATTACTCTATTATTTGTTCTATCTTTTCTTTATTTAAGATCTTTTATAATCTATATTTAAGATCTTTGCTTTATTTGGGAGTGGGTGAGTTGGGGAGCAGGAGGGGGAGGGAGTGGGGGATTTTCAGAGGGAAAACTAGGAAATGTAAATAATGAAAATATCTAATAAAAAAGATCTAATTAATTATGACATAAAACCTAATTAATAAACTTCTATCATGCTTTCTGCAATGGTTCATGGATGTCAATTAGTAAATGTTACATCCTTTCTCTTTTATCTATAATAATATTGTTTTCTAAATATTTATTTTTGATAAATATTCACAAAGAATTTTTAATAAGTCCCTGGAGAAAAGTACATCTCTTTGTAAGATAAGAACTTTATTTTTATGGCTACATTCTCTAGAATTGGCAACTTCACTGGTTAATTATTTAGTTCTGTAGTAAAGAATATTTAAATAGTTATGTACCAAAATACATTTTTCCAACAAATGGGCCATTTTCTCACAAATGCTGGAATTGCTCCTAATTATTGAAACTTCTTTTGATTGCTGCTTTGTGTTTTCTCATTTGCATTACTATTTTACTCTCATGATCACTGGTAGGACAAAGAAAGAAGATTTTCATAATTCATAAATAATGATGTAAAATCACTCTTTTCTTGTAAGAGTCAGCAAAGTAAACCATGTATGAGAGAGACTCACAAAGTCAGGTGAGTGTTGAAAGGGTGGTTTGCTTTGTTTTCCAGTGGGAAAGTCTCATTTTAAGATTAACTTAAGAATTGTGGTGAGAGGAGAGAGAGCACTACACCATCTCTAAAAAATATTTCAAAACAGAGTGTATAACTCATGTACATTCCTCCACTCAGTCTCTCCTTATCCACTAATATTTGTCCATTCTTGTACTGTTTTCTATGTGCTGACTGTATCCACAGGAACATCTATTTGCACACATAAATGTCTTATTGGCTAGATTTTACATATGAAAGAACATGTGGTTATTTTGTTTTATATTCTGAGATCCTGGTAGTTTTGAAGAGTATAAAACTAAATCATTTTCCAATACTAACTCATTATCATGGATTTTCATTGTCCTTTTTGCTGTTGTTTGAGTTTTGTGGATAGATATATAAAAATATAAATATATTTGGTATGGAGACTAATAAAATATACATCTTTCATTCCAAATGTCAATTCTAACTGAATACTAAGATGTATAGACATAGGTCATGATTAGTTTTCCCTGGTTCATTCTTATTTTTTGCAGTGTTTATTATGATAAACTTTAAAACATTTTAACTTACTAAAATCAAAGTAGAGTATAAATTATTTGCCATGTTCTATATAGTTTAATAAAATAGTCTATAGTAGATAATCTTGCACTAAATGTTCTCCTTCTGTATGCTTCATTTATGCCCAGCTCCATAGTTTACTAAGGAACAACAGGCCATGGGAACATGAAATGACCACACAGGGAAGGCAGAGGAATCTAGATTATTAAAACTCTTAGGTATAGCCTCTGCGTCATGGCAGAATTCTTTGGTCTACAAAATGCATTGGCAATCCAAACTATCTTTCCCCAAAAATTGTACTCAAATATAAGCTTTCTTGACTTCTTTATGGAAATTCTAATTATTTATAATTACTGATCATAAGAGCTCATGGAAATAGTCTAGGTTGTAAAAACAAAATGACATTCAGTGCCTCAGATCACATGTTAATGGTGTAAAATAATAAAATCAAAGTATATGATTGGCCAATAATGTTAGTCTTGCCACCAGTGATATTTTAATTCAAGAAAAAACAAAAGATTTACAACAAAAATAACAAAATACCATGCACACATAACAGCAGGAGAGAAGAGAATCAACAACGATGAAATATATAAACATATTATAAGCTAATCAAAAAATAAATATAAAACTACATTTTAATTTTTTTTTTTTTTAAGAATACAAGACAATGTTTCCAACCGCTATGGAATGGAACTTTTACATTGATTTTGAAAAACTGGTATGTGCCTTTTCCTCTGCACTGTTTGTTTAACAAAGAAAAGTTAAACAGATAAACAATAAAAGCAAAGCCCATGAAGTTGGTTAGTTCAGCTGCATTGCAGGTTTAGCTCCGCACAGGACAGAGAATAATGATGAAAGAAAAAAATCCCCAGAAGGCAAAGTCCCAGGACTCACCAGGAACCTAGAGAGGTACACTTTACAACATCATTGGAATATGAGCTGGTTTTCAGTAAGGAATAATGTAACACAAATAAGTAGTTGTCAAGGCAAGTTATAGTGATTCTCCTGATGCTATTAAAAACTGACTCTGTACACCTGTATTCTAATCTCTAGAGAATACATAATACATACATTATAAAGCAATCCTCTTTCTGAGTTCTGAGTATCAATAGCTCAAATTAGAAAGGAGATTTCCTAGTTTGTGTTTTTCAGAAGTTTAATTCATATCCATGCAGGAGTTTCAGTAAATTGATGGGATATTATTTATTTTATTTATGTTGTTTCTCAACTTCTTTCTGTCAGGGGAAATCATTTTACTTTCATAGCCAAGGATGAAGAGTTGTCAGTCTTCCTCTTTGCAAGTTGCATTTTGCTACCAGTGACCTTAAAGCCCGATTTCACATGCTATATACATGGAATTACTTTTCCTTGATTCTTTCCCAGAAGAGGAGAGAAAATAGAAAAAAAGAAATCCTTTGTACAGATTTTATTCCAGCTGTTCATTCCTGTAGTGTATAGCTGCTGAATTATATATTCATATATTTTGAAAAATATTGTTAACAGATATCTTTTTGAGGCTAATGCTTTCCCTTTTTTTCATGAAAAATCTTGCTCTAAGTTGGTGGTTCATGGTCTTAGTGTCTGTACTTGAGAATCTGAAGCAGGGCTTACTGTTTGTATGCATAGTAAAACACAGTGTGTTCTAACAGAAAAGAATCTTGGTTCTGAGGAGACAAGATCCAGGCAGAGTTGGCTGGCATTTGCCCTGATGGCATGAACTGTGCTAAGTGCCTGAGTCATCTTTCTCAATTTTAAAATCTTTAATGGAGTTCCCAGGAAATACACTGCACTGAGTGATGCTTGAAGTGGGTGTGTGTCCCTGACATGACTGATTCATCAAAACAAGTTACTGGGAAAGCAGGATGGCCTAAGTTCAACATGTATCACTAGAAGGAAGTTTAGGATAATCTCTTTTCTCTCTTGGCCTCACATCCTTTGGAAGACTGGGGTAATGGCGAAATAAGAAGTGCTAGTTACTCTAAAATTTAATAGAGATTATTTTGGTTTCTTGCCCATTCATTCTTTTATACAGGGGCAATGGAAATGTATTCATTTACATGAGAAATGCAGGAAATAGACCATTTTAGTTATGTACCCGTTTCCAAGATCAACTCTTGACTTTTGTCCATGAGTCACAATTGTATAATTGTGGAGACATTGGATCAAGGGAGGTAAAGCCTGGCTGCTTTGGTCTGGAGAAGAAGTAGGCAGAGTAAGAGAAGGCAGACTTTTCATCAAGCAAATATAAATATGGATTTATACTTGAATCTGGATGCACGTTTAACCAGACTCTCTCTGTGCTTCTGTTTAGTCTGCTACAAAATGGGGCAAAAACAAAAATAAAAACAAAACAAAACAAAAAAACCAAACAAACAAAAAACACCAAACCCTTATCTTTAGGCTGTTTTTAAAAACTACAAGGACTAAATATTTTATGTCCTATGCTTAATAAACAACAATCACTCATTGAGCCTTAGCTATTGTTATTATTGAACTAAAGTTATTACCACTGAGACAATAATTTTAGCTTAATATATTTAAATATCATGAGCATTCAGGTCAAAAAGGAAGAAAGGAAGGGAGGGCGGGAGAAAGGAAGGAAGGAAGGAAGGAAGGAAGGAAGGAAGGAAGGAAGGAAGGAAGGAAGGAAGGAAGGAAAGAAGGAAGGAAGGAAGGAAGGAAGGAAGGAAGGAAGGAAGGAAGGAAGGAAGGAAAGAAGGAAGGAAGAAAAGAGTGAATCCTTTTCACCACCTAAGAAATTCCACCCTCTGATTAAAGACCAATCTAAATTTGCAAGTTGTCCTTGTTCAAAGTATTTTTCCTTTCTTTGTTTATTTTGGTTTTCTGTTTTGTTTTATTAGATTTGTTTTGTTTTGTTTTGTTTTGTTGACACTGCTTTTATTCTAGTCAGGTTCTCAATTCAAAAATAATTATTTCTCAGTGCATATACCTAATGATACTACACACATGCATATGAGTATAATCTTAAGGAGAAAGCATATTTTAGCAATCTCCCTAACTGAGACTGTGAATTTAACATTAATTTGGTCCTACTAAAACACACAGGCAGTAGCCCAGGAGTCTAACAGATATTTACTGTGTGCTTCAGTGTGAAAGATCCAGACCCACTCAAAGTATGAGACACCATGTTGAAAAATAGAACTGCTATTAATTCTAGTTGCTACATTTAATTATGTCTGTTGGGATAGTCAGTGATTACTTGAGAATGATGATCATGTTAGGCCCCTAATGTGTGCAGTTCTACAAGCATGTTTTACTCAAAATGTTTGCTCTTATAACAAAACCCCATCTGGGTACTGGAGAGGCATCTCAAAAGTCAAGAACAATCATTGCCCTTACAGAGAATATTTTCCTAGAACCCATGTTGCAGCTCACAATCATTTTATCTCCAGTGTCAGGAGAGTTGATGCCCTCTTCTGACCTGCTAAGGAAATGGACATACATGTGGTACACAGACTTCCAGGTACTCACTCAACTTTATACATTATTATTTTACTTCTTTATATCAACACAAGTAGCCCACATATTTCTTTTTTCTCCTCTCCATTTAAAATATATGTGGAAGAGTAAACTGTGAGAATCAAACAGGAGCAGTTCATTTCCCTACAAGTTTACCTCCTTTTAAATTCAACAAGTTTTCATTAAGACATGTTTTCTAGTCATTCCCTGGTATATAATAATCTTTCCTTCTTCAGCTACAGTGTCATTTGTGGGCTTAAAATTGTGACAGATTTTTGAGAAATTTGATTTTCTGCCCTACCAATTGTGTGCTAGAAGACTACTGTCAATTTTTAGCATATATATTCCAAATTCTAAGTTTACCGCATTGATCATTCTTTTTTACTAAAATAGATCAAATATGTAAAGGCAATTCAAACATATCCATTTGCTATCTCCCTGCCTACAATTTTGAATGAATGCTAAGTATTCTCAGTGTAATAAGTTTTTCAATACTAAATTCTTTCACTCTTCTTGTACAGGGTTTGATCTCCTTCCCTCTTCCCATTCTAATAACCCCTGAATTGATCTCTACTTGCCGGACTCTCTTTCCCTGACTTCATAGTCTAATTCCTTTTTAGTTATTACTCCAGAAAACAGTTGGCCATGTTACTCTCTGGTGTACCACTGAAACTGATAATATAGTTTTAGAAGCACAGATCACTATTTCAATTTGTATCCTCTCTGGCTGCCTCCACGTTCCCTTTTCAAGTCATGCTTTGCCTATCTATTTCATGTTTGCTACATTTTGTTCAGATGGGACCATTCTCCATTAAGGAAACATACTGGTTTTCTTAGTGAATCTATCTCTAGTCTCTCACAATGTTCGTACTACACCCATACTCACTGGGAAGAGATCACAACCATTTTCACAGCTAGACTGAGCTGTCGCTGACGCTTTGCATCTCTACCAGACAGGATTTGTGCCTGTTTTGGCTTGTTACCACATTATTCTCAAAGCACACATGAAAGTGAGGGAGCACCTGGGAAGAAGGGCTTTCTCTTACATTTTTAGACAATAGCTTTCTATGTTCTAGTGCCTCTTATTCGTTCATCTGTGGAGAGGAATGGGACAATGAAGAGCACTTGAGAGTCTCATCCCATCCTATCCATCAGCTTAATATGGTTCATTTAATCAGTGTCTTCTTGATTCCAAAACCAGCAACATTTGGAGACAAGTCTTGGTACTAAGATCATCCAAGAATGCTATTGTAAAATTAATGATTGTACACTTCATAGAAATCTCAGTTTTGAAGCAGAGTCTAGAACGAGGCTGGACATGTTTCCCAATTCCCACAGCAAACTCTCTTCATTGATGTTGATGCATATGTGTGTGTGTGTCTTTGTGTGTGTTTGTGTGTGTGTGTACGTGCATGCATGTTCGTGTATATATATATATATTTTTTTTTTCTAAAATTGGAAGCTGTTCCTCTTCACACAGTTCACTTTCGTCAGTCTTCTATACCTGTGGAAATGTGTTTTTGCCATTTTGATTAATCCTGTGACTTGGTGTTCAGTTTCATTTAATAAAATGTAGAATCATTTTTTATAAAGCATACAGGTATTTGTTTCCTTTATAATGCCAATGTATTTTTAACATTTTCTTCTATCTTTGCAAATATTTACGAAATAAATGTCTATATTAGCAGTAACTGCCTGCTCTATACCTTTGATATCACTTGATGGTTAAAGCACACACACACACACACACACACACACATTACACATCACACATACACACACAAGATTCCACACATAAAACTTAATTCCATTAGTTGAGAATTGCAGGATTTTTGGCAACTTTTACCTAAAGGTGTAGATTAATGTGATTTCTAAAGGGGCTTGTTTACATCTGCAAAGATGCAGAATCACTACGTTCCACTAGGAGTCATGTAAGTTCTAAATGATAGCTTTTCTGTTGCAGTGCTGTGGTATATTGACAAAGAATGTGAAAGCGAAACATTCTCAAACTTACATAGATTATTTTGGGAAAAAAGGAGTGGAATTTGTAACCTTACTCATTGGATAATGAATAAGAGAAGTTATATGTTTTAGAAAACTTGGGTGGTATCTGATACCACCATTGAATAAGGCTGATTCAGGCCTGGTTTCCCTTCATGCAAAACGTGTGGTTTATTTATTTATCTTGAACTTTTCCAGACTTCATAATCTCAAATTCATAGCATTCATCATGAACCAGAGAGTTTGAGCTACATTGGAAGAACATTTACCAAGCTTTAATGAACTGTTAAAGATTTGTAATGTATTACCATCACAAAATTAATTTAAAAATTGAATGTACCTTTTAAATTTTGCTAGATATTAACCTTTTGTTTTTTTAACTAGATGATTCATTTGTGTTATCTAAAAAAGAGGGCAGAGCAAAACAAAAATGATGCTATAAAAATTGCTTTAAATATTGAACATGTTCAATTTTGTATTTTTGTTACATATAGTCTCAGCACTGATTTTTTTCCTTCCTAGAACTTATAAAAGTCCTTCCCATTTGGCAAACCCTCAGGCATCTTCAAGAGCACAGAACATAAAAATAAAGAAAAAATATAATTGTCACTTTATCATTTTAGCAGATATCTTATGTGAATTAATAGAGACTTCAAAAATAAATTTTTGAAAAGTTAGCATATACTTCATATCCATATGGGTCTGTGTCTGTGTTTTTACATGAAATTAAATAGATTGTAGTGACAATAAATGGACACTACTGGGTATATTGTTTTAATAGCATGACCCTTTGTCATATGAATCTATTATTGCAAATTACAGTTATTTTCATATATTTGGGTGGCAATTACATTTTGAATAAGGCATCATTTTAGAAAACATATACATTTTATCAACATAAGTACAAAATAATTATATTGGTTTTATTTTAATAGCACATCTGCTCATAATGCCTCTAATTGTTATCATGTGTTTTTAAATCCATCTGTGTCTCAATATGAAAATTAAAAATATATATTTGCATTGACTTACCAAGCATTTAGTCTCAAAAACTCAAGTAACAAGGCAGAATATTTAACTCAGAGGTACCATCATTACCTAATAGGTATAAGGTTCAGGGTTTAATATCTACAAAACCATCATAAAAATAAAAGAAATAACATAATTTTAGATATATTTTCTTTTACACTCCCACTAGAATAGTCTATTTTACATTCATATATTGAAATACATGGTACAGGTTATATTTGAGAAAAAAGAATTTATTTATCTCTCCAAATCATATATTCAAGGGCAAGATACCAAAATTTTCTTTTTAAAGTCATTGTTATTTTAAGGCAGATCACAGTGCAGTAGCATGTATCTGAAGGAAGAATCATATCACTTGCCTAGATCAAGAGAGAAAGAGTAACAGAGACCCTAACTAGTCTCAAGGTATTGTTAAATACTGTATTCACAAGAATTCAGTTCAATAGAATAGCATTATTCTCCAGGATTACACTTCAGTGACCACAGCTTTCTACAAGTTTTAGGGTTTAAAGATTTCACTACTGTACAATCACCCTACCACTGAGGGCCAAGGTTCCAATTTAGGAACATTCAGCAGACACACTGAAATCACATCTGAAATAAAACACCAATCAAAAACAGATATTTGTCATTTGTGCCTGAATGTGCCTCAATGTTGTCTTTTGTTTGGAAGGGAACCAGTAAACAAGAGTGGGAGTATATTTTACACAGGGATATTGAGGCAGCTTCCAGTGCTCTGTGTCTAGGTGTTCAAAGCCCATGGTGGGATGGGATAAAGTACTAGAGAAGCAAGCTGGATTGGAGCAGGGCTAGGAGATGCTCACTGAGATGCTGTAGCCTCGGCTTGGAGGCCAGGGACTGTACTTAGAGTACCAAGAAGAAAGGTAGCTTTATATTTACATTCACAATTCTTTCTTGGGTCCCTAGATGACTCTGGACCATTCTGCAAATAGTAGATCATTACTGAATATGTTGCATGGGATCCTGAATATCTGCCCTTTTATAGCTTTGATAAATGCCCACAGTGTCTTTCTTATCTGTACTAAAGCAAGAGCTTTATAATAGCTTTTGTCACCTCTTCATTTCAAAAGTAACGTCTTTACTCTCAAATCACCTTGTTAACCAAGGTCGTTTGAAGAGGACCAAGGGCTAACATAAATGGCATTAAAAAATGACTTATGAAATACAAAGGTTTTTCTTTTCTAAATCTAAGCATTCCATTACCCTAGTCAAACATACATAAATGTTAACCCAGTTTGAACATTGTTATAGAACTCAAAGTAAAATTTCCTGAGGACAATGAACATGTTTTATTATACATATTTCATATATATATATATATATATATATATATATATATATCATCTTCAAAAACACCATTCTACCTACTTATTACAAATAAAACTTTATTCATTTTTGTTTATTTGTTTTCTTTATCGAGAGAGGAATTCATACAGCACAGGCTAACTGTGAAATTCCTATGTAGTTGAGGATAGCCTTGAACTGCTGGTCCTTTTGCTCCTACCTTCCCAATGCTAGAATTGAAGCATGTGATGATAGATAGGTAGATAGATAGATAGATAGATAGATAGATAGATAGATAGATAGATGATGGATGGATAGATAGATGATAGATAGATAGATAGATAGATAGATAGATAGATAGATAGATGATGGATGGATAGATAGATGATAGATAGATAGATAGATAGATAGATAGATAGATAGATAGATAGATAGATGATAGATGATAGATGATAGATGGATGGATGGATAGATAGATAGATAGATAGATAGATAGATAGATAGATAGATAGATAGATAGATAGATAGATAGATGATGGATGGATGGATAGATAGATAGATAGATAGATAGATGATGGATGGATGGATAGATAGATAGATAGATAGATAGACGTGTAATTGATATTTTGTTGGTCTTTATGATCAAAGGCTAAATGGAACTTTATAGTTAAGATTTACTTTTGTAAGTCCTTCAAAAGATATCAGGTTGCAGCGGTTCTGTCTCAAAAAGCCTGAATGGGGCGCATTACACACACTCCTGCACACTCTTGAGAATGAACAAAAGTACAGGCTCCAGAAGCCAAGCTAGTCCCCTTCTCCTGAGCTGGCAGATCATTGTTTTAAATCCTCTGATGGTTTTAAGTAAAGTTCCTATGTATACCGTGAATACTGGATCTCAAGTACTAACTGGAAAGTACTTTAGATTTGTCATCGTTACTGTTCTATTGCTGCGAAGGAGCAATATGACCGAGGCAATTCTTATAAAACCAATCATTTAGTTGGAGACTTGCTTAGAGTTTCAGCAGTTTAGTCCATGCATGTGCTTGGGCAGTAGCGTAGAGAATTACATTTCTACTGCAAGCAGAGAGATACAGAAGAACTGGCCTAGCATAGGCTTTTGAAGTCTTAAATTCTTACCCAGCAATCACACAGTAACATTTCCTCCAACAAGGCCAAACCTATTCCAACAAAGCCACACCTTCTAATCCTTCTTAAATACTGCCACTCCTGGTGAGTTAGCATTTAAATATATGAGCAGATGGGAGCGATTCTTTTTGTTTGTTTGTTTGTTTCAACTCATTTGCTTTACATCCTGCTCACTGCCCCCTCCTAGTCACCCCTCCCCACAATCCTCCCCTCCCCCTCCCCCCCTGAGCTAGTGGGCCCCTGAGCTAGGTGAATCCTCTGGGAATCATTCTTATTCAGGGCACCACAAGAATCTTGAGATACTAGTAAGGCTATGAAATAGAATATTTTTGCAAGAGAACTCAATATTGTATTTTCCTCTTTAGTTCTTGCTTTCTTATGAGTGTGAAGTTGTATGTTCCTAAAATCCCAAAATGTATAATGATATTTCTCTGATATTTACTGAAACCTTTGCTTGTCTATTCTTATAGATTCCAAAACATTTGGCTTTCTGGAATCATTTTTAGTTATTGGTTTGTTATTTATTTATCTCTTCCCATTCTCTCTCTTTCAATGCTGCACAAACCATCATGTTTTCTATTACATATTTTGATATTTTTACTCTCTCTTATACCCAAACAATTTTCAAAAATTCTTCCTTTCATTGACTGGAAGCTGTCCGTAGGAAGCATCTGAGATCACTTTTGCTGCCTATTGATCACAATTTTTTTCTAAGCTGCAAAATTAAAGTTAAATTTTGAACACATATAAGTCGTGTCATGTGAAAGAATTTAAATTTTCACATCTAATCTGGGTGGTAGTAAAACACTGAAGGATTTTGATTAAAAAACCAAAGAGATCATCTTTTATTTTAATCTTGGTTAAAATTGGTTAGAAAGATGGACGGTAGTGATATCAGGAATACAGGAAAGGAATTCAGATGATAAGTTGAATGCAAGATTGTATTGTAAGATCTGATCTAAGATCGGTTCCAGTGTAGAGTACCAGGAACAGGATTAACATTGTAACTGCAGGGCAGCATGCCAAGGTAGTGATGTCATGGGGACTATGAAGGCAATAGTGCTATGCATTGAAAGAAGTCAGGACAGGAACATGGCTACAAAAAGGTCAGCATCAACACATGAGTGGAAATGCCAACTTCTACCTGTGGACACATAGTCCCATAGACATACACTACAATGGACTGAGATACATGTTTTTCAGCCAAGTGATATTAAGGCATATAGTTTTTATTCTGTTTATCATTTCTGAGTTGCTTCGAGTAAGCCTTATGTCAGCATGTCAGGTTTGAGACGGCAAGTGCTCCTTCTACTTCAAGCCTCTGTAACACCAACACAAAATCCCATCGTTGCACTTTTCACAGCATTTATAGTATTTTGCAGAAGTTTATTTCACCGAAGAAAAGATAGCATTGCATTTGTCACCTGTCTGTGCTCCTACCACAGTAAACACTCGGAGTAATCTGCTTCAATTCCCTAAGATCCTCTCTGTGTCTCCTGGGTATGCCAGAAACTACAGATGTCTGGAACTGAAGATTGCAAAACATTCAATAGCAAATGTCTCTTCTATTTCTTAGCCTCCTGGCTTCTTTTAATAATCAATTTGCTACCATATCTGACAAAAAGGTCTTTGTTCTAAATATCAAATACTGAGTAGTACAAAGTGTGCCTCAGACTGTAAATTTAAAATCCAAACACCTAACTTAACTTGTGTCTGCGTTGTTGTTGAAATGAATGACACTTGAATTCCTTTCAATATTCTATCTTAATATGAAGAACACTGTGATTAAACATAATTTTTGGTTATCAATTGTTGAATTGTTATCCCTCTCCCCATTTATCCCTTTAGTATTTCTTATTATAAGTTGGGAAGATTTCCTTATATATTTTTCAAAGACATTCTCAGGAACAACCAAAGCTTGACTATGCTAGTAAGTCCTTGAGCACGACATAGGAACTGAGTTATTTTGCTAAAATAAAAAAGCACTATTTTTATATTAATACAAGAACATAAGAACTGTTTTTTTCAATCTGTTAGGATACTCTACCACAAAGTAAAGGACACATTTACTTCTTGAAGTTAGAGAATAGTTCAAGACCAAGATGATGGCAGACTCAATTTCTTATTGCAGGACTGCTTTTGGACTCATATATGGTAATATTGTTATGCCCATACATGTTGAGGTTATACATCATTTTCAGGGATCATTCTTTCCTAGGCATTGAACCCAATCGCTAGAGGTCAACTATCATGATCTAATTCTTTTTCAGATCCTGTATTATAGATGAGAGTATACCAATATATGAGTTTGACAGATCACACATATTTCCATCAAACAGGCTTCTACATTTAAAACATTTAGCAATTGTCTTCGAAATAAGTCTACCTATTTTTATATCAAGAAACAAGATAAAGCTTTTAGAGGACATGCAAGGGAAGTGGTACAGTTTTTAGGATGATGTTCTTTTATACATTAAAAATGAGGTTATTCGTAAATGTCGAGATATTTATTGCCTACTCTCAATGGCTAGTGCCTCATAAACACACAATGAAATAGGATATATGCTTTCATATGGTATGTGACACAAGCCATATCACACAGAATGCAATCACTGATGCAGAGAAATAACGGAAACTATGGTCACCTACTAACATGGTGTCAGCAAGGACAGCAGGGCATCCTTAGATGGCAGAGTTCTGGATCAACCCAATGAGTAGAGTAGGATTTGCACTTAAATGGGAAATAAGGCAGAAGCTGATTCTTTCAGAGTTATTTTTTTCTGGGTTGGGTGAGTAGAGTGTAGTTATAATGGGAAAATGACAATAGCATCTGTTCACTGTTTTTCCCTTGAGTTTCCTCCTTCTTTCTTTATTGCTGGTTATTCTTGTAGTTTATCAAGTGCACAAACAAACAAACAAAACAAAACAAAACAAAACAAAACAAAATGGGCTTTATCATGAGATCATTGTTATACTTTACTCTTCCTTCGTTCTTGGGCTCATGTTCCTCCCTCCTCCCCCCTGGGGCCCAGGACCATCCATCCTCTCAATAGCTTCTATTTGTCACTCATCTCTCAAATCCGTTTGTCCTCTTTTATTCTTTTTTTTCCTTCAAAATCCATTCTTCCCTGTCATGAGATCCTTTCAAGTTTTACAGTATACCCATACTTTAACAACATCCAGGGGCTGCACATGAGAAACCACCAGGATGTTGTTGCCTTTCAAAACAGAAAACAGAAACAAACTAATATTCAAATGGAATTAAAAACACAATTTGAAGAGATTGATTATATTACACTCAATCTACAAATTTCCACAGCCATGTTATGTTGGGGAGTCATAAAAATCTGATGACCCAGGATAGGGAAATACTAGGGCCGCTAAGGCAGGAGTAGGTGGGCAGGTAGGGGAGCAACCTCATAGAGGCAGGAAGGAGGGAGGGGGGATAAGGGGCTTGTCGAGGGGAAGCTGGAAAGAAAGATAACATTTGAAATATGAATAAATAAAATAACCAATGAAAAATGAAAGTCAAGTGGAATTCTGAGATTAAAAAAATAAATCTAAATATCCACAAATGCAAAAATATATATGTATATTTATTTTACCTATAAACCTTTGTGCATGTATGTATCATGCATTCAAATATATTTGCATCACAATACCCCTTAGACTGTTTTACAGAGCTAAAATTCTTTTCAGCATCTCCTCAACTCCTTTTACTCAGCTAAGTCTTTGCATATGTAGCAGAGGATGGCCCAGTCGGCCATCAATGGTAGAAGAGGCCCTTGATCTTGCAAGATTATATGCCCCAGTACAGGGGAATGCCAGGGCCAGGAAGCAGGAGTGGGTGGGTTGGGGAGCAGGGTGGAAGGGATGGTATAGAGAACTTTCAGAGAGGAAACTAGGAAAGGGGATAGCATTTGAAATGTAAATGAAGAAAATATCTAATAAAAAAGTAAAAAATAAAAAAGAAGTTAATTTCACATAATTTATATGAAGCAGAGATCAAATGTCCAAAAATAAGAAAGTCTAGCTTTAGATTTTTTTCTATAAGTTATTCATAAGCAAAATGTAGCTATCAAAAATTAAATTAATCAAATTACGTTTAATTAAAACTTTATAGTTACAGTATGTTTGTCTTATGTGCTCACTAAACAGATTTGGCTAGTACTGAATAATGGCATAGGAAATAGTAGAGGTATTAGATGACACACATGTAGAAAGTTTCCATTCATGCAAAAGTTTTATAAAACAGTACCGCTTTAAAAAATCAGTTATTATTATGATTCAGTTAATTAGAGAATTGAATCAGAATTTCAATATGTGGATATTGTTCAGAAATTATTTCAGGTTAGGAGGAGGGAAGCATGAGAGAGAGTGTCAGTACCTAGTGTCAGTACTCAAGGACGGGTCTTGCAAATACCTTAGGTCATAATGAATATCCGTTAAATGTGAGAAGCAGGTTAAAGCTAGATATGCAACAACCTTGGCCCTTAGGTCATTTCTTCTAGGGAAAGCAGTTATGTGGTCCATCTATAGTAACATGGAATTGCACTCTTTAGAAAGACAGGGGAATGAACCCATGCAGGAACAGAACAACATCTCATTTATGTGGGTTTCAGAAGTGTTTAATAGAGACGTGAAGGCAAAGAGAATAGATAAGGATCTGAAAGGCCATGAGAGTTCAAACCTTTCATTCTCATAAATCTTAATGATTATTTGTATCCTACTGATACCATTATTCATTGTTAATTCCCAAGACTTTGCAAAGTGCTCCCAGGTTCTCTTAAATAATTTTTTCTTCTCAAGCTCCTGCTAACCTATTTACTTTCAGTTGGTGAAAGATAAATTAGAAATTGCATGCTAAATTGTTAAATTGAAGAGAAAAAATTTTAAATTAAGATAAGCTTTATGCCTAATACATGAAAGTACAATATTTGGATTTTTGGAGGAATATCAAGGGACAATTACCTTACTTCAAATGTGATTGTTTTTGAAGTCTCCAGCAAACTCTTCAAGATAATTTTGGGTAAATTAATAAAATTGAAGTAAGTAGTAATTAAACTACTTCGGTTTAATACTAAAGATATATTTCACATTAACAATTGAGAGATACAGAAAGATATATGTTTTTTAGGTAATTATTTTGATTTGACAATTATTATCTATTGCCTATTAATGGATAAATTTGACATTTAATCTTAAAATGATAATCTGGTCATCTCTTAGTTTTTCTTAAAATAAAAACTGGAAACATACTAACTTAAAGAAGAACCTCAGGAAGGCAAGACAATCTTATTTTTAAGTACATAATTGAACAAATATATTTCAGTAGGTCCTTTGAAAAAATAAGCATGATCACTCAGATTTTTACCCTCCATGAATTGTGTGTGAGTGTGTAAGGTGTGCACATTAAAGGATGAATAACAGCTTCTATGTAGATCTCATTTTGAAATTAGATAAAAATTATTCAGTATTATAAGAATTTCTGTAGTGAGGCACTGAAGAGATGAAGCAGCAGTTGAAAGCTCTAGCTAGTTTTCCTGAAGAACTGTGTTTGGTCCCCTAAGCCAATATTGGGTCGCGTACATCTGCCTGTACCTCCAGGCTATGTGATTCAATGTCCTCTCTTGGGCAGACAGCCACACACACACATGCATGAACACTCATAACTGTATGCATGAACACATTTGTGCACACAGACATACATGTGCACACACACATGCACATATTCATATACCTTACAAATATGCATGCACACATCATACACACAAGCATACATAAATAAACATAAAATTTCTAAAAGTAAAGAAAATCTTCTGGTTAGAAGAGAACGTAACTTTGAGACAGGGTTTCTCTGTATAGCCCTGGCTTTCCTGGAACTCACTTTGTAGAACAGGCTGGCCTCGAACTCAGAAATCCACCTGCCTCTGCCTCCCAAGTTCTGGAATTAAAGGCATGCGCCACCACACCTGGCCTGAGAAAGTTAACTTTGAATGTAAAGGGATCATACCCATGGTGGTATGATAGTCTCCATCAATATGAAAGTCTTTGCACACTTGGGAAATATGTGGACATTTGGCATCATTTTAACAGTGACATGGATGAGATAGCATCAGTGCAGACAAATTATAAGCTCAGTGACTTGAGATAAATAGCACACAAGTTCAAAACATGAACTAATTAAAACAAGCTTGGGTAAATGCTTGCTCCAGTAAGAAATGAGGAATGGTATAACAACTATTTCATCAACTGTACTGTGTAGTATTTGCAAATGCATTTCTTAATATTTTCTGAGAAAGGGGGCTTTAGGTTATGTCTCTAAATCTGTTTAATTCTCAAATGTTAAGCAATTCAAAATACTGGGGTAAAGCTACAGTTCTTATCATACCAATTTAAACATGCTAAAAGAAACAACATCTATTTTAAATATAAACCTAATCAGTTGCAGTAATTGAGGAAATTAGAACATGCACCCAGATAATATTCTTAATTATTCACTCAATGGTACCTCATTTTAAAGAAGGCAAAATTGTTTCCATGTAGAATGGACTACACACAGCATGCTTATGCTCCTTCAATGAAAATAACGTGAAATTGAGCATGGCAGTAAAGGAATGCAAAGGAGTAGTGTCGTTTCAAGTCTCAAATATTCTTTATTCATCACTTTTATATCAGTGCTGAGTTCATGGCAATGTAGAAAGAGAGAACTGACTCTACCAAGTTGTCTGGTAATCTCACATATGCACCGTGCTTGTTCATCATGTACGTACTCAATAATAAATAATAAAATTTAAAATTTTCCAAATTTAAAATTTCTCTATGTAGGGATGCTGACTTTTAAAAATTATTTGGAATATAAAATGCTCTCTTTTTTGTCTCATCTACTAATACATATGCATAAAATTATTTTACCAATAAAAATAATATTTTTAAATTTATTATTAATTTTTATGCTTAGAATTATTTATCTGACCTTGGTAATATATATCTATAGATGTACATGTAGACAGATAAATAGATATAGATATATAGATACTCTCAATATTGCATTGAAGAGAAAGGGTGATACAGAAGTCTGACTTAATTGGCAACACCCATAGTGTTCCACCAGTTAACAATGTTTTTCAGATTTTTACTGGAAACTCAAGTTGGGACTGACAAAGTCCCACTAAATTTTTGTTTTACTTGAAAGTTTAATTAAACCAAAACTATGACTGTACATTTAATTTAATCAAATATTTTACTATATGAGATTATTCATCACAAATTTCAATTTAACAGACTCTAGAAGCAGCTGGGAAACAAGGCTGTACCTGCTGGGGCTGACTGTGATGGACTTGAGTGATGTGGGAAGACCGATGTTAACTGTGGATGAGTCCATTCTCTAGAAAGGAGCTGAGAAAGAGAGCTGAGCACCAGTGTGCCTCAGTTTTGCTTCCTGATTGTAGATGCTACTTCAAGTCCCTGCTACCTTCACTTCCTTTCTTGATGTATTTTACCACTGCAATCTGAGGCCAAATAAATTCACTTAAATTGCTTTTGTTAGAGAAGAAGAAAATTAACTATGATATTTGTTAATATTTGGTAGTAACAAACTACTTTTTTTCAAAATTGAAACTAAATGCTTTATCCCAGTAAGACTTTCTGTGACATTAAGATAGCACTGAATTTTTACATAGATCCTATATAATTATGTTAAACTTTCTACATTTTCAAAACAATTATTAAATGCAGTATTCAGAATTGTTTAATAAATATCAAAACAAGTATATTAAGCTTTAAAATATTGAGTGTATCAATAAAGATAGTGTCAGGAAAGCATATTCTCTAGATATGAGTCTACAACAAAAATATTAATGGTTCCTCACCACTTAATAATCAACGGAAATGATTTTGGGACATTCTTTTATCTCAGGTAACAAACTGAATTGTATATGTTTTTTCAATGTACTGTTTTGTTATATCCCCCCTTTCCATTGGTACACTGTTTTCTTTATCACTTTTTTAGTAACCTGTTCCTGTTTTGAGTCTCAGTGCTATATCAAGGACTCTTCCCCAATGATGAATTTGGTGTCTCTCTTGAATATTATAAGTAAATAAGACTCCAAAAATGATGCATATTTATAATCTGCTCTTCTACAGAATGGTAATTTGGAATGAATGTTATCAATTAATATGGTTTTGCCGTCTTTGATGAATCTAGCCTGCTCAAGATAGAGGAGATAATCCAAAAATATACTTCATATCTACCACCCAGTTTCCCCATTGATTCTCACAGTATTATTCCCTACAACTCTTCTGAGCTGTTTCTTCAGTTTTAGCTTCAATTATATACTAATAATTTAAACCTTTCTTTGTCATTAGAGAAAAAAAAGAATAGTTTCTTGTAAAAGAATTTTAATCTAGCCACATGGCTATTCTGGCAAAGAATCTCATCCAAAGACCTTCCTGCTAGGTATGTGGGATCTGGCTGCAAGGCACAGACAGCCTGGATTACAGTATGATCTGGCTGGAATACAGACATACTTTCAGTACATACCTTTAATCTGAAACAATGACGTTTATTTGAGAGGCAAAGAGATTAATCAGAGAAAGATTTGGCCGAGTAAGTCAGAAGTAGGATACAGCAAATTCTCAGGAGAGGCTATTTAAGAGTAGTACAGGGAGACAGAGAGGAGCGTCAGGAGCTGAGTAAGTTGGGAGTTGGTTCAGTGAGCGCAGTGCAGGGGGGTTGAGTTCCTGCAGTTCAGAGCAGGTCAACAGTCAGAGGATGCCAGAAACTGAGAAGGAGCCAGGTGATTGAAACCAATTCCTAGAGTTAGTTCAAGGCAAGGAAGAGCGATTAATTTAGAAGCTGAGAGAAGCCATTGGAGAAGAGTTTGAGCCCGAAAAGTTGAATTAAATCAGCCAGCCAGAGTTGAGTAAGAACTAGAAAGGGTGAGATTATTCAGCAGGAAGCCCCTGTGCTAGATGACAATCTTGGAGCTGAGACAAGAGGATGGACCATCTAGAGACTGCCATATCCAGGGATTCATCCCATAATTAGCCTCCAAACGATGACACCATTGCATACACTAGCAAGCGTTTGCTGAAAGGACCCTGATATAGCTTTCTCTTGTGAGACTAGGCCGGGGCCTAGCAAACACATAAGTGGATGCTCACAGTCAACTATTGGATGGATCACAGGGCCCCCAATGGAGGAGCTAGAGAAAATATCCAAGGAGCTAAAGAGATCTGCAACCCTATAGGTGGAACAACATTATGAACTAACCAGTACCCCGGAGCTCTTGACTCTAGCTGCATATGTATCAAAAGATGGCCTAGTCGGCCATCACTGGAAAGAGAGGCCCATTGGACATGCAAACTTTATATGCCCCAGTACAGGGGAACGCCAGGGCCAAAAAATGGGAGTGGGTGAGTAGGGGAGTGTGGGGGAGGGTATGGGGGACTTTTGGGATAGCATTGGAAATGTAATTGAGGAAAATACGTAATAAAAAAAATTTTTTTAAAGTTACTTTATAATTTCGTCCCACACTCCTCCTGTCCTGTCTCCCCTCCTGTTTCTTGTGTATCACAGGCTTTCTGTGAACTCCATGAATCATTACATAGCCCTAAGACTGGCCACAAAGTCTTGACTCTTCCCACCTTTGGGAGGATGGATATGGATCCCGTGCTGGCTTATTTCTTACTGTTTCTATGGAGTAAACTCTAATCATCAAAGTTCATCCTGATCCCTTCTGTTTCCTTACTATACAATTCTGCTTCTGTTCATCACTTTTGTCTGTAAAGCTACCCATGACTGGTTCCTCTGACCTCCATAGGACCGAGTCCTCTGGCCAGTAACAGACTCTGCTTTTTGTCTCTGATAAGAGTTGAAACATAGGATTTCCTCTTGAAGCACTTTCTTCTAATAGCTTTAAAATGAATGTTTAACTTTCCAATTTTCCCCATGCTTTCATTGACGACCAGCTTTGTTCAATATTATATGCGTCTCTGCTCCTTATTTTTTTAATGATGAACTTCCACAGAATGTGGTCTTAATTTTTTTTTATTCTCCATTCTTAGAGATTTTAACTATTTTTACGTCGCCCATCTCAAATTTATAGATAACCTCAAAGTCTCTTATATCTATCTACCATCTCCTTCTAACTTTTGCTTCTGTACTTTCAATGGTTTAGACTATTTCTTTGAAAGCATCTTCCAGTTTATATATACTTTCTATGAGAACTTACCAAGAGTGAGGCCATCTTAGAGTCATTTTTAGTCTCCCAAGCTAGATATGTTGCTGACCTTTGCATCATCCAATTCATTATCCATACCATGACCAGATAATTACAACTGAACTACTTTTTCTATTAGGTTCTTGTGTTATTGATAAATATGCCTTGGCTTAATAAAGCTCAAACTGACAAAATCCTTAACCTTGGATCTAGTTTTATCATCTTCACATGATATATGATCATATTTTCAAATATGAGCCTCCTCTGATATATTTCTCTTCTTACGATTTTCTTATTTTGTGCAGAATACCTCTGGTGATTGTAATTCATGGTATTTGCAAATTGACTCCATATAGAAATATATCTAACAGAATCAATCAATGCAAATTTATTAGCAATCAAAAGAGCTTTATATAGATCAAGGTTTTTTTTCTGGAAGTAAATCAGTTATTTACATGCCAATGAGAAATAGCGTGTAGTCTCCTATACTGATGGGCAGTTAGTTCAACCAAAATATAACATATTGCTCTTCCCTTTTCATTTGTAAAACACTGCATTTACTAAAGATTTACTAAAATTTCAAATTCCTACTGTTCTTCCATGACGATTTTAAAAATAAGTATCTAAAAAATAGGTGAGAGTTTGGGGATCACTAAGCTTTGCTTGAGAAACTCCAGTTGTTGGCTTCAACACAAACAGCACAAAAACTCCTTTGGGTAAAAACCCAACAGAATCAAATCATCTGCATCCAAAAAATGGAACGAAGTTCCTTAGAATCATAAGAGTGTGGTTTTGAGTGTTTGTCTGTATTTGTTTTTGTTTTGTTTTATTTTGTTTTCTTTTTAAAAACTGATTCTTTTGTTGTCTGTGAAGAGAAACCAGTTAAAAGAAATATTTCACAATTTAAAGCCTTTGTCTCTACTGTAAAAAAATTCACTGCCTGTTAGTGTATTCACATAGTAAGCATTTTGTGATGTGTATTCACACAGTAGACACTTGGTTTTTCTGACAATGGTTAGGTGTGAAGTCTTTTTGTCCTAATTGCAACTTAGCAGTAAAATTCAAAGTAGACTAGTAAAACTTACGTTTGTTTATATTTTTTTAAGAAAATTCAATTTTGAATGACAAATCTATTTTCAGATTAGAACTTTAAAACTAAATGTGTATAGGCTGAAATAACTATACTCATGAGAGAGCAGCAGTAGCTCTGTGGAGGAAAGTACAAAGAACCTATACCTTGTATGCCAGTGAGGCATTTATGATGAAAGTATTGTTCTGAATATCATTCACTGTACCAATTAAATAAGAGAAGAGAAAACCTGACAATTTAAAAAATATATACTGAGAATATGAGTACCATAACTTAACATGTTTTATAAATGTTAGAGACCTAATGAATTTGATTAAAGCAGTTTAATTAAGGTATGGTCCACAGTGTTGCATCCCCCCTTCTAGACAAAATAGCTCAGTGAACAGGTAGTATGTCCCCAGTGAACTGTGAATATCAAAGTCGGAGAAAATTCTTCATTTTAATGAGCTGCATTTTCTGAGCCCAGACCTCTCCCCTGACAGGGTGGCTGCAGGAGGCAAAAATGAAAGTAGTTGTTGTCCTTTGAGACTTTCTGCTGCTAAATGCTGCGAATGCCAGAAATTAAAGTCGCAGTGCTGTGTCTGCTCTGGCTTGTGCTTGCCCTTGGGCTCAAAATTGTTGTTAAAGGAAAAAGCTGAACAATTAAGAATATGTTTATAGTTTATGTATATTTATAAAACTGTTACCATAACTCTGAAAATAATGATAATAAAAACATTTAGCTAATTTTTTAAAAGCAAAAATAATGTAGGTTGTAGTTATAAGAAATCAATTTATGTCTGTTCCTGACATGTATTTATATGGTGTGATGTTTACTAAAATAAACATTTTTGTTTTCCATTTGGACTGTAAGCAGGTAAAGTCCAGTATTTAAGCTTCTAGAGAAGCATACAGGAGTGAATGAACTATTGTGATAATAATTATATGGGAATACTTATTTTTTTTCTCTTTGAAGGTAAGACAGTGAATGATTGTCTTAGGATTTTGTTTTATAAAAGAGATCAACTATGCATAAAGACATTTCTTTAAACCAAACGTACTCTTCTTTCATCAGTCAACAATTAGAATACTAAGAATATAACCGCCCAAAGATACTTAATTTGCTATTAAAAAAAAAAAAACTCATAAGATAGGAGAGAATGTTATTTTGTGATTCATTAAATACAGTTTTGGTATGTGCTTGTATTGTATTTAAAAACTCTTTTCCACTTAAAAAAGATAGAGTCAACAGGAATTAGGAATACTTATTGTGGTTTGAGTATGTTTGGCTCGTGGGAAGTAGCACGATGAGGAGATGTGCCCTTGTTGGAGTGGGTGTGAGGTGCTGGAGGAAGTACATCACTCTGATTATGGGCTTTGAAGCTTCATCCAGTGCATAGGAGTCAGCCTTCTCCTGTTTGACTTCAGAAGAAGATGTAGAATTCTCAGTTCTTCTAGCGCCATGCCTGCATGGATGCTGCCATGCTTCCTATCATGATGATAATGGACTGAACCTCAAAACCTGTTAGCCACTCCCAACAAATTGTTTCCCTTTATAAGAGTTGCCTTGGTCATGGTGTCACTTCACAGCAATGGAGACCCTAACTAAGACAGAAGTTGGTACCAGGGACTGGAGTATTGCTGTGATAGGCCTGAGCATGTTTTTGTTTGGAGGAATGAGGATTTGGGAACTTTAGATTTGGGAAGCAGTTGAATGTTTTAAGTGGGGCTTAATGGACCACCCTAGTAGCAGTATAGAAGACATTGGCACTGAGGGTGTTATGAACTCTGAAGATTGCTCATGTGATGTTTTACTGAAGAATGTTGCTGCTTTTTGCATTTGTCTGAAGAGTCTACTGGAGTATACAGTAAAGAGATTTCAACCAATTGCATTGACAAAGGAAGTCTCAGAAAAGCTTAGCATAGACTTTGTATTCTGATTTACTCTTATAAAGAGCATTTTGATCAAAGGTAACAAGCTTAGAAAGAAAAATACAATTGGAATGATTAATGTATCAAAGGTACACCAGGAAGTGCAATAGAGCTAAATCTTGTATTCAAGGATATTAAACAGACTAAGGGAGTTGTGACCTCTGGATAAGATCCAACCTAGATAAACTTATTGTTTATATGTTTACAGTTGTACATGGAATAGTTATGTCATGTTAGGTTTTATTTCTTGGTTATTGTCTTCATTTGGACTTTTAATCTGTAATGAACTACAATCCAGAAATGGGTACACTTGTGATGCAGATATTGAGTCTGGAAGGCACAGGCTTTTGACCCAGATCTTGAGGAATAGTGACTATGAAAAGATTTGGCACAGGCTTGGTGGTACACACCTTTAATCCCAGGAAACAGAGGCAAGCAAATCACTGTGTTCAAGGCCAGCCTGGGCCAGAGCAAGTTCTAGGTGAAGAAAAGCTTAAATCCAGGTCTGGTGGCACACACCTTTAATCCCAGGATTCAGGAGACCTAGCCATGCACATCCAGGAGTTCAAGGGCACTATACAGAGCAAGTTCCAGGACAGTCAAGTTTAGTCAATGAAGGATATAATAAAACAAACAAAGGGGAGGGGTGTTCAGGCCCCAGCAAGCAACAGAACTCAGTAGCTTTGCCCATGTGACTCTGGCTTTAGAGTCAAGAATAGAATGGACTACTGGGACAATTGATGCTGGCTAGGTAAACTAAGTAATTAGTAGTGGTTAAGAAGAGACCTGTATCACTGAGGTGAAGTCTTCTGGGAAGTATTTTCAGAGAACGCCAAGAAGCTGTGTCCCAGAGATAGTCAACGTTGTACCTCATGCTGCAGCTGTACTTGGTAATGTGTAAGAATCACCAGTCTGTACTGGTTTTGAAGGCATGAGGGGTAATGGAGAGCAGCTGAGGCTTAGCACTATGAGAGGCCTGGGAAGTTCATTGGTGAAGGTGCAGCCTCAGTTGCAGCTGATAGCCCAGGACTGAGGGGTCATGCAAAGAAGTTAAGAATATTTAATTGGGGCTGGCTTACAAATTTTGAGGTTCAGTCCATTATCAACACGGCAGAAGCATGGCAGTGTCCAGGCAGACATGGCACTGGAGAAGCTGAGAATAGAGCCTATGAGAGACTATTGGTAAAGCCTAGTTGCTATGAAAGACTCCAGCAAATTGAAGATGCCATTACCCTGGGATGACCACTAGGAATAGCAGCAAGACGTCCACTTGAGTGCAACAGAGGGTAGAACTGAAGATATGACCTAAGCCCTTTGGAGGGCCCAGAAAATCATGTGTGGATCCTGGAAACTGGAAGAAGAAGCTGTAACTTTGAAGTTGCTTCAGATGTTCAAGCTACCAGAGTCTTGCGATACCTGCTAAAAATAAGCTGCTAACAGGGAGTGGAACCAGCCAAAGAGAACCGTGCTACAATCAACAAAGCAAAAAGGAGTTGGACACCAGACACAGAGATGCAATGTTTGGACCAGCTGACTTTTGGTCTTGTTTTTGTCCAGGATTTCCTCACTATGTTATTTTGGAATGCTAATGTATATCCTGTGATGTTAGAGTTACCTGATCAGATGTTTTAAATTTTGATTTTGAGTTAAGTGATTGGATGAATCTCAGAAAAGATTTTAAGCTTCAGACTTTAAACATTGTGGACATTTTGATAGACTATGGGACCTTTGAAGGTGGACTAAATGTATTTTTGCGTTATGCTATACCTAGGCATGGCCCCTACAGACTCATGTGTTTAAACAAGCACATGGGACCCAGGGAGTGGACTGTGGTACTTTGAATATTCTTGGCCAATGGGAAGTGGCACTGTTAGGAAAGATGGCCTTGATAGAGTCCACATGTAGCCTTATTAGAAGAAGTACATCACTGTGGGTGGCTTTGAAGCTCCACCCAGTGCAAAAGAACCAGTCTTCTTCTATTTGCCGCCTTCTTTAAACAAAAAAAAAAAAAAAAAGATTTTTTTTTTATTTTATTTTATGTATGAGTACAACATTGCTCTCTCCAGACACACCAGAAGAGGGTGTCAGATCCCATTACAGATGGTTGTGAGCCACCATGTGGTTGCTGGGAACTGAACTCAGGACCTCTGGAGGGGCAGTCTGTGCTCTTAACTGTTGAGCCACCTGTCCAGCCCTCCCATTTGTAGATGATGTAGATGTAGATGTAGAACTCTCAGATCCTCTAGTGCCATGTCTGCCTGCACACTGCCATGCTTCTGCCACGATGGAGTGAACTTCTAAACCTGTAAGCCAGCTCCAATTAAATATTGTCCTTTATAAGAGTATCATTGGTCATGGTGTCTCTTACAGCAATGGAAACCCTAAATAGGACACCTATTTTATCAATTATTTTACAACACATTATTCATGATATCAAAAGAAAAAGATCATCTGCTATTTAATCACATGATATTTGAATGTTCAATTTCTTAGTTTTAATTTACATATACAACTAGTACAAAGCACCACCAGGCATTATTTGTTCGCAAAGAAATAGAAAGCTTAGGAAATTGTACTTGATTTCCATAAACATTTCAAAGAATCAGGAGGAAAATTAAATGTTATCCAAAGAAGTATATTTTCAAAAGAGTCAGCATAATTACCTAAGTTAGCTAAAGGATCATCTAAAGTTTCTGGATTTGCTCCAAGAAACTGTTCAGACCCAGGACAGTCGTTCATTGCAACCATTACATGAGAGAAAATCTACAATGATTTATAGCCTCTAACATTAAAAACACTGCACTTGATAGCAGTTTGAACAGAATCCTTAACTTAAGCTGATTTTTCATACAGAAGTTTGTCTTCCGTGGAAATCAAAGTATTCTTAATTGTAGTCAAGGTTAGCATAACGATTTTAAATTTACTCGATGTACTGAAATTAATGTGTGCTACTGTGAATTTAAACAAAGTACATGAAATCCCACTTTAATTATACCTAGTCTGTCTCTTTTCTTCTTTTGTTCTTTTATGTTTCAAGGATGTATCCTTTTCTTCCTTTTCTCTTGTTTTCAAAAACCAAACGCCAGCACAAGTAATTGCATACCCATGGGTTATCTTACAAGGTAAGGCACCAACGTTTCAGTCACAAACACTGTATTTCATGTTGGCAGAATAGTATGGCTACTTCTAGAAGGCCTATCCTACCTTCAGTAGTTGACAATATTTGAGTCACTGTGAAATCACTGGTATTTGATTGTATAGCAGGAGAGCTATAAAGCCAAAAGCCAACCACACTTTCCACAAAAGACCCAGTATGCACCCATTTAGAAAACCGATTTATTATAAATAGATTTGAAATTATTCAGCTATACACAGTTTGACTGAACATGACCAAGGTTAATATGCTCATTAAGGTTTAAGTTGGCAGTATCATGTTAATAGCTTTGTGGATACTATATAGGCTATGGCAATAGCAGTGCTGAAGCAACTATAATTTTTTGATATCATATTTGCAAGCAAAGCATGTCTGTCTGTTCTTGATATGTGCTTTACACTGTATGACAATGTCAGTAAAATGAGTCATTAGACTGTTCATTATACTTCAAAGAAGGAAAGCCCAGCATTAGTGGCTTTCAAGAAGCACATAGAATTACATGGATTAATGTGATAGATAGCACTGAGAGACTCAATCTTAGTAACACAAAGATTTTTTTCTTCTTTTAAAGAGAGAGGTAATGAATGATACATATAAAATAAAGCCATATGCAAATTTTCTTTTCCCTTAATGTGTAATCCAGAATAGACATTTCATTACAAGATACTAAAAGAATATTTTATATGTTACTTTATCTGGAAGTTTCACACATTTCAGTCAATTCATAGTTGTTAGATCAATAAATACATAGAATTTAATATAAGATATTAATTGACATTAAGAACAACTAGCCCTGTAAAACTAGAGATTTTATTGGTTAATACAAGCACATTCTAAAATTAGTTCCAATTAATTTTATATATGGAGTTCAAAATAAAATATTTTTGATCTACCATATGTTTTTTGATCTTTTAAAGAAATTTCTGGGAAGTAAGTAGTTCTTATTGTTTTCTTTCGGTGATTACTGCTTGTTTTCAATAACAATAATTTTAGATATTTCCAAATTCTTTGTGTTTTCATCTACTTTTTAAAAGTTCTCATCCTGTCTACTCTTACAGAAAATATTAAATGTGTTTTTGTCATTTTCAAAAATTGAATATGAATATTCCCTGGTGAATCTAAACAGGGTATTTTTCTCATGACCTTGCAATCTATTACTTTAATAGTTTTCTGTGACTTGAGTCACAGAATAATGCATAATGCAATTGTTCAAATAGTATAGTCATTCTCAAATAAAAAATTATTATTCAAATATTTTGTGGTTATTTATTGCTGTAGGTATTTTGATTTTATTCTTAGGCCTTTCCGTTGTTCCATACTCCACACAGGCAGATTGCTATGTTACCATTCTGCATTTAAAAGATAGTATATAAAGTATTCTTTAAAGAGCATAATTTTCATGCCAAAATTTACAGGAAGCATAAGGACATTTAAAAAATACCATGTATTTTCTCTGTGAAAAGTGACAATGGAAGATAAACAGGGGGAATGATAAAACACCAGGAGACAGACAATCACAAAATATCTTTATACATGATTCTGAAAACTATTTCTGTAATCTAAGGAAACATTGTGATAACACATTTTTGCTATACTTATGGAATCAAACTACCCATTAAATAATAGATATATTTGGTCCCAGTAGCAATCCTATTATCTAACAGATAACTTCATGTTATAATCATACTTAAAAGAAGGCAAAATGGAGTTATGGTATAATGGGGTAAAATGACCTTGCTTAACATCAAAGGCTAATAAAATAAAATAAATCCACCAGTCCCAATAATGCTTACTCTTTTATAGTTGTTAACTAATGAGATACCCCGATAATAATGACTATTGATGATACTCTTAATTAGAACTTAATAGTAAGACTCTATTGCTGAAGTTATCACATACATATAGTGCATCACAGAACATGGAATGATCAAGCTGAAAATGATGTGGGAGCTTCATGAGTGTTGGCTAGCTTTCCTCATGCTTGAAAGTGCTGTGCACACCACTAAGGGAAAAAGTATTCATCAATCTTATCCAGGTAAGAACCCTGTGAAATACAATAACAACCAACCTCAAAACATGTTTATTGGTAAAATAGTAACACAAGACTCATGGAAGTAATTAACCAAATATTCATTATATTGAAGTCCTCCTGTTCCATAAGACGAAACCTATACTGCACAGTTAAGTATGCCAAAACCTCAAGAGTGGACAAATCATAGACCCTATTAACTAACTTAGGGGTTATGTCCATTTCTTTTAGACCTATCCAGTGGAGGCTATAGACTAAGCAATGAGTGTGTGTCTGAAGATAATAACTCCTCCCATTTCAGAATTCATCAGGTGTCAATCGTTCTCCAGGGAAGAGTATGGGCATACCCTTCTACCATCCATGATTGGGTACTGTCAGACTTAAACTTGTACAAAAAAACCTGTAGCTACTGTGCTGTTTCATTCCCAGAAAACTATTTTTCAGTCTCTATAACTTCTGACTTGTGGAACTTGTGATGTCACACCACCTCCCGTAAGATCTGTGTGACACTGACTCTTATTTTTCTTCTGACCTTTTCTTCAGCAAAATTCTCTGAGCCTAAAGAGGTTGGTACTGATATCCTGTGTAGGACCAAGAGATCAGTAATCTTTTATTCTAAATTTTTTACATCTTTTAATAATCCTCCAACCGTGTTTTAAAATGGTCAATTATTCAATGTAAAGCCAGAATATATTATTTGCTGAACTGACAGAAGTGATATGCCAAATTAAAAAAAAAAAATAAGTAAAGCTAGTCCTTGTTCTTGAATCTTCTCTACATGGATCTAAATCTTAAGGAACACAAAATGACTCGTACTTTATGTATTCAATTGACTTTCTTTAAGCATAGTACATCTGTTAACTGTGTCACTTGTGGGGGCACTGTCTTAGGCTGCAATTCTTTTATGTGCATAGGTCGTGATGTTACATCCACAGTCTCTGCTCAAGACTCAGGGATGGTATCTGGGATGAATTTCCTGAGAGAGGATTAGAACTTGGGCCTCAGCATCCTGATTCCTGACTCAGGTGTCACTTCTTCTCCAGGAGGAGTAGGTCTTTATCTAATATGTACCCTGCTCATGAATATGCAAATCATGTGAGTCTATGGTGGTAAATATAGGGATAGCTACCCTCCACAAAAACATGTGATCACTGTCCTCTCTGCAGTCACTGAGTACACAGGACATCACCATGGGATGGAGCTGTATCATCTTCGTGGCAACAGCTATAGGAGTCCATTCCCAGGTCCAGTTGCAGCAGTCTTGGGCTGAGCTGGTGAGGCTTGGGACCAGTGAAGAAATCCTGCAAGGCTTCTGGCTACACAGTCACTGACTACAACATGCACTAGGTGAAGCAGAGTCATGGAAAGAGCCTTGAGTGGATTGGAATTATTAATCCTAGTGATGGCTACAATGAAAAGTTCAAGGGCACGGCCACACTGACTGTAGACAAATCCTCCAGCGCAGCCTATAAGGAGCTCAGAAGACTGACATCTGAGGACTCTGTGGTTTCTTATTGTGCAAGACACAGTGTTGCAACCACATCCTGAGTGTGTCGGAAACCCTGGAGGGGCAGCAACCTGCCCTGGGACTGAGATGACTCAGAGAAGTGTAGCTTGAAGAGTGCTCAGATGCAGTCATTTGGGTAGTCTGTTTCAGTGCTTTTGTCACCTGTGCAAAAGGACATCTGTGAGGGATGTGGTGCTGATTTAGGATGTTCGTAGAGTACCACAGACTTTGTCAACCTCTTCACCACTGACCACATCCATTGATAATATTTCTTCTTTGATAAAACGAAAAAAAAAAAAAAAAAGAATGATCTTTGGTAGCCTCCTCCATTCAGTGACTGCTGTGGTGGCAGGGTTCCTGGCAGATATTAGGCCAAGAAAATGAGCTGAGACAAGAGTTGCTCCTAGTCAAGGGTAACCCAAGAATTGTGGGACTCTACTGTAGCGTCATGTGGTAGAGTATTTGGATATAATAAACCCAGTATTTCTTCTTATTTTCCTCGTTAAGAACTTCCAGTCAAAATTTTGTAGAGTAGTTTCAAAGTTGACAAAACCTAAGAAGTGAGAGGGAAAAAAAATCAAAATAAATGGAAGGCAAGTAGAAACGTTCAGTTGATTTTACAAGTACTTTGTATAAAGGCAGCCAGACTTGGAGTAAAAGGGAAAAAATTAGTTAGGTCACCTCTGTACAATAAATCTTTGTCTCAAGATTTCATGTGCTACTTATGCACAGAATGTATCAAAAAAATGCTTAACCTTGAAAAGTATTTGTGGACTTATAAGATGGCTGTGCAGACTCCTGGCCAAGCCTGATATCCTAAGATCTATTCTTAGTGCCCATATGGTATGAGTGGTCCTCTGATCTATACAGGTGTGATGGAATGGGCACACATGATACGTGTACATCATCACAATAAACAAATATATGTAATATAAGTAGCTAAATGTATTTGTATATAAGTAATTTCATATCTCTTATTTTGGAAAAAATATGAACACACACACACCTTTGTATTAGTCAGAGGACAGGATCTTACTCAATTTCTTCTAATGGCTACAATGTTATATTTAATTTATTTTTAAAATGTGACTTTAACTGTGTAAATTGGAAAAAGCACCAGAATTAAAGAATCTATGCTACTCTATTCAGCAAGTTAAAGGTAAGAATAGCTATTACTTCTCTCCAAAAAATATAGTGAATATAGAAAATCCAAAGTCCTTGTTTATAGCTCATTTTCCACTTGTAATAATTCCTTTTGAAATCAATGATTTGAGGCATTTTAATAGTACAACATAAGGTAAAATTGGTAAAGTTATAATGACATTATCTACTTATTTTCATAGGAAACTACTCTCTCACTCTTCTTCTTTTCTCTCTCCCCCTCTCTCTTTCTCTCTCTTATGAGTGTAATTCCCTATCTCTCCCTCTCTCTCCTTCTCCCTCTCCCTCTCCCTCACACTCACTCTCCCTCTTTCCCTCTCCCTCTCCCCCCTCTCTCTCTCTCCTTCTCCCTCTCTCCCTCTCCCTCTCTCTCTCTCCCTCTCCCTCCCCTGTGTGTGTTGTCTGTTTAAATAAAATGAACACATGATTGGACCATTAATTTGCCTATGAAGAACAAGGTTAGTTTCTTGGAATGAAAGAGTCACTCATACCCTAAGGAAGGCAGTGGCCAAATTATTAGAAGCCCTTTAAACACATACTACAATGGAAGGGAGGAGAGACAAAGTTGGACAGGTTCAGGCGTTCAATCTCTAAGAGGGAAGAGAAAAACCAACACAGTACCATTTGCATCAGTGATGAAAGGAGCTACAATGAAGTTTGGGATGAATGGGTTTTAATAAGAAGGCAGCAGAGAAGAGGAAGAGCCTTAAAAAGAGAAAGATGGAGTCATAACAAATTCTTTTAGAAGAAATCATTTTATGTAACATCGATAGGAGACAGATGAGCAGTGTAAGGGTAAGGTTGAGAACTTGGGCTAAGTAATAACTAAGGGAAAGAAAAATGACAGGCTCAGTGTGGCTGTAACTGAGGTGTGACCACCAAAAAAGGACAAAGGGAGCAAACGGGGAAATCTGGCCTAGGGGAAATGTAGGGATGTAAAAATCAAAGGAGGGGAAGAGGAGTTGAGAGCATCTTTCTAAGAATGAATAAATATGGGAAAACAGAACTTCAGGGCCTACTGTTCTGCCATGAGAATGAGACAGAGAGATGAAATGCAGGCTCAGATAAGGACTCCAATTAGAGAATAAAGAAGCAAAAGCTCAAGAGTGGAAAACAGCCTTTAAGAAGTACCCAGTGTGAATGACTTTGAAGAAAAGCAAGATCTGACAGCTGATCGCTAAAAAGACTTTTGAGATCTGCCTGAGCGCTGTTCAAAGAAATGCATGAGGGATAAATGTTGTTCTGATGGCACAATGGGAAAGGAAGCGTTGACAAAGGCATTTTTAAAGTTTGAGGGTACTCAACCCTGGAGGCTACAGAACACAGACTATAAGACAGACATTTTCAGGAATCTGTCTTCAAAGACTAGATGGATGCCGTGAAGATAGCTATCCATGACTGCCTCTGACAATTAAGAGAAATCACTGAAATGGATGATATGAGGAAGGTGGCAAGGATGGTTTTCACATTTGTAGTAGAAGAAATTGTGTTTTCAGATGAGCAGAATTGCAGTATCGCTGGTGAGCAAGACATGGTTCGTTCCTCACTACTGTTGTTTGGTAATATTAAAGCATAAGGCATGGTGCTGCGCATATTGCCTACTGCATCTCTCATCTGTCTTTTTATATGTTATATTCACAATGATTAGAGTAGGGGAAAAAAGGAAATTGTACTCTCAACATTTACATACAACTTCCAAAGATATTCTTTTTTTTTAATGGTCTGATAACCTTTCTCCCCATGCTGATAGGACAAGGTTGTTACTCAGTGCTTTAAACTAGGAAAAGTTATTTCGTCTGTCACTCAGGCTGATGCCAGTTAGTGAAGCCAGTGAAAAACCCAATTTATATAAAATCTCTAGTCTTTGCAAGCTTTAAGTTACATAACCACATATTTCTTACACACATGTCATATATCTATAGAAAACATATAGGAGCTTGTTCATATCTCCTAACCTACAAGTGTCTGTCTATATGCTAATCATATACTGAGTGCTATCAACTTTATTCAAGTTTCTCACAATGTTTTCATGAGGATGTTTGTATCTATGAATGAATACACAAGAATCGTTCCACTTCCTGTCTCCCCTTGTTGGGGGAGTCAAGGGACATGAACTAAAACGGAATTTGGAAGAGTCCCAGAGTGCACAATAATACATTATATAAAATGACAGTTTCATTTATCAAGGACAATATCTGTCATTATGAAGAAAGTCCTTGTCAGCCGGTACAAAGTCAATTTACCTTTTCAATTGATTACGTTTCCAGGGTACATATATTTGTTTTCAAAGCCCTATGCCACATATTGACAAATCATAGGCCCTCCTATTCTGAACCTCATAGAGTAAGTAATTTGTGGGCAATTTCTCTATTACACAGGCTTGGGCCTAAGGATTATCCCTTTTTTGAACATAGTATAAAAGTGAAAACTGAGAAGTCTGAGTATAAAGGGAATATGTCTTACAGATGAATGCAAATGAAAGCAGGCTTTAAAAGAAAGGCAAATTTCACAGGCACAAGGGGGCACCATAGTCTAAAACTCAAGGATGTTGAGGGAGAGAGGTGATTATCAGCTGCACAGTACGTAGACCTCTTGATCTGGAACCTTTTTTTTTTTCCTAAATTAGAGTTGAAAGCCTGCTGTTAAGTAAAGATAAGTCTGAGAACAAAATAGAACTGATATTATTTTTAGCATATCTAGTTGAAGAAAGTAAGATGATAGTTCTGATGTTAAGAAGGTGTTTCAATGACTAACCTAAAATACTTGGCAATTTAATTTTTGTCATTGAAGTGTAGCAATTTTCTTAGAATTTAAAGTAAATGTCACGTTCTGTAAAATATATAAGTTGCATAAGAAAGCTTCTTTATTGAAAGTAAGACACTTGCATAAGGATATTCCCTTTATGCTCATCAAATGCTAGTTATTAAAAGTTTTTGATGGGAATCATCTGACCATATTGAACTCCATAACGTT
The DNA here is from genome assembly GCF_000001635.26 of Mus musculus. Lineage (NCBI taxonomy): Eukaryota > Metazoa > Chordata > Mammalia > Rodentia > Muridae > Mus > Mus musculus. The sequence continues at coordinate 49,943,012 of NC_000074.6, read as the reverse complement.
ATTTCCTTAATAAAATTTTGACTAAGGACTGTTTTGAATGCATTTGTGCATATCAAACATTTCATTTTTAAATCTATACATTCTGAATTGTGATCCAGAAATAATGTTAGGTTATCGTAGAATAGTCTCATGCACTTGGACTTATTCATGAGATAAATCCTATGGCATTTGTGTTTATATTTATGTGTGCATACTTACACGTGCACATCACATTCATACCTACAAATGATAATTGTTTTTAGTCCCAGAAGCTGCACCCATAAAGTCTCATCAAGAAGTCGGCCTAAGTATGAGCTAAGCAAGGACAGCAGTAGACATGCCTAAGTAGGCATGGAAAGTATCAGCTTTACAAAAGACCACAGGCCACCAAGAAGGGCTGAGAGTGGGAGAAAGAATCTTCCCCAGGGATGAGCACACCAGTTAGGTTTCCAAGACCATGCAGTCAGCCTGGAAACATGCATCCAAGTAACATTGTACAGACTCAACAGATCATAATTAGTACTACACAGCTACATGTACATAGATAGATGCAAATATCAACAATTAATGAAAAAGAACCCCATGAATTTGAAAGAGAGCAAGGAGTACATGGTATGGTAATTTAGAGGAAAAAGGACAGGGGAATAATGTAATTGCATTATGATTTCAAAGCGAAAAGGGATGTAATTTTTATAGATTTCTGAGAGCTAGGAGTTCAAGACCAAGGTGAGAAACTGGTTCAGTGTGCCACAAGTGTGTCCTCACGCCCTCTGTGTAGCTGTGCTCTGAGATGCTGTCCTTGTTTGTTTGTTTGTTTGTTTGTTTGTTTTTTGGTCAAGGGGTTTTATTACAACAATAGAAATCTAAGACAATTTATCTCTGAAATTTCTATTTTTATCCTGGGAACTACGCAGGTTATAGTTAACTAAAACTGCAAAATAAAATCATCCAAAATCTTACAGGACTTAAATGTTTAAACATTTCAATGCAAATAAAAGGTTTTATCTTTACTTTTGATACCATCCATAATTTCTTTTTTTATTTTTTATTTTTATGGCTTACCTGTGAGTGTGGTTCTTTATTTTTTTCTTTTATTAGATATTTGCTTTATTTACACTTCAAATGTTATCTCCTTTCCTGGTTTCCCCTCCCAAAACCCCCTATCCCACCCATCTCTCCCCTTGCTCACCAACCCACCCACTTCCACTTCCCTGTCCTGGTATTCTCCTGCACTGGGGCATCGAGCCTTCTCAGAACCAAAAGCCTCTCCTCCCATTGATGTCCAACAGGGCCATCCTCTGCTACATATGCAGCTGGAGCCATGGGTCCGTGTGTACTCTTTGGTTGGTGGTTTAGTCCCTGGGAGTTCTGGGGGTACTGGTTGATTTATATTGTTGTTCCTTCTATGGGACTGCAAGCTCCTTCAGTCCGTTTTCTAGCTCTTCCTTTGGGGACCCTGTGCTCAGCCAGTGGTTGGCTGAGAGCATCTACCTTTGTATTTGTCAGGGTCCAGAGAACCAAATAACCCTATTAAAAATGGGGTACAGAGCTAAACAAAGAATTTTCAACGGAGAAATAGCGAATGGCTGAGAAGCACCTAAAGAAATGTCCAACATCCTTAGTCATCAGGGAAATACAAATCAAAACAATCCAGAGATTCCACCTCACACCAGTCAGAATGCCTAAGATCAAAAACTCAGGTGACAGCAGATGCTGGCAAGGATGTGGAGAAAGAGGAACACTCCTCCATTACTGGTGGGAATGCAAACTATTACAACCACACTGGAAATCAGTTTGGCAGTTCCTCAGAGACGCTCTCCTTAAACCTGCCTTCTATATTAGTGCCAGAAATACTAGGGGGTATAGCATCCAATCTAACCTTAATTCTTTACTTTAAAGGCCTGTGACAAGATTAAAAACACATTGATAATTAGAGCTTCAATGTGTAAGTTGTAGGATAGGAGTGTAATTCAGCCCATAATAATTATAAAAGATATATATGTATATACATGTATATAATACCTAATATATTAATATATATATAATACCTACCCATATATATGTATATATGCATATATATATATATATGCATATATATATATTAAAGCTGATCAGCCTTAGGTTATGCTGTGCTGAGGATAAACCCTGATTTGGAATGGTTCCTGATATTTTTCATGTAAGAACACAAACTGTAGTAGTACATAACAAGCTTGCAATTTTAAAAGTCAAACCTGTGGTCTCATAGGCACAGTGAGGGTTTTTTAGAGCTGAGAGTAACACGACTAGATTGCATGCTGCAATTATATTTCCTTTGCTTGTCAGCCTGAAGTGAAATCTGAAACTCAGAAATTCATGTTTTTCAAATTTAAATATCATATTCATAAAATCCCATCCATGCTATCACCACCTTTCTCCCTCCACCAGGTCCCTCCACCCACTTTGGTATAAATTGTGTATTTTTCTATAATCTATAAACTGTTTCATTCACACACATGTACATATGTATATATACACATACAGATGATATGGATACAGATACACATACATACATATGTTCAGTACATTTAGTATGGCCCATATGTACCTATGTTTATAGCTGACCACTTAGATTTAGATAACATCTCAGGTGCTCATCCTTGGGTAAAACTAACTCTTCTTTTCTCTCCAGTCATTGCTTGCCTGGAGCACTCCATCTGGGGTGGGGCTTTGTTTTCCCCATCAACACTGGTATGTCAGCTCATGTTATTTTACACTTGTCTTGTGTGAGCGGATATATTGTTGGTAACTCATGAGTAGTTTTGTAGGGTCAGGGCCTGTTTTTCAAGATCAGGCAGGGCTCTTACCTATGGAGTGGGCTTTAAGTCGAGCTATATAATTGACAACGATGCACAAGACTTAAGCAACACTATTGCACAATCGCTGATATACTACCTAGCCATCCATTATTGAGGTTCAAAGGCTTACAACTGGTTAGGAGTTTTGATACCACTTCTCCCTTGACAGATTGCACCAGTTAATCTCTTAAGGGTAAATCATACAATGCACACAAAAAATTTAGACCCAGGCTCAATCTTGCTTCACCATCCCACTTTTAGATACTGTTTATCTTTGGGGTGAGTAGTCAACTGATTATGAGATAAAAAAGAAAGATAACTTTACAAGATGACATTTTAACGGACAGCACGTTGAAATTAAGTCATTAAAACTGAATCCCCAGTAGGCAGCTTAATCATTATAATTAAAGCAAGTAGTTTAAGTAAAGATTAACCCACTTGGTAATGATGCTTTCAAGTTCTTTATGTATTTTGATAAGTACAATCAATGAATTATTCTAGAAAGTACATTCTTTTTTAAATACTGCGTATTTGCCTTATGTATTTAGCTATGAATAAGAATGTGGAATGAATAAGCTATTGTACATAATGATGGATGCAGTCATTAATTCAGAAATAGTCTGCTACAATTTGGTATGCTCTGAATGCCTTGGCCAATGTAAGTGTAATGTAAAGGTTATCAATTACTGCAGGCTTTCCTGAAATATGCACAAGAACATAATGCTTTGTGTAGGTATCACTGACCCAGAATGCCCCACTCCAAGAGTCTGGTGTCTTAAATGGTTTAATTAATACAGCACAGTGTATAAAGGTTATCAATTATTGCAGGCCTTAGAAAAGACCTGTGGTTTTCAGTGATACTGATGAAAACATTTTACATGTTGTTAGGCACTTTCACCTGTAGAACTATAAACTCTAACAAATGATAAATAGAATTAGTTATCTCTCTTCAAGCAGTGAATATTTCAACTCTCTATAATGCTTTCTCTTGTAAACTTAGGAAGACATTTGCTGACCTCCATGAGCTGCTCTAATTACATAACTTAGCTTAACTATGCAAATATAAACATAAAGGTTAAAATGTTCTACTAATTTTGAGTCTTACACTAATTTAACATTTATTATGGTGTTTATACCTTAATGTACTACCTAAAGAAGCAATGATATTGTATGGACTAATTACTGTTAATAATAATGTATATTTTATAAATGTAATTTCACCCAAATCAAAATTTGGGCATGGATTATTGAGCAAGTATTTGCAAAGTAAATAGTGGCTTGAAATAACATCACAATAACAACACGTATTATGCTATTGCTATGGTAGCCTTTTGAAATCTTTTCCATAGTATCAGAACTTTGAAAATGTAGAAACTAAAATTAGACTATCCTAGCCTTGGGTGCTCATCTGTGACAGTCACCTGCTTTATCTGCTGGCTCCATCTTTTCCTTGATGTCTGCTCCTCATGATTTAGAGAATCATACTAGAGCTGTAATATCCCTATAAGGCAGAGTCCCCTTCATTGGCACTGTTTAAAGATACCAGCTGTACGGGCTAGTTTTGTGTCAACTTGACACAGCTGGAGATATCACAGAGAAAGGAGCTTCAGTTGAGGAAATGCCTCCATGAGATACAACTGTAAGGCATTTTTTCAATTAGTGATCAAGGGGGAAAGGCCCCTTGTTGGTGGGACCATCTCTGGGCTGGTAGTCTTGCTTCTATAAGAGAGCAGGCTGAGCAAGCCAGAGGAAGCAAGCCAGTAAAGAACATCCCTCCATGGCTTCTGCATCAGCTCCTGCTTTCTGACCTGCATGAGTTCCAGTCCTGACTTCCTTTGATGATGAACAGCAACATGGAAGTGTAAGCTGAAAAAACCCTTTCCTCCCCAACTTGCTTCTTGGTCATGATGTTTGTGCAGGAATAGAAACCCTGACTAAGACACCAGCCATTGTGAAAGTGCTTTTGTATAGTTAAGCCTATCAGATCCTTCGTAAGGCTAATTGGAAGGTTTGATTGGAGTGGGGAGCCATCATGAGCTTAATTCAAGAAAAAACACTGAGAAGAAAGTATGAACATGGAGTCACGCAGCAAAGACACAGTAATATAAGACTATTATTGAATAGGAGAAAGCAGTGATCAGCATTTAAACTCCCATATTACAGTCTAGTAATCATTGATTATGTACAACCCCTTACATGTTATCTGACGTGAACATCTGTTATTTCAGATTTAGCCAAGGAAGAAATTTCTGTCACCGATGATGAGTATAGATATTTCATCATTCCAAATTTCATTGATATGCATTCTGAAAACCTTCAAATAAATTCTCTCCTGTTTCTCAAGGATGCTTTTCACTGAAAATGTTATCTATCTTCCCTGAAAATTTTATCTATCTTCTCCATCCAATCATACCATGAAAAACAGGTTTCTGCATTTACCAAATGAAAGAACAATGCTTCAATAACACAGTAGATTCTTAAAATCGCAGTGAATTCACTCTCAGTATAATTTTATTTTGCCTCTCTGACAATTATAATTGTCTGCTTACAGATATGAATGTCCAGAGGCAAGTGGATCACTGTGACTCAAGGTTAGCTTAATCTATATCGCAAGTTCCAGAATAGCCAGGACTAGAGATAACCTGTCACAAAAACAAACCAAACCCAAAAGCAAGACAAAACAGAAAACCCACAGTTACAAATGGCTCATCCATTCTATTCTACAGTCCTTGGAATAAATTGTCTCTGAGACTTTTGCACTTTAATATTGATAAATTGAGTTTTTAGATTTCCACCATGTACAGTAGATTGAATGCTTCTCCCATTTCTAAGCTGAAACTCTCAATTCAGTGCCTTGGTATTATAAGAGGATGTTTGAGTAGCAACTAGCTATGAATGTGGAGTGTTCCTAAGTAAGAAGGGCCACCTTATAGAAGGGGCTTCAGAGAGCTTCTTCGTCTCTTTCCAACCTGTAAAGAACTGTGGAAAGTCAATAGTATAAAACCTAGAAACCCATATTATCACTTATGTGTTCTGGCACTCTGATCACAGACTCTGGCTTCAATAACAGTGGGAAAGAAATATGGGGTTGTGAACTAAATTGTTTGTGGCATCTTGTAATACATGCTGAACTGATATGTCAGAGCTCATGCATTCCTGAATGAGAAAATGGTTTTGCGAATACAAGCTTTGTTATTTGAATGTAGGCTAGTCCATCACTCCTTGAAACCCGAGGTGTAACTGCATTTAACCTAGAAGAGCTCCTAAGCTTTATACCAAATGATAAATGCTCATGTTGAGTTATGTCATTGTGGTCCTCTTTAGGACTGGCAAAGTAAAGAGAGGCACAGTAAATTGTGGCTTACAATGAATAGTGCTATATGCTGCCATTATATAAAGCATAACAACAAGGGATGTTCAAGACATAGTATTCTGTTATTCAGATAACTTACCCTGACTCTAGTGCCTGACACTACCTCATTTCTTCCATTTGTAATTTTATATGAAGAAATAATAGTGGTTAGGTTGGCTTATAATAATATTTTTAATAACTATTCTAAGTGATAAGTCCAGGGAAACTGAGCAATCCAATTTCTCTTAAGTCATTAGCTTTTGCTGTTGAGATGACAGATTCTTTTTTTAAAGGTTAGTTCTCTGATTTTTCCTTCCGAAAAGCAACCACAGGAGACATAGCACAGCTTGGTAATTTTGACCACATGAAAGGCTGGAGAAGGAAGACCTCAAGTGTAAGGTCAGCCTGAGCTACCGAACATGTGTGAGGCTAGTCCCTGCAATGTAGGTAGATCCTTTCTCAGAATAAATCTAAAGGAGGGCCACAAATATATTTTAGTAGTAGGGTGTTTTCATAGAACATATGAAGTTCAGACTTCAGTACTTACCCCCACTATGTGTGTGTGTGTGTGTGTGTGTGTGTGTGTCACAGAAAGAGAGAGAGAGAGAGAGAGAGAGAGAGAGAGACAAAGAGATAGAGAGACAAAGAGACAGAGACACAGAGACAGAGACAGAGAGAGACAGAGAGATTGAGATTCAAAGCAAAAGTGTCAAAACTTTGCCATTTATAGGATTGATTGGCTGTGGTTCAGTCGCCTCTATCCAGGGAAGAATCTATAATAATGTTTCATTGGTACGAGAATAGATATATCCTTTGTTTTTCTTATGATTAGAACTGAAATGACAAAATAAAACCTCACTAATGCTTCTCTAGTATTATTAAAACATAAGAATTAAGTTTCAGAATTTTGATAGCCAGGTATATTGTTGTAATGTAAGAATTTATTGTTATGTGAGTTTACCACAATATGTATAATTTATTCATATAAAAATCTACACTAGAGGGCTGGAAAGATGGCTCAGTGGTTAAGAGCACTGACTGCTCTTCAGAAGGCTCTGAGTTCAAATCCCAGCAACCACATGGTGGCTCAAAAGTATCCGTAACAAGATCTGACACCCTCTTCTGAAGTGTCTGCCGACAGCTGCAGTGTACTTACATATAATAAATAAATACATATTTAATAAAACTACACTAGAACATTCTATAAGATAAACATTTCCCACACAAATATTCAATATTTTATATATTTTTCTCATTTCCTCTTTAGTTGTTGTAGCTAAGTAATAAATCCATTATAATAATCTTTGCCTTCTGTGTTCATATTTAAATTTTGCACCAATCTCTGTCATCTAGAAACACCAACTGCATTTTGTCTTTCTTTATAAGGCTTTCCTTTTTAAAAGGATACTTTTATAACTCATGTTCATTTTATTGTAGATAAAATACCACTGACAATTATGAGATAAAGTGATAGCATGAACAAACCATTTCTTACCTGTGTTATATGAGAGTCTACGTTAGTAGTAAGGGTGCAGAGAGTTCTCATATTATTTTTGTCTACCCAATGGACTTCTCACTGACATCTGAGACCTTTCAACTTTACACATGCTCTGTAGTCTGTTTCATTATTTTTTTCTTTTAGATAGAGGTCAACACAGTTCCACAATGCTTAAGCAGTTACATATTTTGAAATTATTTGAGATCTGTGGTACTGGTGGAGGACTATCTGTATACACAGTGCTATTGAAACAGGAGTCTATTTTTTCAACATGAATAAAACAGGTTCAGCTATGGTGGGAAATATTTGACTTAGCTTTCTGATATGTAATGAGTCTTAGAAGCTTTCCTGCTGGTTTACCGAAGAATAATGGATACTCACGATGTAATCTATGCTGACCTGATTTAGATTTTAAATATGAACTACTCAGTCTCTAACAGCTAGCCACACATTATGCACATTGTGCATTTTCACACATAATAACAAAGGTTAAATGGTGTTATGCTTATGCAGAGAATAAACAAAAGGAAATCCTTTCTCCTTGAAAGTTTCACTAATCATTGTCAATACTAAATGATGAAGTTAGTGGGAAGCCTTTGCAAACAGAAAAATGGGCTGAAAACCAGCTATCTTTTGATAGACTCATCATTTTTTCCACAGGAACATTATAAAGCAAATGGTAGCTATATTAATCATATACTGGCTCAGGATATTCTGAAAAGAAAGAATGTATAGATACTTGTAGGAGAAACAATGTATTAATACTCTTGAATAATACAGAGTTCCTGGCAAAGTAACATATTAGAACTTATCACTAAAGGGAAATGGATAATAATTAACATACTTTGCAGAAGGACTCAAGAATTTACTCAGTAGTAGGCACTGTAGGATCTTCTAGAAGATCTATTTCCAGTTCTGGACACCCACAGGATACCTCACTGTTGTCTGTAATTCCAGGTCCAGAGGATCTAATATCTTCTGGCTTTGAAAAGTACCAGACATAACATTAGCACACAGACATACATGCAGACAAAATACTCATAAATATCAAATAAAATTAACATTTTGAAGTAAGCAGTTTTGGAGTCAGAGTTTATGTTTTCAAACAAAATTTTCTCACATGTTGTATTCCCACTGTAGTTTGCCCTCCCTCTTGATCCTCTCTTCCCCAGATCCACTGCTCTGTTCCCCTACAGGAAAGAGCATGCCTCCCAGGAATTTTAATGCACTGTATACAATACTGCATAAAAAATTTCAATAAGACTAGGAACAAACTCCCATATCAAGGCTGGACGAGGCAACCCAGTCGGAGAAAAAGGGTCCAAAGACCAGAAGAGCCAGAGACACCTCCACTCCCACTGTAAGGAGTCCCACACAGACATTTCCTATTTGTTTAGCCAGAAGTAAATAACTCAGCTTCTAGTCAATGAATTACAATAATAAAGGCAGGCCTCGTGACATATAGCTGTAATCCCAACACTTGAGGGTCAAAGCAAGGAGAGGCTTAAGTCCAAATGGTTAGAACTATTGCGTTCAATAGTCAGAATTCATCTCGAAAGAAGTAAGTATAAAAGAATAAAAATATCAAAAGACGTGTTTGAGATGGTTTTGTTAAGGGTAAGTGACATAAAGACTGAACTCAAATATCTAGCCAAGGTGAGTGATCAACATTTACAGGAACACTCTGAAGCAGAAGTAGATAATTCCACAAGCAGGAGTTGATCTGAACACCCGAAATGACTGACTGTGAATGTCAAACTAGGTGTTTTGTATCTTATAACTAAGATGAAAAAGATTGCATAACCCTGATTTCTAATGCTTTTCCAGGTAGTTTTTTGTCAACATGCTTTTTAAAATTTCCAATGTATATGTCTGAGTTTTTTCCTGCATTCTATGTATGTGTACCATATACATACTTGGTGCCATGAAGACGTCAAAAGAGTATCAAGAGTCCCCTGGACCTAGAATTGCATAAAGTTGTTGTTCACAAATGAATTCTAGTCCAAATCTAGTGCAACAAATACTTTTAACCACTGAGCCATCTCTCAAGCTGACTCAATGTGACTCTCTCTCTCTCTCTCTGTCTCTCTCTCTCTGTCTCTCTCCATATATATATATAAATATATATATGTATATATGTGTGTGTAAACATATGTATACACATATGTATATATATGTACAACATTATACATAAATATGTATGTATATATGCATATATGTATATGTAAATATGTAAGTTTTATATTTGAAATTAACATCATTTCCCCTTCCCTCCTTCCCTTCCTCAATATACTTTAATGTATTTTACTTGCTCTCCCAAATTGTCTCTCATTCTTCTTTTTAAATGTTTTAGATTTATTTATTTATTTTATGTATATGAGTACATTGTAGCTGTCTTCAGACACAGCAGAGGGCATTAGATCTCATTACAGATGGGTGTGAACCACCATGTGCTTGCTGTGAATTGAACGCAGGACCTCTGGAAAGCAGTCAGTGCTCTTAGCCACTGAGACATCTCTCCAGCACCTGTCTCTCACTCTTTAATTGCTGTTTCACACACACACATGCATACACTCACACCAATCTATACAGCATGCTTTGTGGGTACAATGCTACTGGTATGTATGTGAACTCAGGGCTGAATATTTACAATCCATTACACACTAGGAGTTGTTGTTACATTTCAATTGAGACTCTTGTCATCTAGAAATATTGTCATTTAGGATAGTCATGATATCAACTCTAAAATGTCATCAAAGTTTTTACTCTGCTTTCATTCTAACTCAATCATGGGAAATCTACTCACCTTCATTGTATTCAGGTGCCCTATTTCTCCAATAAGAACGCAGACAATTCTTATGTTATCCCAAGTCAAATTCTATATGTTGCTTCAAAACCTCACTCCCTTGGTTGGGTATAACCAGATAGGAGACTGACATTTTCTAATGTACTGGAATGATGTGATGTTTAAATAGCAAAGTCCATCGGGCTGACCGAGGATTGCCTAGGACCTGCTTGTTTGAACAGCTGATAGATGACTGTGATAAACTTTGCTTCAGTGATTGAGCGTCAGTACCTAATGCACTAGGGAGAGCTGCTGTCCATCACAGGTCTACAGACCATATTTCTACGTGACCCCCGTGATTGGTTCTTTAACCCTATCCAGATATGGCATTAGGTGCCCATATTACAGGGTACCAAGCATCCTTGTCAGAATAACACTGATTTTAAATTTTCATGTACTGCTAAATATTGGAAAAGCTAAATTATCTTCCTAGTCACATGGCAGAGATTTTGTTTTCTCACCATTTATTTTTATTGAATGTACAGTCTACATTTTGTAGTTATAAATCTGCCTTTTGTAGCCCGATCAAGATAGTAGCATGAAACTTATGTCTAATAAATATGCACTATGAGAAAAAATGATGGTAACACAAATGAAGGGGGAAGGGTGGGCAGAGAATGCTGGTAAGTCTCTTTTACACTTCAAATAGAGTTAAATAACAAAATTTACAAAAATTTAGCAAAACCGAGCAAATTTACAAAAACAAAACAAAACAAAAAAAAACTTGCTACTTTGTCAATAAGCAGCAAAGGAACAGAAGTAATTGTGAGTATCTTAATTTATGCTCAATTATATACTTGCTCTTTATTTGGTTATTTTTTGGCATCTTTCCACGATAGGAAATTAAAGTGAGTCACAGGGCCCAAAGTAATGCATGTTCTTGCCTAGGCCTTTTATCTGACTCTAACATGGACAGTAGGAAATCAAGGGAAAAGTGCAGGAGAAAGATATGTTTTATCATATATTAATTTTTAAATGTGGTAGGATTGAATAGAGTCCATATGAATTTTTAAGTACCAAAATTAAGGTTTTGGAGGCCAATGAGATGGCGTAGGAGGTAAAGCAATGGCGACCAAGTTTGATGAAATCTGAGAGTGACCCTAGGGAGCCACAAAGTCGGAAGAGAAAACTGACCCTTGCAAGTTCATTTTACTTATTATTTCACATTACCTGTGTGCCTGTGTGTACATGTGTGTGGTGAGGGTGGCTACTGTAGAGCCAGAAGAATGTGCTGGATCCCTGGTGCTGGAATTCCATTTGCTTGTGAGCTGCCAATATGGGTTCTGGGAGCTGAACTGTATTCTGTGGACAAGAAGTAAGCACTCTTAACCTCTGGCCACCCTTCCAGTCCTGGAAGTAGACATTTACAAGAAATTCCAGTGCGATTTTAATATCTCCATTGTTCTCTTGATAGAAAAATAGATCACTAATCATTAGAAAAAAAGCTATAACCCACTGGCCAGAGGAGCCCCAACCTATTTAAATCACCATAAAATCATGTCTGCAGTAAAAGGCATGGGACGATATTCTAGAAGATATTCTAGACTTTTTAAATGTTACCCTGGTAGTAGTTTTGTTGCTACTGCTGTAAAGGATGGAGTAACCTTGTTCTTGATATCCCATCTATAGGACTCATTTTCAGGGAACTTTCCAAATGCCTTTACAAATAGAAAGAGCAGAAAGTAGCTAACTTGATAAAGCTCATTTCCATTCATATTTTAAGGTTACCTGAGTTCTTAAAATCTGATTTTGATTTTTGTTATGAACTGTACTGTACAATTAAAATATCACCTGTAATGTATAAATATTCTTCTGAATAGTAACTATGTGTTTCTACAAACCAGCTCAAAACAAACAAACAAACAAACAAACAAACAAACAAAAAACACTGATAAAACTCAAAGGGTCTTCTGTTTCTCTCTGATCACAGAAAAAAATACAATCACAGAGAAAGCATAATCATATTTTAAATCTTGAGCCAGCCTGGGTTGCTACCTTATCAAAAGGTGTTGTTTGTCATGAATTTTGAACACTTTCAGCAACCTTAAAATTATCTTGTCACTGACTAGGAATTATATACAAAATGTGTTTTGTATCATATCGATAATTTAAAAATCAATCCACAACCTTTGCTCAGCTCACAGATTTTATCTATGGTTGGGTATTTGTACTTGGATGTTTTCCTAGTTACAATGATATCTAGATGAAGAGAACTATATACTAATCCACCTTCAGGGACAAACTGTTAAGTGACTTTTCAGCTATTGTAGTGTAATATTGTTCCACGCAACACGCAAAACCACATTTGTGCCTTGCTTATGTTCCTGGATATCAAATAGTATGAAACTACTCTAGAAATGTGTAAGTTTTTAAAATTAGTTACAAAATGTGTTAAATTATAGACTATTAACAATACTTAACCTCTTTGGAAGAAGACCAACATATACATATCTGGACTAGTGAGCAAATGTATGGCATTTGTTTAACTATAGTTTTTGTTTCTGCAGACTATGAACAATGTAAATGTTCTATTTCTTGGATAGAACGATATGTGTGTGTGTGTGTGTGTGTGTGTGTGTGTGTATTGAAACAATTCTTTCTTTATTATTTTACCCTGTGTTTGTTCTACACTTTCTAAGTTTTTAAAAAGTATTCAATTTTATTGGTAAATTCATCGAAATTTTAGTTATAGCAATATTTAAAATATTTTTTATTTTATTTTGAAATATGGGTATATGTGTGTCTATTAACCAGGATACATCATTGAGATTCTCTTTTGTTTGATTGATTGATTGACTGATTGATTGATTTTACACTTCAGATTTTATTCCCCTCCAGGTGCACCCTCTGACTGTTCCACCCCCCATAACTCCTCCCCACCGCCCACCCCCCCCATCCCCATCTCCAACAGAATATCCCTACCCCCCTCCCCACCAGACCTCTAAACTCCCTGGGGCCTCCAGTCTCTTGACGGTTAGATGCATCTTCTCTGAACCTAGATCCAGCAGTCTTCTGCTGTATGTGTTGGAGGCCTCATATCAACTAGTGTTGGCGGTCCAGTGTCTAAGAGATCTCGGGGGTCTAGGTGAATTGAGACTGCTGGTCCTCCTACAGGGTCGCCCTCCTCCTCAGCTTCTTCCAGCTTTTCCCTAATCCAACCACAGGGATTATTAGCAGCTTCTGTCCATTGGTTGGATGCAAATATCTGTATCTGACTCTCAGCTGCTTGTTGGGTCTTTCAAGAGGATGGTCACCATAGATTCCTTTTTTTGATCGCTCAATAACCTCAGTAATAGTACCAGGCTTTGGGACCTCCCCTTGTGCTGGATCCCACTTTGGGCCTGTCGCTGGACCTCCTTTTCCTCATGCTCCTCTCCATTTCCATCTTTGAAGTTCTTTCAAACAGGAACAATTATGGGTCAGAGTTGTGACTGTGGGATGGCAACCCCATCCCTCACTTAATGCTCTGTCTTTCTGCTTAAGGTGGGCTCTATAAGTTCCCTCCCACTATTGTCAGGCATTTCATCTAAGTTCCCTCCCTTTGAGTCCTAAGAGTCGCTCACCTCCCAGGTCTCTGGTGCATTCTGGTGGTTCCCCCAACCTCCTACTTCCCGAGGATGCCTGTTTCCATTCCATCATTAGATTCTTGATCCCACTTGACATCAAAATTTGGAAGGGAAAACTGGAAATGTGATTCTGAAAAGATACTAATGATGAGTCCTGGAGAGATGGCTGAGAGTGTGAGAACTCTGTTTCTCCTGTATAAGACCTAGGCTGGGTCCCTTCACCCACACAGCAGTTCACAACTCTCCTTAACTCCCGTTCCAAGAGTTTCACTGCCCACTTCTGAGACTGAGGGAACTGCATACATATGGTTTATATACACATGTGGGTAAAACACTACTATACATTAAAAAATAGCTGTGGTTAGGGGTAATTTCTTTAACATTTCTAGGAGACAAAATATCAGAGTATACTTCCTCTTCTTCTAGCTTTTCCAGTGTTTTCTCTCACTCTACCATAATAACCCCTGTCTGTAAGTACTGAAGTTGTAATAAATAAACCTTTGAAAACAAACAAACAAACATACTGATGAGACAAAAAAAAAATCAAAAAAAAAATCAAGGAAACAAAAGAACATCTCATGTTATAGAGCCATGGTTTTTGTTCTTAGTATGTATGGGACCAATCCTACAAACCAAAACTATGGCTCAATTCTAAAGCTCTCTAGATAAAAGGTCAAGATTCTAGGATGGTTCTAACAAAAGAACTGAGAGAGTAAAGAGAAGTATCTTTAGTAAACAGAGCATGAGAAGCCATGAAGGCTCATATGCCATCACGACATTAATCATTCTTGACACTAGCTGGGGGACACCTTTTTCTTCTGGGTTTTCACAATGCAACATCCCTAAAAAATTTAAATAAATATATTACCTGTTACTTTATTGGACACTACATTGCTATACTTGGAATGCTTAAGGAGGATGAAAGTTAGAGGAGCTCTCCCCGCTAGTGTAAGCAATGTGCATCAAATGTGATACCAAGAGCACATTACTTTGCCTATTATTTCAAGGTATATTGAAAATTATTTAAAAGTCATTTTTCTATGGTCACTATCACTGATTTTTTATAATACATACACACACACACACATATATATAATCATACATATGTTTTCAGACATAGATTTCCTAGCATTTCTTTTTTTTTCATTTTTATATCACTAGCTAATATTGACACACTTTTAGTCAAGTTTCCATATTTAAAGCTATTTAAAATTATGGAAATATGTTATCTCAAATAAAAAGAAACATATCTAGAAAAACGCATTTTAGAAACATGAATTTCAATGAACTACACTAAATATTTTTTTTGCTTCATAAATAACTAAAGTTTAGAGAATGTAGATATCCAAAACATACATTACTTTATTAACTTCAGAACAAAACTAAGTGATTTTTTAGGAATCATTCTGATACTTACAGATAACAGATAATGTTGTAAAATATCAACTTGAATATGAGACTAGCCCCGAATTAACAAGAGTTTAAACATCTCTCCCCCTTTTTTTTTCTAAATTTAACAGGAATAAGTGATTACTCTGTTTATTATTTCTACATGTTTGGAAAAAGAAATGCATAAACTAATGTCTACATATGTTTACAAATAAATTCCCTAACAACTGTGAGGGGCACTTTGTTTCTGACTCATTGTAACTATAAAATTTATTTACCGTCAACATCGATTGTCAAAACAATTAAGTATGCTCATGGCTGCAACTCACTATTTGTTGTCTAAACCATTCCTCCTTTTCCCAAACCATTTTTCCTTTCTATTCCCACTAGAGATGGAGGGTAAAGTTGCTGGTCTATTGACAAGAATCTAGTTTAGGACCCTGCAATGATTCACTTGGGTGTGGAATTATTTCCCTTGAAAAGCAACCAGGGAGTGCTAAGACGGTGAAGTAATAATTACTTCCTTCTGCAGCAATGGTTTAGGGAAAAGCCCGAAGACATATGGGCTGAATATTTAGCAGACAGTGATAATGGTGAGGTCACAGATATGACTCTGTGGGATGCTGGCAAAGCAGTATTGCCGGAAAATTGATTGAAATCTTTGCCCAAAAGAACAGGGAAAGGCAACTACAAATACCAGAGTTAGGGGCTAAAATTAGGAGCCTCCAAAAGGAGCATATTAAGAAGGGTAAGGCTAAAACTAATTGATTTAGAAAAACGCCAAGGGGAAACTTAATAGGATTCTAAATGAGAGAGTGGAGTATCTAATAAAGCGCAGCAAGACCGAGATTCCCTCCCATGGCAATAAAGCAGATACTATCTTGGCCTGCTAACTTAGAGGGAGAACACAATTGAGACTAATTAGGGAAATTAAGGGACAAAAGGGCCCTCCTCAAACCCCAGAGAAACGGGAACCTGCATTGTTCCTTATTATTCTTTCTGAGGCACAGAGCCATGAAAGCTTTGTGTTGTGTTAAAGTTTCTGGACTCCATTGATCATGGTAAACTCTAGCCCTCGCCATCCAATGTGATGCTTCTAGCTTTATACACGTGTGGAATTCTAGTGTCTTCACATGAATATTATGCAGAGTTTGGGGCAGAGTGTAAACAAGCAATAGAATGTTCTGGAAAAGCCGATGGAGTGGGAAAAGCTGTGTCTCTTAATACTACTAACATTATGTTTGTGGTATAATTCTCTTAAATTCCCACATAAAAATCAACCTCCCGTGCTTCTTTCTGCTTTTAAGAAAAACAGCCATTGAGCTACGTTCTCCAAACTATCACCAAAATACAGAAAGCTTGACTTTTTTTACTTACTCGGCTTGAATCTGGGGTGTTGTGTAAATTATGTCTTTGCCTCACCTGTCCCAATTTTGACCTTACGTCAAGAAAATATTTCTATTTCTATTACCGTTGAAGGTTTCTAGAAACAATGATCTTAATTTATCTTGAATTATTTGTCTTTGAGGTATGTAAAATGTGCTGGGTTTTCCACTGTGAAAAAAAAATTTCCTATTTCTTTCTGGCATTAATAATATCAATTGCTATTGATAAAGAACATATGTGCTTTATTTATAACTACAAATTAAAGGCATTTCTTTGACTATTTGAATACTTTGTACCTTTAACTTCTTTAATATGAGAAAAATCATTAGTATGTAATAGGGTTTTAGAAAGATACACGATTTTTCATTTTCACTAATAAAAGAAGGTAGAGCAAAGACTTTCCAGGCTCTGTCCTGTGAGGGCTGATTGGGGGAGGTTTTGGTGCAGAATTCATTTGACTATAGTTAGCCTGCGTCTGTGTAGCTGAAGGAATTGATGCCCGTAGGGAATGGTCTTGCTGTCTACTCTGCTACTTCCCTGGTATCATATGGCCTCCCTCCCAGTTTTAGATCCTCAAAGGACTAAAACCACAAAAATCGTTTTATTGACAGGTTTTTCTTTTTCCAAAGATTTCAAGGATGTTATAAAATCAAAGGCCTAGATATGAAAGAAAGCTGGTCATTCATCCATATGCATTGCATCTCACAAAGGTGAAATGCACGCCTTCTAAGAATAATTGGAGCAAAGGTGCTAACAGGTACAAACCTTAGAAGTTGGCGATCCTATCAGCGCGTTTTGTTTACGTTCCATTACGTGACTCATGCACTTCATCAAACTACTGGATACTCAAGTTACAGAAGACAATGGCTTATTGTGACTATCTTAAAAAAAAAAAAAAAAAAAAAAAAGAAAGAAAGAAAGGAAAAAGAAAACCTTGAAAGTTGTAACCTTTTTTTCTACTCTCATTTTGTGATAAAATCAAAGAGAATCCATTACTCTCCTGTAATTTTTAGTGCTTGTCAGAAGATCCTATCCACACAGCGTCGAGGCATGAAACTGTCTCCTAAATGTTCCGTAACTCACCAGCTACATTTTAGTCATTAAACTAAACACCTTTAATTGATCCACTGACTTTTTTCTTCCTCGTGGATCTCAAATACTTATTGTTTGTATCAGCAAGTCCAGTTTCTATCACAAAGGAAGAAAAAGACTAAGAGTATTTACTTTAAAATTCACAAAAATAGCTTTTCTGTGTGTGAGTGGCCACAAGAGAAGACAGGAGGAGCCAGGGTCTGTCTTCCTGGGACATTGTACATCATTCTGCACTTTACTAAGTGAAGGCGTCATTTACCATTTTGGAGACAGGCCCTTACAACATGCATAAATGAAAGGTATGCAGTAGAATAAAATAGAAAGTATATTCCTAGAAAGTCAGGGAGTACAGTCTCAACCTAATAAAGAATTTTAGGGCTGTGAATTGTAAGAAAGAGAGCAGGAGCAAGAAAGCAGGGTAAATTTCCCTAGTTAGTCTACGGGTGCTTTGTATTGAAAGAAAAAGTTTCTTTTGGGAAATGGTGACAAATCATGTTGTTATATTTAAACTTAGTTTTAAAATATTGAAAGGTCTTTCATGGACTAATGCTTATTGACAATATGAATGTGACAATTATATATGAATATACATATGAATAGTACAGACTAATCTTAAACATTGAAACTGAATCTCACTGACTCATTTTTCCTGGCTAAGTGGTATCATCACATGGATAGTATGGTTTTCCTTAGTATTTTAAAACCAATTTTAATAAACTTAAATTTGGAAATCAATAGTCTGCTATAAAGCAACGGAAAACATTAAAAATAAAATTTTAAAGAAAAAAATTAGACACATTTATATAAGAATAGTTTATATATATACCTTTGCTTGTTGAATGGTTAAATATTAATATAATGTGTTTTCAGAGTAGGAATGTAATACTTGCTTTTCAAGGCAAAAATTAATTATTTTTTAATCAAAAATTATTTTTTCTTAAAAATTATTTTCCTCTTCACTTTACATTTTTTGTAAAATTTCTCCCACTGAAATGTATCCATTATTGTCAAAATAAGTTTGAAACAAGGAAAATAATCAAATTAATAATTATAAATTTATATTCTACATCCAGTTAGGTTGCTAGTATAACAAACATTTGATTTAAAAATAAAATTAATTTTCACCAAAAACCTATAAACATACAAAAGAACTTTCATAATGGCTTTAGTCACATTAATGGAGTGAATTATAGTACTGGGGAAAATATTTTAATGACATATTATTAACTCTTTCCCACAAGACTTTTTTTCTTTTTTCCCATATCTTAATGTAAGAAACATAAGATCCAATTTACATCAGCCTTCAGATAATATCATACAGATTCTGACAAAGACATCTGTGTCCTTTCTTCAGAAAAGCACAATCACATTTCAAAGAGGCATCAACCACAGGACAGTCCTTTGTTTTAAGTGATGTAGACCAAAGCTCACCAATTCTCTGGGCAAAAAAAAGCCAGTGTAGATCAAAGCTCTTACAGGGAGGCTTCCATTGTGCAGGAACACCAGATAGCTGTTCCATTTCAATTATTCTTTGACTAATAGGTATTTTAGGAAACAGATCTTTGCAAAATACAGGAGGTTTGAGTTACACACAGACTTAATTTTTAAGAACAAGCATTTATTAAAATCTGATAACGAGCCGTGTTTAATTTTCCTCACTGTGCTGTGTAGTTTGATTTAAGCAGGGTTTGCCCAAGAATGTTTATTCTCTTATTGATTTAACACAGATTTGTTTAGTGCCAGCTTTGTGTATTCAAATCACAGTTGTGATCTCTCATTTTCAACTTTTTAGCTGAGATGAGAAAACCAGAGTGAAACTTCCCAGCATTACCACAGTAATTCCTATAGATTCCATCTTTGAATGCTGCAAGGGAATTGAGTGAAAGGACAAAAAGCTTACAAATTTCAGGGTGGACATTAATTTCTCTAGTTGAAATATGAGCAAATTGACTATTTGCTCACACAGTAGAAACTTTGAGTCTGTTTCCTGGGGTTGGGGAAGTGGTGCAAGTGAAAGAAAGCTTACCCAGGTGTGTAAGTCTCTGGGTTTGGTTTCCTGCACAAATACAGAGGAACTGTATGCCTGACACTAGACCTTACAAAGAATGTAAAGATGAACCCATTAATGAGAAGCACTTTACTGTGACTAAAGAGAAGAATTACAACCCAAAATGATAGACAACAGTAGATTTCACATTCCCCATAGATTACTTTCCATCCTGATGTCAATGAAAGATGCCAGCAGTTCACCTTGAGGTATGAGGCAATAATCTAACGATTATCATCTTTCTTCTATATTCTATATTCAGTAAGTCAGCACTAATTATTTACTTTGCTCAAAGATCCCATTTGTTTCCACCACTGTCCATCATGGTAGAACAAAGCATCATTGTTTCTTTGACATTAGTATATACGGGGGTGTGTGCATGTGTGTCTGTCTGTCTGTCTGTCTGTCTGTCTGTCTATCTGTAACAATGGTAATTTTTAAAGAAGTCAAGGATTTAAGACAGAATGAAGAGCATGAGGAGAATTAGAAGAGGAAATGTAAGGTTAGAAATGATCTAGAGTACTTCTGTGTGGAATCCTCTGAAAATTTATATCACTACAACACGATACTTTAAAGAAACAATGTACAAGAAATCATGATTTATTTTGGCTCAGTATCTGAGGTTTTAGCCTGTGCTCAATCAGCTCCATTGGTTCTGTGCTGCAATGATGAAGAGTATCTTGCAGGTAAGCTGTTCAATAGAGGATGTGCTCACCTGATGAAAAAAAAAGTACACAGAAAGAGAAGAGGAAATATGACTGAGATGTGCACTACCAGGACCTGTGCCATACCCCTTTCAACTATGTCCCGTATCATAGTACTTACTACATCTCTACAAAACCTTCAAATTATGATTCTATTATTTTGTTGAGCCACTAATGGTATCAGCTGCTGGATGCTTACCACTTTGTTTCTATGTTGTTTTCTGAGATTTTCATACATGAGTATTGTATTTAGATTATTTACATCTCCCATTCTCCTAATTACACCTCTTTCCATGCCCCCTACTCCATACCAAATCCATGACTTCATCAAATATTATTTTTCATATATGCACACACACACACACACACACACACACACACACACAGAGAGAGAGAGAGAGAGAGAGACATATGAGTGCAGCCTGCCAAGTTTAGTTATCTTTGTTCAAATTATGTGTGTATGTCTGCCATTTCAGATTAGGTAACCTATTAAACTAGGCATCCTCAAAGAAGAGTGGCAGGCCCCTCTCGCAGCAGTCCTGTCTGTAGCTTTTTCTTAGAGGAATGGTGTCTTGTGAGATTTTTCTGGTCCACACTGGCATTTCAACTGGTATCGCCACTGTACTGGTATTGTTTAGGTGGCCCTGTTGTTGAGATTTCGTAATAAAGTTACTCCGATATGCAGAAGATGTTATGCCCCTGCCAATATCCTGGTGATCTGACAATTAACAGCAGTGCTGGCTGGGCACACCATAGTCAGTAGTTCTCTCATTTTGGCCAGTTTTCTGTAAAAATCCTTGTCTATTTCTGTAATAATTCTTGTCTGTTTCTGTAATAATCCTTGTCTTTTGCAAACAGAAATGTTTGGAAAAGAAAGGATTGAAGTAAGGGATGAGAGCAACACTGATCCTGGGTATAAGGATAATTATTTAGAAATTATCTGGTTTAAGAAATTATACTGGTGAGAAACAAAAACAAACAAACAAACAACAAAAAAAAAACAAAACCAAAAACAAACAAATAAAAAAGAAGGCAGTGGCAGATTAGTACCTGGGACTTATAACCATATCAACCACGTCTGGGTTTTGTGTACAAGGCTTGAATCCCCTTCTATTGAATGGTCTTATATCCAGTTAAATGGCTGTTGGTTACTCTTAACATATTATGAGCTACTATTGCACCTTTAAGAACATCTTGTTACACTGGTTATTGGGGAAGCTAGTCTTTGCAGCTAGTTAGAACTAGGATTCCTCTTCTCTCTTGGGATCATGCATTGTAGCTTCAGTAGTATGCTATACCACGATAACTAGTCCTCAGCGAGGAGGATTTCACGTCAGTACCAGCTCAGTTCTTTCAAGTACTGTGTCTACTGTTTGAGGTTTCTTTAGCAGTAGAATCTTGCATTCAAGTTTTGGGAAGTAACTAAGTGTAATGTGAAGAGTCTATACTGTTTGGGGGAGTCTCTAAATCCTCCCTGTTCAGCAGCTTGAAGGCAGGTTTCCCACATCTGTCACTGAGGAATTTGCTATCTTCTCTATGGCCCTGTGAGTGAAAATTATCAGCCAGTGTCAGGACTTCATTTAAATTGTATCATTTTGTATCCAAATTTATTACATACACTTTAAGTGAACATAAAATATTTTCTTCCTCTATGTTTCTTCAAATACCCTTAGTCTCACCTAATCTTCCTCTATCCATCTTCCTCCTTCCATCTTACTTCTTTCTTCATCAGATAAAGCCAACCCCCACCCCCATGTTTCCCCCTTCCTTACTTTAAGGCACATGTGTCCTGCTTTCTACCTCGTTGCAGCTGACCCCTGCTTGTCTCTACTTAGTATCCTGGATAATGTGGTTACTCCTTGCTATATAGTCATCTAAGGATTCTGAGCCACATTACACACATAGGAGAGAACTTGTGATATTTTTCTTTCTGCACAAGTCTCCCATTTTCTAGTCCTATACATTCAACTATACATTTCATTTTGCTCACATTCTAGAAGTCCATTATTCCATTGTGTTTATGTAGCACCCTTATCTGATCATCGGTTGAAGGACAGTCAGGTTGTGCTTATTTCTATGATATGAATAATCTAGTCAATGGGCATTACTGAGCAATTCCCTGTGGAGGAAGTTGTCAAGTCCTTTGTGCATATGATAAGGAGTAGAATAGCTGAGTCTTGCTGAACTTCTAATAAAACATAGGCAGTACCCTACAAGATACAGGCATAGAAAAAGACTTTCTGCATAGGATTTCCTTTTCTCAGGTATTAATCCCAAGTTGACAAATAGGGACTGTTAACGCTAAAATGTTTCTTTATAGCAAAAAAAATATAATCAGCTGAAAAAGAAACCCATAGAATTGGAGAGAATACTTTCTAATTGCACCTATATTAGAGGATTAAAAAAAAATCCTATACAATCAAAAAAGAAATCAAGAAAACAAACGAACCAGTTAATGAATGGCTTATAGATGTGAACGGAATTCTCAGAAGAAGAAAACAAGATGGCTAAGATATATCTCAAAAAGCATTCAACATCTTTAAAACTTAGGGAAATGCAAATGAGAATGACTTTGAGATCTCACCGTACTCCCATGGGAATGTCAGAGAAGGAGAAAACAAGGAAACGCCTAACAACAAAAGCTTGCTGAGGGTGCAGAGGAGTGCGAATCCTCCTTCACTATTAGAAATGTTTTGGTGCAGCCCCTATGCAAATCAGTGTGAAAAATCCTCAATAGTCTAGAAGTGAATGTGCCTTATGACCCACCTAAGCACTTTTCCAAAGCACATCGGCTAACACACAGCCTTAAACACATTAGCCTCTGGTAGCATTGGAGATTCAAACAATAGGTCCTATCTCAAGAGAACCCAAGAACTACATGCAAATATTCTGATACACACACAAAAAAAGTTATCATCCCCAGACACTACTTTTTAAAATATCAAACATTCCGGATAAGCAATGTGCAAACTGTGGTACACATTGATCTTAAAAATTCATGAAGCATGATAGTGTATTTGATATATTATATTCTTTAAAAATTGAAGAACATTTTTTAACTCAAAACTAAACCAAATTGCTAGAGACCTACGATGACACATTATACTATAGTAGTAATAGTTAACTTGTTTTAATTCTATATATTGATCAAAACTCATAAAAACATTATATCATAAATTTTACAAGTATATTAGAGGATTTCCAGAGCAGAATACTTATAATAAGTTATGTTAAGATGAAACTTTATTCAATTTTTATACCATAATAACATTATAATTAAGAATTAATTTATCTCATGTACCTAATTTTGCTTAGTGTCATGCAAAAAAATATAAAAAAGGTCTTGCTGTGTGTGTTTGTGAATGTGCACATGTGTGTGTGTCTATGTGTACATGTATGTACTCATTGTGCATATGCATGCACTAATGTATATCCCAAAGTCACGTGTGGCATGTCAGAAAACTATTTTCAAGAGTTGGTTCACTTTCTCTGTGGGGCATAGAAATTGAATATGCTTGTTTTGAAGGCTGTAAAGCAGGCACTTTTATTGGTTGATGTTACAGAAGAAATCATATACAAATTAGTAACATCACCCTATATATTGAGTTATTGAAGTAAAATATAGAAAAAGGACTAGGAAGAAAAATTCAATAGTCTTGTAAATGAAGCCACAAATGATTACAACAGTGTGTTTATGTGGCTTTTCTACTTAAAAGCAATTCCATGTGTCTCATTCAAACCAATCAACTGTTCTAGTATCTTTTGACTCATGTTTTTGTCTGACTTCTGAGTTAAATGGCATAGTGAGACTGTCTTGAAAGTTTGATTCAATTTTTATGTATTAACATGGTCAATATTTTTAATTACTTAATTACTTTAATTAGTTACTACAATTCTGATTCTTTCTAATTGTTTCCTCAGGATTTGGACTAAAATGAAAACTTGGTTGTGTTACAGATGATGCTCTGGTCAGATTTTGATGAATTAGAAGCACATTGTTGTTATGATTTCACATTGCAGACCTCGAATCTATTTACAGAGGACATTTTGAAACAGAATTGCAGTTGGAACATTAAAATCGGTTCACAGTTATCTTCTGTGCATTGTTCTCTATAAATGGACTGTGTTAATGTGTTCAACCAAAAGTTATGGTTCAAATCATCCTAAGATAGTCTTTCCTTCTGTGCAGGTAGCTATACCCTTTGGCAACTGTATGCTCCACTAAGTATTACTATTAATATTATTAACATATCATAATATATCATTTTATTAATATATCATAAAATAATATTTACTTTCATGTCTAGTATATTCAAAAACATAAAACCTGCATTACTTAATATTTAATTGACCATAGGGTTAGTCCACATTGATAAAATCTAAATTATAGAAGAGTTTAAAAGAAATACTACATCTTCTTTCTTATGTAGGTCCCTAATATATTATTAAAGAAAATGAATATGAGTGTTTCATTATGAATCCTGCTGCAATAATGGCCATAAGTTCATGCCATAGAATCACCCTATCAGTAAGGTCACTGCCAAATAATTTTTGTTCAGAATTTAGCAATTAAGTGCTATGAATAATGTTTGAGACAAATGTGCCTCATTTCCTATTTCTACATAATAGAATTGTGTGAGATCTCTCTAGTACTTAACATTTTAAAAGTTCCCTTCCTTTTACACAGTTCATAAAGTCTTTTCAATCTCCTGAGGTGGGGCAATGGTTCACTTAGTGAGGTGCTATCCCAACTAAACACGAGAACCCATATTAGGATTCCCAGTATCCAGATAAAAAAGCTCAGTGCTGCAGCATATCTCCGTATCTAGCCTTGCAGGACTTCTGAGCTCCTGATTTAGTAAGTGCCCAAGTATCCAATAGTAAAGTGGCTAGTGATATAGAAAGGTGCCAAATGTCCATGTTTAGCTTTTATATGCAGACTTGTATATGTTTGCCTTCTTTTATATTAAGCAAAATGATCTCAAACTATACCTTGAGGCTAATATGCATAAATATTACACTGTGCCATATTTTGTTTTAACATAAGAAAAGAACGTTTTAGTTTTTTTTTCATATTCCAAATTACAGGAAATTCAACACACACACACAGGCATGCATGCACGCACGCATGCATGCACACTCACATGCAATCACACATGTACACACACACACACACCAAAATCAACTATAGTTATCATTGTTCTTCAGATGTGGAGTTGAAATTCAAGATAGATCTTAATCTCCTACTGGCCATATAGCTCTATTTGTTGTTATATCATTTAAACATCAGAAATAATTCTAGGATGTCAAATTGCTAATTGTTCTAAAGAAGTGAATGCTTAAAAAAATAAAAAAGACGCAAATGTTGATCAGGAACATGATAATAGGATAATACTATGTTGGTCCTAAATGTGAAAAGTCTTACAATTAAAAAAAAAAAAAAAGCATACTGTTCTTGCATCATAACACCTTTCTTGGTGTCAATTACACTATGATGCAATAGTTTCTCTACTAAAGATGTAAAAGCACCTATTTCAAATTTGTTATGAGTCACTATTTCCACACTTGAACAGCTCTAAAACAAGCTATTTCGGTTTCATAAATTACACGAACTTCCAAGTGTTCCTAAGCCCAGTCTCTCTTTCCTGATTGCCCCTATCAAATTGGGAAGAAATTTTGCTTTCCTGTGTGCAACTCCAATGCAGTGTTCTTTTAAACAGAACTTATCTCCTATGCTCCTGTGAGGGAGCAGAGATGTAATAAGATAAAAGAAATGAAGCTACGAGTTATCTTTCAAATCCTCATACCTGGGATTACTTTCAAAGAGAGTGTTTGCTCTTATCTCCGGGGAAATTCCTCTTCCCTTGGACTACAAGAATCTGCCAAAGTAGTTTAGAAAACATGGTACAGTGTCCATTAAGATAACAAAAAGCATCTGTCTTTTGAGAGTCTCTTAAAAAGAATATTGTATCAAATATATTTATTTATTCTGTTAGCCGGTTTCAAGACCTCTGCTCCTTTCTCAAAGAAAAAGTATCAAGGGAGAACAAAGGAAATTTTCTTCTAGATGCTCAAAAGATTGTCTGAGTTGGGCTTTTCATCATGATTTCCAGATTCCAGGCCCAGGTTTCATTTTCTATGTTCAAAAAAAAAAAATCCCAATTCAATACCAATATAAAAAGCAGCAGCTCCTTAGTCATCCCATTAGGTCGACACTAAAACTGTCTTGCCTTTAATTAGGAACACATAGGAAAAAGTGAGCACATGAATTATCAGTAATGTATATACTTCTGATGACAATCAATTTCACTACCCGAGAAAGTATTATAGAAAAAATTTGAACTTATACATTAGTTTATTGATCTTAGAAAAAAAGGCATGAAATAAATATCATACCAGCCAAATGCAAGTATAGAAAATCAGCAGCAGTGGAGAAAGTATCCAGAACATAGTGTCTCTTTGACCTCACAGAGTCAGGCAGAGTGTCTTGTCTTTGAGTTTCAAGGATGAAGAGTGTGTGCTTGTGTGTCCATGTGTGTGTGTTGTTCATTTGTATGTGTACATGTGCACCTGCATGTCTGTGGATACCTTTTAATTCTGAGCACGGTAATAGTAAGACAACTTGTCACAGATGGACTCTTCTGTCCTAGCAAGTGGCAAGGAATGGGATAAATTGAAATAGCTCTTCGTTTCTGAGTCTATACAATCATGTGATTCTTTAGAAAGATTGAATTTGGTGTCATGTGTCTATGTAGAAGCAAATATTCTTCCAGATAAATTTGTAAATATATGCCCTAGCAACTCACATCACAATTATTAGAATTAACTGAAACTTAGAAGGGAATGTGGGAAAATGAAACAGCCAGCTCTAGATACCCTAAAATTCACTATTCACAGAAAAAGAACATGGAAAACGCTATCTCTTTTGGACAGTGGATGAGTTGGCTGCCCCATCTCCTTGAAATGGAGAGTCCAGTGTACTTTTATCATGTGTGCTAACAGCCAGACACTGACATAGCCCTAGTAACTCACAACAGAATTGCTCTGAAGAGAGCTCTGAATTCTACTTGCTACATCGCAACCAGAATTGATTCTCTTAAATATAATTTGGAGATATTGATGTGTTTGCTGCTACATTGTTTAGACTTCATTTTCGTACATTATCCTGGCTGATTTCACATTAATTGGTATTTCGTTTTACCCCTGGCTGTGGGATTTTAAAAATTACACCTCAATCTATATGCAAATATGGAGCTAAGATTATAAGAATGGCTTTAAACTCCATTCTCTCTTGTAGAACTTCTTGAAAATACAACATTCAAATTACATGTATAAAGATTTGCATAAGAAATGGCTCGATTTGTATTTTTTAAGACACAGTCTCTCTCTATGGTACCTAGGCTGGTCTCAAACCTAAGGGTTCAGATAGATAATAATCCCATCTCAGTCTCCAAAGTAGCTGGGATTGCAGGCATGCACTACTGTTTTGTTAATTTTTAATTAAATCTATTCTAATTGATTCAAAAATATGTTAAAATTATATAATATATTTAAAAAGTATCAGGTGAGGTATTCATTGAATGACAAGGACATTACATTATCAGATTAAATATATGTTTTAAGGTGAAAAAATCTGAAAATCATTTATTCTATTTTATTGCAATATTGTATATTAGTCTTTTTCTTTTTATATAATACATCAACAGAATTTCAGCTCCTACTTAGTGATGACAAATCAACTTTTCCATTTCTATTTTCTTTAGCTTCTAGTAAGCACTTTTCACATCTCAACCTCTGAAACATCAAATATTTCAATTGCATGTGGTTATATAGTTCCTTTCTTTCTATGCCTGCCTATTTCATTTAACAGTGGGTCATCACAGTTTTATATTTGCTCTCAATATATCAGGATTGCACTCATTTTTTCTTACAAATATTGATGGAGTAACTAAACTTTTTCTTCATGTACTCATAAATTGATGAATACTTAAATTATTTCCATTCCTTAGCTACTTTGGCATGGTCTACAAAAGGAATGAGAGGGCAGTTACACCTTCAGGATACTCGCATCTTTCATTTGGTTATATATCTACTATTGGAATACTTGATCATTGTGTGTGTGTCTCTCTCTGTCTCTGTCTCTGTGAGTCTGAAAGTGTATGTATGTGTTTGTATGTATGTAAATGTGTCTATGTGAGTGTGTGTGAGTTTGTGTGTGTGAGAGAGAGAGAATGTGTGTGTGTGTGTGTGTGTGTGTGTGTGTGTGTGTGTGTTCGAGGGGTGGGTATTTTTATATTGTCCAGAATCACCACAAGCTCCTGCTTCTCCTGCCTTTAACTCCTTATTAGAATTGCAAGAGTGCACCCTCACTCCTTGCTGAATAAAATTAGGTAAATTATCAGGATTGCAATGTAAAATAATGGAAACAAAAAAATGAATGTTCTACTTTTTATTCCATTTAGTACTAGGAACACTTTTAGTGTTCTGCTTTTTACTTAGAATGGATAGAAGGGAAAAAGGGTGAAGTCAACTGTAAAACCTGAGGGGCAGAGGAGATTTCTCAACAGTTAACAACACTTGTTGCTCATAAAGAACACCCCGATTCAATTCCAACAACCCATATGATAGCTCATAATAATCTGTTCTTTCCGTTAAAGGGTGTCTGGCCTTTTGTACACCAGGCACAAATGTGATACAAAGACATATATCTAGGCAAAATACCTATACATATGCTATTTATTTAAATGATAATATCTTCAAAAGGTGTGGAAGTGAAACAAAACACACATAAAGCATGCAAGTGAAACAGGAAATATTTTTCAATATCAATTTCTAAAGTCATATATAGTAATAAAGATGGAGTTTGGATAAGTTCAAATAGAGATGGAAAATGATGCAGACAGAAAGAGGATAGGATGAACATTTGTTGTCCATGGGATTTTCTGAAAGTAGATGGAATTCAGTGTTCGAAGAGTTTGTGGAGATGTTGTGGCTTAGAATAGGAACGACCCTAATAGACTCGTGTGTTTGAAACTGTGACCCCTAGGGAGTGGCACTATTAGTAGGTGTGGCCTAGTTGAAGTAGGAGTGGCTTTGTTGGAGGAAGTGTGTCACTTTAAAAGTGGGCTTTGTAAGCAATGCCCAGTGTGGCAATAGTCTCCTTCTGTTGTTCAGATTAAGATGTAGAATTCTCAGCTTCTCCAGCACCATGTCTGCCTGCATGATGCCATGCTTGCTGCCATGATGACAATGGACTGAACCTCTGGAACTGTAAGCCAGTCCTAATTACAGGTTTTCCTTGGTAAAGAGTTGCTCCAGTTATAGTATATCTTCACAATCACAAAAGCCTAACTAAGACAAAGCCTAACTATTGTATTTACTTACACAATAAAACAGCAAAGGCCAGGCAAGGGAGAGTTACAAACTAAGGTTTTAAAGGAGACAGACTACTCTTCAAACAACCTCCAAACACCTACTCAACAACCATTCAAAAACCTAGAACCAATCATTCCCTTCAGAGCCTTCAGACTCCATTAAATTGAATGTTTAAACCCTTCTTCTGCTGCTGTGTAGTGTGAAAAAGAGAAGAACCTTAGGTGAGGTGGATCTTCTGCAGCATCAAAAGACTATGTGCTGAGCACAGTGTCCATGGGAGCATCAATTTCAAGTTTGAAGAAATGCATGAAAGATACATTTCCTTGTGAATCATTCTTTATGTAAGAAAGAGCTTAAGTAGACTACTGAAGGATAGAACCAGCAATGTACATTGACTGTGACTTCCTGAAGTTTTATGTCATAGCAGATCACAGTCATAAGACAGGGGACAACTATAACAAGGGTAGTTGCTTGTGGCGGTCTTAGAAATATGCCCTTCATGGGGCATAAGGGAATGATATATAAGAATGTGGTACAATAACAACAACACTATTAAATGTCACCAGGTATACTGTTGAAGGCTTCCTGTTTATTTAGGAAAAGATTTGAAGAGTCATGGGGAAGCAAGCCAACCCTTCTTCTAAAGAAATGACCCATGAATATAGTTATGAAAAAATACTATCTCAGAATTCAAACTATCACCAACCACAAAAATAGCTTGGAAAAATACATTGTTTGAACCAATGGGTTTATGCAAAAGTGACTTTCAAGCAAGATACTATTAAGAACTTGTAATGTCCTCTCTAACTTGCAGTTTGCATTCACTTTCTATCAGATCCTGACCAGCTGGTTTTTCATTTACTAAATTTTCTCCAAAGTGTTTCTCAGGTGAAGTAAATTGGGTCACATGTTATAAGTGAGGCAATGAAGGCACAGAGCTTCCAATCCAGTATTATCTATGCAACAGAAAGTGAAGGAGGGCACAGGGAGCATCCAGAGAAGAATTCACACAGATTTAATGAGAGACATCTCTGGACATAAGAATTTAATAAATTCCAAAGAAATTGATAAAAGGGCTGGGGTGGATACAGAAATCTCTTACAGAGTTTTCCTGGTGATACCTGGGAAACTAAAATGTCATTTGGGAAGCCATTATAAGAATTCAAATATCTGTTGGGCGTGGTGGTGCAGGACTTTAATCCCAGCACTCAGGAGGCAGAGGCAGGCAAATTTCTGAGTTCAAGGCTAGCCTGGTCTACAAAGTGAGTTCCAGGACAGCCAGGGCCATACAGAGAAACCTTGTCTCAAAAAACAAACAAACAAAACAAACAAACAAACAAAACAACAACAACAAAAAGAATTTAAGTAAAAGTTTAAGATAGCAAACATTTAGGATTTAATGAACAAAATTAATGTGCTTCATAATAGTGAAATTTAAAACAACTTCAATATAGTAGATTTTATTTTTATATTATATTAAATTTTATTATTTTATTATATTATTTAGCAGTATGGTATATGATTGCATTAACAAATTCTCAATACACACACACACACACACACACACACATATATATATATATTTTACAAAAAAATCCTAATAAATGTGATGTTTTGTAAAAGGCCAAACTGGACCTTTATAAAATACAAAAGACAGAAGAGAAATCTGTAGAACAAGGAATCTTTTAGAGAAGAAAGTTCAAGTATTTGTTTATGAGCAGACTAATGTTTTATTATGGAGTTCATAATCTATATAAATAAACTAGACACCTGCATGTATATATTACAAAACATTTAGAGACAACGTACATATGGGGAGAGAGCAGAAGCTTCTGCAGCTTGCTCCTCAAAATGCTTAAGAAAATAATAAGAGAAGGAAAATGTGTTTACAGAAAGGAAAAATAAAGAAAACAATTAGCCAAGAAAAGCACGATTAAAGAGCAGAACAGCTCACTGGGATCACAGCTGGCTGGCATACCCTGTGTGTTCATATGTGCTTCTGTGTATGTGTATGTTTAAAATCAGTTAGGAGCCTTTAAAGAAAGGACAGAATAAGGCAAGAATAAAGCGATGAACAGATACAATAACACTCAAAGAATATTTAAAATACTAGGTGATGTCCTACAAAGTTATTTATCCATGTCTCCTTGCCTTTGTCCCTAGCATAAAACAAGGTAGTGGTGGTGCGTGCCTTTAATTCCAGCACTTGGGAGGCAGAGGCAGGCAGATTTTTGAGTTCATGGCCAGCCTGGTCTACAGAGTGAGTTCCAGGACAGCCAGGGCTACACAGAGAAACCCTGTCTTGAAAAACAAAACAAAACAAAACAAAACAAAACAAAACAAAACAAAACAAAACAAAACACCCAACCAACTAAACAAACACAAAGAATGCATGTGTAATTACTCTCTTGTCATGTCACATAGAATATAATCTCTCAATGGCTAGATATCACCATGTTTAAAAATGTGTCTGCCAACACCTGAACAGCATTTTCTTAGATGTACAACCAGCAACACTGAAATGGCAATCCATATATTATTTCTCTTTATCTTAGAGCCTGCAGTGGGAATCATATTTTTCTTACTTGTAGCTTATTTAAGTAAAGATCAGACAGATTTTATTCATCCTTAATGCTCACTTGTGAAGCAGATTATTGAGCCAAGTTCAATTAATATATAAACCCATTCTCTGCATTTTGTGATGTTAGCTTTCCTTTTAGTTTTTACTTGCTTTTGGGCTATGCCAGAAACTTTAAGAGATCTGATGATGATGATGGTGGTGGTGGTGGTGTTGGTGGTGGTGGTGGTGGTAGTGGTGGTGTGTGTTAGTTCATTTGAACTAATATAACAAACTGTCATTTGTTGAACAGCTCAAAGAGCAACAAAAATAGTTCTGAAATTTCAGAGATGGGAAATATCAGTGTAAGGTGCTAGCAGATTTGTGATCCAATGAATGATTGCTTTGAGACTCACAGATAATTCCCTTGGGCAGATATCGTTTTCCCAGTTAAAGGGGAAACATATTTCTCATGTTTAATTCATAAATGCCATCATAGATGGCTCTAATCTACTCACCAGCTCTTATGACCCACCTACAGCTGACCGGCTACTTGTGGCGAAAGACAGATATAAGCAAGGCCCAAAGTAAGCTCACAAACTTATGAAAAACATTATAAAACTTTTCTCTGATCATTTTATCTGTAATTCAATTGTTAAGGTTGTAGAAGGGTAATTTTATGTTGAAATGCCAAGAGTTTAAATATACCTAAAATTCTTTTAAATAGCCCATTTTTTGTTTGTTTTATTTTGTAATTTTATGTTCATTAGTGCTTTGCCTGCACATATTTCTGGGTGAGGGGATCAGATTCACCCTGGAATTCCTGGGGATGGAATTGTAGGCAGGTGTAAGCTACCAGGTGGGTTCTTGGACTTGAACTCAGATCCACAGAAGAGCAGCAGTGCTCTTGACCACTGAGCCATCGCTCAAGCCCCCTAATTGCCCATTTCTCCCTTTTTTCTTTCCATAATTTATTTTTCTTTCTTTCACTCTGCATCCCAGTTGTAGCCCTGTCCCTTCTCTCCTCCCAGTTCTCACCCTTACAAGTGCCCCCACCCCGTTACCACCCTCTCCTTCTCTTCAGCCTGGGCTACAGAGAAAAAGCCTGTCTCAAATCAGGCAAAACAAAACAACAACAAACAACACAAACCAGGAGGGGCTATCAAAGATTGCTCATTTCTTAATACAGCTTTATCATCATGAGTACTTGACAGCTGTAGGCAAGAGAGGAAACAGACATATTAAAGCCATACCAGGCTAGACAGACTGAAGCATTCTCAGACTTTACATTCCCAATTCACTTTCCAGTTATTGAAGGAAAATACATTCTAAAATATCAATTGCTAAAAACATCTTTTACTTTACGATAAATGATACATATGGTTTTATTGGAACTGTAACTTTAGGTTTTGTATCAGCTCTATTTTTGTTGTATTACAGTAGTTGCAGAAATTTATTAGTTAGTTTTGAGATTTTTTTATTAGGTATTTTCTTCATTTACATTTCCAATGCTATCCCAAATGTCCCCCATGCCCCCCCCCACTTCCCAAGGAATCTTATTTACTCTCACCATGGTACACGATCATCAGTTGGTAACAACTAGATATGGGGAATTTTTGTGTTTATTTGTTTCTTAACATGCTGGATAAATCAATTAGTAATTACCTACTTTTGTATTGATCACAAAATAATGCTACATAGTTGTCTTGCTTCTCTTGAATATGAGAGAACAAAAAGCTCCTATGGACTAAATACATGCTGATGCAAACCACTAAGCTAGAAGCTTTCTTATATTAAGAAAATAGATGCCCAGACATATCTATATATAATCATCTTATATCTGCTAACATCCTGATTGGTTGTAATTACCTTAGCTAAATGGATATTAAGATAACTGGTGGGTATATTAAGACAGCTCTTAGAAGCAATATAGTGAATCATGGTAAATTTATTTTGTGGAAAATACTGGGCTTCTAAACACTCAATTTCAACATTTACTTAGATTTGCCACTTAAAGTTTTGTAATAAATCCAATTCAGCAGAAGCCACAGAAGTGAGTATACTAATGATTTTTCTAATTTTAGGAATCAATCCAGCAGTTCTTCATGGAGAATGCTTTTTCATTTTGAGGAGGTTGAAGCATATAGTAAATGTGTACAATTGAAGGCTTTGTGTAGCCTTTTTTTTTTTAAAGTTGTATTTTGACTTAAGCTATTTGAGTCTATTTCTCACAAATACATACATTTAATTATTAAGAATCATTGATTCAATTAGATGACATTTCACAGTTCTTTTTTCATTTTAGTTGCTTTTCATTCTTATCTACTGTTTCTGCCTATACCAATGGGTTATTTTATGTTTTGACCAAAAGCACAGCAGTAATATATATATATATATATATATATATATATATATATATATATATATATATGCATCTGAGTGTATGTGCCATATTTCTTCCTTTGCCTTCATTGTTCCAACTCCTCTGTCTTATTACTAACCAAAGGTAGATTGATCCTGGTGTTTCCATTTTGTACAATTTCCTGAGTTAAGAAGCATCATAAGTATTTGCTTCATTTAGCAATGTAATTGGGAAATACTTACTACCATGGCTTGGTTGCTAGTGTAACAGGTATTTCTGCTCATTTATATTTATAAATGTATTATTAGATACATATTTATTTTATTTTCAAAAATTTTATTTAATATTCCAATGGCAAAGGTTATTGTGATTGAGAATTTAATTGTATGACACTCGAGAAGTTAAAGCCAATATGAATAAAATTATGTTTTCCTAATTGCATTTCTTAGCTTAATTTTGGAGTACATGTTCAGGAAGATATCCTGAGGGTTGAGATCATAGTAAATATTTTTATTATTGTTTTTCTTTTGTTTTGTCCCTTGCAATTCTACAAAAATTTGTATTATTCATGCTTCTAAAAGACTACTTCCAAGTTATCCCACCTCTTTACACCTAATTTGTTCATCTGCAAGTGCAGATAATAAATGTTACCTACCTCAAGAGATTGTTGTAAGCCTGACAATATAACTTCTTGGGTTTTCCCTGAGTGTTTGTGAAGATCTACACGTTTTCAGGACCAAAAATAATTTTCAGGAAAATATTTATTATATTTGCCATATATTATTTATTTTAAAGTATTCTTCAATTACTTGAAATATCATAAATTGTATTTTGATCATTTCCATCCCACCCTCTTAATCATCCCAGATCTATCTCCATCACACACCTACTTGTCTTTGTGTCATTTTATTGTTTTAAAACCCATATAGTCCAACTTGTGCTGCTAACATATTCTTGAATGTGGAGTCCACCATGAGAGTATGTAAAACCTACAAGAGGGCATGCCATTAAGAAAGAACTATCTCTCCCTCTTCCCAGAACTATCAATTCCCAACAGTTTCTTAACTAGGAGTTGAATTCCATTTTGGAATGTGGAATAGCTTACTCTTGTACAGGTCTTGTGCATGTTGTCACAACCACTCTAAGTTCGTATGCGAAACAGCTCAGTTGTCTTCAGAAATTAGTCTTCCATTATATCCATCCACTGCCTTTGTCCTCTGGCTCTTACAGAGGACAACTACCCTTCCTTGATATCTGTATGCATTTAGGGGAATGGCGGGATACACTATTTCTATTTAGGGCTAAGAACTATATGATCATTTATTCTCTGCACAACTACTCCATAACCAGTGTGAGATTTTTCTGTGCATTACCATCTATTGCAAAAAGGAACCTCTCTGATGAGGAGTTAGAGATGAACTAATCTATGTATAATAATGTCACAAGGAGTCAACTGAATACTATGTCAAGATAGCAGAGGAGGTTCTCCCCCTAGGTCCTATAACTTGTCTAGCCACTGTTTCTTGACCTCAATGGGAACAGGTATATGCTCTGTCTGGTAGAACATGCCTATATCCAATCAGATAGAATTGGTTATTCCCATGACATTCATACTACTACTGCATCAATGAGACTTACTTTTTTTGTCAAGATAGTTGCTATTAGAGTTTGTAGGCTTGGCAGCTGAACAAGACTCATGATTTTCTTTCTCTTCCTGTAGAGCCCATGGAACCTTCCAACTGTATGAATAATGCATAGTTGTCAGGTCCAAATTATTTCTATAGCCTTTTTAGAGAAAGAATCATGCGTGTTTCTTGAATATATGAATCCCTAACTTCATAATTTCTTTCAACACAGTCTGCAAGCCCCTAAAGTGAGCATAAATCCATAGACTATATCCTTCATGTATATGTGTTCTGAACTGTGTGTTTGGAAATCAGTTACTGTATTTGCAAGGAGTGTTTCCTTGGATCTAGTAATCTGAAACTGCAGGATTCAAATTGGAGTGCGAACCTCAGCATTTAGCATGTAGGATTTGGCAAAGAGCTCTTTAGCAGAGCCTGTGATCAGCATATGCAAACACATAGACTCAGCACTACACATACCACATGTAACATTCACATAAACATGCACAAAGTGATGTATATTTCATTTCACATTTAAGAATTGGTAGGATGATAATTTGTGATAATGTTCCAGATTAGCCTGTATAAATGGACTTGAAAGTGCCATAATTTGTAGATGGAAAATTACATGCCTACGTACAGAAACAGGAAATGTACTAATAAGGTGCAAAGTTAGCTGAGATTCAACAGGTATCTATTCCTGTAGTAGACATCTACTTCTATGTTAGTGTGGCTGCTCTCCTCCCAACTTTTATGCTTTAAACCATCTCTTTTTCCAAGTTGTAGATAGGTTCCTTCCTTCCTTCCTTCCTTCCTTCCTTCCTTCCTTCCTTCCTTCCTTCCTTCCTTCCTTCCCCCTCCTCCTCCTCCTCCTCCTTCTTCCTCTCTCTCTCTCTCTCTCTCTCTCTCTCTCTCTCTCTCTCTCTCTCTCTCTCTTCCCCCTGTCACTGTCAATATGTCTGTCTCTCTTTCTTTGTCAGTTTTATTCCTTTAACCACAATAATCTCATTCAGCTTCAGCTTTCCCTGAGGCACCCTCTATGTACTGTGTGTTCAGATGTCTTAAAGCAGTGTCTAAGGATGAAGTCTTTCAGCCTCCTGGAGGCTTGGCCAAGACAGCTGTAGGTAATTAGATGAAACAGACAGCAATACTTAAAAGTGCTTGAATCCAAATTCTTTTTCAAAATTTGTGCTTCCTAGGCAAGAATCCAACTTGTTTTCCCTTAGGGCCCACTTTAGAAATATCCTTACTTTTCACTCTGGGTAGAAATGCTGACATCACAGAATCAATGATGACATCATATGTTGTAAGATGTGGCTTGCAGCTACCACAAATCATCACAATTTATAACTAAAATAAATCAGTCAAATTTCTTCTCCAAATGAAATCAGGATAGTGTGGTGAGTCTGAAGTCACCATTTAAGTTTGGCTACATTGTAGTGAGTTATGTGTCATGAAGCAAGGATATCATCTATTTAGACTTAATTATTTATTTTTAAGTATCATGGCTATGTTGGAAATATGTAACCATCAGGGATTATGGATTATCTGCGACTCAGGATGCTATGCGGAATGCTTTCTGTTTAATGAGACCTCATTCCATTGGCTGTGTGAACTATACATCAACTGCATGCCTCTGCCTTTCAGCATCCAAACTGTTTAGCTCCCACTAATAGGTACATTAAAAAGAATCTTGCTACAACTATGAATGCAGACATCATAGCCATATACATTTCTGCCTAGGCTCACACTTTTTAAAAGCTCCTAAGAGAAATCTTCATGAAGATAAACTGTAACCCTTTTTGTGCAGTGTTTGCTAATGGAGAAAGAGATGGCATGCTTTTTTTCTGCACACAGCCGAACTAGCTCTGGAATGACACTGAATAGTGGAAAAAGAAAAGATGGAAAAAGAAAGAAAGAGAGAAAGAAAGAAAGAAAGAAAGAAAGAAAGAAAGAAAGAAAGAGAGAGAGAGAGAAAGAGAGAACGAACAAGAATAACCACTATAGTATGAGGGGTGTATGTGATTGGTACCTTGCTTAGCTTTCTGTACATCTGTGAAAGAATCATTTTGAAAGTGTAAGAACACCCATCAAAACTGTAAATTGAATCACAGTGCTATTATAACACCTTGAAAGCATTGATTGGTATCATTAAGGAGATATTGGGCTAATGAGGTCTGAAATAT
This sequence comes from Mus musculus, assembly GCF_000001635.26. NCBI lineage: Eukaryota > Metazoa > Chordata > Mammalia > Rodentia > Muridae > Mus > Mus musculus. The sequence continues at coordinate 49,904,215 of NC_000074.6, read as the reverse complement.
TACAAACATAATCTAAACTTGTAACTAAGGGATAATCTCAAAAGATTTCAGAAGACATTTGCTTAGGCTTCCAATGTGTTTTGTACATGTATCTTTTTAAAGAAAAAGAAACCTGGACTCCACAATGAAGTTGTCTGAATGCTATCTGTTACAAAACAAAGAAATGGGAACCAAATAACACCACTTCATTTAAGAGATGATTTAAAAACACAAAGCCTACTACTTGTGTTTCTAAAACCAGAAGATTCTAAAGCATTTATGCTTTGAATGTATTTGTGGCATGATTGTGAACATGCATCATCCTAGCTCACTATAAATAGTTCATGTAGACATGAGCAAATCTTTTAAAGTCAATATGAATCTTGTGTGATCATGTTCTTTGTTGTATATCTTGAGAAAAAAATCATTTAGACAAATGTCAGTGTTTTTTACTGACAAAGAAAATGAATTTTATTCTTGGTCTGCTTTAAAAAATGTAACAGTTTTGAAAGTAGAATTCTTGCAATCACTTTTCCAATAGAGCATAACAGCCAATTCTCCTGTAGTGACCTTTATGCAACATGAATTATCATTTGTAAGGAATGAATGAGTGAATGAACAAGGAAAAAATTGCTATCTGCATAAAGTGTTTTTTATTCAAGATTATAAGAGACACATATTAATTTTACACCTATACTAAAATGCAGCCAGAAAAGAACATATTGAAAAATTCCACCTGGAAGTGGTGATATTTAGAAGAATATTTTTCAAGTGTCACTTTTAAATAAAATGTTATTTCCCACATGTATCATGTGTAGTTACACTCTAGTGTCCCCCTCTACATACATACACAGAGAGAGAGAGACAGAGAGACACAGAGACAGAGAGAGACAGAGACAGATAGAGAGACAGAGACAGATAGAGAGCCTGAAAGAGGGTTTTCTTAATTGTCTAGTTAACAGGTTTAAACAGCTATTTCAACATCAAAAATAATTCAAAAATAGTCCATAGTGGTACGGAACTATTATATTTCAGTTACATAAGATCATAAAAATAAGAGTAAGTAATGGATTAAATAGTGTAAATTAAGTCAATTTCTATGTGCTTGCTGAATCGTTGTTTGTTTTTTCCTACTAGAGACTGCTTTGTTGCATACTGAACAGTGTTGTAGTTTGGAATATGAAGCCTTAGATACAGTGTCAAATATCTTTTCCTGTGATGATTGTGGTTTAGATTGGAGGAAATTCTACAGTGTTAGAAAATACCATTTCAGGACAGTAACAAATGTTACTAAATATCTATACAATATTTATATGATTAAATAATATTCTCCAAATGGTATGGTTACAGTATATTCAGAATCTAAAATAATTCTGGGATCAGTCATTAGTAAATACCCATGAATATATATATATATATATATATATATATATATATGCATGTGTGTACTTATAGAGAGAGAGAGATATGTTACTCCTGTTATTCTTGAAATGTTGACAATTGTTACACACATATCTCATGAAGCATACAAGTAAATTATTTTCCTTCATTTGTGTACATTGGCTGTGGAATTTTCCAATATAAAACATAACTTCCAATGCAATTTGATATCCTTTCAAATGATTTCCTGGAGAAAAAAAAAGGTTTGAATTGTATCATGTATGTTCCTAATATTGGCTTCCCTGCAAGGTTGAGTAAACAGAAAATAAAATGAAAACATCTGCAGCGAGTGATCCCAGTATGAAATATGGCCATAACATTTCATTCCAATCAGAATCGCTGTTTATTTTCAATATTAAGACCAGCAGTAGGTAAGACCACCAGCTGAAAATTAAAAGCTAATCTATGGAAAATTGTGACCAAGGGATGTGTGGTCTGCATTTGAACATTTGTTAAATAAATCATGAAACATAGGAAAGAAACCAATCCTTTCAGACACCCTTGGGTTGCATCTCTACCTGGTACCCAGGCCTGTGTGTTGTGCTCCCCGCCGTAGAGTTGTGTGACTGTCCCACAGTCATGAGCCACTGCTCACCAGTCCGTGTCCTGCTCATTTGCTTAGCCTATTTTGCCCGGAGACACGCAGGTCATTGTTTTAAGAAGCTCTGAGATCCCATTAACAGGAAAGTTGATTTTACAGAACCCAAGTCGGGGTTTTTTAAAAGTATGACTCCTTCTGCCTCTTTGGACTTCTTTCTCAATAAAACTGCTATAAAACCTGTTTCAATTCACACTGCAATTTGATGAATTACCTTCCCTGGATTTCATTATAAATGTGTTTTAAAGTGTGACTGCAAAGACCGGGGCGTTTAAAAATAACAAATAGGTACATGGCAGATGAAAAGCAGTATGTGTAAATGCCTCCGGTTTCAGGTGTCGCAGGGAGAAGGCCCTCTAATTCCTCAAGGCATCCGGTTATTGTTTTATGAATGCCAGACAGGACAAGCTCATTATTAATACACAATAGAATACATCTGTGTGTTGAATGCCACATCAGGGGGGTGGCGGGGTTGACCTTTGAGTGAACCACGGAGTGCAAGCAAAGCTGGCTAGTAGCTATTAACAGAATCAAACCTGATATCTCTGGCCAGGCATTGAGAATCACGCAGCTCCTCAGCCATTGACTTCATTACGACTTAAGCAGCTCGCTGTCGATGTCAAAGCTGCTGGGAAAATAAATGCAAAGAACATTTTGTGGGACAATTTTATTTCCTTCCTTCAAAGTAAGGATTGCTAGACGAGGTTCATTTTTGCTTCTGGGTCTTCTAATTTACTGGCATCGTGGGATTATATACAGTTCCACTTAGGTGGAATTATAGAGCTGTCCACTGTCAAGAGACCTCCGTGCTGTGTTTGACCAAGAAAGCAACCTCTTATCCAACAGCACACAGGTTCCAGTTTCCAGGATGATTTTCTGTTCAGGATCAATAACCATCAGGGATGTCTCTTTCAAATGAACATGAAATGTCCATTTTAAAGGCTTTTAAATAGTTAGCATTTTATATTCCTGTTGGCCCCCAGATTATTAAAGTCCAATTTCTAAAACTAAGACGGTGACTAGGTAAGGAGAGCTCACACCTATAATCTCAGTACTCAGGAGGCTAAGGCTGAGGCCGAGGCTGAGTCTGAGTCTGAGGCTCAGGCTGTTTAAGGTCATTCTAGGCTAGGTAATGAGAAAGAAGTCAGGCAATCAAAATGACTGAAATATATAGATTTGAATTTGTTACTGGAAACTGAATGTCAAAGAGCAGGGCTCTGTGTTATGGGTTTGTGCATATTATGCTGTCCCATCTTTGGCTTCGCAGCATAGGGAACGCTCCTGTCTTAAAGCAAATTAAAGGCAGGGTATAGTAATATAGTTCTATTGGATGGGGATTAATTTGAATAGAGCAGGCTATAAATGAAGTTGTGCTTCATATATTGTCCTTGGTTTACATGAGATATAAAGCCAGTGACCAGAATAGAAAAACAGACAAATACGGTAGAGGGCACTAAGGGAGGGGAAGGAGAGAAAGAGGAGAGAGAGGAGAGAGAGAAAAGAGAGAGGAGAGAGAAAAGAGAGAGGAGAGAGAAAAGAGAGAGAAGAGAGAGAGGAGAGAGAGAGAAGAGAGAGAGAGAGGAGAGAGAGAAGAGAGAGAGAGGAGAGAGAGAGAGAGTCCAACAATCAGACTGTATAGTGTTTGTAGAAGTCAGGAGACATCTTGCAATGTCATTCCTTGTGCATTCCCCATCGTTTTAAAGACAGTATGTCTTAGTAGCCTGGCATTAGCTAAATAGAGTAGGCCAGCTGATCAAAACTTCCTAGAGACCCGAGGGTCACTACCTCTATCGTTCCTGCTTAAGGTTATGATCACATGCCACCAATTAACAAGTCATCTCTCCAGCTTCAAATTCTTAAAGTCTTTCTGCAGCAATAAAACAAGAAATTAACAGTACTTTTTGTGTGAAATAGAGTTTTTGAACATTTCATGTACAGGCATAATTATAGTAGATTTAATGGACTTCTAAAGTAAGTACAAGGATGTTTGTGTGGTATTTCTGTGATCCTTGTTTTTCTTCCTTCCTTCCTTCCTTCCTTCCTTCCTTCCTTCCTTCCTTCCTTCCTTCCTTGCTTTCTTTCTAATTTATTTATTCTTTAATACTATTTTACAGTCCAGACCCCATCCCCTTCTTGGTCCACTGCCCCTCCAGCAAACCACTTCACATCTCACACCTCCTCCTCCCCTGTCTCCAAGAGGGTGCCCCACCCCTGCCCCCACTCCTGAACCCACCAGACCGCCCCACTCCCTGGGGCCCCAAGTCTCTCCAGCATTAGGTGCATGCTCTCTGACCGAGTCTGTGATCCTTGTTTTTGTAGGTGAATGAAGACACTAAAGGTTAGATTGGTTTAGTGATCTACACATGATGACACATCTAGAGAAATTTAAAAATCAGGATTCTTCACCCACAGTCCAATGTACCCTGACTATCACATCAGTTTATTTATTTCTTCTTTTTAAAAATTTCTTCTCTGTTCTGAGATTATAACATAACTGCATCATTTCCTCCTCCCTTTCTTCCTTGCAATCTCTCCTACAAAAACCCTCTTTGCTTTTCTCAAATGTGTGATCTTTTTTTCATTAACTGTTGCATATGTATTACTAAATGCATAGACACAACCTTTTCAGGCTGAGCACTTGGTAATGGATAACCGTTCACTCTGTTCTTCCCTGGAGGAGACATCCTCATGTTCTCAGCATTTCTATTTACCTGTAGTTCTTTGGGTAGAAGTGCAGACTTGCTGTCAATCCTGTCCACTGCAACATGCCTACAGTGAAAATCCTTGTTTATCTTATGCAGTCACGTGATCAGAAACTTCACCATAAAGCCTTATCAACATGACTTTTTATTTGACTTTTATAAGACAGTTTAAATTTATCTCAAACTTAATGACAATTATGAAAAAGACAGAAGCCTCATTCCTGGTCTTAGATGCAAATTCATATTTTTTAAAAAATAAATATTTGCTTTGTTCTATACATTCTATATATTCATTCTAGAACAAATTCAACATTACAGGCAGTATCCCAAGCTCTGGTAACAGTGAAAAATCTAATTAACTTGGGTACTTGTACTCATTATACAACAAGAAAACTATGATCTAAAAGGTAAGTCATAGTTGAGGGTCTTTGCAGTGTTGAAAAAATGAACAAGACACAAATAATAAGGACAGCAAGATGGCTTATCCGGTAAAGGCACATCCCATCAAATCTCATGACTTCAGTTGGATATCTGGGACCCACATGGTGGAAGGAAAAAGGCTCCTCCCTCAAGCTCTCATCAGACTTCCATATGCATGCAGGTACATTCACATTCACGTGTGCACATGCATACATACACACGCAAAATGAATAAATGCAATAACATCAATTTTTAAAAGAAGTAATATTTTCAGCCTTACATTAACATAAGCACTAATTTGATTTTATCCAGACACATTATCTTAACTATATACATATAGTTAAGGCAACACCAAAGGGGCAGTGAGATGACTGACTTCACCAGCAGGTAAACCCATGAAGGTGACAGAGCACAGTATCCAATAAATATTGCCAAACCCCCACAGTTTTAGCCTTATCCAGTAGCCGAGATACTTAATTCTGTGAGTTCCCCAAATGATCTTCGGGTAGATCTTCCCACTCTAAGATGTTGATTCAGAAGTCTCTTTTGGTAATCAATTTATTTTAGCTGAAGTTTATATGTGTACTGGCGTCAAATAGTTAAAAAAGTGTTTATGGCCCTGGGGAGTCATATGGGAAAGTTGTATTCAGTTTTATAATTTTCTTGTTGTCATCGTTCAAAGTGGAGACCTACTCCAGTAATGTATCCCAGCATATTAATGTCACTATTCACCAAAATATAGGAGCAAAAAAAAAAAAACCTCTGACAATCATAGTTGATTTATTATGCCTCTTTTATTTCAATAGACATTCTAATAAATTTACCAATATGCATAAAATTATCTTTTTATGTATGCCAGTATAAAATTACTACAGGAGAAAATATTCCATCATCAAATGGAAAGTGATATCTAGTTTCAGTAGTTAAAAATAGCTGCAAACTGGCCAGAATTTAATTTACCATGCAAGATAAATTAATATTTTATTAATATTTTATTGTTTATCTATTTCAAAGTTTTATGAGGCTGTTAAATGTGGTAGGAGCCCACCACCAAAATACCCGAAACTTCCTTGGCATTCTAAAAACATTTTTTCCTGGAGCCTGAAAGAGATTATCTTAGACACTAAAGATACAATATAATAAATCCTGGTGTCTGACGCTAATGTGCAATAATAATTTTAATCATAAAACAGTAAGATTTTGCGTATATGTATAGAAGTAATAATACCCACTGCTATGAAGCCTGCATGACAGTTATAAATACTTCTGGCTCATACACTTTTTTAACATATTATTTCAAAATTCATCCAGTAGAAAGCTAAATGATCATGAGTTTAAGTATTCCTTGCTGACTTCTAGACACATAATTGAGAATCAACAATCTGAGATTTGTAATGATATTTCAATACATATTGCCAGGTAAACGCTATACATTCTTTTTGGCTTATCTGTGTGCCAAAGTGCATGTGTCTCATTGCATTTCTCACAGTTCTTCTTTTGTTATAAGATTTTTGCTACATAGATCTCAGACCAATATTTTGATGTTATCTCTGGGTGAAAATATCATGCTGGCATTGGTATGAGGCCATATTTTTAATTTTCTTACCTTGCCAAGGCTTGCTTTCTGCTGGAGAACTAGTTGTTTCTTTAACTTTTCTCAGTTGTGTTGCGTTAATTCTCCCCAGATGACTTTTTGTAGTTTATGGACCTTCACGTTAAGACCTGTACATCATCAATCCTACAAGCTTTAATTTGGAAGAAACGATGACAAAGACCTGAAAACCGATTTTCTGAACCAAAATTGCTTTCTTAACATATACCTCTAAAGAGGAAAATTATTATGACAGGTTCATTGCAATTTAAAATATCATCTTTGGTAAATTACAAGTACTTTAATAGGTGTATTTCCATACTTGTTTTTCAGCCTATAAATGCTTCAGATTTAATTTAAAATAACACCTGTATTAATTTTTATCATTTAAAATGAAAGCCGGTCGTTTCTGATGCTTATAATTCTCAGAAGTGTTGTGGATCAAGCTGTGCTCTGTGAAGAATTTAAATCATAAATAAAATGTGCATGTTTTCCCCCTGCAGGAATTCTATTTGAATCAAATCTATCTTTAATTCCTGGGAAATTGTGCGATTAATAATTTATTAGCATTTGTTGTAGTTTAGACCTTACACCTTAGTATACAACTTTCGATGTTTTAAAATATGAATTATACTTTGACAATTTAATGTACAGTTTTTACTGTTCTTCATTCTGCTGATACGTGTTTGAATGGTTTACGTACTGTATAGGTACTACAGAGAATACAAGAAGGAACACCAAATATAGCTGTCCAGTGTATCATTATGTTGGGATGTTGTAGCCTAGATCTCTGCCTATTCATTTGATTTAATTAAAAAATTCCAGTCTAGAAAACTGTTTAGGGATAAAATTATAAAGATGTAAGGATATATATATGAATGACTTTTGTTTCAAATACAAACGTCATGTAAAATATATTATATTGATTGTAACCAACATCTTAAAAATTTTTTTTTTCATGAAAAGTGTCTCAGGGCCAAAATTTATTTCAAAAGTTTATAGTGTTTTAATTTTTCTCAAATGGAAATAAGTATTAAATATATGACACTTTGGAATACTATTAAATATTCATTTGACAATTATTTATGTATAAAATATGCAATTCAACTATTATTTACTGACATGAAAACATCGTTTAGAAAGAATACTAAAGGTAAGAAATCATTTAATCTATATAGCCTTGCATTACAGAGCATATGCCCTGTTAACTATGCTTCCCATTTGAACAGTTCGTTACAAATATAAGAGTATTAAGCATGTACCTATAAGAATTTTTGTTTATTGTGCTTCTCTATATGTATGGTAAATATTTATATTGATATGTTATTTTCTGTGCACAACCATTTGCATGTGTATATCTATAGAATATTTGAAATTCCTTTTGGATATTGGCTGCATGCTACTTACATAATTAGGACCCATGCTCTGTGATTTCCAAGTTCTGAAAAATATAGCATTCTGTGATCAGACTGCCAATCAGAAAACAGACTATTTGAAAAATAATTATGCACTCTATCACTAGAGAGATCTTCAGAAAATTTACATAGAAGATTCTGAACACCCAAAGCATAAGGGTTACTTAAAAACATTGCTAATGTTTTTAAACCAACATTTTATTTTCAATTTTTTCACAAATTAGACAAAATGTTAGGAAAAGGTGAAAAATATAACTTCTATGCCTTTATTAGTTTATGTGAAGGGAATCAACATTGTAACTAAAATTGAAAATTCCTAGATTATGTCCTTTTATTCCTCTTGTTAAATCTAAGAATCATGACTCAGCTGACAAAAAAAAAATCAGAATCATATATTGAACTCCAGTTGAACTAGTTTTCTTTTTCATTGACTATCAAATCTTTAGCCATTGCCAAAAATTTAATTTTTCATAAAGATAACAGAATTCAGAATTTTAAAATTCATAATTTGAAAGGTATTTGTAGATTTAGCTTCTAAGCAATTCAAGAAGCAATGGCAAAATAAGCATGTTATAATTTAGCTTTCAGATCCTTACATACTGCTTATACTTACATGTGATATAAATATCATACTTAAATATGTTTATTTGCTCAGAATGTATATACACAAATGTATCAGTCTGACACAGCCTTTTGTGTGCATTGATATTGTCATGCAGAGCAGGAGTTGTTACATTGTTGAGTGTGTGTGTGTGAATGATGCGTGCGTGAGCGTGCATGCCATGGTTCAGGTGCGGAGGGCAGAGCAGGTCTCTGCATTGTTGCTTTACTTCTGACTTCATGTGGGTTCCAGGGATGAACTCAGGCCACCAGGCTAGTACAGCAGGCACTGTCCCACAATGTCCCTTGTTGGTCCTGAAACATCCCAATATCTGCCACCACAGCCTTTAGTGAATCTATTATCATGATCTTGCTTCCATTATTTCTTCCTTCTATTGAGTTATCTGACAATCTCTCTTTCGAAACATATTAAACTTCCATTTAAGATAATTTCTGATTGCTTCATAATAATACTTAAAATAAATAGCAGTAATCGAACATATATTCTATGAGAAGGATTCTCAGGCTCTAAATGCTTGAAATGGACAATTTGGAAGGCTCAGTTTCTTGTTACAAGGACAACTCTTCCAGGATTCTTGCAGGTGTAGGGGAGTGGGTTTAAGCTGGGCCCCTGTAAAATGTAAATATGTCAGAAATTATTTCATTGAATCCACTAAGTCTCGCAATTACAAAACCACTGTGTCATGTTTTCTAAAATCTTTGTCAAATGGCTATCTTAATCAGCGATAGTAAGTGCTTTCACAGAGTTTCACCTGCAAAAAGACTTGAAAGTCTCTGACTCTCTGGACAGATGCAAAACATTTCCTCTGAAATTAATTTGAATAGATATCGACCGAAACCTTCACTGTAGGTTCAACAATTACTTTGTAGTCATTTCAGGAAAATAAATCTTAAGGCTTTTATCTTAAGTATGTTGATCAATCTGCAAGGAATTATGAAGAACTGAATAAAAGTATTTAAGGTTCACTTAACAAAAATTCACTTTGTAGTTGCAGACTGAATGCTAAAAATGATGCCAAATTTATCCAAAACAGAGAGATATGCAGAGTAAATTGTATTAATGAGTAGTCACTTATATGATCAATTAATTATTATTTATTTTATATGTTAATATGAATATGTGTGTGTGGATGTATGTGGATGTCGGTATGCGTGCATCCGTGTATATAGTTGCATTTGAGTGTGTTTGTAGACAGATATGTGCATATATGTGGATGAGTACGTCAGTGTGTCAATCTGTGTGTCAGTGTAGATATGTGTGTGTTTCCATGTGTGTGTTTCAATGTGTGTGTGTGTGTATGTGTGTGTGTGTGTGTGTGTGTGCACATGCACCATGCTGCCCCTTTGAAAGACAGATAAGCATTCTTCAGAGTTGATTCTTTCTTTTCACCCTGGGTTCTAGATAGTAAACTCAGATCATTGCACCAGGCTTATGCTGTATGAACTTTTGCCTAAAGGGCCATCTCACACACCTTAGATCTAAACTCTAAATGGTTTCTTTTGTAGCACATTTCAAATGTGTAGAAATATTTTGTAGTGAAAAATAATCTTGATTTAACTATTTTAAAATTTTGCATTTAAATATAGGCAATTTCAACTGTATTTTCCCTGCGTTTCTATGCTCGAGTTGCCTGAAGATTATACTGAAAGTATAGTAGATGCTCTCTATATTGTCTCTACTATGGCAGTGAAAAGTAAAAATTGTAAGAGTTCTCCTTAGTTTTGTGGATTATGAATATGAATGTAGGTTTGCCATACAATGCTGATTCAGAAGTCTCAAATGGCTATTCCCAGCGATGGCAGAGCCTGCAGGTATAGTAAGGCAGAATAAGGGAGACATCTAAGCTCATATGTGTGCTTATCGGTAGCATCTATATCTGGGCCACAAACAACTGAATTTTTTTCCCTGTGAGTTTCACCATAACATCTGGCCCCAGTGTGACAACTTCGAGATAAAATGAAAAAGACAGATGCAAAAGCCCAGGGTGAAATCTCCATGTGACCAAATCTCACAAACAGCATCCAATCACTTCCACCATACTAACACCTTGCCCTCACTAGACTTGAGTAACTAAGTCTAGATCATATGTGAAGGAAAGTTACCAAAAGATATTAGTATCAGCATAAACATTGTCAAGATCTGTCTTCAACCTACTGGCTATATCTGATTAAATATTTTTAAATTTATTATGCTAAAATAAAATTAGCCGGATTTAGAAAGGCAAATGCTTCGTGTTCTCTCGCAATCATAATCTATATTTAAATTTATATACATTTAGTACATATATATATACATAAATAATTTGTTCTTATGTGATTTTTAAAAAGAGGAAGAATATAAATTACTGGAATTGAATTGCATTTTTGTGAAGTATCTATTGTTTTAATTATAAGTGAACCAGATTTGGCACATGGCTTTTGTAAATTTAATTTTCTTATTTCATGCATATGGATATTTTTTACTTGCAGGTGTGCATACTTGCACATACAAAGTGTGTACCCGGTGCCAGTGATGTCCAGAAGATGACACTGGACCCCTGCAGTGGAAATAAAGGATGGTTTTGAGCTACCATGTAGGTTCTAGGAAAGGAACCCGATTTCTCTGGAAGAGCTACATATACTCTTAACCACTGAGCTAAGTCTCCAGCCCCTCTGGCAATATCTTAGTAATAGTAATGTGGTACAGAGAAGATAAATCAGTCCACGAAAATCCTAGATTTTTTCCTTATAATTATTTATCATTGGCCCACAGTAAGAAAGTGATTTCATTTCTTTGGGCCCAAGGTTGTAGGTTCCCATTTCTATAAAATATCAACTGTCATATAAAACATGCACTTTATTACTATGCTGTTTAGCAAGTAATTTTTATACAGCATAATTTTAATTTAAGCATTTTAATGTTTTATTATAGGTTTTCTTTGCTTGCACAACTGATTCTATATGTTTTACATGTCATCGTAGCTTACAAGTAAATGGTGTAACATAAACAGACCTTCAGTTGAACGACAGCTCCAGCTATTTAGCTACCAGCTATGTGAAGTTACCTGGTGATTTGTTTCCATTACTTCCTTGGTCATATGGAGGGAGCAATTAAATGTCACAGAATTCTGAAGGATGAAATAGCCAAGAAATAAAAACACTGAAATGTGTCCATCACTAATTAAGCTGTCCCTAAATGGTGTGTTTTCACCATCTGTGGAAAAGTAGGGATGGTGTTAGCATGCTACTTCAAGCAAAATACTGATATAATACAAACTGTTAAGTTTTCAGAAAGGGCGTTGGTCATCCAATGGAAAAAGGGAAAAGACTCTAAAGTTATTCCTTTGAAGTAATTATCTTTTTCACAAGAAAAATTCAAACTACAAAAGAACATCTTTATGGTTGTGACAGCTAAGCATCAGCAAAAAACAAAATCCAGTTTACATGAACAAATGCTGTTTAAAAAAAAAGCTTCACAGAAAAGAAAGACAAACTTTGCAATGAAGCCCTCTGAGCCAGAGACCCATCCTTGAGAAAACTTGAGAAAAGGCAATAAAAACTCCCTCTGTGGAGCTGAGTCTGTAACATCTCTGCTGGCAGAGAGATGCCTCAGAGAGCAAGCACAGGAGAGGACGATTTATTTTGAGCTTTGGTGACACATAAGGAAAGGTTGGTGATGTTTTATATCAGGTCTAATAGCATCTAATTGATTAATTTCACTCTTCAACATGATCCGTGTCTAAAGTGGCTGGGGACAATGCTGAGCAGTGCCTCAAAATTTAACTTGGCTACAGTTCATTAAAAATTATGTGGACAGCATTGCAGACAACGAAAGGACAAACTTTCAGGACTTTTAATTAATAATTTGAATAGTTTAACACTAATGTTTGAGTCATAAAAATCATGCGTGTGTAGCTCTGTGTGTGTGTGTGTGTGTGTGTGTGTGTGTGTGTGTGTGTGTGTCTGTGTGTGTGTGTTTAAGAAACTTTGCTCATATATTTTCAGGAACTGTTGAAGTGTTTTCTGCTTGTCTCAGTTGTATGGTTAGCTAACGTCTACAATAGCAGAACTGCAGTGTTCTACAAAAAAGGAAATCCCTTTAAAGTCATAACTCTTTCCAATCTGTATTGAGGATTTGTGACTCTCAGTTTTTAAAACATGCCATAGTGATCCGGCATCTCACCTTTCCACTCAAATCATCACTTTCTTGCCCATCCATAGTTCATATAGGTCAGGTTGGAATTAATTTTAGCATGGATCTGTCATTTATACCTGTCTTTTCATCACTTTTGTAGGATCAAATTAAATAGACAAAACTTATTTGATTTGGTCAATGGAGTGATGCCTTGTCATAGCCTCGAAACTAATACAAAATAGGAACGTTACAAGAATTCGAGGTGATGCTGTGGTTGAACCAAAGGTTTAAGGCCTGGGACTTTGTCTGCTTTTACTGGGAAACAATTGAAAGCAGCTAGGAACAGTAATTCACAGACAAATGGGTACAGCATTTACCTGAATTAGAATGCACTTTTACTTCATTGACGATCTCTAGCAATTTCTATAGTTTTTACTGCCGCGGAATTGCTTGTCTCCTGTGGGTGTGCTTTATAGATTTTATGGCTAAATAAGCACACAATCATTACAGAGATCTACAGAATCATAAATTGATTCACTTCATAGTGAGGAATAAATCTAAAAACTGAGGCTTAGCATAAATATTAATTCTCATCAGTTTCCTTGAAAGCTTATAGGATTTCAGTATCTCTTCTAGAAAGGAGGGTCTGTGTTCCTCAGAAGCCCTGCTTCACATCCCTGTTACATCAGAGCCTAAACGGAGCCTGGTAACAACACTGTCATTCTCACTTTACAGTATTTTGTCATCGTTGTTGTTTGTTTGCTGGTTTGTTTCCTTGCTTGTTCTTTCTTTCTCCTTGGCTATGACAAGATGAATGAATAATCTGAAACCCAGCCTTAGTATTAAGAGTTTATAGTTTCATTACATCCAGGACAAATTTTGCACAGTAAAAATAAAATGTTATCTTCATAGACTATTCCCCCTTGCCATGTCTAGATGCTCAGATTCCCTGTGTCCTCACTGCTGACACCTCCAACTGCTGACTGTGTCTGATTGTTGCTTTCTGATGAGGATGCCTCCTGGTGGCACAGGGGATAGATACACTTGACCCTTTCCCAGTGTCACTCTCAAAGCTATAACAACAGAGTATCAAACACAAAGGCCAAGTTTCAAAAGGTGTGGATAGAGAATGGGTTTGGCATGATACCTAGAATGTTTCAGCATAAAATCCTTGACTACACTGTGTCACTTTGTCATTTTTAAAACCTGGATCAGAATATACAAATTTATATCATGCAGTTGTCCTTAATAAATAAATAATCTAACATGTTAGAATTTTTATTATACATTTAATATTGATTTTAGATATAATATCAATTGACTAAACCCCCATCACTGGCATGTCAGTGTATCACTGATAAATCATTGCATCTGTTACGTGCACAGTCAGGGATGATGTCACAAAGCCAATCTGTGCTATTTTGGAGGAGGAACTGAAGACCATATATAAACCAAATTATATTATCATGAAGATTAAAAAGTATTCTTAAACCACAAGGTCTTTTTCACTTTGGGGAACTGTTTTTTTTTTTTTAAACTATGCCAAACTTTCCTCAGGTCAAGAAGAAAATCATAGCACAGTATTTCACTTTCAAACTCCCCTGCAATTTCAGGAAAACAACAAATAGGTAAGCATGCTAAAATAAAAAAAATGACTATCTTGTACAAGTATTTAGTTTATTAAAACACATGAAATCCTATTTTCATTTATCATTTAAGAGCACTGTGAACCTGTTGCAGGAAATATTATAAAATGAACCCGTCAACTCTCCCCAGGGCCAGACCATGCTTCAGTGATCCTGCTGGCCCACAAACTCTCTGGCCACAGGGCTAGCTCCCAGCCATCTCTCTGGCATGGCTCCCCCAGAGTTCTTCTTGCAATCACGATACCCCACGGTCAACCATGACATCACAATACCCAGTGCCCAGGTAGAATTAAGACTCTTAATGCTAATTAATCAATCAAATACGTGTCAATAATATCACAATTTACAAGATTCCAATACAATAATTCCAGAGCCAATTGGTAATGATAAAATCTTTATGCCAATATTTCTAACCTTGTGAAATCATAGCTACTTGTGGCTGGAAAACGCCTCTCAGTACATGTCCAATGCCATCTTGGTTTTCCTCCTACACCGAGATGCTAGCTGTCTCTGCAACTCTTAGCTTCACCTCCCTTTTCCCTGTCTAATCACAGGCCTCCTCTGCACGAATGGAATTGGACAGGGAAAATCCTGTGACATGCACCTAAGTGAAGGAGAACCCTGAAATAGTAAAGCCTTAGGTCAACCACACAGAAGACCTAATATACATCCAGTGTACTCTACAATGAGAAACAACATTAGCTTCTAGATATTTACTAAAAGTGGACATGTGCTCACAAAATAGATCACTACACCTCTACTCTACAGGAAAAGCCAGAACGTACTCAAAAGCAAAGTGAACAAAATATGTTACTATTGTTCAGTCTCAGGTTTCCACTCAAGTAAAATGACAGTTACCTCAAATGCTGTATGTAGTTCTCTGACAATCTCTATTCAGATGTTCCCACATTTTTTTTGCATTAAAGCATGTGCAAGCTATTCCAAATTCTTAATTAAGTTAAATAACTTTCAAACAAAGTCACATGTGCTTAAAGTACTATTCCCATTCATATAGAAGAAGTCCCATAGCCATTCAGTAATCAAATTGAACACTGAGGATTAACGTTCCCTACAAGAACTTATGTTTTACTTGACAATAGTTCTGAAGCTCTATTGTGTCATTCCCAGGAATTTAGATATTTCAAAGGCCTTCAAACTAGTCAAGTACAAAGCAAAACCGAAATCAGATATAAGTAAAGAAAACTAGGAATTGGGAAAGATGACTCGGTGATAAAGAGCACTGGTTGCTCCTTCAGAGGACCAGGGTTTGAGTCCCAGCACACATAAGGACATCACAACCATCACCACCTTTATCTGCAGAACATCTGGAACCTTCTCACCACGCTGTGTAGCCACACATATGTGTACAGATATAAACCTAATCAAGTAATACATAATTTTGAGTAAGATAAATAGTCAAATACTGATGTTGCTAAAACCTATAACAATTTATTTTGGAAGTTTTTACTAGACCTAATTTATAAATTAAACATAATAGATACCTATGCATAGATAACAGCTATACCAAGGCTCTAGGTCTGCACTGGATCTCATAAATTATATCTCTATAGACCAGAGTGTTCTACTGTAAACCAAGTAACAGCATACAATGAGCAAAATTGATTACTGTCATGGTTCAAGTTCACTAGTTTTAGTTGTGTGTGTGGACGTGTGTTTAAATCTGATTTTTGGTGGCTTTATTTCTCACAGGCTAAAGATATTGATTACATGTGTTAGGATCTAAAAGAATAACACAAGAAGGAAGAAAGACAGTTAGGGAACAAAAAGGGAGATTGTAAGCAGTGTTGGACTTTATGTTGAACCTTACTGCAGCTCATATAAAATCACACCAAATGTCAAAAAGAACAAATAAAAAGTCAACATGAGAGGATGGTATTTCTGGGTGACACTACACATTCTCAATATAGTGGGTGTTAGGGCCTATCTGCTCAGAACTCACTACCAAATCTTTGTCATCTCTAGGCAGAGACTATTCCCCTTAACCCCATGTGCTTAGAGGAATAGTGTTCTCTTGTAGGGTCTCCAGTTAATGAGAGCCATGGTGAGCACCCATGTGAAAAAGAGATAGAGAGCTCAGCACAGTATTAAGGTCATGGTTTGATCTTGAACTGGAATGGGGAATCATCTCAACTTTCATCAACGAACTCCATAGATATGTATATATTGAAAAATACACAGAAGGGTGTGGGCTGTTGCACAGTTGTCTGTCCTGAGACTGTTGACTACACAAGAACATGCTTTGTCTGTGCCTATAAGGTACCATCTCAGATATCTATATACAGAGAACATGGCTGTCTGAGAGATGGCCCTGTATGTGTACAAAGCAGCCTTCCCTTTTCCTTCACTTCTCTAGCATTCTGCTTGTGCCCTGGAGCTCCTTTCCTAGCCCTCTCACTAATATCTGTGCCTTTGCACTGATTTTATTTTTCTCTTTTACATGTTATTATAACTTTCAAGTGAAATAGAAACATATTTTTCTAAAACACCAGACAATATATTCCACTTGAATATACTTTTAAATCCTAACAAATCCATTATTCTGATTAATAGAGGCTAGATATAATACAAGTCTCAAACATTTGTAAAGCAGAGAGGGCATTAGTTACTGAAATCCTGAATACCATCGTAAATGCTGATTTATCTTGTAACTAAATAGTTGAAGCAAAGCAGTACTTTACCCTTCCAAAACACACAAAGATAGAGTTCCTGAGTTTGGACTTGATGGCAAATAAATGGTTAGAGAAAGGTATGTGTGAGGGTTAATCTCTAGAAAAAAAAAATACAACCATCATAACTTTGTACAGAACACAGATATAAAACCAGCACACACATTGGATCTGAAAGCACCTCAGCTACTATGTTTTTCCATCTAACAGAATAGAGATAGTTTTAAATATTTAAACTAAATAGGCAAACATGATTGATTAGAGCATGTTTCCTAAATTGAAATAATAGCCATTACCAGTGACTGTGAAACCATGAATCTTTGCCTAAAGCAGTGAGTGCAATAAGGCTTTTCATAACTTTTTGTATGCATAATAAAGACTAAATTTGTTGCAGCATCCACAGAGATTTAAATTAATTTCAGAAAGAAAATTATTACATTAATTTGTTTTCATCGAATATAATTTAGAATTAGTTATTCAGTAAGGGTTTTCCCAGTAGCCTTTAATAAAGTGATAGAGATGGGCTTATGGGGAGAGAATCTTAATTGTTCAGCATTCCATTTCTGTTTGACTCATTTTCCAACTTCGTTATTAGTGTGCAGCAGCTTCAGTAAACTGGTGTTTGTAAACTAGAGTCCCAGATTCCCAGTGCTGCTCTTTGCTTATTATGACTGCATTTAAAGAAACACACACAGACGGGGCTCTTTCGGTCGGTCTGCATCATCTGAGTTGAGTCCCCATTGTTCGCATGAGCAAAGCACAGCAAACACTGAAGGTAAAGTCATCTCATCTTCTGTCTCCTAAAGTTTTCAATTCCTAGATGCCTTGTCTCTGGGCCTCTATGGATCTCCTTCACCTAAACTGGACACGTGGGTGACCTGCGACTAAGTCTTGCCTTTCGTTATCCCTAGTCATCCTCCATAGATGCATAAATTAGTAATAGTCTTCTGCTTGAAAAAGTTAATCAATCATTATGAGAATCTGGACATATTTGGTCAAATGAGACTTATATTATAAGGACATATTTTATAGTAAGTTTAAATTTAAAAGTCCCTCTGTCTTTCTCTCTCTCTTTCTTTGTGTGTATACAAAGACTTTCAGGTACAAGTGTACATATTCATGCATGCTTGTGTGCTTCTGTTATAGTACTGGGTAAAGAAGCCAGTACATTGCTTGTGCTATGCAAGAATCTACCATATGACCACACACTTCAGCCTAATTTTAGATTCTTTATTCACATTTGGCTGGTTAATTGAAAATTAGGCTCAGCAAATCTTTCTGATTTTTTTGATATGCACGTACCTAATGGAATAATGCATGGAAATCAATTGGAAAATATTAAGTGACTCTAGAATTTATAAGGGTATTTCTTTCAGATTTACCCGTGGGATTCCAACATATTAATGAGTTGTAAAGTTAGAGTCCCGTTTAGTCAACAAGTAATGACAGTTAATTGTTTAAATTGGACAACTTAGGATCTGCAGTGTAAGTTTCCAGAATATGTGAAATCACTGATCTTCCAACATAGGTTAACACATGACCTTTGCCTTCATCCCTTCAAACAACTCAAATGTTTCCCATCTCTCTTTTCTCTCTACTCCTGCGTATGATATCCCAGTTCATTTCAGGAATTTTGTTAAGTAACAACTAGAATGTTAAAGATATACCAAACCATGAGAAAATAATGTTCTTCTATTGTTCTGGAAAATATATAATGGAAACAAAATATTAGGCAAATTATCCAAGGAGTAATTGATTGAAAAAGTAAAATTCAATACTAATTTAGAGACCAATGTGACTATCATACTATGATCAATGACACATAGAAAGTTTATACACGCGCGCGCACGCGCGCACACACACACACACACACACACACACACACACACACACACACACCATGGAGTATATACCCCATCTTATTTAATGGAGACAGTAGGTAGTTGTAAGGTTGGGGAAAACTAGTAGTATTTCTACTAATAGAAGTTAAAGCAGAACCCACCTGTAGTGAAATAATTAACTATTTTTTCTGAAAATGGAAACAGTGAATAGTAGAATGCCAGATGTATGAATTGGGGTTGCTTTTGTATACACAAGTCTCACAGTCATTCAAGGGACAGTGCAGAGTTGACTGCTACATGGATGCATGCTAAAAACATGAAGTTAAGGCTGCAAAACATACAGTGTGATAGGAAAAAATATAACTCTAACTTATTCGTAAGATGTTGGAGGATGAGTTCTGAGAATCATCAGAGAATGAATAAAAATAAGTCTCACTCATAGAACATGAAATGAGTTTCTAGAAACTAGAAACTTACTGTATGTTTCAAAACTCTTTTACCATAATATAATTTCAGATACTGTTTCAAATATTTAATATGCAAGTATGCTTAAAAGCTAATATAAGTGGATTTTGAGAAGTTATTTATTTTGTTTTGAGTCATAGTGGAGATGTAAGCCAGAAATGTGAGAAATCTTAACCTTCAGCTGAACTACAGTGCCACTCTCACTTTTGCAAAAAGGTATTGCTGCATAGCCCAATCTTCTCTTGGAGCCAAGATTTTCTTCCCTTTACTGCAGGAGTACAAGCATGTGTCCCATGTTGGGCTTATTTTATTGGTCTTTGCCCTTGGCCTTATTAATCTTCCAAAGAGAACTTACATGACATCATTCTCCAACACGATTTGACCTGAATGCATTTAAATATTTTTAAACCTCTTTAAAATGTAATAATTCTTAGGAAAGGATAGTAGATAAAGCATATTAATATGTGCTTTCTTCCCCTTCTTTTATAAGAACAGCTGTAACCTTGGAATGCAAGCACAGTGTCAAATTCCGATGATTCCCTCTTATCATGGCCTCATAGCTCCCCTTGCGCTTGAGCCAACTTTCAATTTGTTGTAGGGATATATTGAACTTATAGCTGTTATAACAGATCAAACCTCAACTATTTCAACACAATGTACAAAGTAAGTGGCATCCAGTTGGATTTTAGAAGTCTTACAATGTAAGCACTTAGTGTTTGCAATTAAATACCTATATGGATAATGTACTGAGAACTGGGTTATTGTGTGAGAGGTAAAAGAAAGCACGACATTGAAAAATACAGTATGTGCTGATTTCCTTTGTGAAGAGTCCTATTGAATAGGATATAATTATCCAGGTAAGGGAGTGATCTGAACAGCAAGAATTTATGAGGTTATGCAAAAATATTAAGTTATTAGAATATAATAAAGTGTATTGGTGCACAATCCAATTTTTATTTCTGATTTTAATTTAGTATTTTATAATAGACTTGATATTAGTAAAATAAAAAAATATGTTCCCCTTGATCCTACAGGAGGAATATTCTTCAGCAATTATATATACTTGCATTAAATGTTTAGATACTATCCTAAGCATATATGCTTCTAACATGTTCTCTGTCTTTAACCAAAAAAAGAAGAGCTTTTCAAGGTAGCTGTGACACAAAATACTTATTATAATCTTGTTGCTCAGAGCATTCATTTTATAGATGACACTTCCATTAAGAGGATTTCTACCCATGTTTATTGGTATCAATTCATTTTATGAATATTCATTAGTTCATTCCGAATGTATTAGAAACCACACGTAGCATTAGGCAGTATTAATAATGCATGCAGTATTAGAGTACCTATTAATATTTTTAGACTAACTCAGCTTTTCCAAATGATTTTAGATATAGGCAGTGTTCCAACTGACATAAAACTGGAATCCTCCCAATAAAAGAAATACTGCAAGTCTACTTAGCTAATTAAGAAGCTTATGTTAGGCTGGAGGCTCAATTTGGAAGACTAAGGTTCACACCTATATTTTTAAAGTAAAGTATGCTGGATAATTTAGAGGTCCTTATTTATTTTCTCATGGCATTTTCCAGTCTATAAATTGCATTCACTAGAAGACCACATCTCTCAGCTTAGACGTTTTTCATCACCTTGTCATGTCATGGAAAAGCAGCAGAGACAGCTAAATTTATGTGCAATTGGATGTTTTTAACCAATGCTACACCCCATATATTCTTGAATTACACCTGTTGTTTGTTAGTTATCAAACGAAGGTGCCCTGTCCCTGCTATGATGTGATTACTATAATGAATTGAGAAACTTTGCCCAAATAATGCCTTGGCATAAGAACAGCCGTAGACCTGGTGAGGGTGCATTGCTTCCACGCTCCTAATTAGGAGCCTATGAGAAAAGTACCATGAAAATGATTTTTGCCTTCCTATGTATTTTGTAACATTGTACCGATTTCCACTTCTTTCAAATGTATATATTAATTTCTACTACAGAATATGAGGAATAATTATGTAAATCACCCATCATATACACTTATGTTTAAATCTCACATCCGCATTTGCCAAAACAATTATGCTTATTTCAAGGATTTCAACCAGAGCTATTTACTTCACAAATTGAGATGACTGAACAGAGTGACAAAAAAAATAATTCTCTCGCTCCTATTATATCAGCTAATTAAATTAGAATTAGTTAGATTTAATTTGTACAAATATAAGGCAAACAATGCACACTGCAAACAAACAAATACATACTTGCTTTTTAAATTATATTTTTCTCTGGTTTGCTAATCTACAAAATTTGAGCATCCACAAAGGGTATCTTTCTCATTATCACAAATCCATTAGCTGTGCCACATCATGCTTCAAGCACTAGGCTGGCACAGTATGGCCAAACCTCAGAAGGGACCTGTGTTTTTGCACTTTTGGTGGAGATATAGGAAGGTTTTGGTTTGGTCAGAAGTACTTAAAGCAATTTTAAAAAATTACATTTCAGAGAATCCCCTCACCCTGACCTATTAGTTGTCCTATTAGACCCAAAGTGATGAGAAGAAACCTCGAAGCCATAACCCACCGCCCAGCAGTTTCCAGGTGTGATTCTGCTATAAAAGAAATCATTGAAAGCCTCTAACATGAGACAATGATACCCCCTACCTTCAAAATCTTAATGATGTAGAAAGTGATTGAAACAGGAAAGAAGACTGAGATTGCCATGGCATTTATTTTTATTCCTATTTT
Organism: Mus musculus; assembly: GCF_000001635.26. Classification (NCBI taxonomy): domain Eukaryota; kingdom Metazoa; phylum Chordata; class Mammalia; order Rodentia; family Muridae; genus Mus; species Mus musculus. Next base: position 49,881,949 of record NC_000074.6, on the reverse strand, counting down.
TAAAAAGACTGTCCGCGGTTACTTTAGTGTGAGAATCCATGTTAAATTTTCTGCATCAGCTGTGCTTCATAAATCCAGGCTACCAGCACACTAATGTGGATATCAATAATCTATTCCGATTCATGAAAGAGGCATTGTGTAATTGCCTGCTGTGATTATGTTGAATTGCATCTTCTGAAAAACTTGAAACTCTTTTTGAATTGGTACTTTCCTTACTTTTAAAGGTACACTTACAAAGTCAAGTTATAATTACTTGACTTAAAAAACAACAGCCAGGAAGGCATAGCCTTTAAGTAACTACAAGTCAATTGATCAGTTAAAGCTAATAAATAGCCTTAGATTTGTGGCCAGGGACCAAGAGTGAGCTAATCAATGGATGGTAGCAAACATAGGGGCATAATTTATTTGTTGTCAAATAATATGTTTACAACAGCATATACCAACATAGAATTATGGTATAAAGCAAGCTCTCTAATACAGATAAATCAACATTAAAATTCATAGGAAAAAATCAACCATTACAAAGCTGATACATAGTTCTTAATATTTTTAGATACAGTGATTTGCATACACAGTTAAAGATTCAGGATTCTGAAGTGATTTGATTTGTCCCCCGTATGAAGAAAATCCAGTGTATAGTGTACTTCTTTTTGAAAAGCTTGTTATTTTGTCTTATTTCTAAAATGAAGGGACAGTAAGACACTGTACAAGTTAGAAACACAGCAGACCCTCAGGTACCCAACCCTTTTCCTTTACTGGTAGAGTAAAGTATACATTTTGCTCTTATATTGCTCCTTATTCTGAAACAGGGGGAGGGAATGTTGGCTCTTGGCATTACTTTAGTTTTCTTTACTGAAGGTTAAAATCATGTGGCTTTGAAAGAGACAGGCTTTTTGGGTTGTCTTCACTGTAGCAATTGGGAGGCACCATGTGCATTACTCTTGTGATTTCTCAAATAATTCAGGATTTTTTAGTGGACATATTTAGCTGTTTTTAGACCTACTTCTTTATAGTCTTCTATTCATGGGAGCTTTAATATATACATATAATGTAATATGCTGTTTAAAACTTTTAAATTTAAAAACAGTGGAAACTTATTCAAATGAATTGATAAACAGAGGGGCAAGGTAGCCAATGAAATAACTCACCCCCATTGTTGCCATGCACCACCCTGTCCAGAAGTAGTCAGCCATTATCGGTTTGTTGATCACATATCCAGATCTCTCTCATGCTCTCCTGGGTATGCATCCATGCCTCAAATCCTGGTGTCTTTAATTTTCTTAACACATGGTTGCTTTTTTAAAGTGTTCAGATTTTCTTTCTTAATCACATACCATATTGTAGATGTCCCTTGTTACATTATTTCCTTATACCTTACTATTCTGTTGTGTATGTTCTATGACCATATTTGTCTATTATTTGAATGGAGATTTTGTTACATGTAAATATTCTTTAATGGAGATTACAGTGTATGTAGATAGGGTGTTAGATGGAAAGGTAGATAGAGTCCCAGGGGTGAGAGAGCTTATCAAAAACTCAGTAGGCATTCTCATTGATAAGGAGTACCAAGACCATTCTCTAAGTAGTTGTAACTGCTTTAAGGTAAACTCTTAGTTGCAGCAGATGAAGACATTTGTACCACAACTCTGACAGTGCTTGCTTTTAACCTCTCTTATATGTGTATCCGGAATGAACCACGGAAAACTGTGTGAACTGCCGCTAATACCTGAATCACAGGCTTCAATAATGAAAATATTTCTTTACCGTAACTGCATTTGAGAAAAGATTATCAGTGCATATTAGGACATAAAGCAGACGTTTCACCAACATTGAAAAAACATCTCCAAGCAAAGCACTTTAGTGAAGGGGGAGTGGATTTAATTATCTGAGGCACTGATAACTTACTAGAGTCAAAGAAATATAATAGCACAGCACAGAAGTGCTAAAAGAGAAGGTAGCGTGGCTAAGTGCACTTGCTATAAAGAACAAAAATGCTAAAAAGCTTTCTGGGACAAAAATATCAGTGTATGGCATAGAGTGTTTCTCTATAAGAAATTGCATTAAAAGCAAACAGGATTAAACCTCCCTTCATTCTGTGTACTCTAAATATAGGAGGTGGAAACATAATTAAGTGAACTTTGCTGGAACGTAATTAGTCTATAGATGGACCTGTAAGACGGGTCAGCAAGAAGCCACTTGACATCAAGCATGCCTATCTGAATTTGATCCCAAAGACCCACACAATAGGAGAGAAGCAAGTTGTCAAGGCATAAGGCATGCAATGGCACAATTTTATGAATGCATGTGCAGACACACAAACATATACACGAATACAGAGAGACAGAGAGAGAGACAGAGAGACAGAGAGATAGAGATAGAGAGAGAGGAGACTGACTAAACAAATACAAAAGAAATTATAATAATGTTAAAATAATCATTTAAATTAAAAATGACATACGACACAAATATTAATTCTTTTGACTTTTGCTTTCTTCTCTTTTGTAAACTTAGAGACTCTATGTTTACTTCCTGATAATTATCACCACAAAATTCGCAGTGGATTATTTGAAAAAATAAAGAAAGCATTGTTCCCAGAAATATGAACACACAAAAGTAAATGGGAAGACTGGAAGTTCCTGTCTCCAAAACCAACACAGCAGCCAGGTGCATGTGAGGACCTTGGTAATCATCACAAAGGCTGGAATTAGTGGGAGGTTCTTTCCTAAAACACCAGGTATAAATACTCATGAGCCTCTATTTTCAAAACTCATGTGCATACACATGTAGCGATCCATTAACATACACACACATGTAATCACACATTAACATGCTTACACATGAAACTACACATTAATGTGGATATGCATGTAACTACATACTAATGTGTATACACATGTAACTATACATTAATATGCATTCACATGGAACTACACTTTAACATGCATTCACATGTAACTATACATTAACATGCAGTCATGTGTAACCAAATTATTGACATGCATACATATGTAACTTGTAACTACACATTAACATGCATACACTTGTAAGTATTCATTTTTTAAATCTTTTTCTTTTTATTACATATTTTATTTACATTTCAAATGCTATCCCCTTTCCTGGCTTCCTATTTGAAAACCTCCTCTCCTCTCCCCTGACTCCTGCTTACAAACCTACCCATTCCCACTTCCTGGCCCTGCCATTCCCCTACACTGGGGCATAGAACCTTCACAGGACCAACAGCTTCTCCTCCCATTGATAACTGACAAGGCTGTCTTCTGCTGCATATGGAGCTGGAGCCATAGGTCCCTCCATGTGTATTCTTTGGTTGATGGTTTAGTCCCTGGGAACTCTGGGGGCACTGGTTGGTTCTTGTTGTTCTTCCTTCTTTTGGAGGTGCAAACCCCTTCAGCTCCTTGGGTCTTTTCTCTAGCTCCTCCATTGGGGACCCTGTGCTCAGTCCAATGGTTGGCTGAGCACCTCCAATGGTTGCCTGAGAAATACCTCCTTCCACAGAGGTATTTCTCAGGCACTGGTACAGCATTTCAGAAGACAGCTATGTCAGGCTTCTGTCAGCAAGCACTTGTTGGCATCCACAATAGTGTCTGGATTTGATGACTATATATGGGATGGATCCCCAGGTGGGGCAGTCTCTGTGTGGCCTTTCCTTCAGTCTCTGCTCCACATTTTGTATCTGTAACTCCTCCCTTGGCTATTTTGTTCCCCCTTCTAAGAGCAACTGAAGCATCCACACTTTGGTCTTTGTTCTTGAGCTCCATGTAGTTTGTGAATTGTATTTTGAGTATTCCGAGTTTCTGAGCTAATATCCACTTATCAGTGAGTGCATACCATGTGTGTTCTTTTGTGTTTTGCTTACCTCACTCAGGATGATATTTTCTACTCCCATCTATTTGCCTACGAATTTCATGACTTCATTGTTTTAATAGCTATATAGTACTACATTTTATAAATGTACCACATTTTCTCTATCCATTCCTCTATTGAGGGACATCTGCGTTTTTTTCCCAGCTTCTGGATATTACAAATAACATTGCAATGAACATACTAGAGCATGTGTCCTTATTACATGTTGGAGCATCTTCTGGATATATGCCCAGGAGTGGTATTACTGGGTCCTCACGTAGTACTGTGTCCAGTTTTCTGAGGAACTGCCAAACTGATTTCCAGGGTGGTCATACCAGCTTGCAATCCCATCAGCAATGGAGGCGTGTTCCTCTTTCTTCACATCCTTGTCAGCATCTGCTGTCACCTGTGTTTTTTATCTTAGCCATTCTGACTGGTGTGAGGTGCAATCTCAGGGTTGTTTTGATTTGCATTTCCCTGATGACTAAGGATGTTGAACATTTCTTTAGGTACTCCTCATCCATTCACTGTTCATTTGAGAATTTTTTTTTAGTTCTGTACCACATTTTTAAATAGGGTTATTTGGTTCTCTGGAGTCTAACTTTTTGAGTTCATTGTATATATTGGATAGTAGCCCTCTATCAAATGTAGGATTGATAAAGATCTTTTCCCAGTCTGTGGGTTGCCTTTTGGTCTTATTGACAGTGTCCTTTGCCTTCCAGAAGCTTTGCAACTTTATGAGGTCCCATTTGTCAATTCTTGACCTTAGAGCATAAGCTATTGATATTCTGTCCAGGAAAATTTCCCCTGTGCCCATGTGCTCAAGGCTCTTTCCCAGTTACTGGTCTATTATTTTCAGTGTATCTGGTTTTATTTGGAGGTTCTTGATCCACTTGGACTTCAGCTTTGTACAAGAGTATAATAATTGGGTCAATTTGCATCCTTCTACAAGAACCATCAGTTGAACCATCACCATTTGTTGAAAATGCTTTTTCCCCTGGGTGGTTTTAGCAATGTTTGTCAAAGATCAAGTGACCATAGGTGTATGGGTTCCTTTCTGGGTCTTCAATTCTATTCCATTGTTCTACCTGCCTGTCACTGTATTAATACCATGCAGTTTTAAATCGCAATTGCTCTATAGTAAAACTTGAGGTCAGGGATGTGAGGGATGGTGATTCCTCCAGTTCTTTTATAGTTGAGAATAGTTTTTGCTATTCTGGATTTTTTGTTATTCCAGATGAATTTGAAAATTTCTCTTTCTAAATCTATGAAGTATTGAGTTGGAATTTTGATGGGGATTGCACTGAATCTGTAGATTGCTTTCGGCAACATGAGAATTTTTACTATATTAATCCTGCCAATCCATGAGCATCGGAGATCTTTCTATCTTCTGAGATCTTCTTTGGTTTCTTTCTTCAGAGACTTGAAGATCTTGTCATACAGATCTTTTACTTACATAGTTAGAGTCACACCAAGGTATTTTATATTTTTGTGACTATTGTGAAGGGTGTTTTCTCCCCTAATTTCATTCTCAGCCTGTTTATCCTTTGAATAGAGGAAAGTCACTGATTTGTTTGAGTTAATTTTATATATAACCACTTTGCTGAAGTTGTTTATCAGATTTAGGATTTCTCTGGTGTGATTCTTGGGATCACTTATTATATGATCATACCATTTACAAATAGTGATACTTTGACTTCTTCCTTCCAAATTTGTATCCCTTTGACCACCTTTCTTTTCTAATTGCTCTGAGTAGGACTTCAAGTACTATATTAAATAGGCAGGGAGGGAGTTGGCAGCATTGCCTAGTCCCTGATTTTAGTGGGATTGCTTTGAGTTTCTCTCCATTTAGTTTGATGTTGGCTACTGGTTTGCTATATATATTGCTTTTATCTGTATAGAAAATTGTCCATTACGTTAGTTTGGGGCCTGATCTTTCCAAGACTTTTATCATGAAGGGGTGTTGGATTTTGTCAAATGCTTTCTCAGCATCTAATGAAATGATGATATGTTTTTTCTTTGCATTTCTTTATATAGAGGATTACGTTGATGGATTTCTGTATATTGACCCATCCCTGCCATCCCTGCATTCCTGGGATGAAGCCTACTTGATCATGATGGATGATCATTTTAATGTATTTTTGTATTCAGTTTGTGAGAATTTTATTAAGGATTTTTTTATTGATATTCATAAGGTAAATTGTTCTGGAGTTCTCTTTCTTTGTTGAGTCTTTGTGAGGTTTAGGTATCAGAGTAATTGTGGCTCCATAGAACGAATTGGGTAGAGTACCTTCTGTTTCTATTTTGTGGAATAGTTTCAAGAGTATTGGTATTAGGTCTTCATTTAAGGTCTGATAGAACTCTGCACTAAACCCATGTGGTCCTGGGCTTTTTTCCGTGGGGATACTCTTAATGACTATTTTTATTTCTTAAGGAGATATGGTACTGTTTAGATCATTAATCTGATTCTGATTTAATTTTTGTATCTGGTATCTGTATAGAAAATTGTCCATTTCATCCAGATTTTCCAGTTTTGTTGAGTGTAGGCTTTTGTAGTGGGATCTGATGATTTTTTTTTTGGGGGGGGGGTGGATTTTCCTTGGTTTCTGTTGTTATGTCTTCCTTTTCATTTCTGATTTTGTTAATTAGGATACTGTCTCTGTGTCCTCTGGTTTGTCTGGCTAAGGGTTTATCTATCTTGTTGATTTTCTCAAAGAACCAGCTCCTGGCTTGATTAATTATTTGTGTAGTTCCTTTTGTTTCTACTTGGTTGATTTTAGCACTGAGTTTGATTATTTCCTGCCTTCTACTCCTCTTGGGTGTATTTGCTTCTTTTTGTTCTAGAACTTTCAGATGTGCTGTCAAGCTGCTAGTATATGCTCTCTTCAGTTATTTTTCGAGGCACTCAGAACTATGAGTTTTCCTCTTAGCACTACTTTCATTGTGTCTCATAAGTTTGGGTATCTTGTAGATTCATTTTCATTCAACTCGGAAAGGGCTTTACTTTCTTGCTGTATTTCTTCCTTGACTAAGTTATCATTGAGTAGAGTGTTGTTCAGCTTCTGCAATATGTGGGCCCTCTATTGTTTATGTTGTTATTGAAGACCAGCTTTAGTCTATGGTGATCTGATAGGATACATGGAATTATTTCAATCTTCTTGTATCTGTTGAGGCCTATTTTGTGACAGATCATATGGTCAGTTTTGGAGAAAGTACCATGAGGTGCTGAGAAGAATGTATATTCTTTTGTTTTAGGATAAAATGTTCTACAGATATCTGTTAAATTTATTTGGTTCATAATTTCTCTTAATTTCACTGTATATTTGTTTAGTTTCTATTTCCATGATCTGTCCAATGATAAGAATGGGGTGTTGAAGTCTCCCATTATTTTTGTGAGGTGCAATTTGTGCTTTGAGCTTTACTAAAGTTTCTTTTATGAATGTGGATGCCCTTGCATTAGGATCATAGATGTTCAGAATTAAGAGTTCTTATTGGTAGATTTTTTTCCTTTGACGAGTATGAAGTGTCATTCCTTATCTTTTTTGATAACTTCAGGTTGAAAGTTGATTTTATTTGATATAGAATAGGCACTCCAGCCTGTTTCTTGGGACCATTTGTTTAGAGAATTGTTTTCCATCCATTTACTCTGAGAGAGTGTTTATCTTTGTCACTGAGGTGGGTTTCCTGTATGCAGCAAAATGTTGGGTCCTGTTTACATATCCAGTCTGTTAGTCTATGTCATTTTATTGGTAAATTGTTTCCATTGATTATGAGATATTAAGGAAAAATGATTGCTGCTTCCTGTTATTTTTGTTGTTAGAGGTGGAATTAAGTTTTTGTGGCTATTTTATTTTTGGTTTGTTAAACGAAGATTATTTTCTTGCTTCTTCTAGGGTATAGTTTCCCTCCTTGTGTTGGAGATTTCCATGTATTATCCTTTGAAGGGCTGGATTTGTAGAGAGATATTGTGTAAATTTGTTTTTGTCGTGGAATATCTTGGTTTCTCCATCTATGGCAATTGAGAGTTTTGCTGGGTACAGTAGCCTGGGCTGGCATTTGTGTTCTCTTAGGGTCTGTATGACATCTGCCAAGGATCTTCTGGATTTCATAAGTCTGGTGTAATTCTGATAGGTCTGCCTTTATATGTTACTTCAACTTTTTCCTTTACTGCTTTTAATATTCTTTCTTTCTTTTGTGCATTTGGTGTTTTGATTATTATGTTATGGGAGTAATTTATTTTCTGGTCCAATCTATTTTTGATTTATTTATTGTTTCTACTTCCATTTTTGGATCCTAGATGGTTTTGTTCAATTCCTTCACCTGTTTGGTTGTGTTTTCCTGTAATTCTTTAAGGAAGATGTTTATGTCCTTCTTAAAATCCTCTATCAGCATCATGAGATGTGATTTTAAATCCACATCTTGCTTTACCAGTGTGTTGGTGTATCCAGAACTTGCTGTGATGAGAGAACTTATAATGCCAAGTAGCCTTGGTTTCTGTTAGTAAAGTTCTTGCATTTGCTTTTGCTTTCTCATCATCTCTGGTGGTAGATGGTCTTGTTGTCTCTGGCTGGAGCTTATCCCTCCTGTGGGTCTGTAAGCCTACGCCAGCACTCCTGGGAAATCGTCTCCTTCATGGAAGAACTTGTGCACCGTGGGCTGTGGAACAGCCCAAGCTTTGGGTGCAAATGATGGCTGGAAGGATCCTGTCCCAACTATTCCACATTGTTCCTGTCCACCATGTGCTAATCACAGGTCCTGCTCCAGACAGTTATTGGAGAGAAAGTCCATGTAACTACATATTAACATGCATACACATGTAACTATTAACATTCATTCATATGTAACTATACATTAACATGCATACACAAGTAACCAAACATTAACATGTGTACACATGTAACTATACATTAATATACATTCACATGTCACTATACATTAACATGCATAACATACCAAATAACAACAACAACTCTCTTTGCCATCCTTACAGCCACTCGTCTCTTAACTTGGATACCTTTGTGCACAATGCACTAAAGGACACATAAGGGGAATATGACATTCTGGGGAACAAATAAAGGATGAGCCTTGGAGTGTTGTCCATTCAAAGTGTCCAGACAATTTCTGAAAATTCCTGTGACCCTATACAAAATTTCTTAAATGCAAAATGGCAAGAATAATAACTACATTTGAAGAGTTTTATGATAAAAAGAGAGGATTGGTGATCCTGCTAAGAGAACTGTTGGCACACTACCAGACTCCTTTATTACACAATTAGGCCGTTAGCTACTGTAACAGAATCCCCATATCCTAGGTGGCTTTAAACAAAAATATTTGTTTCTCATAATTCTGGAGTGAGGTAAGTCCAAATTCTAGTTACCTGGTGAAGGTTGGATTGTGAAGTATCAAAAGAGAATGGATATTTATTATCGTCTCTTACGGATGTCAAACAATACCAGGCATCTATACTTTCATCTTCTGATCACTACTGGTGACCCCACATGTCAGTGAAACCACTTTTCACTTATATGAATGTGGGAACAAGAATACTCAGTGTGGGGCACTACAGTGTTTTAAATACAGGATTTGGCTTCCAACCTTGGTCTTTCTAGAAACATCAACTTTACATTGCCAGCTCACTCATAAAATGATTTTTCAACTTCAACAGATAAAATTGCTTTTGTTTGTCTTAATTCTATAGCCAGTCGTATGCCTCTTAGTTAAGAGCACCTTAGTGGTGATCTTATTTTACCCCACTGTGCCTTAATAGAACAGGGCTTTGCAGGGTTACCATCTGCAGTAAATTCTTCTGCTCCTATTCATTCATATTATACTTTATTCCTACTTTCTGTCAAGGCTCATTTACTTATCCAATTATTCCTGCTTGACCATGGACTGAGCATATCTTTTGCATCTAATCAGATCTGATTCACTGTAACTAGGTGCTTTTATTCTGTATATGTGTGTGTGTGTGTGTGTGTGTGTGTGTGTGTGTGTGTGTGTGTGTGTGTGCATGTGCATGTGAATCATTCTCTGGCATTTCTTTTTTCTTTTCTTTGTTTCTGTAATTTTACACTTTCTTTTTTCTTTTTTAACTAATCATTTTATTCATTTACATTTCAAATAATGTCCCTCTTCCTGGCTACCCCACCACAACCATCCCATCCCATCTTCCCTCTTTCTCCTCCTCTTTGCCTCTATGAAGGTACTCCTTCACCCACTCACTCCTGCCTTTCATCCCCCTACACTGGGGCATTAAAACTCCACAGGACCAAAGGCCTCCCCTCCCATTGATGTCACACAAGGCCATCCTCTGCGACATATGTATCTGGAGCCATGGATCCCTCCATGTATACTCTTTGGTTGCTGGTCAGTTCAGGGGTGGGGAGAGCTCTGAGTGGTACAGTTAGTTGATATTGTTCTTCCTATGGGGTTGCAATCCACTTCAGCTCCTTAAGTCCTTGTCCTAGCTCTTCCACTGGGGTCCCTGGGCTCAGTCTGATGGTTGGCTGTATTTGCATCTGTATTAGTCAGGTGCTGATAGAACCTCTAAACTAACAGCCATATCAGACTCTTGTCAGCAAGCACTTCTTGACATCAGCACTTGTCTCTGAGTTTGGTATCTGCAAATGGGATGAATCCCTAGATGGGGTGATTTTTGGATGGCCTTTCCTTCAGTCTCTGTTCAATTTTTTGTCCCTGACTTTCCTTTGGACAGGAACATTTCTGGGTTAAAAAATTTGAGATAGGTGGGTGGTCCCGTCCCTCAATTGAGAGCCATGCCTATCTATTGGAAATGGTCTCTACAGGTTCTATCTCCCCTTTGTTGCACATATTTGCTAAAGTCCTTGGAGTCGTTTGCTTCCCTGGCATCTGGAACTTTCTAGTGCCTATACCAAGTTGCACATCCCCCACTGCTACATATTTATATTTGATTCCCTGATCCTCTGTACATTTCTCCTGTCCCTTCAATACCTGATTCTACCCTCCCCCCTTTTCCCTGCCCTTCCTCTCTCCCTCCAGGATCCCTCTCTCCCTCTATCTCCTGTGAATAGGATCCTTTTATGTAGGATTAAAGAATCCATATTCTAGCCTTTTTCTAAAGATCCATATGGTTTGTGGGTTATGTCGTGAGTATTCTGAGCTTTTGAGCTAACACTCATTGATAAGAGGGTATTAGTTCTCTGGCATTTCTAAGCATATAGGAATACTTGTGTTCGGGAGTTCCATCCAAAGAGGTTGTTATTTACAGCTTCACATAGAAGAAAGATGCTGTCCCCTGAATCTTGCCCTTTCTTCTATGAAAACATGGCTCTTGGGAGTGATAACATTGTGCTTAGAATCATGTTCATCATCCTTTATAACAAAAAGATAAATTTCAAAACGGAAAAAAAAAGGTAAAGAAACTTCCACAGAATAACTCGATTCCTCTTTGATTACACCATAATGACACCTGGGCAGAAATAGAGAGGCAGAATTACTTGCAATATTCTCAGCAAGCAGCTCCATGGCTCTGTCACTCTTCAAATCATGGGGAATTTCCTACTATTACAGACAATGCTATTTGATTTCAAGAGGCAGGTATCATTAGACTATCTAGGATTTAATTTTATTTGATGAAATAAGTGATTGTAATTCAGTGTTTGATGCTATATTTTTAACATTTAGGGTAACAGTCATAGGTTCCTTTTTTACAAGACTTTTTAAAACTAAAGTTCTGTAGGTCTTCTGCTCTCTCTCTCTCTCTCTCTCTATATATATATATATATATATATATATATATATATACACATACATTTATATATGTATACACACATAGATAGATAGATAGATAGATAGATAGATAGATAGATAGATAGATATCAGTCTCTAACTCTCCTGTGAAAATGCTGTCTCTCCTTTACCCTTCTACCTCCTTCATTCTTTTTCACTTTCCCTCCTCTTCTCCCTCTCTATTTTCCCCCAAGGGATGAAATGAAGGAAACTATGTACATAAGAATCGACTTTTCTTTAGTGTCACATTTCTATCAAAGTAGTAGGATACTTCTGTTCCCATTTTAGTAATTCTATAAAAGATCATTTAACATGTGTCAGATTTGAAGACTAAATCAATAATTCTCAAATACTGGCGAAAAAAAAAAAGTCATGTTGAAAGGATGTACTAAATCAGTATTCCTGGGTCCTTTCTAGACTCTCTAGACATTATTTCTGAGGTATGGACCCTGGTTATTTTAACAGGCTGCCTTTATTAGCTGTAATTTTGAAAATTGATGCCAAAGCTTCATCTAGCTTGTTTTTACAATGTTTTACCACAATGCTCTCTGCTGTTTGACTCAGTGCTTGCACTCTTGCTAAATTCTTCTACAATATTGTTAGGGAAGGAGACTATTGTCACTATAAAGACCTTGGTTTTACTGATTCTGTTGTTGCTTTTTTCTATTCTAAAGAACAAATCCAGGCTCCTTTGAATGACAGAGAAGTGCTCTAACACCAAGCTACAAACACAGATCCTCTTTGATCATGAAACCATATTGATTTACGAGTTGTTAAAATAGGTTGTGTTCCAGGTATTCTTGTTTATATTTGGTTAGCTAAATAAGGAACTTATAACTTTGATATTCTGTGTGAATACTCTCCCTAATCAAGTCAATAAATATTTTAGTACCAATAAGAAGGGGTTGCTATATTTTCAGGCCAATCATAGATCCAATGGAATTAATTCCTTCCAGAAGAAAACATCCATGAATACTTTGTAATTATACTGGTAAGCTGTTGATCTAGTATGAGAACACTTGCCATATGAATTTAACATAAATATTGAAGCCTGATTTTAATACACATTTTTCCCTTGAATGGAAAAAGGCCTCAGGTGCAAATTGAGAATGTAATATTACTGTTGAAGAGATTTTTAGGATATACATCAAATGCTTTTCTATTGGAGAAGTCTTAAGGTAATTACACAGTCAGGAATATGAAAATGAGAGATGATATGCTCATAGGATGACCATTCAGTCCATGTCCCAATAAAGTACCTGGTAAAATTATTTCAAATGAATTATTGAATACTTGGTTTCAGAGCCAGCACTGGTCAAATAGATGAATACAGGAATTGCACCAAAGGAAAGTGAGAAGTCTGAGTGACATAGAATAGAGGAATTTTTAAACTTAGTATCAAATTATAGTTCTCTGCTCATTGTGGACTAATGGAATTTTAAAAGTTTATTAGAAACTAAAAACAAAACTATGTTTCTAAAATTAATTATTACTACTTGAATGTGTGTGCGTGCATGTGTGCTTTTGTGTGTGTGTGTGTGTGTGTGTGTGTGTGTGAGAATGCTTTATATGAGACAGTAGAAGGGGTAAATAATGACTATGACAATGGGAACAAGAAGAAATAGAGAATATTATGGTAAACCACTGAATGTGAACAGAATGTTGTTCTAGCTGACTTCTTTAGGAACCTATACCTAAGGAAGGATGCTTGCATGAATGCAGGGGCAAAGGAAACTGAATGACCTCGTTGTAAACCTGAGAAAGAAATTTACTTCAGTAACTGCTCATAGGCAATCTACCCTGCTGATCATCACAGGCACTTCTACACTCTCTCACCACTTCCTCTCTGTGATCTTCTTAAGCAATGCCCTAAATGCTCACACACATGCTCATGTCTATAATCCTCATGCTTACCGTATACCTCTCAACTGATCTATCTTAATCTTTACTCTATATTTGATATTCATTACCCACTTTGTAATATTGATTCTAATATAAAATTACTTTTCACATAAACTTATACTTTTCTATTGTCATTTCTACCAATATGTAATAAGATATATCCAGTGAACAATAAAATAGACTCTGAATATTATAATTTAACTTCTTTTCTTTTTCATAATTTATTCTTTTTATTCAAATTTTACATCCCAATCACAGCATCTGCTCCCTCCTCTCTTTGCAGGTCTGAACTTACAAATCCCTCCCCCTATTATACCCTCCCCTTCTCCTTAGAGAGGGGGAGCCCCATTGGGTACTACCCTGGACATCTAGTCCCAGCAGGACTAAACATCTCCTCTCCCACTAAGGCCCAATCAAGCAATTCAGTTTGGGGAAGGGGACCCAACAGCAGTTTAGAGACAACCCCTGCTCCAATTGTTAGAGGGCCTACATGAAGACCAAGCTACAAATCTGCTACAAAAGTGTGGGGGCCTAGGTCCAGCCTCCACATGCTCTTTGATTGGTGGTACATCTCTGTGAGGCCCTATGAGCCCAGGATACTTGACTTTGTAGGTTTTCCTGTGGTACCCTTGATCCCTCTGGCTCACTCAATTTTATCTCTGACTCTTCCACAAGATTCTACCAAGCTCTGCCTGATGATTGGCTATGGGACTCTGCATCTGTTTGCATCTGCTGCTGAATGAAGAATTATGCTAGGATCCTATCTGCAAATGAAGATAGCATATCAAAATATCACTAGTGGGAGGGGTTGGATCTTTCTCTTGGAATGGGTCTTAAGTTGCACCAATCACTGGTTGGTCATTACTTAGACTCTGCTCCTTCTTTATCCCTGATTATTTTGTAGGCAGGACAAATTTAGGGTTGAAGATTTTGTGGGCATATTAGTTAACTTCTAACCTATGATGTTCTCCAAAATTCTAGTTTATGAGTCTTTAAACAAATGCTTTCCTTTGGGAATTAAGTGAATGTGTTTGTCAAGTTTATAGTACATTTTTTAAATTGGCCCACTCTGATGAATAGATACTTTCTATGGAAATATTATTATACATACAATTATTATTATTATCATTATTATTATTATTAATTTGAATTTAAAAAATTATTCTGCAATTTTATGTTCTTGTAGGTTTTTATCATTTAGGTCTTCTATTGAGAAACTTAATTTTGTGAAGATTTGCTCATTATGATTAAGATGGTTTTTATGAATTCTTTAATTGTGTACTTAGGAAGGACTGGTTATGGGGATGAAACCTGTGGCTCTCTAAAAATTGGGCAATTGATCTACTATTATGATACCCACAAAACCTATTGTTTGCTGAGATAATTTTCTTGCTCAAATTTGTTCTAAAATATAGGGTAGCTTTGAATAAGCAATCTTCCTGGTCTGTCACATGAGTGCTAGATCTAAGATGTGCACCACCATACAAGGCTTCAGCAATATCTGACCATGTATAAGTGTCACTCATTCAAAGTTGTACTGATTAATCTGAAAAATATGTGGTGAATTCAAAACAAAAGTTATGTTGAGAACCAAAAACTCCTGTATTGTGTATAAAATAGATTTCAGTCTGTGCATAGCTAAGGTTTCATTTTGCAGGTAGAGCCAAGATAGATCAAAGTCTTTCTAGTTGCTTTCCAGAGGCTGTGTATAGAGTTCCTTCTTGCTATAAAGAATACCTCCTGGGGATTTCTTTCTGTGCTAGGTTCTTCTCCAGTTTGTGGTCTGTAGCAGAGAGATGAGTTTTATACCAACATGGTCATTACCTTCTAACTCTTGGACAAAACACACACACACACACACACACACACACACACACACACACACACACACAATTTGCATTTAGTTAGGTGCTCACAGCTCTGTCTTAGGGTGCCTTTCATTTCTAGCTAGTACTCTCCCTTCTTTCTGTAACTATATCTAAATATAGAAAATAAGTATTCATTAAATTCATCTCACATCTATGCATTGTGGGTTTGTATCAGGATCAATTATCTATATTGGTGTGAGTTTTACAAGAATGTAGTGGGTGTTGTCTAATTCATACCTGATAACTCCACTGGCAAGAAAATCACTATTTGTTTTTAGTAACTTGGGCAACAGATGTTAGAATTTCCCAAACTTCCTTTTTTTTTAGGAGATTCAAGAAGTAGTAGTAAAAGTGAACATGTCTATTTGATGCCCTGGAAAACTCCCAAAAGATTATAAGACACCAAGTCTGAGATCAAAACAAATGGGCACAAGTCATAGAATACTGGCCTCTTAGCTTGCTTCAGTACAAATAAAAAATAAAATAAAAAAGAAACAAGTAAACACAGTCTGGTGAGTAGTCTTACCAGGTTAGAACACTTGCTATTAAGCTTGAGGACTTAAATTCAATCCCTGAAATGTACAGCGTGGAAGAAATAAAAATCAACTCCCACAAGGTGTCACCTGGCCTTCACACCTACACTGATACATATGCACAACTGTGCATGCACACATGTGCATGCACACATAAACATACACACAATAGACAAAAAGTCATTCCATGTTTTAAAGTAACTAAACACACCATGTTTAATATGAGATTTGCTAAAGGGAAACCTTTTATATACTAACTGATGTACATCAAGAATTATGTAAAATAATAGAACTGTCTCAGGCTACTGTTAGATCTTGCATGAACAAACCATCACTCCCTTGATGTTGGCTCCATATAGTTTATTAGAATGGGTGGGTATCTAATTTGTTTCTTCCAGTCAATCGTTCTTCTCCTCAATGACCAGCCCACACACTATTATCCCTTCTCATGCACAGCAGCATCTGCGCGCGCGTGCGCGCACACACACACACACACACACACACACACACAACTGACTTGTAGTGAGGGATGTTCTTGTATTGTTAATATAGAAGGAATAATTTAGTCTTCATCTGAAGCTGGCTGAGCATAGATGGGGAGGGATGAGAATGCAATAGAGGTAGATATAATAGCAGGTTGGAACTGTAATATCTCCTGCAAAGGGAAGCAAATGATAAAAACTGATAAAAACGAATAGAACTGATTAGAGGTGAAGGAACTTACGGGAAGTAGGTGATGTGAAAGTAGCTGACCCAGCTCTACTTTATAAAGCTACAGTGACAAAATCTGTTATAAACTTGCTTTGCTTGAGGTCAGTGAATCCCTAAAAGTGCCCATCAAGCCATGGGAAAGTAATGATTTTAAAATGGTAAGATAACATTGACCCTAGGTTCTCCCTTCCTGCTCTGTTTTGTGTTGTCCCTACTTTGAAATGGTGTCCAGATAAAGACTCATTTAATCCAGGCTGATTAAATTATAAATGGAGATGCAGTGTTAGAGAAAAGGAAGAAGGATTAGTATGTTCATTGACCATGACCATAATTCACCATGGAAGAAGGGAGATGTCATTTAATGAACAACCATTATATGTCACACATAATAAGATAATACACACTTAGAAAAATAGTTATAGCCTCCCTCACACAAGCTGGCCTCCTTGAACTGAAAACCACCCTGTGATGGGAGATTCATATCACATTAATTGAAATGTCCACTGGATAAAGGTATATCAAGGATATCTGATAACAGTGGGTTGTCCAGTCATTTATTCACAAATTTTATCATGTGTTCGCTTATTAAGAGTAATGGTTATATTTGAAAGTGTTTTAAAAGAAAAGATCTACAATTCTAGCACATTTTTTTAAAGTACAATAAGAGAAACTTTGGATGGATATTGGGCATGCCTTTGTATTATTAAATAAACAAATATATTTTAAGAAATAGTATATTCATGCCTCGGATTTTGATGCGTACTTGATATAAATAGACACAGCAACTGTTTACAAGGTTAATGGGAATTGTAGGTCATCAATGTTTCAATCTCAGAATGCCAAATTACATTCAAGGTCAGGGATCTTGCGCTGATCTGCAGCAGCAAGGCAGCCTGCTACTTGCCTTTAAGAGTTAATGTGTATCTCCTAAGCCCAGCTTTTTAAGCAGCTGGCATTGACATTGCTTAATTTACTTGTAACCCTTATAAGAGTCTTTGAGCAGAGAGTATTGGTCTTTGTACTGGATTGAAAACTGGAAGTCCCACAGGAAATTGACTAAAACTATTATCATAGTTAAGGTTGCCTATCATTCTAATTATAATTCACATCCAATAATGAACACCTTGTTCAATAATATTTAATTCAAATCATGATGCTGAGTATAAAATTACACATCGAGAGAATTCATTAGAAGTTTCAAAAGTAAGCTGAGTAAATGTGCCTCGGAGAATGTATTTGATGAATTTGTAAAAGTATTTAAATTAGATCTGTAAAGTATTATGAAAAATCCACAAGGGATGCGCAATTAGGCGAATAAGCTCTTCAAGGCCAGGAGCTGCCGGGCATTCGCTGTAAAACGTTTTCTGATATATTGTTTATGCAAAGTAGAGACATGGGAGGGGGAGCATTAGCAGACAACAAAGCAGAAATGCAGCAGAGGTGATGCCAAAAGTAATTGAATAAAAAGTAGGTAATTCCCTCATAATTAGTCCCCTCACCTTTGCATCCATATTATCCATATGTCACTGAAGTATTTTATTATGGGACAAATGGTTATCTAACCTATACTTGTTTTTATTCAGACAAAATTAAGTACTTCAAAAAAAAAAAAGGCTCTCATTCAGAACGAGGTCTCTTTCTGATTTTATCCTGTATGTTAGACAATAGTGATTATACAATTATGTGATTTTACAGTGTCTGACCTTGTGAAATCTGAAGTGATTTTTATCTCAAAAGTATGATGATATAAGAAAAAAAACACTTAAGTTGTGATTATCATCACAGAGTTAAGGCAACTTTTAAAGTAAGTAAATCTACCTATTTGTTTCATTTATTGATTCATCTCTGGATTCCTTACACATGTAAATGGTATATAGAACAGTCCTGACACCCCAGATGCTACAAAGATAAGGAGCCAGTAAAAACCAGTGGTTATATTCTAACCAGGAAAGCATTAGTGTATACATAACCCCACTAATAGTGCACCAATGATAAGTAAAATATGGTCTCCAAAGTGGGGTCAACAAACATTTTCTTCAATGAGAAAGATAATGAATCTTTACAGCTTAAATAGCCTTACAGTTATTGGTATAGCTACTCTGGGGTTACAAAGCAGCAGCAGGCATGGAACTTTCATGAATGATTGAGACTGTAGCCTAAGGAAGGTGTGTTTACAGAGTAAGTAGAAGTGCATTTGTCCATGAATTGTAGTTTGCCAACCTACACAAAGGGTCATGAAAGGAAGAAAGAAAGAAAGAAAGAAAGAAAGAAAGAAAGAAAGAAAGAAAGAAAGAAAGAAAGAAAGAAAGAGGGAGGGAGGGAGGGAGGGAGGGAGGGAGGGAGGGAGGGAGGGAGGGAGGGAAAGAGGGAAGAAGGAAGGAAGGAAGGAAGGAAGGGAGGGAGGGAGGGAGGGAGGGAGGGAGGGAAAGAACCAAAGAGGGAGAGAAGGAAAAAGAAAAAGATAGAGATGAGAGATAGGAAGAGGGAAGAGAAAGGGAAGGGAAAGAGGGCAGGGAAGGAGGGAGGGCAGCAAGAAAACTGAGCAATGAATTGGTGATCCCTTCCCAAGGGAGAATCATAAAGGATTCATGTAAAATAGTCAGAATATATGGGACAGTTAATGTGGAGGTCAGCTTTAGCACACAGGACATTCAGGAAATTATTTCTAAGCCCTAATGTTCATAATATCGCCATGTTATAAGTGAGGAAACTTATTTCTCAGAGAAGCAGTCATCTACCCATATGGCTTAGTTCAGACTCTAGTCTTGGTTGTTCTGAGTACATCACCTTTTTGTATAGGACATGGAGACATAAACGCTATACCTTCTCTATTAGGATTTCATAGTTCACTGGTAGCACTTCTGGGCTTATACTTATAGGGTAAAATCAAATTTAAACTTATTTTGATAAACTTTTGCCACATTTTTCTGACATGACAAAGACCAGAAATAGATTCATGAGGGAATCATGGTAAACTTTCTAAAGTACATTTGTTACATGTCAAGTTAGCTGATTCTCTACACATAATATACCACAACACAAAATCGAGAGGGACAGAGCTCTGTTGGTTAGATGAGAAAGAACCTTGAGCCTGAATGTCTGGCATGTGATGTATTTATCGCTATAAGGCAGAGCAACAAGAGATACATATGACTGAGGGAGAAAGGGGAAAAATAAGAATCATTTTGGGTAGCAGCTGAGTTAATGCTCTAAAAGAAATAGGCTTAGCTGGGTTTGACCTATGAATAATTAAGGGTGTTCTACCCTCTTGTCTTGACTCTGGACCTAATAAAAAAGCCTTTCAGTACACAGATTGACTCATGGGCTAAATGCTATTTTATGCATCGAAACACATTTATCTGTCTCTGACTCTCTTTCTCTCTCTCTCTCTCTCTCTCTCTCTCTCTCTCTCTCTCTCTCTCCCTCTCTTTCTCTCTCTCTCTCCCTCTCCCTCTCCCTCTCCCTTCCCCCCCTCTCTCTCTGTGTCTCTCTCTCTCTCATCTCTGTCTCCCTGCCTCCCTGTGTCTCTTTCTCTGTTTTGCTCTCTCTCTCTGGCTCTGTTTACTCCTCTCTCACTCCATGTATTTCGCTCTGTCTCTCTCTCTCCTTGTATTTCTGTTTTACTCTGTCTCTCTGTCTCTCTCTCTCTCTCTGTCTCTGTCTCTCTGTCTGTCTTTCTCACTCCATGTTTCTGTTTCACTATGTCTCTCTGTCTCTGTTTCTCTGTCTCTCTGTCTCTGTCTTGTGTCTGTGTGTTTGTGTGTGTGTTTGTGTGTGTGTTTGTAATTTTGGGTGTACTTCAATCCCATGACATGTGTGTGGCAATCAGAAGACAACCTTGCCTGTCACTCCCCATCTTCTACCTTGGTAGGCAACAGAATTTCTCATTCACAACTGCATGTGTCTGGCTAGCTGGCCTGGCAGATTTCCCAGCCTGCCTCTGCTTCCACAATGGTAGCTCGGGAATTACAAACAGACATAAGTATCACCTCTTTTATACAGGTCCTATACACCTGAACCCAGGTCCTTACACTTGTGCAGTGAGTGCTTTATCCACTGAACCTCCTTCGAGCCCTCTGAGCACTTTTGAGGACATTTTTAAAACAATGGGCAATGTTAAGACACAGTTAAATAAAATGTGAGGCCCAGAAGAGTATAATAATGAACCAAATGGTTATAAATATTTATTTTCTGTAAGATTGGTGATGTAATGTAGTACCCCAGGACATCTCGACAAGGAAGCATTACATCTGGACAGGGTAAAGAGAAATCTGATTTCCATCATTAAAGAAACAGAAAAACACACACACACACACACACACACACACACACACACACACTTTCTTCTCTCCTTTCATAAGCCTCTCTTGGCTTTAGCACCACCTTGAATGAAGTTAGATTGACTTCAGAGCTCATTGCTTTTATTCAGCCTGATCAGAAAGAGCTTAGATGAGTTTGGAGACAAACTAGGAAAGGAGCCATAAATTCCAAGAATTGTCATTTTCTTAGTTAATTCTATTCTGAAATGAGATCTTT
This sequence comes from Mus musculus, assembly GCF_000001635.26. Taxonomy (NCBI): domain Eukaryota; kingdom Metazoa; phylum Chordata; class Mammalia; order Rodentia; family Muridae; genus Mus; species Mus musculus. The sequence continues at coordinate 49,860,768 of NC_000074.6, read as the reverse complement.
TTTTTTTTCTCAGCTGTTAGGAAAGAAGGGGCTATTAACTTGGCATTAACTAGCAATTTTCAGTTCACTTTTGCAGATAAAATGTTTGATTAAAGATAATGTCTGTAGATATTTAGAGGTGTAACTCTATCCACATGTCAAACTAAAAGGGAATTTCCATCTTAGTCACTTTGTTCCTGTCCATGATACTTGATTTTTTTTTTCATGATATACTTAGTGTCCTTTGAAATGAATACATTAGAAGAGAAGTAAGTTAATGAGGTATTTAATCAAGTTGATTAATAAAAACAAATTGAAATCTGCGTTCTATCATAGTTATTTTCAAAAGAATAGTCTAAAATATCTACTTGATGCTTGTGTGTGTGTGTGTGTGTGTATGTGTGTGTGTGTGTGTGTGTGTGTGTGTGTGTGTGTGTGTGTGCTTGCGTACCTGTCTGGCTGACTGTCTATTGGTCTGTCTGTTGTACATATTCCTGTCAGGAGGTACACATATACTTGGGAGCACATTCATGAACATGTGTAAGCCAGAAGTCAGGTCAAACAAGGGTGTCTATCTGAGTTGTTTTCTACCTTACCTCTGGAATCACAATCTCCATGTGAGCCTAGAATTTATTGGCTGGCCACTAAGGTCTAGAGACAAACTGCCTCTGTCTCTCAGAGATAGTGTTACAAAGACACCATGTGCCTAACTTTTTCAGGCATGGTAGGTACCTGACACAGGTGCTCCTAACTGCACAGTAAACATTTTACTGACTGAGCTGTCCTTTACTGCCCCCCCCCTAAAAGTTTAACACACAAACACGCAACAGAATATCAACTTTGCAGTACTTGAATTCCTTTAATGAGAAAACACATTATATATAATATTCAGTATTTGGTGCACATTAGTTTCAAACAGTCTTTCTGTGCTGCTCCATTGCTTTGAAATGCAAACACACTCAATGATGCGTCAGCAAGCCAAAGAAACACATATATGTCTCCAAGGAGCATCTATGCTTTTCAGCCACTTCTTTTTTTTTTTTTTTCCATTTTTTATTAGGTATTTAGCTCATTTACATTTCCAATGCTATACCAAAAGTCCCCCATACCCACCCACCCCCACTCCCCTACCCACCCACTCCCCCTTTTTGGCCCTGGCGTTCCCCTGTACTGGGGCATATAAAGTTTGCGTGTCCAATGGGCCTCTCTTTCCAGTGATGGCCGACTAGGCCATCTTTTGATACATATGCAGCTAGAGTCAAGAGCTCCGGGGTACTGGTTAGTTCATAATGTTGTTCCACCTATAGGGTTGCAGATCCCTTTAGCTCCTTGGCTACTTTCTCTAGCTCCTCCATTGGGAGCCCTGTGATCCATCCATTAACTGACTGTGAGCATCCACTTCTGTGTTTGCTAGACCCCGGCATAGTCTCACAAGAGACAGCTACATCTGGGTCCTTTCGATAAAATCTTGCTAGTATATGCAATGGTGTCAGCGTTTGGATGCTGATTATGGGGTGGATCCCTGGATATGGCAGTCTCTACATGGTCCATCCTTTCATCTCAGCTACAAACTTTGTCTCTGTAACTCCTTCCATGGGTGTTTTGTTCCCAATTCTAAGGAGGGGCATAGTGTCCACACTTCAGTCTTCATTCTTCTTGAGTTTCATGTGTTTAGCAAATTGTATCTTATATCTTGGGTATCCTAGGTTTGGGGCTAATATCCACTTATCAGTGAGTACATATTGTGGGAGTTCCTTTGTGAATGTGTTACCTCACTCAGGATGATGCCCTCCAGGTCCATCCATTTGCCTAGGAATTTCATAAATTCATTCTTTTTAATAGCTGAGTAGTACTCCATTGTGTAGATGTACCACATTTTCTGTATCCATTCCTCTGTTGAGGGGCATCTGGGTTCTTTCCAGCTTCTGGCTATTATAAATAAGGCTGCTATGAACATAGTGGAGCATGTGTCCTTCTTACCAGTTGGGGCATCTTCTGGATATATGCCCAGAAGAGGTATTGCTGGATCCTCCGGTAGTACTATGTCCAATTTTCTGAGGAACCGCCAGACTGATTTCCAGAGTGGTTGTACAAGCCTGCAATCCCACCAACAATGGAAGAGTGCTCCTCTTTCTCCACATCCACGCCAGCATCTGCTGTCACCTGAATTTTTGATCTTAGCCATTCTGACTGGTGTGAGGTAGAATCTCAGGGTTGTTGTGATTTGCATTTCCCTGATGATTAAGGATGTTGAACATTTTTTCAGGTGCTTCTCTGCCATTCGGTATTCCTCAGGTGAGAATTCTTTGTTCAGTTCTGAGCCCCATTTTTTAATGGGGTTATTTGATTTTCTGAAGTTCACCTTCTTGAGTTCTTTATATATGTTGGATATTAGTCCCCTATCTGATTTAGGATAGGTAAAGATACTTTCCCAATCTGTTGGTGGTCTTTTTGTCTTATTGACGGTGTCTTTTGCCTTGCAGAAACTTTGGAGTTTCATTAGGTCCCATTTGTCAATTCTCGATCTTACAGCACAAGCCATTGCTGTTCTGTTCAGGAATTTTTCCCCTGTGCCCATATCTTCAAGGCTTTTCCCCACTTTCTCCTCTATAAGTTTCAGTGTCTCTGGTTTTATGTGAAGTTCCTTGATCCACTTAGATTAGACCTTAGTACAAGGAGATGAGTATGGATCGATTCGCATTCTTCTACATGATAACAACCAGTTGTGCCAGCACCAATTGTTGAAAATGCTGTCTTTCTTCCACTGGATGGTTTTAGCTCCCTTGTCGAAGATCAAGTGACCATAGGTGTGTGGGTTCATTTCTGGGTCTTCAATTCTATTCCATTGGTCTACTTGTCTGTCTCTATACCAGTACCATGCAGTTTTTATCACAATTGCTCTGTAGTAAAGCTTTAGGTCAGGCATGGTGATTCCACCAGAGGTTCTTTTATCCTTGAGAAGACTTTTTGCAATCCTAGGTTTTTTGTTATTCCAGATGAATTTGCAAATTGCTCCTTCTAATTCTTTGATGAATTGAGTTGGAATTTTGATGGGGATTGCATTGAATCTGTAGATTGCTTTTGGCAAAATAGCCATTTTTACAATGTTTATCCTGCCAATCCATGAGCATGGGAGATCTTTCCATCTTCTGAGATCTTCTTTAATTTCTTTCTTCAGAGATTTGAAGTTTTTAAGATACATATCTTTCACCTCCTTAGTTAGAGTCATGCCAAGATATTTTATATTATTTGTGACTATTGAGAAGGGTGTTGTTTCCCTAATTTCTTTCTCAGCCTGTTTAGTCTTTGTATAGAGAAAGGCCATTGACTTGTTTGAGTTTATTTTATATCCAGCTACTTAACCGAAGCTATTTATCAGGTTTAGGAGTTCTCTGGTAGAATTTTTAGGGTCACTTATATATACTATCATATCATCTGCAAAAAGTGATATTTTGACTTCCTCTTTTCCAATTTGTATCCCCTTGATCTCCTTTTGTTGTCGAATTGCTCTGGCTAATACTTCAAGTACTATGTTGAAAAGGTAGGGAGAAAGTGGGCAGCCTTGTCTAGTCCCTGATTTTAGTGGGATTGCTTCCAGCTTCTCTCCATTTACTTTGATGTTGGCTACTGGTTTGCTGTAGATTGCTTTTATCATGTTTAGGTATGGGCCTTGAATTCTTGATCTTTCCAAAACTTTTATCATGAATGGGTGTTGAATCTTGTCAAATGCTTTTTCTGCATCTAACGAGATGATCATGTGGTTTTTGTCTTTGAGTTTGTTTATATAATGGATTACATTGATGGATTTTCGTATATTAAACCATCCCTGCATTCCTGGAATAAAACCTACTTGGTCAGGATGGATGATTGCTTTAATGTGTTCTTGGATTCGGTTAGCAAGAATTTTATTGAGGATTTTTGCATCGATATTCATAAGAGAAATTGGTCTGAAGTTCTCTATCTTTGTTGGATCTTTCTGTGGTTTAGGTATCAGAGTAATAGTGGCTTCATAAAATGAGTTGGGTAGAGTACCTTCTACTTCTATTTTGTGAAATAGTTTGTGCAGAACTGGAATTAGATCTTCTTTGAAGGTCTGATAGAACTCTGCACTAAACCTGTCTGGTCCTGGGCTTTTTTTGGCTGGGAGACTATTAATAACTGCTTCTATTTCTTTAGGTGATATGGGAATGTTTAGATGGTCAACTTGATCCTGACTCAACTTTGGTACCTGGTATCTGTCCAGAAATTTGTCCATTTCATCCAGGTTTTCCAGTTTTGTTGAGTATAACCTTTTGTAGAATGATCTGATGGTGTTTTGGATTTCTTCAGCATCTCTTGTTATGTCTCCCTTTTCATTTCTGATTTTGTTAATTAGGATTTTGTCCCTGTGCCCTTTAGTGAGTCTAGCTAAGGGTTTATCTATCTTGTTGATTTTCTCAAAGAACCAACTCCTTGTTTGGTTAATTCTTTGAATAGTTCTTCTTGTTTCCACTTGGTTGATTTCACCCCTGAGTTTGATTATTTCCTGCCGTCTACTCTTCTTGGGTGAATTTGCTTCCTTTTTTCTAGAGCTTTTAGATGTGTTGTCAAGCTGCTAGTATGTGCTCTCTCCCGTTTCTTCTTGGAGGCTCTCAGAGCTATGAGTTTCCCTCTTAGAAATGCTTTCATTGTGTCCCAAAAGTTTGGATACGTTGTGGCTTCATTTTCATTAAACTCTAAAAAGTCTTTAATTTCTTTCTTTATTCCTTCCTTGACCAAGGTATCATTGAGAAGAGTGTTGTTCAGTTTCCATGTGAATGTTGGCTTTCCATTATTTATGTTGTTATTGAAGATCAGTCTTAGGCCATGGTGGTCTGATAGGATACATGGGACAATTTCAATATTTTTGTATCTGTTGAGGCCTGTTTTGTGACCGATTATATGGTCAATTTTGGAGAAGGTCCCGTGAGGTGCTGAGAAGAAGGTATATCCTTTTGTTTTAGGATAAAATGTTCTGTAGATATCTGTCAGGTCCATTTGTTTCATCACTTCTGTTAGTTTAACTGTGTCCCTGTTTAGTTTCTGTTTCCAAGATCTGTCCATTGATGAAAGTGGTGTGTTGAAGTCTCCCACTATTATTGTCTGAGGTGCAATGTGTGCTTTGAGCTTTACTAAAGTGTCTTTAATGGATGTGGCTGCCCTTGCATTTGGAGCATAGATATTCAGAATTGAGAGTTCCTCTTGGAGGATTTTACCTTTGATGAGTATGAAGTGTCCCTCCTTGTCTTTTCTGATAACTTTGGGTGGGAAGTCGATTTTATCTGATATTAGAATGGCTACTCCAGCTTGTTTCTTCAGACCATTTGCTTGGAAAATTGTTTTCCAGCCTTTCACTCTGAGGTAGTGTCTGTCTTTTTCCCTGAGATGGGTTTCCTGTAAGCAGCAGAATGTTGGGTGCTGTTTGTGTAGCCAGTCTGTTAGTCTATGTCTTTTTATTGGGGAATTGAGTCCATTGATATTAAGAGATATTAAGGAAAAGTAATAGTTGCTTCCTTTTATTTTTGTTGTTAGAGTTGGCATTCTGTTCTTGTGGCTGTCTTCTTTTTGGTTTGTTGAGGGATTACTTTCTTGCTTGTTGTAGGGCGTGATTTCCGTCCTTGTATTGCTTCTTTTCTGTTATTATCCTTTGAAGGGCTGGATTCGTGGAAAGATATTGTGTGAATTTGGATTTGTCGTGGAATACTTTGGTTTCTCCATCTATGGTAATTGAGAGTTTGGCCTGGTATATTAGCCTGGGCTGGCATTTGTGTTCTCTTAGTGTCTCTATAACATCTGTCCAGGCTCTTCTGGCTTTCATAGTCTCTGGTGAAAAGTCTGGTGTAATTCTGATAGGCCTTCCTTTATATGTTACTTGACCTTTCTTCCTTACTGCTTTTAATATTCTATCTTTATTTAGTGCATTTTTTGTTCTGATTATTATGTGTCGGGAGGAATTTCTTTTCTGGTCCAGTCTATTTGGAGTTCTGTAGACTTCTTGTATGATCATGGGCATCTCTTTCTTTATGTTTGGGAAGTTTTCTTCTAGTATTTTGTTGAAGATATTAGCTGGCCCTTTAAGTTGAAAATCTTCATTCTCATCAATTCCTATTATCCGTAGGTTTGGTCTTCTCATTGTGTCCTGGATTTCCTGGATGTTTTGAGTTAGGATCCTTTTGCATTTTGTATTTTTTTTGACTGTTGTGTCGATGTTCTCTATGGAATCTTCTGCACCTGAGATTCTCTCTTCCATTTCTTGTATTCTGTTGCTGATGCTCGCATCTATGGTTCCAGATCTCTTTCCTAGGGTTTCTATCTCCAGCGTTGCCTCGCTTTGGGTTTTCTTTACTGTGTCTACTTTCCTTTTTAGTTCTAGTATGGTTTTGTTCATTTCCATTACCTGTTTGGATGTGTTTTCCTGTTTTTCTTTAAGGACTTCTACCTGTTTGGCTGTGTTTTCCTGCTTTTCTTTAAGGGCCTGTAACTCTTTAGCAGTGCTCTCCTGTAATTCTTTAAGTGACTTATGAAAGTCCTTCTTGATGTCCTCTATCATCATCATGAGAAATGTTTTTAAATCTGGGTCTAGATTTTCGGTTGTGTTGGGGTGCCCAGGACTAGGTGGGGTGGGAGTCCTGCGTTCTGATGATGGTGAGTGGTCTTGATTTCTGTTAGTAGGATTCTTACGTTTGCCTTTCGCCATCTGGTAATCTCTGAAGCTAGCTGTTATAGTTGTCTCTGTTAAGAGCTTGTTCTTCAGGTGACTCTGTTAGCCTCTATAAGCAGACCTGGGAGGGTAGCACTCTCCTTAGTTTCAGTGGGTAGAGTATTCTCTGCAGGAAAGCTCTCTTCTTGCAGGGAAGGTACCCAGATATCTGGTGTTCGAACCGGACTCCTGGCAGAAGTTGTGTTCCACTCACTAGAGGTCTTATGATCCCTTGTGGAATCCTGTGTGGGCCGTTGCGGGTGTCAGGCGACTCTGCTGGCAAGGTAGCCCGGGGCTCGAGTGGAGCGGAAGGGGCTTGTGCCCCAGGTCAGTCCCGGGTAGTCTGCTTCCCTATGTACCGCAGTCTCAGGTTCCGCGCGATTGGATTGGGGCAGGCGCTGTGTTCCACTCACCAGAGGTCTTAGGATTCTGTGGGGAATCCTTTCAGCCACTTCTTAACCACTTGCAGGTTCCATGAAGAAAAATAGACTTACATAACCACAGCAAACTGTTATTTTTGTGATTTCAAACACATCTTCCATTCATCTTACAAGAGAAGCTTCCATCCATGGGAATCCACCTCTAAATTCTTAGTCCCACGATATTCTTGTGGATTAATTTAAATGTGCTAAGTTGTAAAATGGGCATAATAGAACAATTACAAGTTAAGAGATGGTCACATGACCTGTTCATCAGTAAGAAATACATGATGGTTCTCACAGGAGCTGGCACATAATAACATCAAACTCCACTTGCCACAGAATGGATAATTTGATTAACAGATTAATATCCCTCATGTTCTGTGGAAACATTTAGTTTTCTTTCCAGAAGACTGAGACAACAATAATGTATCCACTTGCTTATTTTTGTCATTGTGACTCTCACTGTCTAGACTAGTATGTTAATGCCACTCATTAAACAAAAGGATAATATGTCAGTTTTAGCAACAGTAGTAATGATAGCACTAAATTTAGCTGATCTATGCTTCTTTGAAGCAGATACTACCTATACTTCAGCTTGGACATGAAATTTCAATCGCTGCTGTTGAAAATATTTCAGGGTCTAAAGATTATTTCTGCCTTAGTTAAATTATATTGATGAAAATATCAAATGAACTTTGCTTTATAAATATAACCTTCTGGTGATTACATGGAGAATACGCATATTTCTTACTTTATGGGATTTGTAAAGTTGGCAAATAAAACAATAAGTTTCACTTATTCCATTAAAATATTTATAATTCTCGAGACTAAATATCATATTACAGGTCATGACATTTCCTCACATTCCCCTTGACCATGAAGGAGTACTATATTAAGTTGATTAAAAAATTTTTCAAATTCAACTGCTATTCCTTTCTCTATCATCATGCTAGGTGATGCCCCTCTTAAATAGTGCTAATTCACGTTAGAATATTTTTTCATAAATTGGTCCATTGGTAGCTACAGTAAACCTCCTTCCAAGTATATGTATGCTAATGCAGTTGCTAAACAAATATTTCATTAATATTCCTATCATGGTTGGTTTTGTGTGTCAACTTGTCACAAGCTGGAGTTATCACAGAGAAAGGATCCTCCCTTGAGGTAAATGCCTCCGTGAGATCCAGCTGCCTATGGTCACTTGATCTTCGACAAGGGAGCTAAAACCATCCAGTGGAAGAAAGACAGCATTTTCAACAATTGGTGCTGGCACAACTGGTTGTTATCATGTAGAAGAATGCGAATCGATCCATACTTATCTCCTTGTACTAAGGTCAAATCTAAGTGGATCAAGGAACTTCACATAAAACCAGAGACACTGAAACTTATAGAGGAGAAAGTGGGGAAAAGCCTTGAAGATATGGGCACAGGGGAAAAATTCCTGAACAGAACAGCAATGGCTTGTGCTGTAAGATCGAGAATGACAAATGGGACCTAATGAAACTCCAAAGTTTCTGCAAGGCAAAAGACACCGTCAATAAGACAAAAAGACCACCAACAGATTGGGAAAGTATCTTTACCTATCCTAAATCAGATAGGGGACTAATATCCAACATATATAAAGAACTCAAGAAGGTGGACTTCAGAAAATTAAATAACCCCATTAAAAAATGGGGCTCAGAACTGAACAAAGAATTCTCACCTGAGGAATACCGAATGGCAGAGAAGCACCTAAAAAAATGTTCAACATCCTTAATCATCAGGGAAATGCAAATCAAAACAACCCTGAGATTCCACCTCACACCAGTCAGAATGGCTAAGATCAAAAATTCAGGTGACAGCAGATGCTGGCGTGGATGTGGAGAAAGAGGAACACTCTTCCATTGTTGGTGGGATTGCAGGCTTGTACAACCACTCTGGAAATCAGTCTGGCGGTTCCTCAGAAAATTGGACATAGTACTACCGGAGGATCCAGCAACACCTCTCCTGGGCATATATCCAGAAGATGCCCCAACTGGTAAGAAGGACACATGCTCCACTATGTTCATAGCAGCCTTATTTATAATAGCCAGAAGCTGGAAAGAACCCAGATGCCTCTCAACAGAGGAATGGATACAGAAAATGTGGTACATCTACACAATGGAGTACTACTCAGCTATTAAAAAGAATGAATTTATGAAATTCCTAGGCAAATGGATGGACCTGGAGGGCATCATCCTGAGTGAGGTAACACATTCACAAAGGAACTCACACAATATGTACTCACTGATAAGTGGATATTAGCCCTGAACCTAGGATACCCAAGATATAAGATACAATTTGCTAAACACATGAAACTCAAGAAGAATGAAGACTGAAGTGTGGACACTATGTCCCTCCTTAGAATTGGGAACAAAACACCCATGGAAGGAGTTACAAAGACAAAGTTTGGAGCTGAGATGAAAGAATGGACCATGTAGAGACTGCCATATCAAGGGATCCACCCCATAATCAGCATCCAAACGCTGACACCATTGCATATACTAGCAAGATTTTATCGAAAGGACCCAGATGTAGCTGTCTCTTGTGAGACTATGCCGGGGCCTAGCAAACACAGAAGTGGATGCTCACAGTCAGCTAATGGATGGATCACAGGGCTCCCAATGGAGGAGCTAGAGAAAGTAGCCAAGGAGCTAAAGGGATCTGCAACCCTATAGGTGGAACAACATTATGAACTAACCAGTACCCCGGAGCTCTTGACTCTAGCTGCATATGTATCAAAAGATGGCCTAGTCGGCCATCACTGGAAAGAGAGGCCCATTGGACACGCAAACTTTATATGCCCCAGTACAGGGGAACGCCAGGGCCAAAAAGGGGGAGTGGGTGGGTAGGGGAGTAGGGGTGGGTGGGTATGGGAGACTTTTGGTATAGCATTGGAAATGTAAATGAGCTAAATACCTCATTAAAAAAAAGAGATCCAGCTGCAAGGCATTTTTTTTCCAATTAGCAATCAAGGGTGGGAGGGAACATTGTGGGTGGTGCTATCTCTGGGCTGGTTGTCTTGGATTCTATAAGAAAGCAAGCTGAGCAAGCCAGGGGAAGCAAGCCAGTAAGTAACATCCCTCCATGGCCTCTGCATCAGTTCCTGCTTCCTGACCTGCTTGAGATTCAATCATGACTTCCTTTGGTGATGAGCAGCAATATGGAAGTGTAAGCTGAATAAATCCTTTCCTCCCCAACTTCTTCTTGGTCATGATGCTTGTGCAGGAATAGAAACCATGACTAAGAGAGTATCAGGGGAAAAAAAGAGATACATTTCTAAACCTATTCCTTCAAAATTTCTGGAAATTAGTGCTACTGCATTTTGAAGCTGCCTTATCTGTCTATGTATGGAGACCAATTTAGAAAGGGCATGAAGAAACACCAAGGAAAAGCATAAGCATGCAGAGCTAGCATCAGGAACACATAGGCCCATCAGGTAAATAGGATGATGTGAATGAGTGTTATAACCTAGCAGAAGAACAACCAAACTGAGTTCTGCATAGAATGATTTATCATGAGGAAGTATAATGTTTTTCTAAGGCCACAGAGATTTATCATGGTCTTTACTTATCACAAGGGAACTGAGAAATGTGTGTGTACTGCAGGGACTAAAGCCAGAGAAAATAGAGTGGGGGTGTAAAGAAGATCCCTGTGTTTAAATCAATTAGGAAGGAAGGAAGGAAGGAAGGAAGGAAGGAAGGAAGGAAGGAAGGAAGGAAGGAAGGAAGGAAGGAAAAATGGCACAGAGGGAGTAAGGGGGGGAGATAAGAGATATGGGAAGAGAGGCAGTGCACACATGTATAAGAGTAAGAAAATTTGATTTTGTTATTGGCAAAGAAAAATTTAAGAAAAGTCTAGGAAGATTCATGACCCTAAATTCCTTCAAGGTTCTCCAGACCCTGTTAAGGATTTTGAATTCAAAAACAATTGAAGGGTTTACGAATAGAAGGAACATAAGCAATTTTGCATTTTAAAAATATATAACTTGAGTTATTGCGTGGAGAATGGATGGAAAGGGGCCAAGTGTAGAAATAGACAAATAAAAGGGACATTGCAATATTTCAGGAAAGAGATGACAGTGACTTGGACCACTGCAGAAACTTTGCAGGTGGTGTGGGGTAGACAGATGGGAAACAGATGTTCTAAAGAAATAGTCAAGGAAGATTTTCAAAGTGTGGAATCCAGGTGATGAAAGACAGAGGTGTCATCTACAAGATGACTCCTTGATTTCAGTTTTGGCAACAATTCACAAGGAGGTAGCCTTTATTTAAACACAAGTCCTGGAACAGGATAAATTAAAGAGAGTTTCAGAGGTAGGGTCAGTCATAGTGGAGATTCAGACTAGTTAAATTGTCTTGGGATTTCTATGAAATGTGAAGAAAGATGAAGGAGTTGTCAAGAAAGGCATTGATGAATTTCTCTGTAACCCAGAGAAAGAATGAAGGAGGAATTATATATGTGCTTGGCAGCACAGGGAGGGCATTCAACACCACTGGAGTGAAAATAACTGTCTTAGTTAGGGTTTTATTGCTGTGAACAGACACCATGACGAAGTCAATTCTTATAAAGGACAACATTTAATTGGAGCTGGCTTATAGGTTCAGAGTTTTAGTCCATTTTCATCTAGGTGCGAGCATGGTAGCATCTAGGCAGGTACTGAGAAGGCAGAGCTGAGAGTACTACATCTTCATTTGAAGGCAGCTAGTGGAAGACTGTCTTCCAAACACAATGAGGGTTTTAATCCCATGCCCACAGTGACACACAAACTCCAACAAGGCCCCACAACTCCTAATAGTGCCACTCCCTGACCCAAGCTTATACAAACCATCACAATAACCTAGAGGAAAGTATAGACTGCAAAGAGAAGAAAAATCCAAGTGTCATTTGTTAGGTTTAAAATTTAGGAGTTGAGGATATGCTAGTACACCATTGAACTCAGAGGATGAAGGCAATTGAATGACTGTTATATACAAAAGCAAAAAGTGATGAGGATATTGGGACTTGCTTTTGACAGGCTAACTTAAAACAGGAGCTTCCACTTCTTGGCCCTGGCGTTCCCCTGTACTGGGGCATTTACAGTTTGCAATACCAAGGGGCCTCTCATCCCCGTGATGGCCCATTGGCCATCTTCTGCTACAGATGCAGCTAGAGACACAAGCTCTAGAGCAGGATGGGGGGAGGGTATAGGGAACTTTCGGAATAGCATTTGAAATGTAAATAAAGAAAATATTTAATAAAAAAAAGACTCAAAAACAAAAACAAAAAACAAAAACAAAAAAACAGGAGCTTCCACTGGATTTTAAAACATCATACTGACCTGTTCATTTCAGAAATAAAAATGTAACTGAATGTTAGAAGAAGGGGGAAAAGATGAAGTGAATAGCTGATGGTTAGAGAGGAAGGGGCATTGAGGGAAGATAAATCTTTGATAAATAGAGCAATGAAGGGAATGGAATTAACGTGCAAAATTATAGTAGAAAGGTGGACTAAGGGATAAATTTTGCAATACTCCAGGTACTGGTTTTAATAGTGGTGGAAAAATCCAGAGGGTTTAAAATAGTTGAGGATGCAGCACAGGGAGGAAGGAAAAATGAAATAAATTATACAGAACACTTGTAAACCCTTAGGTTCTCTCTCTCTCTCTCTCTCTCTCTCTCTCTCTCTCTCTGTGTGTGTGTGTGTGTGTGTGTGTGTGTGTGTGTGTTGCGAGCATGCCTGAAAATGCATGTAGTTGTTAATTTCTTTAAGGATTATCCAAGATCCCAACGATTACCCATTTTTTTTAGGCTGAAGCACTGACTATGTTCACTTGCCTAGAAGAGTTTCCTTCTAGTCCACTGAAGTGTTAATTTCCTTTCCTAACCCTTGCTCAAATGTTTGCTGACCTTTGAGGCCATGCTAGCTGCTTCAGGCAAAGCCCTCAACTATTTCCTCAACGCTTTACCACTCTCACCTTGATTTGCTTGTTCTTTCAACCAGTTTATCCCAGTTGTTGACATAATGAATCAGCTATAACACATAGCTATCATTAGTCCATTATCAATGACTTTTTGCTTATTTACTATTTCCTATCTCCCAGAGAAATGGAATGTTTGCTTCTTCATTGATGTGACACATCTAGCTTTGTCATGTTTATCTCTTCTGTGATGATTTCTATGGAAAAAAAAAAGAGTCCTCTGTAGACTTCAGTAGTTATGGAGCACATATTATGAAATTGTGTCATTGGAGAAAAGAGTCAAGAGCTTATAGTTTTACCCTACATCTGCTTTGCCCTCTATGCTTCATCCTTACCATTGAGGATATGTCTCTCAGCTCTTAGCCTACCGCATCCCTACTATTTTCTTAAATACCTTTGCCAAAGTATGATGGACTCTCCACTCTGAAACAGTAAGCCAAAATAAATTCATCCCATGCATTGCCTCTGGTTTCTATCACCTCAACAGAAAAGTTAATAGTACATATTATGTTCATAGCCTAGTAGACCCTTCTGCTTGGTGTCTAGAGTCTATGCCATTTGAGAGAAGTAGTGGTAACTGTTCACATCATGTGTCAATTCTTTGATTTCAAACCCTTCCACAATCTATACTTCAGTTTTTTTCCACTGGTATCATACCTGGCATCCTCAACCAACTCCTGCACTTTACACTTATAGCTGGAGAGTACTTTTTTTTTTTTGTCTCTCCAGTATTTTTAACTAGTGTTTCAATGAAGGCCTTCCAAGGAATAGAGAGTCCATAACTACCTACTTCTGTGGTCACCCGCACAATGGTATTCTATGTGTGGCTGTTTTCATTTGGTACCTTACCTCCCAACATGCTTGTATTCAAAAGTGAATAAAAGAACCTTAAACAAAGGGACCAACAAAATCAAGTCTTACTCTTATTAGATGACCAAATAAAGTGGTATTGTATTGAAGGAAGCTTCTCCTTTAGAAATAGAATGTAGTTGGTTTATATTGTATAATATATACTTAAATTCGTCTCCCAAAATAACAACAACCACAAAAATAGAAGAATACCAAATTACCACTACCCTTATCTGCGTATCTTTTTTTTTTTCTAATTTTGGTTGATCTTGTTATTTTCTGCTAGTCTGGGTTTGAAAGACAGTGTCCAATCCTTCTTTGAAAATTGCTGTACAATGTGTGACAAAGGGAGTGAGACTTGGAGAGTTAGGGATGAGAACAGCAGACTAAATCCTCCTGTTTACTTTCCCAGAACATGCTCACCAACTTAAAACAATAAAATGCATTGGGCCAGTCCTGATGATACACACTTTTAGTCTAAGCTCTCCTGGCTCATGAATAAGGATGATAAGGTTGGGTCCAATATGGACTATATAGAAAAAGAATCAAAAAAATTAAAGCAAAAATAAAATATTATGTGGGTTTTTTTCTTTTCTTTTCAAATAAAGAACAAAGAAACTGAACCCTACAGATGTTTTTGACCTAGTGCTGTAAAGAATGCATAGCTAAACTCTGGAGTCTGTGTTTCTAAATCAAGCTGATGAATTGAAAAAGGATTGCTTGAGTTCACTTAAGGAACTTTGTTCAGAATTAAAGGCGTGTTAGAAGAAGTGATTTATTTGAGACTTTCTTTTGGGGGAAAAAAAACTAAGGCAATCTGTAATAAAAAGTAACAGGAAACAGGTAGGGGTATGGATAAACACCTGGGGAATCATTTAGAAGACTAAAAATGGAAATTAGAAAATCTGTATAATGTATAAAACTCCACAAGGGACTATACAACAGAAAAGTGGAGGCTGAGGAAGCCAAAGCCAAAAGCTTTCTCACAGGCGTTTGGGAGGAACAATCCACCAGGAAGCATGGGGCTTGAAAGAAAGGAATGTACTGGAGACTATATACACCTGCTTCCCAGGGAAGGGTCACATTTATAGAGAAGGCAGAAGGGACGGGGCATTTTTCTCCCAATAAAGTAGATTTGCTGTATAATGAAACTATTTGGAATTATGTCAAAGAACAAAAATCTTCAGAGGATTAGGAACTCGAGTATTGTGGTATGTTAGTACTGGTTTTTGTTAGGTTTTATTAAACTGACTTTATTTGCTTTTGGCTTCTATTATTCCTCAAAGCCTTCAGTATGAAATTGCTATTTTGAGAAGGGATGCAGTAGCCACCATGGAGCTATGGATTTTTTATACCCTCTACTATAGCAAGAGAGTTTTGGCATTCAGGGAAGGAGACATCCTCTGAAGAATAATTGGTGATGGCCAAGTTCCTTTGGAGATGTTGAAGTGCCACCTGGGAATAACACTCCTGAAAGATGGCCACATGCTTCTCACAGTAACGGGCTCTAATGAAAAGCTGAGATTAACTCAAAAAACTGTGGGAAAGAACCTTCAATAACACCGAAGGAAAGGCTAGAAGGGCTTCCCTGCACCCTGAGGTAGAACATACTCAGAAGAAACTACAGAGCATACGTGTCTTCTAGTTTGTACCCTTGATCCTGATGGAGACATGAAATGACATTGCAAGTTAGAAACATCTGTGCATATCCTACTGAAAATCAGCACTTGGCAGGATAGAGTGGGACATAATTATGCTTATTCCTGGCACTGAAGAACTATTCTATTGATTCATTCTACTCTATCCCTGGAGGGGCGGGGCTTTCTGGTGATACGTGTGGAGGGTTTAAGCAAGAAGTATTATGTCTGAGACAAAGCAAAGTTTAATTTTTTGTTGGTTTAAATTGTCTTCCCTTTCTCGGGTCTGGTCCAAGGGAAGATAGGGGTGTATATCAGAGTATATCAGACTGGGTTCTGCAGGTGAGATTTTTTTTCTGTTTTGTTCTGTGTTCTTCATCATTTTCTGATGTCTATGACTTCTATCCAGGCTGAAGGGAAAGGAGACAGTAGTTAACTTCTCACTGCCGTTTCCTGCTATGGACAATGTCTTCTTTTCCTGGCTGGCTATGATTCCTTCTATTCATTATGTTGTATGGTACACCCCAAGGAGATTCTTTCAGCTTGTAGCTCCAGGTCATGATTAGTGGTCTTTCAGAATAGGACTTTCTTAGAACCAAAAAAAAAAATCAGCTTCATTATGTGATGTCTACTTTGTCCTGATACATTTTTCCCGTGGGGGGGTCCATATGTAGTACTTTCACTTTCCAGTGTGGCCATGTGAAAGGATCTAGCTAACTCTTTTGAATATTTCCAGGAAGACCAACTTCTGAGTCCATGAGGCTTCTGAAAAGCCAAGCAAATCCATTGTTTTCTCCTTGAACTTGCTCTGGATTCTTCCATGTGGAGAAAATACAATAGTAACTTAACTAAGCAATGGTCCTACTGCAGGGAGAGCGCATGTGCCTTGTTGGATAAGGACTACCACTTAAAGGTTCTCTAAAAATGTATCTTACTTGGCTTGTGGATGGGGAACAACATTCTGTCCTTGCACTTATTTATATACTAAGAGGATACTACACCTACTGCAGGGGAAGCCCTTTATCTATCACTCTCAGTCCTATTGTATTAGCTTGAAGTGACAAATTAGGTCACTAAATCAATCATTTTATACCCTTATTTAGGTCATCATCTAAACACCCAAAGTGAGAAAACTCATTTTTAATATGGCTGCCGTGCTACTATATGCTTAAAAATGCACAGAATAAAAGATTAGCATAGCACATACACGTTTCTAGTGTCACAGCCAAGATGAATCTTTAATAAATCAAATAGAGAAGTTCCGAGGTGAAGGAAAGGGGTGTGTGGTAAGGTGTTGGGAGCCGCGCGTAAGGGGTCTCACTTGAGAAGAGGCACAGGAACAGGAAAGGCACTGAGAAGATCAGGTGGAGTAGATGAGCCCAGAATGAGGGAATATCTGAAAAATTAGGACTCATAGAGGCAAATGGGACCTTAAGAAAAGCAAACATTGGGGAAGATGATTTAAAAAAAGAAAGAAAGAAAAATATCTGATCCTCACTCTGTAGGTTCCCATAGCCATTTGGTGAAAAAAAAAAAAAAAGAAAGAAAGAAAAGAAAAGTAGGCAGTCCCTCAACTAAACAATTTCCGGTGACTATAATATTTGGATTGAATAATAATCATACAGACTAGGAGATCACAAAATAGAAACTTTTATTGCCCAGTTTATAGATGCCTTTCAGGGTTCTTGAACGAAGAAGAGGTTCGATAAATATTGATTGAATTAAAGTAAATAGATACGGTGGCTAAAGGCTTGAGGCATGGACATCAATTAGGAGGTTATTAAGTCACAGAAGGACACCTGTGGAAGATCCAAGAGGAATTTTAGGTGAAGAGTGGACAGGTGACATTTAATGTCAATTGTCTCGAAGCATTGCTCTGTGCTGTTTGAGGTCATTGAGAAGCCAGGTGGCACCTACATGTCTATTTCAACTACAAGCACTCTTGTGTTAAGTGCTCTCCCAGTCTCGTTGTCCAGGGATGAGCTGGCCCTCTGAAATCTGTGATATCGAAGAAGTATAGTAAAGGACCACAGAAATAAAAAGATGGTGCCCTTAAGAACACCCAGAAGGCAACACCATCCTCAGCAGTTGTTTCTATTGCTCATCTTAGGAAAGTCAAGTGAGACACAGAAACTGGGAGTTAGACCATGGGAAGTTAAGCCAAAGAAGCCAATGCAAGGAGATGAGGAGACTCTCTAGAGGGATTCCAGCTGATTAGCTTCCCCAGAACATTTCTGCTGGATATTGGGAGTGCCTCAAATGATGAGTTTTTTCAGGTTCTGCCATTTGTTTACTTGGCACCTTACCTGAGGGGACAGTGCTGTGCACAGGTTTCTCCATCAGGAACTACAACAGGCTGTTTTAAGAAGGCTTCCTCATTCCGTTTCTATTGGATGATGTTTAGCCCTCATTCTGATGATGTCACCTTTCTACTGTTGTTTGTAATTTTGCTTGGAAGCCTCACCCAAGGGGACACTCTGTACTGACTGAACCTCACTATTGGGAAATATAGCTGACTTCCTAAAACGGGCTTGCCCAGTAACTTAATAAACTTTGTCATTTGAAACTGGAATTATGGCCATCATAAATCACTCTCCCGACCATATAGACCATGACTGGAACATAGAAATATTTCATTCATCAGGTATTTATAGAACCAAAAATTGTTGGTAAAGATTAGCAGGTAAGTTTATGACAAAAATACCG
The DNA here is from genome assembly GCF_000001635.26 of Mus musculus. Classification (NCBI taxonomy): domain Eukaryota; kingdom Metazoa; phylum Chordata; class Mammalia; order Rodentia; family Muridae; genus Mus; species Mus musculus. Next base: position 49,842,483 of record NC_000074.6, on the reverse strand, counting down.
GAGAGACTACATTGAAACCGGATGTGTTTTTAAGTGAAAGTGTGATTAAAAGTTAAAAGAGACAGTCAGACTTAATATAAAATATAGGAAACTACATTCCGACATATTTCAAAATAGAAATTTCTATTAAATATAGCATCTGGTCACTGAATATGAACAGGAATCTAAGAAAAATACCAGTTGTTTTCATTATTGCTCATGTTGGATTTGTTCACTGAATGGTAACTATGCAGTAAATACCACGTGTAACATTTGAAACATTCTGGCTAGTGTCATATTCCTCAGATATTTGTGTTAATCAATTCATATCATCAAAGTTGTTCAGAGTAAACAATATTTTGCTAAAGGGCATACGTATAGTGATGTATGGACCCAGATGTCATACCTTAAGTCATCCATTGAACTTGACTCCATTTAGCATAGAGAAGTAAGAGAGTTAGACGAGGAAAGAAGAAGACTATGTAGGAAGAAAATACATCGTGACTCTAATTTTGTTCTCAGAAAGACAAATGAATAAATAATATGATGACTTGACCTAAATTCAAGGAAACCTAGAGGGATTAAATAATGGAAAGGATCTTTGAAATATTCTTTCCAAAAGCAGAATTTCATGTGAAAAGCATGATCACATGAAGAGGAAATAGAGAATTTCTGTTAATTTGATGTGATGGACAAGCTGATGTTTGTTAGAGAGATTGTTGCCTGGCATCAACAGACATGGTACTTGACAGTGCAGTGAGATGGGGCATTCTGCCTTCTGAGACTCTAATTGAGAAGCCACTATTGATAGTTGGCTACTGATTATGTGCAGACCAATGAGACCAGTTTTGTTTTCTCTTATAATTTATTTATGATATTGTTTTCCTTGGGATTTAGCCTATTTGAACTACTGGGATGTGTTTTGAGCTGCTTCTTATAGTTTTTTTTTTTTTTTTTTTTTTTTTTTTTACCATTTTTCACATTGCTTAGGCCTCCACAGTATGATTGTCTGATACCTCCAACTACCTTTGCCTTTTAGTATTGTGACTCTTCTCTCCTCCATGATGGCCATCCCTGAGATATTTTCATATAATGTCATTTCAAAAGTGTTTACACTGCACTGCTTTGGATGGCACCTTCCACTCTACCTATATCCAGGTTGAAGTTCCTACTCACCATTAATAAATTACAACCACAAATTACAAATTATCTATTATGGGCTTGCTTTATTTAAGAAGAATATATTCTCAAGATACAAAAATGCCTGCTCAATAAATTCCATTCAGGAAAAAAAAAGTCATTCATGGTAAGTAGATACTCAACTGTGTTTAGTGCTACAATAGATTTTTAACCTGTGAGTCAGTTTTGTGTCTCTCTCCCCATACTTTAACTGACTATCAAAAGTTAAACAACTATACTGCTGGTTATAATTACAGTGGACAGGAGGATATTTATTATCAATCTCCTCCGTGATCAAAAATGCATCCCTTCATAGGCTCTTTCATCACATTCATTAAAAACAGCATGAGTAATACATTACCCTGAACTATAAAAGAAAGCACAGTGGGTTGACCACATCTACAGCCATTTACTCTTTCCATCATTCACTCTAAGCTGACTTATTTTACTTATTTCTAGAACAAGAATGGAGTTAGTATGCCTTAACCTGAAGCTTAAAGTTTTCCCAATCTGTATTAATTTAGGAAGCTTTTGTTCAGTAAATACCAACATCAGTATATAAGTCCAAGTCTTCTGGGGGAGAAGATGCTAATATGGGAAAATAAGTGGCCAGACTGTACTAGGGCAAGTTCCTGAGAGAGAAAAAAACAAAACAAACAAACAAACAAACACCTAGATCTGACAGTCAAGTCCAACTCTGAATGAAGGAGAGAACAAAGACATCATGAAATTTGCAGAAGATAAAGTTGTTGGGTGTTATAAAACGCGTTCTCACGCCCGGCCAGGAAGAACACAGCAAACCAGAATCTTCTGCGGCAAAACTTTATTGCTTACATCTTCAGGAGCAAGAGCAAGAGAGCAAGAGACGAAGAGAGGGAGTGCCAGAACCCCGTCCCTTTTAAGGAGAATTATCCTCCACCTAGGACGTGTTACTCCCTGATTGGCTGCAGCCCATCGGCCGAGTTGACGTCACGGGGAAGGCAGAGCACATGGAGTGGAGAACCACCCTCGGCACATGCGCAGATTATTTGTTTACCACTTAGAACACAGCTGTCAGCGCCATCTTGTAACGGCGAATGTGGGCGCGGCTCCCAACATCTCCCCCTTTCCTTTTAATAAGAGCAAATAGGCCACCCATATTAATGAGAGTGGAGATAGAGGTCAAATCCCCAGTGTGTAGGTAAAGGAGCCATGTACAGGATTAGCTCTTAGGCTCACAGGCTTTTACCCAGAGCAACCCTGACCTGCTCCCGTGTCGTTTTGCCTGGAGAGAAGGACACTTGGACACTCAACCTTCTTGAAAGATGACATGTCTCCCTAGAATAGGCTCATATATGCCGCAGAGCCTTTCTACTGCAGTGCTTAGCCGTGCAACTCTCTCGGGCTGCTGAAGCACACTCACTCTATCCCGTGCAATGAGACTAGCCTCGTGAGATGTAAGAGCTGAGTGGCCAGCGACCTATTGCCTAAGCATAGATAACCATATATCAGGGGGAGCTCCATGTTCTAGTCCTGCAAGCGCCTGGGCAATAACCACCTTGTCTCTCCTAGTTTGGGCCTTAAGCTTACAGACCAATCAAAGAAGCAACACTAATCCACAGCAAAGTGTATCTCCACATAATCCCACCCCCATCCATTCTTTAAAGAAGGAAAACGCTGAGGAGATCCAATTGGGTAATCCTTTGATCAGGGACAGGTCCAAGCGCTTGGAGTTGACCTGAAGTCTCAATTCCCGAAGGATCTGTTCAAATTCAGCCGTCCAATTCTGTAACATATACTGAAAAAGACTTTTTGACAAATTAGCTGCCCTAGTAAATTTAACATACTGAATGGAAATAACACACAATCCCGGAAACTTTTGTTCACATCCCTGCTGAGTTATTTGCCATAATACATCTAGTTGTTTCTGGACAAGATCTATGAGTTGATTAACCAGCATGAGACCTCTCTGTATCTAGACATTAGTTGAGGCCTGTTTATCTATGACTGTAGTCACCGAGGCTGACAAAGTGTTAATGGTGTCAGTCATCTGGACCTGTCCAGACAGAGCCAAGGCTGTCTGAATTAAGGCCAAACCCAGTTTCTAGTTAGTGGTAAAAAAGCAGGAGAATACTTGAGCATTATACATCACCGTCATTGGGAGTGGAAATATCGACATTATCCCCCAACACTGCTCTCTCTTTATTATTGACGCCCTGGACATCACCAAGACGAGGGACATCAGTATTCCCTTGGTCAGTCTGGATTTTTCGGGTGAGTCTTTCTGGTATCCAAAATGGGTTGTCTTCATTCTGTGGGAAAACACAGACCGCTCCCCTGGATCTTATCAAAATAGGATCCGGGCCATACCATTTATTATCAAGGACATTTTTCCATTTAACCATCTCATTGGGCCTATCTGGCTCTGTACAATGACGTTCAGCCGCAGTATGGCCATGAGCATCAATATTTAAAAAATTGAGTGTAAAGAGTGCCATAGACACAGACACTCTTGGTGCTCGGGGTAAAATCTCTTCAATTCCCCTCTTCTGTTTTATAAGATAGGTTTTGAGGGTGCGATGCGCACGCTCAACAATACCCTGTCCTTGAGGGTTGTATGGAAGTCCAGTCAGGTGGGTTACGTCCATCTGACGGCAGAACTGCTGAAATTTTTGAGACGTATAAGCTGGTCCATTATCAGTCTTAAGGAGTCTGGGTTTCCCCCAAGCACTCCATGCCTCAAGACAATGTTGAATCACATGTGAGGCTTTTTCTCCGGTTAACGGAGAAGCAAACATGATGCCAGAACATGTGTCAATGGACACATGGAGATATTGAAGTTTTCCAAAGGAAGAAACATGTGTAACATCCATTTGCCAGACCTGTAGAGGTCGAATACCGCGTGGGTTAATTCCCACATGAGGAACTGGCAAGAACTCACAGCAGCTTTGACATTGAGTAACAATGTCACGGGCTTCTTTTCTTGTCAAGGAGAAACGACTGCGTAATGTTTCAGCCGTTACATGAAAATTGTTATGAAAATTTCTTGCAGCCTCTACCGGGGATGATAGGGCAGCAGCCATCACTTTAGTGGCCTTATCTGCCAAATCATTTCCCAGAGCCATGGGGCCAGGTAGGCCTGAATGGGCTCTAACATGAGTAATATAAACAGGAGATCTTCTAGATAACAAAACTAATTGTATCTGCTGAAAAATATTGGCAACTCTACTGGAAGGCTTAATCACTCCAGCCACTTCTAAAAGATTTACTGCATTAACCACATAACAGGAATCTGACACAATATTAAGGGGTTCTAAAAAGGTTTTTAAAACTTCTAAAACCACTAAACATTCTACCACTTGAGGTGAAATTTCATTATACTGTTTGGATACCACTTTACCATTAGCCACATAGGCACCTATGCCAGTTTTTGATCCATCAGTATATACCACAATCCCATTTTTAAGTGGGTTTCTTACTGTTATTTGTGGAAACACAACAGATTGATTTTGGACAAACTGTAAAAGTGGATGTTTTGGATAATGGTTATCTATTTGTCCTGAAAAGGAGGTAACTAAAACTGCCCAATCATTAGATATTAGGTGATATGGGCTCTGTCCTTCCTTGCTCTTGACGTCCTAACCCTTTTCCTTCTTTATAACCCATTTTGCCATGATATTTTTTGCTTTAGCTGAATACCCTCTCGATGGGGCATTCTCATTAGACAAAATAAGGCCCAAATGCTGCATAATATCCCTTCCCCAGAGGTTAACCGGGAGTGGGAGCACATAAGGTATGAATTTCCCTTGCTGTCCTTCAGAGGATTCCCACGTCAAGGCAACGGAGCTTATAGTGGGACATGATTGATATCCTAGGCCCTGTAATGAATGAGATGACTCTGTGGTGGGCCATGCTTTGGGCCACCAATGTGTAGAGATTATACTTTTATCTGCTCCGGTATCAAGGATGCCTTCAAACTCTTTTCCGTTAATCTTAAGGCGGAGCTTAGGTCTATCATTCAAAGATACAACCAAATAGGCAGAATCATTTCTGGAGGAGCCCATTTTCTTTATCTCAGGTCCTGCAAATTTCTCCCTGGTATTATCAGGGAGGAGCAGCAGCTGAGCCATCCTATCTCCTTTGCTAATAGAAAAAACGCCCTTAGGGCTTGAGCACAGGACCTGTATTTCAGGGGAATGTTGACAATCCATAACTCCAGGGTGGACTACTAAGCCCTGCAAGGTGAGTGAACCCCGGCCGAGAATAAGGCCCATGGTTCCCGGGGGCAAGGATGGTATAGGCTCCACTGGCACCGGCTGAATACTCATTTGAGGCATTAATAGGAAGTCGGAGGCGGCACGCAGGTCCACCCTTGTGGGTCTTCCTGGGTCGCCTCTCTGACTGCTTCCTGGGTCCTGACAAACTGGTTCCCATATCTTTGAGGGCCCTGGGACCGAGGGCCCGATGACCCGTTTTTTGGCACATAAGCTGATTGACTATCAGGTGGGGGAAGGATTCTGCCCTTTATATCCCTCACAGAGCGACACTGGTCGGCTCTATGATAACCCTTGCCACACTTAGAGCAAAGAGTGAGAGTCCCCCCCTGTTTATCTGGAGCTCTGCAATCTTTCTTAAAATGCCCAGGCTTTCCGCAATTAAAACATGTCCTCTGATCATTTCTGCTCATGGAGCGGTTCTGAGATTGGAGGATGGCGGCCGCTAAGCCTGCATTGGTGAGAGGTCCCCCAAGCTCTCGACAGACCCTGAGCCAGTCTTGTAAGCCTTTGTTCTTTCTTGGGGCTATGGCCGCTCGGCACTCCTTTGTGGCTTGCTCATAGATTAGCTGTTCTACCAGAGGCGCGGCTTGCTCTGAATCTCCAAAAATACGCTCTGCTGCCTCTGTCATTCTGGCCACAAAATCTGAGAAGGACTCCTGAGGTCCCTGGACAACTTTTGTTAATTGACCAGTGGTTTCACCTGCTCGGGAGAGCGCCTTCCAGGCCCTAATAGCCGTGGAGGAAACTTGGGCATAAGCTCCCCAATGGTAGTTTGTTTGATCAGCAGAATAAGCTCCCTGACCCGTTAACAAGTCAAAAGTCCAATCTCTCTGCTCTGGAGTCAAAGCAGCTGCGTTTGCTCGGGCCTGCGCTTGTGCAGTTTCATGCCAAAGAGCTCTCCATTCCATATATTTGCCCATACTAGGGAGAGCGGCTTTTACAACCGTTTGCCAGTCGGCAGGAGTTAGTGCCATGCCGGCAAGCCTGTCTAACTGCACCAAGGTAAAATTAGCATTGGTTCCGTATTTACGGACCGACTCGGCGAGTTCTTTAATCTGTAAGTATTCTACCGGAGCGTGGACACGCCCACCCTCGGCTCCTTCAAAGACTGGAAATGCCTGTTGTATTTTCCTTTGTTCCTCTCTGGGAATGAATAAGTCTGCGCATTGCCTCTCTGCGCACTGTCTCTCTGCGCAGGGCTGACGCACTACGCAGGGCGGGGACTCCGCATAGGGCGGACCTTGAAGCCGACTGCCCTGAGGCCAATCAGCAAACTGGCCTTCGCCAGCCGCTTTTGGCTTCCTTAACTGATTAGCTAGCACTTTACCTGGCTGGTACCCTTTTTTCTCATAATGAGCTGCTTCTTCCTCCCAGTCTGTTTCTTCAGAGGAGAATTCATCATCTGATTCAGAGCTACCAAGAGCTGGCTCCCCGAGCCCATCCAGCGATGAGCACAGGCTCCTTTTCCTAGAGACCTCCGCTAATTGATCTTTCTTCTTTTCCCTTTTTCCTCTTTTTCTTCTAATCTCTCTCCAGGTATTCCTACCTAACCTTAACTTTTCCTCGGGTTCAAGACCCTTGGAAAGGCCTGTATACTTATTTTGTGTACCATATTTTCTCTTTGCTCCTACTCTCTCTCCCCGCTTTACTTCTGATAGATTGACTTTAATTTCGTCTAGAATTCGCCCTGCCTTAACCACTTGTTGACATGTGAAAAGGAACAAAAGGGCTTCTAACACTAGAAAAAATTCAAGGCCAAACATAACTTGTAAAGCCATTTTCCACTTTACTTCTGATACTGTCTTGAATTTCCTTAGAAAGTTCAAGACCAGACTTACCTCGTAAAGCTGTACTCACTGGTACTCTCGTTCCCCAGCTGAAAAGTTCTGAATTCATACAGTTGAATCCTTCTTAACAGTCTGTGTTGTGGGAACACTTCATAACCGTGACCCGCAGTTCTGGTTCCGGAATGAGGGATCTTCCTTGCACCAGTCCCGAGTTTTTTCTCGTCCCGGAATTCCTCGTCCCGGATTTCAGCACCAATTGTTATAAAACGCGTTCTCACGCCCGGCCAGGAAGAACACAGCAAACCAGAATCTTCTGCGGCAAAACTTTATTGCTTACATCTTCAGGAGCAAGAGCAAGAGAGCAAGAGACGAAGAGAGGGAGTGCCAGAACCCCGTCCCTTTTAAGGAGAATTATCCTCCACCTAGGACGTGTTACTCCCTGATTGGCTGCAGCCCATCGGCCGAGTTGACGTCACAGGGAAGGCAGAGCACATGGAGTGGAGAACCACCCTCGGCACATGCGCAGATTATTTGTTTACCACTTAGAACACAGCTGTCAGCGCCATCTTGTAACGGCGAATGTGGGCGCGGCTCCCAACAGTTGGGAGTTCCAGGCCAAGTTCCCCATCGGTGGCCGCTCTTTCTCCCAGAAACTGCTGTTCCTTCTTATCCTAGTCCTGTTTGGTTATAGGGTAGGAACTGACATTTGGAATTGTATGACCTTAGAGCAAATGCTTTGATGTACTTGAGACTTCAGCGTCTTGGGGACATTTGATCCCCTGCAGTTAAAGATATAAGAGGTGTGCACCCATGGCCTCTCCAAGCAGGTGCTGAGCATTAAATTTTGAAGTATTATGGATAATGCATGCTTCCTGTAGGGAAGCTCTCTGGCTTTCACTCCCACCCCTTCCTTAATCAATTCACTTACTTCCTTATAATCATCTTTGTAGACACAAAGCTAACCATTTTACCCATTGTCCATGGCTTTAATGAAATATTTTCACCTCCAGTTTCCCCACTGTGTGCATTAGTCCATCCCTTTCTGTGTTCTAGGAGTTGCCATGCATATGTTTCCTAGGTCTCCAAACACCCCCTGCTAATTCCTCTGCCTGTGGATTCCTTCCTGCTGAAGGTTTGACATATTACAGATACCTCCTTCTCCAAGAACTCCTCAGTCCTTCTCCCTTTTGCATGAGTTACCTTCCTATGCACTCCTACTCGGTGTTGTGTTTCCCTCTAAGGAAGGCATGTCTGTTTGGTTTCTTAGTCTCTCTCCACCAAGGACTTGTGAGCTCCTGTATAACTGATGTGTGCTTTAATCATCAGATTTCTGGTACTGAGCACAGTGCTTAAAACCTGGTAGACGATAGTTCACTGAATGACTACTAAAGACATGGATGTGAGCATGGGCATACTCTGAGAGACTAAGAAGACATATCTGTCTCTTATTATGGCTGTTCCAAATTTAGAGAAAATATATCATGTATTGGTGGTAGTTATTGTTTCCAGTAGTTTTCTGTGAAATGAATTACCCTGGCTGCTACAGTTTACAGAAACACTTGGCATTCTATAAAGTAAGGGAAAAAAAAACTGTTGATATATTCCTCTGCACTTAATGCCTATTAAATGCTGTGCTGTAGCATTTCATCCATATCCTCCCAACATCACTTTGATGACTTAAACATCTCTCAGCTGAGATCCTAAGAGTCTAAGTTGTTCTGTCCTGGTCACTGGTCAGGAAGGGACAAACGCAAATGACTGTTGGGTAACTCCCTAAACCCCTCTGTGACTAGTTACAGAGCCAGTAGTGAGGCTCACAGCCTCCTTGTGCCCTCCCTATTCTTTCTTACAAATCATAACTTTTCTATGTGCACTGGATGTTAAGGAATGTGTACCTATATTATGGCTGTCATATGTATCACAGTGTTAGTGGTACCCATAAACCCATGCCATCACCACCAGGTTTAATAAAGGCCACAGGGAATAGCTGAGAATAGGCAGAATAAAGCACAACTCTGGGTACAGATTCCCAAGAAGACCCCGTGCTATATTCACGTGGCCCTTTGTTAGGACATTTCAAGGGATTTTTCAATAACTACAAAAATATAGCTCTTTATTACAAAATATACATGGGATAGATAGATTACTTAGCAGTTAGACTGATTAGCACACAAGCAAGAGGGAAGGAGTTCAGAACCCGAGAAAGCAAATAAATAGCAGATAAGAGATATAGGAAATACCTAAAGAATTTAAAGCCAGGCTATCATTATCCATAAGCTCTAAGTTTATTAAGAATGAATCTACCTTAGTGAATAAGCTAAAGCATAATCAAGAAAGACTCAGAATTTCAACTTCATCCTTTTAAATGCACACAATCACACTTGCTCACATACATGGGGTCACACACACACATACTTCAGCACACACACACACACACACACACACACACACTCATACACATATCATAAACATAGAGAAATAAACAAAACTCTTGCAGTCAAGTGCATTTTACTTGATGGCCCTCTGGTTGTCTAGGGATGTGTCAACAACTGTCCTACTCCAAAAACGGTTATAACCAATTATATCACATCACTTTGTGTCTAATATAATCTGTAACTATTTAAGTCTTTCGAATATTGAATGTCTGTGTAATTGTGGTATAAATGTATTCAACAGAAAAAGAATTATCTTTGGGAGGGAAATTAATGATACCAAAATCATAGTGCGTTGAATGAACCTAATTTATTCACCCTATTACCTTCTCTCTTGCAGGGATAATTTAAAGTCAATAGTAGTTCCATTTAAAACCTGTGAATTTTCAAATCTTCTAATTTAATTATGAAATCGAAAGAGATGTCAAATCACTGAGTGTATATTTGTACAAAGTAAATACTATGCATGAGACCTGGGTAATAAATGGCATATCTCCCTAGTATTTCTAATTAATTTCCTTCTCACATTGTAATTCTTTTATTCTCAAATTGTACCATGGTGACTTTCAGGTTTCCAGGAAACAGTGTCTGATGGATCATGTATATATTTTTTTCCACCTCAGCTCTCACAGCTAGAAAGTCCAGGCTGTTCTGTTGTAAACTTTTATTGGCAGGAGTTCATAATTCAGCTGTAAAATTTCATGCTGGGCTGCAATTCAGTGCACAAGCCCTATGCCCTGAAGAGCTTATGTTTCTACAAAAACAATTGTAAAAAAAAAATCTATTTTTTTTCTCTTTTAGGTGAACCAGAAAATAGTATAGTAAGAAACTCTATCCTTTAAAAAAAAAAGTTCTAAAAATAAAAGGTGCTAGATAAAATGATCTCCCTGACACTGGGACATAACCCCTCACTCATAAAAAATAACTATTATATGATAGCAATGGAAAATTTATACTTGTAACAAGTATAGCTTGCTCTCTGGTACTCAGAGTGCAAGAAATGTCACTTGCTTTATTTTTCTAAGATAGATTAAATCCAGTGTGAAGTCACCATCACCAAGGTTGACAAGAAGTCTAATAACAGTCAATTTAGAATGCCCTTTCTCCACCCTCAGGCGTTAGTAGAAATCCTAGGCTTATGGAATCCAGAAGAAGAGTAGAGTGCACATAGCTAAGTATGTGGCAGCTGTGGATTCTTAATCAGGAGGCAGGAGGCAGGAGGCAGGATTCATCGCATGGTTACTGTTATCCCTATCAGCACCACCAAACTCAAGAAGAAACCTTTGAGAAGCTAGTGTGCTGGCTAGTCTTAAGTCAACTTGACAGACACACCAGTCTTATCTGAAAGGAGGAGATCTTAATTGAAAAAAAAAATCTCCATCAGATCCAGCTGTAGAGCATTTTCTTAACTAGTTATTGATTGAAGAGAGCCCAGCCCATTGTATGGGGTTCTGTCCCTGAGCTGGTGGTCCTGGGCTGAGCAAGCCAGTAAGCAGCACCTTTCCATAGCAACTACATCAGTTCCTGCATCCAGGTTCCTGCCATGTTTGAGTTCTTGTCCTGATGTCTTTCAATGATGAACAGTGCTGTGGAAGTATAAGTGCAATAAACCCTTTAGTTTTCAACTTGCTTTTTGGTCATGGTGTTTTGTCAGAGCAATAAAAACCTTAACTAAGATGCCTACCTAGTACACAACGCTGATGAGGTATTGAGTTGGCCAAGGACATGAACACTCCTGCACATAGCTATATAGCCTTCACATGTTCCTTCTTGAATACGATTCTCTGCTTTATTAACTAGTTTCTAACCCACCAACTAGTTTCTAACCCACCAGAGACCTAAATTGCTTCTCATGGATGCCTATGTTTAGAATACTCAAGTTCCTTCTGAATACTTCTAATTCTGAACCCAGTAACCACTGTTTATATTCACTGTCTCAGTCGTACATAAGAAGGTCAGCTAATAAGAAGAAGGTGAAAAAAAAAAAAAACTCCTTAGTCTTCCTACTTATTCAACTTTAAAAGGAAGGAGTCCCCAACTTCATTTGTGGGTGTAGTAAAACCTTCCTTTTCTCCCTGTCTTGAAACATCCAAGATATAAGTCTCTGCATCTCTTTGCACTTGCCTGTCAACTTGGCACATTCCCTTCTCTGTTGGAATTCAATACCACTTTGTAAGCAGAACAGACCTAAAGATAATGTTGTTGTTCTTGAGTTGGAACTTAAAAACTTCAGATATTTCTCATAGCTTCATTAGCCAGTGTCCCTTTCAATTGACCTACTCTGTCTTTGGTGAGCTACAGCTGACTCAAAGTGCCCTTCAGGAACTGAGAGGTGAGACTCAGCAGAGACACTAATTAGCATTAATTTTTCAGACTGAATCTTTGATTTCTGCTCTATGCAAAGTGACACGTTATAGTGGGCAGCCAGCATACCCCTATACTAAAGCCTAAATGAAGTAAAGAAGAGAGCTCTGGGTGGAGAGGTGTCCAACTGCCAGGCAGAGTAAATTATCAAGCGTGGAAATATTCGATTGTACCAAACTGTTAGCCTCTCTTAATACAACATTTCATCATTTGATCTTCATGTCTTCTATCTATAAATGTATTTTAGTCAAATAGGTATCCAGAATGATAGGAGAGGGAGAAGGTTGGAGACAGGAATGAATGATGTCTGCTGACTCCTTCACAATGTATCAATATCCTCCTTGGATTTGAATGGTTTCCATTAGTCTTTAGGTTCCTCTTTGGATTGACTCACAAAGCATATCTGGAAATGGCTGGGGAAGGTCCAGAGAAGCCAGTGTGCGACCTCTCCCAGCAGCTCATTTTATCTTTGCCCATTCAGAATTTGAGGAGCTGGGGCATATGTTTATCCACTCAGGATTTTGCAATATTGTGTGGCAGTTCCCTGAAAACTACTAGCCCTCTTATTGATGCTTTCTTTAGAATAAACTCCTCTTCCCTGGATCTGTAAGGTTGAAAGGTGAAAGCACATGATGAGTTATATCTTGAGTTTGCAAAACTGTCTGGACTAAAAAGGAACAAAGAGAAAATAAGACCATTCTAATCACAAAAAAAAGGGAAAAAGATAAAATGTGTTGATTTCACACTACCAAGTTGAGAGAATCTTGATGTAGATGATAAAGGATCTTTTAAAGATGTATATCACACTAATGAGTTCAAACTTATTTTAATATACACTTCCCTGTGAATAAGCCTTCTGGTAGTGAAAATGTCCCACTATGAGTCTTTCCCTATGTGAGATTCAACACTAGGCAATCTACCATTTTCCCACCAGGTGGAGCTCATGCAGCAACTTTGAGACAGCCAGCTCCTAAGAGTAAAAATCACAGAACTGAAAATATTACTGTCAAACAGATGTTCTTGTCTTTGATGCTGCATCGAAGTTAAGGTAGGAATGATGAGGTCGGAAAGGCTAATAAATTTATTATGTGTTGGAAAACTTATTTCTCCTTGCCCATGAGGCAGAAAAGCCATTATTTGTAAAGTATAATGCTTTGTTTGCTGTGGCATCAAATTCCCCTAATCCACCACATAGTTTTGTTATCCTTTGTGTGGTGTGCGTCTTTGGTTATGAGTAAAGAAAAGAGACTACAGTAGTTTCTGTTAGATGACTGCCTAAAAGTTCAGCACATTTAAATAAATCTGCTATGGGAAAAAGATGCACTGGACATCGGTCATCTAACAGTGGCTGAAACATAGAGACAGCATCAATGCTGAAGAGCAAATGATGGGTGAGGATGGCAGAGCCTCTAAACAAAGCAGACAGTTTGACAAAAGTGTTTTCCCCCATGTTGGTCAAATAGATCTGAGCATCTCTGCATCCAGCCTGTATGTCCTGAATCTGTTTTCTATCTCTCTTTATCCCTCACCCAGTCCTCACCATCCTTTCATCTGGTTCTCCCTGCAGTGGAATAGGCTGTTAGTAGACTGAAGTTACAGTACGGAAGCTTGTTGTGCAGATAATGAGGAATGTAAACTCACTCACTTCTCTGCTTAATTAGTATTTACTGAGCTTATACATTTGAATATTCTGAAGTATACTAGCCTCTTCTTCTCACTTTCTCCCTCTTATCTCTTTGTTCAGCCGGTAGTTTCTCAAACTGATTTAATAATGGCCATGCATTCCTCAACCTGAGGCTTTCATTCTTTTTTCCCATCTCCTTGCCCAGCTGGATGGTCTACAAACTTCTTTAGATAAAGTCCATCACAGATAAGGGGTATCAAAAGAGAAGGCTGCATCCTCTGTGGATTATGTTTGTTTGCTTGCTTTGTTTGGCTGTAAGTATTGAACTCAGATCTCATATAACCTTGGCATGCACTCTACCACTAAACTATATGCTTAACACTATACCCTCCTTTTGCTCTTCTTCACCTCCTTCTCCTCTTCCTCTTTCTCCTTCTCCTCTTCTTCCTCCTCCTTCTCTGTTTCTTCCTCTCCACTTTCCTCATCCTCCTCCCTACACCCCAACTCTGGCTCCTTTTCCTTTTCTTTTTGGGGAAGGGGACATATTATGTTTTTGAGACTGGCCTTGGACTCATGTTGTAATCAAGGTAGGTGTTAACATGTGACCCTTTCCAATTCAGTCCCCTGGATAGATAAGATTCCAGGTCTGCACTGCAGGACTCAGTTTTAACATGGATTATCAGTGTGTGTGTGTGGCACCAGAATGTGACGCTCCTCAGCCATTTACTTGACTGCTTTTCCTGGATCAGAAAAAAAGGTTCATGTGCCCGGCCATTAAGTTGGTTTGAGAAATTGAAGACTGAACAAAAAGATAAGAGAGAGGAAATGAAAGGCAGAGAGGCTAACATACTCCAGAATATTCAAATGTATAACCTCAGTAAATACTAAGTAAGCACAGAAATGAGGTCGTTTATATTCCTCATTTTACAAATGAAACAAGTGGGCTGGCAGAGAGTTCAAGCAGTTTATATACAAGTCAAAATGTGTTTACTAATTAAAAACCTCAAATGACTAATATAGATGTCAAGGAAGGCACCAAATTGAATATATTGACTTCTTTGCAAAAGATATCACTTTCTGCTATAGAGGTATTTGGGAAATGGAGTTTGCAACTAAACTGCATATTAGTTCATCAAAGGTATATTGTGAAAAATGGTATTTTGGGTAGATTAGAATTAGTCCTGTGTCCTGGATGGCCTGACAAAAAGCCATACTATTGATGTCTGCAGGCAAAGGTCATTTCCAAAAGCAGGAAGTGACTGGCTAGTCACTCGGGAACCCCTGCCCAGAAGGGTCTCTTTCATGGTTCAGCACTCTGCTGTTATTCTTTTACCGTTCTTAATCCATTTTTAACAGAGGACCCTGTTTTTTCATCTTATACCTGCCTTGCAATGGTGTCCAGCGGATGGTATTTGTCTTTTTTGATCATTACTGGATCAAAACCAGACACATCTTGTTTCCTGAACTGTTTTGTGACCTTTCAAACTGTCCCCAGAAGACATTGCTAGCCTGTTATTTCCTCAAACAGATGAGCTAGGAAGCACCATCTCTGCTCCAGCTAACATTCTTGTTGTGAAGGTAAAGAAAAGGATTCCTTTTCTCACTGGACAAATGCACATTGATATATCACTCTGTATGAGGCACATATCAAGGCCAAGATCCTATTCTAGTATGTTCTATCATGGCTACTTTCAGCCTTCCCTAAAAGAGGGAGGACATTTGTACCTGAATGCCCTAAGTTACTTGTTCTTCTTGTTACAACTTTTTCCCAGGGAAAGACCTATCACAGTCTTTTCCTTCAGCCCTGGGAGTGTCTACTAATCTTTTCTTTGTTCTGCCTGCAATTACTACCAATGGCAGCTCAGGCTGAACTTGGAAAAACGAGAACCCCATGGAAGCTGGCATCCTTGCTCAAGGCTAAAGAATTTCTCCAGTGGGTCCTTGTGGATTTTAAAACATTAAATATGTTCTATATTCTTTGTATATTAAAAAATCAAATCTCTGAAATCTCCTTATGTATTAATTATCTATTTTAGCATAACATGGTGCTCAACACTGAAGAGAGAGTTTTGGTTACAGCTCTGTTTCTGTGGAATCAGTCAAGGATAGTAAAAGTATCCAAATGTGCAGAAAATATGCATACAAGGGCATCAAGGAAAGGTGGCCAAAGAATGTTAGGTCAAAGTGTGTGGCATCATGTCCACCTCAAGATTAAGGATGCTACTGGGGCAGTGAGGAGTGAGGGAGTCTTAAGTGGCTAATGCTTATACTGGATGGTACAGAGAGAAGCTATTAGACCTTTTCCAAATAGTTTTGGAAGATTATGTAGAAGAGGTGGGATTGCATGAGCTATTTGGATGATAGAAGAGAGATAACTTGGCAGTTGGTAAGAGCTAGCATTCCAAGAATATGGCACAATTTGGAAAAGGCTTGTGTAGAATGACTGGGTGATGGAGACATTAAGCCAATTGGCTTGAGCTGAGCTGGGGCTCATTCCAAGGAAGGATTTCAAATTTAATTCAAAACAAAATAATGACTTTCTGAAGCATGATTATGGCAACTGACAATAAATTTCTGAATCCAATCTATGCTACACAAATCAAGAGGGAGCTTAGGGAATTCCTGGGAAAGGAAGTCTCCTGGGTAAGGGGGTGGGGTTATGCCTTAAGAGTGATAAACACCAGCAACTCTCATTGGTAAACAGAGCAAATCCTATACAGACCAGCATGGTGCAAATAGCCAGGGAGAAGAAAATATTTTATCCTTGTTTCATTGATGTAAGGAAAGGAATTATGGACATAGATCTTGGCCTCCTTACTTTCATCTTTGCTGATGTTTTCATGACCACTGACATTCTAAATGGAACCCCTGTGTCTTCAGGAGGACAATACCTGCTCTCCTTGCTACACCTTTAATTGCATACCCCAGTAAGACCCCATGTATTCACTAACTTGGATTTCCAAATTTTCATGATATCTGTTACTTTTACAAAGATCTTTGCTAAATGATGAGAGAATGAATCCAGTTCAAAAGTTAAACAAAAAAGGAATCAAATATCTGTTATAAAGTGGTACTCACACACCAAATGAATGAATCTGGAAAGCATAGAAGAGTTAGAATGGGGGATGTGTCTTAAAGAATATGTAGACTGGATTTTTTTTTTAGGGGAAGAGCAGAGCATTGTGGGAAGGCACTGTCCTCAAAGGGAAAATAAAGTTAAAGGTTAATCATGACATAAGAGCTCATACAGTCCTGGTCAGAGGGTTTTAGAGCACAAGAGAGAGACATTAAGAGGGAAACAAAATAAGGAGGCTGTCGATGTTGTGCAGAAGGACAAAATATTCAGGAAGTACTTTCTGCCCAAAATCATGGAGATTTTAAAAAAAAAAAAAAAAAAAAAAAAAACAAAGTTAACAGTTGAAAACTTCCAGTAAGTTTTTTTCTTTCTCTCACACAATGGTGACTTGCCAGCGCACAGAAGAGGTAAATCACCCACCCTATATGACAATTTTGATAGCACCATCTGAAGAGTCACCAGATCATTTGTCTTAGTGAAAGGCCCTCCGCATATTCTCAAGCTCCGCTACTGGTATGAGAAGAGGATCCTGTGGAAGGGCTCTGCAGTGCATCTTTGGCATGTCCTGCTGCTCTGGCCATCTGCTGTGCCTTACAACGTGGTCTGGCAATTTAAGAGATGGCACAGGCAGCCCCACAATATATCCATATGTTATCCCCCTCCTCGGAGCATGAGAAACACAACAGCCATCTTCAAGACAGCACCAGGAATCCCTACCCACATGACTTCCTTTTTCTCTGGAAGACCAGAGTTTACAACTTAGAAAGTGTGAATTCAAAAAGCTAGTTAATCTGACCAGAAAATCCCTATAGGTGATGAGGTGATGTTAAGTTAGAAGCTAGGCTCAGGGTATAAAAGAGATCCCGATGTTGATAAGAGGGAAAGGGGGGAGTGGGAGGGAAAGAGAGAAGGGAAGGTTGAGGGAGGGAGAGACCCACTCATGTTAGCTTGGTTTATGGAGAACAATTGGTAATATACTAAAGATCCCTGTGAAACTGGGAGTATATTAGGAGTACATTTGCACCCATATACAGGATTTTATAACCTAAAACATTGCTTCTTGAGATAATCCACCAACTATACCTATAGGAAGCTTGGAGGAGATGATAGGGAGTCTTCTAAGAGATACCCCAGAACTCAGCCTCAGAGGCAGCCTTTTTAAAAGAACCCTCAGCAGATTCATGCACACCTCTACACATTTGCAATGTTCTAGCCCAGAATAGAGCACACAAGAAGAATAAGGTCTTTCTGTATTATTGATCATTCTGGGCAAAGAATGTCCATACTATGAATTAAATAGGCATTTCCTGGCCATTCAGAAATTTAGTATAACAGACTTGATACAACAAGTAAAAGTTTCAAAACAGATACTCAGTGATTGACTTTATAGCCTCTCTAATTTTCTCAAGAAAGGGGCATTTTAAAAGGATCTGCTCTGGATCTTTGCCCCACCCCAATTATTGGATAGACCTGACCACTTCTTAGTTTGTGACATTTTAAATATGTTCATTCCAGTTTATTCAACTGAGGGCTGTTGCTTTCTTTTGTTAACCACATTAGCCATTAGTATGCACTATGGCCCTTTCTTTTTAACACTCTGTAGTTTACAGGCTCAGGGTCCTCTATGCCAGTAGCTGCCCTTTCTTATTGCAGATTGTATCAGTGAGGAATGCTGAACCTGCTTTGGCAGGGAAGGGTCGCCCTTTAAGCTTGGAGCTTGAATTGAAAAGAAGTTTCCTATTTGCATAGAACAGAGGCGCCTCACAGGATATCATTGTCCAACCTCCAGTCAACAGCAGCTACAGACGGTCCTTCCTACACATTTCATGCCACTCTTCTGTGGGCTTCAGTTGCTCAGACAGACAACAAGAGGACAGTTTCAATATGTACCAGACATGCCATGATGCCTACTGGAGCCCCTCCTAATCCCCAAAAGATGTCTACTTAACATTCAGCACCCCAGAAGGAAGAAAGGCTAACAGTAGTCACAGTTTTAAATCACCAAAGTTATAGGAGTCTAGTCTAAAAGAAATGAAAGAAGACTTTAAAATTTTAATTCTACTTTATAGGGAGTGATTAAAATTAAGATAACAAATTGACAGTTAATGAAGCACACAGACCCAAGAGGTGGAATGCATAATAAGAGTATTATGCAGAGTACTATTTTTAATTGAAAAGAAAAATAGGAAGAGTTTTAGCAAGAGTCTTTTGTACACTGATATTAACATTGTAAAAATTATTTGTTTTATGAGATCCCAATATGAATAAATGGCTTTTGACTTCAGTCTTTACCACATAAACTTCCTAGATGAAACATGAGTTAACTTTCTACTGTTATCCTCTAATTACTAAAAATATATTTAGATATCCTGGTTTACTCTCTCTCTCTCTCCATATATATATATATATATACACTTTTACATATTCATTAGATATGCCAGAGTTGATAACTATATACTCTTCCAGAGTCACCACACTAGGTCCATTGAAGATTCAGTCTCCCCTGGAAGCTTACATCTTAGACAAATCCATGTGCAAATAAATAATCCAAGAAAGAACTGACTCACAAATCTGACAAGAGTTAATTGGCAAAAGAAAAATTAGTATCACAGAAAAATATGTTAACATCTGGAGAATAATGAAATTATGAGCAACAAGCATCAATGAAATCATGCCAAATTCAAATGATGGCTGCTCTTGGTTGGCTTCCAGAAGTAACTATTAAAAGAACATATTAGCCTTAACCCAGCGTGTCTTCTGTGATGACTGTGGAGGGGGGTATGTCATGCTCCATTCATGAGGGATGGACAGATGCCAGGGTATTTCATGGGAACCTAATTGTTCTTCCCTGCCAGGAAATTGCTACAGCATGACAAAATCCCAAGGATCAAAGCGCCTGAAGATGAGAACCCCTGTAGCCAATTTGTGTTGCCTTCAGGTTATGTTATAGATCACCCAAAATACCTTGTAGTTGTTGGTACTTTAACAGAGAACTGGGCCACCAGATTCACCAGGGGTTGTCTTTATGACCCAGGGCAAATAACTCATGCGTTTGAACCTCATTCTTATAATATGAAAAATTAAATGCATAATAAGATAATACAAGATCTGTGCAGGTAAAGGATTTTGTGTGTATGTGTGTGTGTGTGTGTGTGTGTGTGTGTGTGTGTGTGTGATGTGCATGTGTGTAATGTGTGATATATGTGTGTGATGTGTGCGTATGTGGTGTGTATACTGCCTGCTGCTTGATTGTGTAACACATATTAGCACTCTGCCTCAATCTCACAACTGCCTTCATAAGCATTATATTTATTTCCTAACCAAAGCCCAAACTTTGATGCTTTGTCTTTAGATTAGTTGTCCTCATTAGACCTTGATACCTTAGGCCTAATTGCTGGGTGTATTTGGAATTTTGTTCATAAACTCATAAGCAAATATAAAATAAAATATCATGTGGTAGAGCTGTCAGCCACAGCGCTCTTGCTCTCTCTCTCTCTCTCTCTCTCTCTCTCTCTCTCTCTCTCTCTCTCTCTCTCTCTCTCTCTCTCTCTGCAGCACATGTTCATTTATACAGGAGTTTCTGGTTTGAAATGTTCAGTGAGATGTTGTTCTTATCTAGAGATAGATGTGGAGTGTTAAAATAAATGGATATAGCATGCTGTATTTATATATACATATGCATATATATTATATACATCATATACTACATATACAACATATACATATACATCATCTGCATCTGCATCCACATATATTTGTAACAATAATTAAAGGAGAGATAATTTATTTGACAGAAGACAAAGGAAGAATTACAGGTGGGAGAGGGGTAAAATTATGTAAATAGAGTTTCATGTATGAGATACTCCAAGATAACTAATTAAAAATCTTAAAGAGCTAGAAACAAAAAAAATTGTTTTAATAAACATGAGGTAATGTACATAATGCAATGCTTAGGTGTGTTTTAAGGGGGGAAACCTTAAGGTTCTGCCTCTCAATGTTCCCAATAAAGGTAAAAATATGAATGAAAATGGAAAATAAGACGAAATGAAATATAGAGCATACTAGTTCAAACATGAAGTCATACCTAAAGGGGAGATCTAATTAGAAAGCAACTGAATGCTGTGGGTGTTTATGCATTTGTATGTTTTAAAATGTTCAACTTCTAATCAGTGAATCTCTAAACCTAATGTTGGGTCCTCTACATAGATTATCTAGAAAATGTTATATGTAGAAGTGGAGAATCGCCTATGTTTACTTACTTTTAACTTTTAGCTCATTCATTTTGATCCTCCCATGAAAGTGTGCAAGGAGAAATATGCTTGTAATCCAAGTGTCCAGCTCCTGAGATCAATCTCTCCGAGATAGCACATGCATTTGTTGGGCATCTATTGTGTTCCAGACATCAAACCTAGAGGCACATGTACCCTATTAGAATTAGCAGAAGAAATTTGCATGGATTCAGACAGATTGCAAAATGGGCAAGCAAGGAGCCTACAAGGAGGGAAGCACTTACTTCAAATCGTGTCAGCCCACCTCTGTGTGTGTAGGCTTCCATGGAAGTGCAAAGGAACCAAGGTGGAACCAAGTGTCTCTCTGTGTATACTGGTGAGACATCAAGCCCTGGTAGAGAAACATGGCTTCATGCTACTGGAGGCTCAGGGGTTGTTTCTAGCTGCCAGGCACAAATCCTTTTCTAGCTCCAGAAAGCCTACCCTGTGTAGAGATTCTCCAACAGAGGCAAGTGCCAAATCGGATCCTTCAACACTAGATTTGTTTAATCTTCAACTAAGTGTCTGGACCAATCTTGGACATTATCCCTAGTCCCTTTTTATATGTCCTTTGAATGTACACACACATTGATTTGTTCATGATACCTCATATTTATAGCCTAACAGTCTGCATGTCATTGATAAAATCATTAATTGTTGCAATTACACGTATCTCAGGATCTAGTTCATTGCTTTGTTTTTGATGACACTGAGCAGAAGGGTGCCAGGTTGAGCTAAGGAAAAAAAAAAGACAGAAAGACAAGAGATTTGCTAGCAGTTCTGTCTGAGCTATCATCTCCTATAAAGATGAACACAGAGAACAACAGTAATTCAAGGTTCAGAGAATGAGACGGCAGAATGTGCAACAGTAAATGAGACATCTATTTCACAAAAATAAATATCACATGGTAAAGCTGAAATGTTTGGCTTTTGTTTTGCTCCTCTTTTCCTTTGCATCTCAGGGCTTAGAAAATTTGTCAGATAGTCTCAGATGCCAGGAAAGAGCAATGCCTTTTCTCTACAAGTATCTCATCAGGAAATATAACCAAAATCCACGGCAGGGACTTCCTTTTCCTGTATTTCAATTGTCCTCTCCAACTATGTCACCCTTTGCCTCCATCCACAGCAATTTATGATCCATCATTAAAATCTGTCTTGAACTTCCCACCAGTAATTTTTCAATCAGTTCAATATCCTTGAAGCACTGCCCCGCCTAGCACAGATGGCTCTTGAAGTTCTCTTCAAATTTTAAGATCGAGATTAATATCAAATCTTTTATTCTTCATTTTTATTAGTTCTTTGAGAATTTTGTACAAAGTAATTTGATTATGTTCAGTGCCCTTCCTGAGACTTTGCCCAGATCCACCCCTCTTCCCTTCTCACCAAACTTTCTCTCTTCTTTTCATTCTTAATTTTTTCTGAGATTAGAATATAATTTCATCATGTTATCTTCCTTTTCTACCTTTCCTAAGCCTCCCTCATACCTCTCCTTGCTATCTCCTTTATTATATTAATTTTACATATTTATAATATATACTTGTACATATGTAATCTTAAATGCATAAATATAATTTGGTCTATCTGTAAAGTATTAGTTTTATCTATGCTCTTAATTCTAACCATTTGGTATTGTGTAATCAGTTGGTGTTTTCTTATCCATGTAAGTCAGTTTCATCCTATCAAATGCAGTCTATGCTGCACATATACTTTTGAATGTATGGCCTTCCACTGGTATGTGATCAACCTACCCGGGACCTCATACTTAGAAAAATGACTTCCACTATCACAACAGCTATCAATTGCTTAAGTAACTTCTTAGCTAGAAGTGGAGTTTTATACCTAACTCCAGGCCCCAGGCTGGAGTTTTCTCTGGCTGGAACTTGTGCAAGTTTTCTGCACTTCTGTGGTTTCCTATGTGCAGTTCTGCTGTGTCCACAAAGAATTGTTTTGCTGTAGTTACCCACCAACTTCAGCTCCTACAATCTCCCCACCCACTCATCTACAGTAATTACAGTGTCTTAGAAGGAGAGAATATAATATAGATGTTCCAATTAAAGTCGAGCACTCTGTAGTGTCTCATATTCTGCACCACCATCAGTTATGGATCTCTGGGTTCACGGACATCTATCAAAAAGAGAAGCCTCTGTCGATGAGACTAAATTTTGGGGTACAATGGTAAGTCGTTAGTAGCTCCATTATGTGCTCACCCAGCAGACTGATAGTTGTCAGTTCTCCTGTCAAGCCACTGGTTTGAGCCTCAATATAGGTTTCCTAGTATTTTTATTTGGGAGTGGGCATTACATACAATCAGAACGTACTTGTTACTCCTGTTACATCAGGCCACTTTTACATCCAGCGGCAGGTTGCCAGGTCAGCTGTTACTGGAACTTGAAGTGGTCACAGGCAGTTGTGACTGGCAGTTAGTTTACTCATCCAGTAGATTGCACAGTACGTTCAAGCATTATGAAAACCAGCCAATCGGGATGAAGCCTCTTGTCACTAGCATCATTGCTGTGTGTTCTATGGCTAAAGCATGTAGTGTCGTCAGCAGTGCAGCCTTGCCTTAAGTTTCTGGGCTGTAACTAAGAGAAGTAGCCTGTGATGATTAGGAAGCGAGAGGAGCTCACCTGCCAAAAACTCCAAACAAGGTAATTTGTTCATTATTTGTTAGCCTATGGTATTTTCTAATTAAATAACTTCATTTAAACTCTTTATGTATATGTTTATGTAGATATTTAAAGAAGCTTATACAATAGCATGTTTCTTTGTTTTAGTTTTAGTTTTTTTTTTTCAAATTTCATTAGTGTTGGTTATCTGTTCCAAATTATCTCTACTCTGTTCTCTCTTAACTTCAATTTCTTTTTTTTCCCATTTTTTATTAGGTATTTAGCTCATTTACATTTCCAATGCTATACCAAAAGTCCCCCATACCCACCCACCCCCACTCCCCTACCCACCCACTCCCCCTTTTTGGCCCTGGCGTTCCCCTGTACTGGGGCATATAAAGTTTGCGTGTCCAATGGGCCTCTCTTTCCAGTGATGGCCGACTAGGCCATCTTTTGATACATATGCAGCTAGAGTCAAGAGCTCCGGGGTACTGCTTAGTTCATAATGTTGTTCCACCTATAGGGTTGCAGATCCCTTTAGCTCCTTGGGTACTTTCTCTAGCTCCTCCATTGGGAGCCCTGTGATCCATCCATTAGCTGACTGTGAGCATCCACTTCTGTGTTTGCTAGGCCCCGGCATAGTCTCACAAGAGACAGCTACATCTGGGTCCTTTCGATAAAATCTTGCTAGTATATGCAATGGTGTCAGCGTTTGGATGCTGATTATGGGGTGGATCCCTGGATATGGCAGTCTCTACATGGTCCATCCTTTCATCTCAGCTCCAAACTTTGTCTTTGTAACTCCTTCCATGGGTGTTTTGTTCCCAATTCTAAGGAGGGGCATAGTGTCCACACTTCAGTCTTCATTCTTCTTGAGTTTCATGTGTTTAGCAAATTGTATCTTATATCTTGGGTATCCTAGGTTTGGGGCTAATATCCACTTATCAGTGAGTATATATTGTGTGAGTTCCTTTGTGAATGCGTTACCTCACTCAGGATGATGCCCTCCAGGTCCATCCATTTGGCTAGGAATTTCATAAATTCATTCTTTTTAATAGCTGAGTAGTACTCCATTGTGTAGATATACCACATTTTCTGTATCCATTCCTCTGTTGAGGGGCATCTGGGTTCTTTCCAGCTTCTGGCTATTATAAATAAGGCTGCTATGAACATAGTGGAGCATGTGTCCTTCTTACCAGTTGGGGCATCTTCTGGATATATGCCCAGGAGAGGTATTGCTGGATCCTCCGGTAGTACTATGTCCAATTTTCTGAGGAACCACCAGACTGATTTCCAGAGTGGTTGTACAAGCCTGCAATCCCACCAACAATGGAGGAGTATTCCTCTTTCTCTACATCCACGCCAGCATCTGCTGTCACCTGAATTTTTGATCTTAGCCATTCTGACTGGTGTGAGGTGGAATCTCAGGGTTGTTTTGATTTGCATTTCCCTGATGATTAAGGATGTTGAACATTTTTTCAGGTGCTTCTCTGCCATTCGGTATTCCTCAGGTGAGATTTCTTTGTTCAGTTCTGAGCCCCATTTTTTAATGGGGTTATTTGTTTTTCTGAAGTGCACCTTCTTGAGTTCTTTATATATGTTGGATATTAGTCCCCTATCTGATTTAGGATAGGTAAAGATCCTTTCCCAATCTGTTGGTGGTCTTTTTGTCTTATTGACGGTGTCTTTTGCCTTGCAGAAACTTTGGAGTTTCATTAGGTCCCATTTGTCAATTCTCGATCTTACAGCACAAGCCATTGCTGTTCTGTTCAGGAATTTTTCCCCTGTGCCCATATCTTCAAGGCTTTTCCCCACTTTCTCCTCTATAAGTTTCAGTGTCTCTGGTTTTATGTGAAGTTCCTTGATCCACTTAGATTTGACCTTAGTACAAGGAGATAAGTATGGATCGATTCGCATTCTTCTACATGATAACAACCAGTTGTGCCAGCACCAATTGTTGAAAATGCTGTCTTTCTTCCACTGGATGGTTTTAGCTCCCTTGTCGAAGATCAAGTGACCATAGGTATGTGGGTTCATTTCTGGGTCTTCAATTCTATTCCATTGGTCTACTTGTCTGTCTCTATACCAGTACCATGCAGTTTTTATCACAATTGCTCGGTAGTAAAGCTTTAGGTCTGGCATGGTGATTCCACCAGAAGTTCTTTTATCCTTGAGAAGACTTTTTGCTATCCTAGGTTTTTTGTTATTCCAGATGAATTTGCAAATTGCTCCTTCCAATTCGTTGAAGAATTGAGTTGGAATTTTGATGGGGATTGCATTGAATCTGTAGATTGCTTTTGGCAAAATAGCCATTTTTACAATGTTTATCCTGCCAATCCATGAGCATGGGAGATCTTTCCATCTTCTGAGATCTTCTTTAATTTCTTTCTTCAGAGATTTGAAGTTTTTATCATACAGATCTTTCACTTCCTTAGTTAGAGTCACGCCAAGATATTTTATATTATTTGTGACTATTGAGAAGGGTGTTGTTTCCCTAATTTCTTTCTCAGCCTGTTTATTCTTTGTATAGAGAAAGGCCATTGACTTGTTTGAGTTTATTTTATATCCAGCTACTTCACCGAAGCTGTTTATCAGGTTTAGGAGTTCTCTGGTAGAATTTTTAGGGTCACTTATATATTCTATCATATCATCTGCAAAAAGTGATATTTTGACTTCCTCTTTTCCAATTTGTATCCCCTTGATCTCCTTTTATTGTCAAATTGCTCTGGCTAATACTTCAAGTACTATGTTGAAAAGGTAGGGAGAAAGTGGGCAGCCTTGTCCCTGATTTTAGTGGGATTGCTTCCAGCTTCTCTCCATTTACTTTAATGTTGGCTACTGGTTTGCTGTAGATTGCTTTTATCATGTTTAGGTATGGGCCTTGAATTCCTGATCTTTCCAAAACTTTTATCATGAATGGGTGTTGGATCTTGTCAAATGCTTTTTTTGCATCTAACGAGATGATCATGTGGTTTTTGTCTTTGAGTTTGTTTATATAATGGATTACATTGATGGATTTTCGTATATTAAACCATCCCTGCATCCCTGGAATAAAACCTACTTGGTTAGGATGGATGATTGCTTTAATGTGTTCTTGAATTCGGTTAGCGAGAATTTTAACTTCAATTTCAATAGCATATATTAGAAATACTTTCCCCACTTCTTTCTCTAACACCAAGTTTATTCTTTTATCTAGAATAAATAAAACATCCAATTTTGCTCCTAACACCTCATAAGTTCTTTTTAAATTTTCCATTTTTTTTTAAATAAAATGTATTTTGAACAGGTTCTTTCTCTCCCTGCATATTCCCAGGTTCATGATCTCCCCACTATTTCTCTCTTCCCCCACCACGTGAAGCAAAAACAAATGAAAATTAAATAGAATAACAGTAAGACAAAAAAATGTACAAACAAACACAGCCCTGCCCCCATGCCAACCAAAACAAAATAAAACATGGAGTTTGTTCTACAGGTCAACCACTCCTGTGAAGAGGGCTTACTCTGGAGTGTGATTGATATACCTAATGACATTGAATTAGAGAAAACTGATATCCCCTTATATCCCTGGCTGGTCTGTAACTCTCTATGTAGACCGGGCTGACTTTAAATTCATAAGTGCTGGGATTAGAGTTCCACTATGCCTGGTACCTCATAATACCTTTCTGGGCAAAGCTACTAATATCTCATTTCTTCAATGCTGTCTCACCCAGAGATTCTCATTTTACTTTATAAGCAAAACTTTGTGAAAGTGGGCAGTTCTTCCTCTCAGTACTATCTTTGTTTGGAACCATGGGCAGCACTTATTCATGGTTTGCCCCCAGTCTCCTATGTCCTTCATAAGTTAATTTCCATTAACAGTTATTTCCCCTTCATTCTGATTAGTGTCCTGGAACACAAACATTGGTTCTGTCTCTGTTAAAACACTCACAATGTAAGTTTATCCAGTCTCATGACTTAAAGTCACACTTAAGCTTATAAATCCCATTTTTACCTGTATTTTAAACTCCAAATTTGTCTTATATACCTACTGGCATAATTGGTAGACGTCCACAGTTAGAAGGTGGAGATGCACCTCAAACTCTTCTCACTTCCATCTCAAACCCTGAGCATCAGCAAATCCCATTACTTTAAGTTTCAGGAAGAATCTAATGTCCACATTCTTCTGTCTTTCTCTTGCATTAAGTTCCCATCAACCTCTGAATGGTTTTCAGTATTCTTTGAATGGGATCATTTGCATTTTCTTTTAGAATTCTCAGCCTGTTCCACAGTAGTCAGAATGATACATTTAAAATAGGTTATGTAATTTTCTTCTGGACTTTCTGTGGGTCCCCATAACCAATGGATGAATTGATAGAAAGAAAAGAAGGAAGAGAGGAAGGAAGGAAGGAAGGAAGGAAGGAAGGAAGGAAGGAAGGAAGGAAGGAAGGAAGGAAGGGAAAGAAGGAAGGAAGGAAGGAAGGAAGGAAGGAAGGAAGAAAGAAAGAAAGAAAGAAAGAAAGAAAGAAAGAAAGAAAGAAACAGACAGTTGATAGGTAGGTAGATAGATAGATAGATAGATAGATAGATAGATAGATAGATAGATAGATACCAAGCATCATCAAATTTCAGCATGTCCTTTGATGTGATCAGGTATTCAGAACTGGGCAGCTAACATAGCCTATAGCCTCCTCTCTAAAACATGCATTGCTTGTATTCGTGTAGCTCCTGTCAATTGATACTCTTAGAGTAGACTAAGCACAACTTAGCTTTCAGACCTGTTTTGTATCTCCTAGAAAGTTCCTCCTTTATATCTCTGCCTGACTTTCATTTCCACTTTCTGCATCGTCATCTCAAAGGTCTCTGTCATTGTGGCCTTCTCTATTCATCATATATAGAGAGGCTCCAATCTCAATATTCCCTAACAAGAGGCACACCTTTACTCTTCTCTAAACTGATGTAAAATTATCACAATTATGAAACAAACCTTTCTTCCTTCCTTCCTTCCTTCCTTCCTTCCTTCCTTCCTTCCTTCCATCCATTCATCCATCCATCTTTCTTTCTTTATGACTCTCTCATCTATCCATCTATCTAATATTAACCACGTGACATTTCTAACTGTGCTTTGAAGGTGAAGTCAGCAGAAGCACTATTTTTGTTCTTTACCAACTCTTTGATATTTGCAGCATATTACATATACATATTACAGTGCCTGCCACTCACTGGTTATTAAATATTTATTAAAGGAAGCATTAAATTGATAATTGAAATAGAATTTCATTACCTCCTCTGCTGTAGATAAGCTCTTATCCAAAGTTTTCTCTATGAAATCACAGTACCAACAATTTTAAGAAAAGGCAGACCTGAAAAAAATAATTGAATATTTAAATCTAATAGAATATTCTAAGATTTGGGTGAATTCTTGCAGGACTAAACATTAGAAAACCTGTGAGAAATTAATACAAAGTAATGATATAGCATTTAAAAAACACTAATGTACCTAAGCATTGAAGATATGTATTTGGAATGTTAATAGTCTTACCTATGGAATTTTGAGTAAAATGATAATATTGACTGGAGTCCATTTCTAAATCTGCATGACATATGTGATAGAAAATTATTGTTTGATGTTCCTCCTAATCCCAAGTATTGGCTCAAGACTGTAGGAGTCTGAGTAAATAACAGGGAATGGGGTAGAGGGCAAGCAAAGAAAGGAAAGGAAAAGGAAGAGGGAAAGAAGGAGAAGGATACAGGGAGAGAAGGGAGAAAGATGATGTTGTATGAGGAAGAAAGAGGAGGGGAGACAACAATTGTGTGTAGGAGAAGAGAGAGTGAGAGGGAGGGAGGGAGGGAGGGAGGGAGGGAGGGAAGAGAGGTAGGCAGACAGAAAGAGAAAGATAGTGTTTTGACATTGTTGTGTTAGGGAGAAAGAACCTGGTTTTATAATGGAATCCCCAAACATTCTGGAAAGAATCTGTAATCTCTACTGAGATCTACATTCTTCAGTGCCTTTTGACCACTGCCTAGACCTTTGTCCTAGTCCTGGATGTTTAGTATCCTAAAGGCTGCAACTAAAGAAACTAAAGAATTGGTATTTTGGAAGATACCATGAAATTACTCATTCATTTGCAGACAATCAGTCACATGTAAACTTCTCTATTTTTGTTGGAATACATTAATACCTCTCTGAACAAATATTTTAAATAACATCTTCTCATTTGATATCATTACTCAAGAGTATCCGATTTTACTGTTACCTTGTAAAATTATTTTAAAACACATATTCAGTGTGTAGAATAATTTGCAACATGCAGAAACATTTTAAATATAGAAAAGAAATGAACCTCTTTTTTCATTGTCTGCCTCTAATGATTAATATAAAGATATGCTCTTTCATGCCAAGTAACTGTGGCATTTACTTCACTTTAGCCAAATTCTTATGAAAAATTATGCTATACCAACTACAACCACGGCAAGTCATTACCATAATTATCTCATCAATCTGTGCACAGTGATGCTCAGACATGCTTCACCTGGTGTTCTACAAAGGCAGAATATGAGTTTGTAACTGTATCTAAAAGAAACATGATGTTGTTCTTTTTAAAAGCAAACCCACCTATGGTGTCAAGCTAACAGCTCAAAACTATGGCTCAATTACCTGAGGATGTTGCAGAGGAAGTCAAAGATCCTGCAAAACCTAGCAAAGACATGGGATCTTAGACCATCAAAAACATCAGGAAGAATGATGTGAGTTGTCATAATAACTACTTCATCTGAAAACACACTGAAGAAAAGTTAAAAAAAATTTACTTTAAAAAGTTTCTTACCCGGTGTAGTTCCCCCCCCCCAAAAAAAAATGTACCTCAGAATTCTAGGCATTATTACTATTATTATTATTATTATTATTATTATTATTATTATTAATCAGAAGTCAAGTAAATGTAATTGTCGGGTGGTACAACTTTGTTGATTTTTTTGAAAGTAGAAAACAGGATAGGTAAATGGAAAAAAGAAATTTGCCTAAAACCTGACCCCACCTATAAGTTCATCCATTTGGTTTAAATGAAAGCCGAACCATTTGAGATGCCAGAAGGGGTGAATTAGAAGGTACACTCAGCAAAAGGATGTGGATGGAATATGAGACTTGCGGCTGGAACTGCTGTTAATATCTTGAAGTTTAAAATCGCTGAATGTGTAAGATCTGTTGCAGAGGTTCACTAAAGGACAGCGACCTACATTTGAACTGAGGGCGCACATCTCTTGACCTAAAAATGTCACAGTAAAAAAATGACTCCTTGGAAAGTGGTAAATCATAGTCATTAAACAAACAAATCATTGTACACTGTCAGTTTCTACTTCAGAGATCAAAAGGAGTGAAGGCCAATTTCACTATAACATAGGAAAAACATATCACTCCTTTCCATTCATGATAGCTGGACAGGATCCACACTTCTTTGTTTTCAACCAGTTCAAACATTTCTGCTAAGTTTCACTTCATTTAAGTTTTGAGTTTTTAATCTCTCTCTCTCTCTCGCTCACTCGCTCACTCTTGTGTGTGTGTGTGTGTGTGTGTGTGTGTGTGTGTGCGTGTGCGTGCATGAGAGAAGAGAGGAGGGGGGAGGGGAGGAGGAGGGGAGGGAAGCAGGGGAAAAGGAGGAAGGGGAGAGAGGAGAGGAGAGGAGAGAAATATGCACCTGTGGCATGAAAGGATACTTGATAACCATTTTATCTGAGCAGAGATTCTTTCAAATTTCAAATAATCTACCATTGCATTATCAAATAATTATTTCTATATTACACATTCTTAGTTATTATTGCACTAGTACTCATAAGATATGTACCAAGATTATATCCCATTTCAAATACCCACTTTCTTTGTTCTTCCAATCAGCAGTCATTCCTTAGATCATAAAGTTTTTGGAAAAACATCTTAACAATCCTGTCATATTCTCAGGCTTGTCACCAGAGGCAGTTGTAATTTTAAACTACACAGGCAAAGTGGCTTCCATCTATAATCCTAGGATTCAGACGCCTGAGGCTAGGGGATTGTCATGAGTTGAGGTTAACCCACGGCTACATTGTGAGACAATGTCTCAAAAATTAAAATCTAAAACAATAGAACCACAATAGCACATTGCTTTTATGTATAGTAAAAAGTTCATATTCTGCCTTAGATAACCCTCAGAAGAAATATGTCACAGAAAATACCATGTACAAACTGTCAAGGTTAGCAATCAACATGCCATCTTCATAGTGGAAAGAGTGCATCCAAACTGGCCTAAGGCAAATGCAATAAAATACTACATGCAGTAAGCAAGAAAAAGTCACAGCTTATCATTAAACTTCAAGATGTGAGTTGGTACCCATTTCCCGGGGGCAACTGCCATATGAACCCCTTCAGTCCCCTTGTTTCTTATTTCTCTTTCCTGTGACCTACAGCAAGATTTGTACTGCCCTCACTCTGGAAAGTGGGAATCTCCCACTGCTTATGATTATTGAGGTTCTTTGAGGCAGGACATACAATCTCAGATAAGCTGTGCTCCTCTGTTACAAGGGCTGGTTTGAATATGATCCTTGCCTCATAAGTACCTTATTTTCCAATCCTCAGTGTCTACATTCAATTATCAGGCATTAGTGGGCACACAGAGGTCAGTACTTAGGATTCAAAAGCTCTTAAAGCAAACATGTTATTGCCCCGTGTACATTTTGGGCTTCAAAACCTTAGAACTCACTTTAGGAGATTATTACACTCACCTCTGTTCCTTTGAAACATCATAGCATAATGGAAAATGTCCTGGTCTAAACACATAGGAAGCCAGCCAAGCAATTCAAAAGGAAAATGCTGAGTTATAAAGAAACAGAAGGATTGGTTTTGTTTTCGTCAGTGGTTTCGTTCCCTCCCATTGCTCCCAAGTCAAAAGCTAGCACATCCTTTCAAGAATGCATGCTTTCACGAACATGTGATCTTGGAACAAGAAGTCATTCATTATATTATCACTTAATATTAATTATAATAATATTAGTCATTATGAACTAATGTAGCACTGTGATTCTTTCAAATGAATTCCCAAAGAATTTGGATAAGACTTTGCCATTGTATTCATGTT
The DNA here is from genome assembly GCF_000001635.26 of Mus musculus. Taxonomy (NCBI): domain Eukaryota; kingdom Metazoa; phylum Chordata; class Mammalia; order Rodentia; family Muridae; genus Mus; species Mus musculus. The sequence continues at coordinate 49,809,829 of NC_000074.6, read as the reverse complement.
ATTTTAATTTGCTGCTTAATTAACAAGATCCCCTTGGCCTTAAAATCACTACGTACTTCATCAGTATATAACACTGACATGTCTGACTTAGAAACACAATTCATGACAGAGTAATACTTAGCCACTGATTGATAGCAATACTCATATCTTACCCCACATCTCTGAGGTGAAAAGTCTAGCAAGCATAACCGTGATCCAATGAGTATTGGCTCCCAGTAAAAAAGGGCATGTGGACATGAAGCCAGGGCCAAGTAAATACCCTCTCATTTGTTCACTTAAAACTTTAGTATCCTATGTACATACATCATAAGGCATTCTATATGATTTTCTGAAGCGTGGAAATAGTCCAAGCTCTTTTCTCCTCATGTCTTGAAAATGACCTGCGACTTTAGTCACTGGTTGTTGGTGTTGTTCTTAATGGAATCCGTCAGCCTTATGGCTATGTGATCCTGGTTGCTTCTCTGCCACTATAATATTTTATTTGCATGAGTTCCTTTGCCTCTTATTTCATAGTTTTGTTTTCCTCTCCATACTTCCCTTGGGGTCTCCTCTGGACCATACCAATTGCTTACAACTTCTCCATGGGAGATTTACAAGAGCACTATAGCACATGCAAAGGTTTCATATCTCCTCATTTCATTAGGTCTTACAGACTTAGGGCAAAGACAACCAAGCAGTTAAAAATTAAGCAATACTCACAGAGTAGCTATTTCTCCAGAGCCCAGAGCAGTGGCATGGTTTACCAGTCTACATCAGTTTCAACTACAGAAAATTCAGACGTTTAATAAACACAGCCCTCCCTTTGAAATGGAAGGAGTCATGTAGCAAAGAAGAAACATGCAGACTGTAGGATTTTATCAAGACCCACCGTGCTGAAGGAAAAGTAAGATATTCATCAGAATTCTATTCACGAGTTTGAGTTGCATCCATAAAGACTTCTGAAGTTTCAGGTAGGAATTCTCCATGCAGGCCCTTTAACTGGTTGACATTATAACAGAATTTTCCAACCATTCCATCTTCTACTTTCTGACTCAAGGATTTAATTCAAAGGAAAGAGTGAATTAAGATGGCCAGCGGCAATGTGCTCTCTTTTATCTATCCTATCCATATTGTGCTATTTAAATTGACTATTCTCATGCCAAGAACTTGCTTAGCAACTGTGGCCTTTAATATTACGCTGAAAACTGATAATGAATGACTCGTATGACTGATTTTGGGGTTTTGTTCTCATCAAAAGGAGAAGACGATGCATTGAATCATGACGTGAAAACACGTATGTAAGTACTCCTCTGAGCCCCACATTCTTCAGGATAACAGTGAGAATAAGAGTTTATATTAAATCATTCAGCACAGTTTGTTACATTCATACTCCTATCTCTACCCACACTACATTTGTTCATTACTTTGTTAATAAGAATTAAAACTTCAATATAGAACCAATAGTTTGAATTATAAGTTTATTCATGTCTGGAATCAGCTGCTACTAAGAGCAGTGTGTACTTCCACATGCTTTGTTGGTATTAACTTTTTTTTCATTCTCTCAATGAATAAATGATGATTATTATCATCCTCATTTTACATCCTAGTAACTTAAGCTGTTGGTGATTTGAGTAGCTTAATGCCTCACAAGGCAGGATTGAAGGGCTAAGGTTTTGTTCTCAGTTCAGGATGGTCCATGTTCTGATCTCTGGCACTTTGCTTCCTGTTTCTTTTTTTTTCCTCTCTTTTCAGAAACATATATCAAATTGACCTTTAAGTAACTGCAGCCATGGACTTCATTGTAGTTCTTTTTCTGTCATTCAGAAGTTTCCTATAATACATATATTTTTAAAATATTAATTTCCCCCAAACAAAAAGAGCAAATACATGTTATTATAATTATCATAGGTTTGTTTTTATACCACCCCAAGGTTTGCAGCCATGTTCCTGTTAATGATTTTTGTAATATAATCACTCAGACTTAAAGTTTCTGACAAAAAAATTATAAACTTGTCTTCATTGACAAAGAAATTGAACATATTCTTCAAATAAGAGTACATCATAGAATTGCCAGGCTTTGGTTATTTGATCCATGTTGATTCTACAAAAGCTTCTTTATGGAAATTGACTGGCAGGTGGACACTGATCGTGGCTGCCCCCTGGCTTCCCTGTCATCATCTCTCTCCAGCGTGAGGCTGCCTGGATGGTTTTCCTTTTTCACCTCCATAATCCTACCTTTCCGCCTCCTTGAACCTGTTCACTGCTTGTCCTTTTTGATATGACCCCCTTGTATCCTGAAACGTCTCATCTGGTGCAAAAGCGTCCACTAACTCCCTCTCCCTTGTTCCATCTAGCCTGCCAGTAGATCCTCACCGAATCTTTTCTCTTCTTTGCTGTTAGCCCTGTTCTCTCACTGACTCGCTGCTTGAATGCTGTAACTCTTAGCGAATAGGAAGCTCTTTATTTTATGCTAAAGCAGACTCTGCAGATGTATTTTAAAGAAGTGTTCCCGTGTCACCGTGATAAAGTGCCATGAACAGGATCCTAATTAATTTTAGCTCTAAGTGCATCAGATCTCTCAACAGCATTCAGATTGATCTAAGCTATCCCATCCCACTTATCACAGAAACTTCACCTAAGAGAAGCCATGCCAGCAAATATATTTTAAATAAGTCATTGGCTAGCATTATAATTGCCATCTCTGAAAGAGCAAATGCTAATGGTAGTAGGGTTTCAGACATTCTTCCTGTGAGAAGGACAAGAGCTTGGTTAGGCGTGTCATCCCTCGTCATTGAAGGGCAGCCTGATGCAGCTTCACTACTATCTATGCATATATATGAGGATTCTTTGTTATGGACAAACATTGATAACAGTATTCGTTTTTTGAAACAATTCTTTCTATATTATTTATTTAATTTTATTTCATGTGCATTGGCATCACAGCCCCTGGAACTGGAGTAATAGGCAGTTATGAGTCACCATATGGATGCTGGGGATTGAACCTGGATCCTCTGGAGGAGCAGCCACTGCTCTTCCATCTCTCTAGTCCCAACACTATTCTTTTTATCAAACCTACGTGCTCACCAAAGTAATAAATAAGGATGGTTGGAACACCTTCCATTATTCTTATAAAATCCACTTTCTAAGGTTTCCTAGTAAACAACCCTAAGGTCCGATATCCTAATTAGACATAATTATTGTTTTATTTTATTACTTTTGGTTTATTTCTCTTTTTTAAGGTTTATGTTAAATGATGCTGGGTTGTAAGTGTAAAACTAGAATAATTCTAAGAGACATAATTAACATGTAGAAATAAGTAAAGTGATTCTTGGGCTATTTACATGGCCACCAATGATAATCTTTCTTGTGTCCTTTCCAAAATGAGTGTTCATGATCTGGCTGACTTCCCATTCCAGTACAAGATCTGAGGGGCCAATTATTAATGTGATATATTAGAAGCACCATTTACTGATCACAGGTAGGAAAGAATTTTCAAGGTGTAATTATATCATTAACAAATTATCATTATGAAGTTGTCTCATTGAAATAATGAGAAATACTCAATAATGATATTTTTAGAGAGAGAAGTCTGTATTATGTGAAGAATATTTTCATATTCGAAGGGATTCTTATAAACATGACCTTTGAAACTCTAAGGTCTTTAAGGCACTGAATATAGTTCATATTTCTAATCATCTAACATCAATGAAAGATAAAGAGAAACTTTATATTTGATGTTTATAATGATTAAATTTATTCCAACATAAGCAGAGGTGATACAATGAGCATTCACACTGCATAGAGATATAAACATTAAAATTATCAGAAATTTTTAAAGCAATGTCATTGCCACACTGTTAATATTTACCATGGTACCTTTCAGGAAGTGCGTTTCCGGAGCTTCTTAGGTAAACCCTACACCCTTACCATCTTGAATCTCCTAGCAAACAAATAGGTGCTATATGAAGGTTTTCTATGGATCAGATTTAGAGATGCTTTTACCTTGTTCTGACTTAAACACAAACAATATTCACTTACTCAAAAAAAAAAAAAAGATCTTGGTTCAACAAAAATATTTCTATACATATTTTCCTTAGTGGCAAAAAAATCATTTTTCACCTATTCCACAATATGAGCTTGAGGAGACTTTTAGAAAATATTCTCTACTTCAGTGTCCTCCACTTTACATTGCAAAGTATGATATGAAAACAAAGTACAATCAATTAATAATCATGAGTAAAGTTGAACTTTTAATCTCACTTACTCCAGCTTACCAATTGAGTTCATCTTTGTTGCTTTTCAAAGACTTCATGTTCAAAATAGTAATAAGTATAACTGCTTTAAAACTTGTCAGATATTAAATGTAAAGCTTGATTTTGTTCATAAGCAAAGATAATATACAAACATGCATGCATAGAGCATACACACACACACACATTTGCATACTCCTGTCATTAATTTTGAGATGATATTAAATTCTCACTACAATAGGCACCATATTCTGTGACCTAACAGAAATTGATGAAGAAATTTTTGATGCAATGACTTTAGCACTGAAGCAGCATTCTGGAAGAGTATGGATGTGAAAACGTTAGGAACACTACTCAGTTCTGATTCATAAGACAAATCCCAGGTTTATGTTTGCCTAGCCACAAAACTGTACTCAGTTGTCTTAATTGAGGTTTCTATGATGGTGATAAAACACCCCAATGAAAAGTGTTTATTTCTTCTTACAGTTTTTGGGCCATCACTGAGGGAAGTGAGGGAAGGAACACAATGAATAGGAACACTGAGGCAGGAACCAAAGCAGAGGCCATGGAGGAGTATTGCTTACTGGCTAACTTTTCATGCCTTGGTCAGCCTGATTTCTTGTATAACCTAGGACAATGGGCAGCACCAGGTAGGACATATATAATCTAGGACAGGTAGCACCATTCCCCAGTAGGCAGGGCTAGGTCTTCCCACATTAATCATTAAAAATAAGTCCCACTTCCTTGCCCACAGATCAGTTTTACAGTGGCATTTGCTCAATTAAGATCCCCTCTTCCCAGTTATATTTTAGTCTACATCACATTGACAAAACCGATCAAGGGATCAGTATCGATCTAGACCCAGAAGGTTTGCTAACATTCAATATCATAATGCCTACAGAACTAATTTGAAAAGTGAAAAATAATACTAATTATAAACTATAATTCATAGTTTGATTATTTTAGTGAGTTTTTGTAGCAAATGTAGTAGTTTACTAATATTTACAAATCATGTTCAGGACAGTATATCTTGTTATGAAATAAATTTTGCTTAATTAATATGCAATATTGATAGTGATAGTGATTCTGTTTATTTCTCACCAACACAGACAAGCCTGTAAAAGTTAGCACAAATGTTATTTTAAAAGTGACGTCCAAACAAAGTAGCTTTAAGAAAAGCTGTAATCACATTGAATATTAAATTGATAATAATATTGATCCACTCTTCATCTGATAATTTCATCAAACATTTTGTAAAAATTAATTAGGATCTGCACTTTCCTTATTTAAAAATGAATTAATAATTCATGGACTAATGAGACCTCTACAATCAACACCATTAGCTGGTTCTTATGATGAATTTTATCCCTTACTCTTTTAATTTAATCACTGCGAAATTCTTTCATCTTTTATTGACTTATATTACAACTGTCCTCAACTTAATTTTTAATAACTACATCTTGCTTATTATTTAACAACTTAAAATGTCAACTTCAAATATAACATCATTTCTATTACTCTGAAATTAAAAGGGATATAGATATATTGGCTTACAATTTACAAAAAATCAGAGACACACAAGTTATTTGCTTTGTTTTGAAGTACGCAGCATTATTGGTAATAATTTATGAGGGAGATATTTAATATTTTTTAAATTAACCAAAACTTTTAGAATTTGTATTAACACATTTGATTCCACGTATCTGTAACAACTCGTCTGGGTTCAGCCATCCAATGTGAAAGGTTTAAGATGTACAAATGAGTGGGAAATTTTTAATTTTTCCAATTTTAAAATGGAGAAACATGCTGTTATGCCCACAGGATGCTGTCAGGCTATTATCCTCTTAGTAAGCAATGAAGTAAAAAATGCTGGTGAAATATTACTTGCTTTCAGATTAATATAATTTGTATATATAAGATATTTTCTTGGGCTGGGAAGCTTTGCAAGTGTCAGAGGATTTTCTCAGCACCATCACCAAATAAAAGTAATGTTGATGTTGTTAGAACATCAATAATTACTCTCAAGAAATAGTCAGTTTCTAAACTTCTAATGTTATTTGTAACACCTCAAAATTTATAAAACTCCAATGAGTTATCATCTCCTTTACTGGGCAAAGCAGTGAACTACTTATTTCTCTGAGGAATATGTATATATGTATATATATATATATGTATGTATATATATATATATATATATATATACATACATATATATATACATATATATATAAACACACATATATATATACATACACACACACACACACACACACACACACATATATATATATATATATTCACACACATTGATGTATACACACATACACACACACATTTACACACACACACACTGAAATGTGATTGCCTTCTCCTGTTACTCCCATATCACTCCAAAGTACCTACTCCCAAGTCCGTGTCTCTTACAATTATTTTGATAATCCTCTAAGTTAGAGCTGCCTATAAGTTTATGTGTGATGAGTCATGCACTGGGCTGGGGAAATATACCTATGGCCACACCCTTCATAAAGAATGATTCTCTTTCTCCTAGTAACAATCCATTGCCAATAGTTCCTTAGTGTGGGGCATAGGTCCCATATACGATCATATATAACTCTGGGGTTTTGGAGGTTTTGGTCTTCTATAAGTATCATGAAGGTAAACAAAGCTAGCATGAGTTCATGTTTGTGACCCCTGTGCCACGTATAGAGGACAGCATTTGACCGCATTCCACCCCTCTCTTCATCTTTCATTTTTACCACCTCCTTTTCCAGGATGTTTCCTAAGAACTGGGCATCTTGAACTAATGATAAATGTTCCACTGGGGTATGCACTTAGTCACTTAGCCAGAGTAGCTTCATTTCTTAGCGCAGTTCCTTTCCTCAATTCTTTCATTGTTTCCTTTGCCTATATCTATAATTATTTCTATGTTTTCCTCTACCACTTTCAAAGTTTCTGCTCATTTATTCAGATATTTTATCTTGAATTGGTATTTCTGATAAGCAGCAAGTAGGGCCTAGTTTCATTCTTCCGTCTATGGATATCCACATTTCCCAAATTCCTTTGTTGAATATGCTGTCTTTCTCCAATGTATACCTTGAATACATCTTGTTGGGTTCATTTCTGATTCCAGAATTTTGTTCTATTGGTCTGCATACTTTTTGAATATAAATCAATGCTTCAGAAGTATAATTTAAACAGTAGGAATTGTGATACATCCAGCATTTCTTTCTTTCAATTTCTTTTTTTCTTCTTCATCATCTTTATTGGTTATTTTATTTATTTACATTTCAAAGGTTTTCCCCCTCCCAATTTCCCCTCTGCAAGGCCCCTATCCTCTCCTCCCTCCCCTGCCTCGATGAGGGTGCTTCCCCCACCTGCCCACCCACTCCTACTTCAGTGGCCTAGCGTTCCCTTATTATGGGACTCCCCTTCCAGTGATGCTAGATAAGGCAATACTCTGCTATATATCTAGGTGGAGCCATGGGTAGCCCCGGTGTACTCTTTGCTTGGTGGTTTAATCTCTGGGAGTTTTGGGTGTATGGGTGTGGCTGGGGGGGATCTGGTTGCTTGATATTGTTCTACCTATGAGGTTGCAAACCCCATTCAGCTCCTGTAGTCCTTTCCCCAACTTCCCCATTGGGTTCCCTACTCTATGTCCAATGTTTGGCTGTATACATCCACATCTGTATTACTCCTGCCCTGGTAGATCCTCCCAGGGGTCACCTACACTGGACTTCTGTCAGTAAGCAATTCTTGGCATCAGCAATAGTGTCTAGGTTTAATATCAGCAGATGGGATGGATCCCTAGGTTGGTCAGTCTCTAGATGGCCTTTCTTTCAGTTTATGCTCCATTCTTTGTCCCTGCATTTTCGTTTGACAAGAGGAATTCTAGATTAATATTTTTTTATGTGGGTGGGTGGCCCCATCCCTCAACTGGGGGCCATGCCTATCCACTGGATATACAGGTTCTATCTCCCCTTTGTTGGGTGTTTCAGCTAATGTGCTCCCTGTTGGGTCCTCAGAACCTCAATTTTTAAATAATATTTTGCAATAATTGTAGCTAGAGAAATGCAGTATTTTTAGTTATACTACTTCTTAGGATAGTTGTTGCTATGGATTGAAAGTGAAGAAACATCCATCCAGGAGGTAAATCTTTTCTGTGTAAGGCAATCCCATAAGACTTTTGGTTGAAAGACTACCAGAAATCACCAAGAAAAGGCAAAAATGTATTCAAAAAGTACAAACCATATCCTAAGACAAAAAAATCATATGACCCAGAATAGACCCACTTACAGAGATTTTAAATCAGTGCATATATACAGTTATTGTAAGTGGCCAGTTCAAGAGAGAAGTGAGAAGTGATAGAGTATGTAGTATGCTTATTATCACATGCATGGGAAGAAAGCAAGGAAAGTTAAGGCTACTACACATTAACATAGCAGTAATACAGAAAAATGGACCCTTACTTACAACCTTGTTTGATATATGCGTCCCAGCCAATTATTTTATGTAATGAAAAGTGGAAAAATTAATGGTATACCTAAGCTGCAGATCTGCTATTATACACTTTTATTTCTCTCAGACAAATGCACCTGTAATACTATTTAGATTATGAATTATATCTCTCCTTGCCAGAATGAACATTTCAAAGTTTCTTACAGGTAAAGAGACATTCATTAGAGTCTATTCCTGAAGATACATGACTCAGAAGTATAATTTCTTTGTCTGTCAAATGAGCTAGGCAACTGATTGATTATATGAATATTAGAAAAATAAAGAAAAAAAGAATCTATAAACAATGTTAGCATCAATTCCTCCCAAATTGACATTGAGCTAAAAAATCAACTTGCAATACAGGCAAGTTTATAAATATTGATTTAAAATTAAGAACACATAAATACATTTCTTATGAAGGTAGATTATTTGTATATGAATGTATATATGTATGTAATATACAAATTTAATCAATATCAAAATACAGTAAGGACTCGAATTCAGAAAAGCAGTTATTGCTGGGATAAGAGTAGAGTACATAAGACCAGAAAGCACAAATAAAACTGTATTCATTAATATGATTTGAAGGCAATAATGTGAAATACTATGAAATTTAAAATCCATATATTGTGCTGTGGAGAATATCTGTTCCTATATCTTTCTATAGAAAACATTTCATGACAAATTTATTTAATAAGACTGCTTATGTGGCCACATTAAACTGATGTACCAATTCTATAGAAAAATTTGTTACAATAATAAAGCACAGTAATTTATTATTCTTTGACTTTTCTGTAGGTTAGTGACTGTTAATGCTATAGTGATTGTCAGCTACTCAATTCAAATTCTTCTGTATAAAATACCAGTATTCTGTGTGGTTATTGAACATTAAACTATGCCATACTACTCTGTTACTATATACTAGAATTATTCTAGATCTTACATTTACATCACACAGTAATTTATTAATAAACATCCATGTGCATATACCACTGTCCTGGCTATACTATAGAACTCTTGTTTCCCTGTCCCTAATTTTGAGATGTTTTACTGTTCAAAGAGCCTTTAAATTTGGATATGGATTTTAATATACAACAGGCATCATTCCTTATCAACTCTTTGGCATCGTAAAAGAAACTTCTTCTGTTTCATATACTGTTTGTTCTTCTGGACAATGAGGAAATATTCATTAATATTTTCATGTAGACCTAAGTATAGTATTTACACTTCAGAAATAATAAAAATCATCACAGCATTTAACCTCTCATTATAGTTCTTCTCTGCTATTATAGTCACCTCTTTATGACATGCCTCTAATTCATCTTAATGTCTTTAATATCTAATGAAATAAAACAATTCTTTATTATTATAGCTATGGATTACACAGAAAGGAATATCTATGTATCTATGTATCTATGTACCTATCTATCTATCTATCTATCTATCTATCTATCTATCTATCTATCTATCTACCTATCTGTATATATATATATATATATATATATATATATATATATATATATATATATAAAATAGAATTGCATATGTTTGTGACCTTAGATGATGCACACAGCTATTTAATCCTTATCAGTGACATCAGTGTGGGCACAATTAGCACAGTTTGCAGCCACTTCATAATTCAGGAGAATGTGATCATTCAGTTGGAAGCACATTTGACAGAAACTCCATAGTCATGAAAGTAAAAGCTTGTAAGATCACCCACTAGGATGGGGAAGCTGTGAGTCTTTCAGCGGTGCTGTTGAATACTAATGTCAAGGTCAAAATGGTGTAATTTTAGGCTGCCAAAATATTGCTGGAAATGATATACCAGAGACTTTTTAGAAGGTAAAGACACGGACTTTGGAAAATGAACTTTCTCAGCATTTAGTTTGATGCAACTCTTTACTCCTGGGAAACAAATCTTCATTTGTTCATTGTTTTGCAACAAAATCTTCTGCAGATTCCCTTCCATAATGATTCTCATAGTCTTCTTTTGTACTCTGTGCTATTAAAACTATATCTTGGCTAAGAACTGCAATGATTATAGAAAAAAACCTATGCCTTTGAGATTCTGATTTTTTTTTTTTTTTTTTTTTAGTAAGCCTGTTTTCGTTAAGCTACATCTACCGCCCCACCACCCCCAATGTCCAACAAAAGCCACCACCACTGGGCTGTAAGATACATTTAATTCTAGTATTATTTTCTAAAACTTTCCAATCAGACATATGTTTCTATTTCCCTGGAGTAAAGATAATAAGGACATAATCAATTGAGACAGGTTTAAATTATACTGAAGCTTCTAGACAATAGCTTGTTCTAATTAAATACTTGCCACATCATCACTAAGTGTCTCCTACTTATGAAAAACTTGTGGTTTGTTAGGCTTTCAAGTGTTTTTGTGTTGAGTCTGTTGCTTATTCCTTATTATCATTCCAAGAAACAGCCAGCTATGTTAGGTGTCACTGTTTAAGGTGATATCTGAGCTCTTGATTAGCTATTGACTTTATGAAAATTGGCAGTACACAGGATGAGAGTCTACATGGCCTTGAAGCCAAGCTTCTGGGATGAACATTATTGTTTTAAATCGTATCACAATGGTCATTTTTCCACAATGTTTTTAAAACCTGGGACTGCAGAAATAGTTCCTAAATGATTTCTTTTCTCTTGCTCATTAAAAAGAGCAGTTAAGAACTAAATAGTAGACAAAAGGCAGCACACAATATTTTTATTTTTGTATGTTCTGAAATTTTCCAGACTCCCTTCTCTCAGATAGACATAAAACTCCCAAGCTCATCTTTGCCCTGATCTGACTGACTTCACAAACATAAATATGTCAATGAGCTATACCAAACAATTGCCCAGTAGGATTGCTTTCCATATTCCAGATACATTTTGAGAGATGTCTAAAATGACATGTTTGCTGTAGAATATACATGGCCGGGTGAACTTTCCCAGTCTTTTCTTGCGCCTCAGTAACTCTAAAGAGAAAATGAAATCTTTTCCTCGGCATCAGCCATGTTTAAAAAAAAATATTTAAATCTCTCTTTTAAATTTTTTTTCCTAGCCTTCATAAACATGCTGGATACTTGTTTAAAAGTCTATAATTTTAACCTGTTATTAAAGGCAGTCACTCAAGGCTCAGACACTCAAAGCCATCACCTCTGGAAGTATTTGGTGGTAGATGCTTTAACTAAATCGATTCACTCTAAATTAGACCATGGCTATGCTTGGCTTTAAAAACACCATTTTTTGTACAGTTTCCTATGGAGCTTTAAATTTTATAAGATGATAATATAGACAGCACTAGAGAGTCTGCTCAAAGTTAAGCAATCTTTTATGATTTGGGTGTAAAATAAAAAAACATAAATGGCATCTTATTTTAAATGATGAATAGCATGGCCTTGGACACTGTAGAGGATAAGGAAGCAGTCTACCTGGTTGTACCTGGGATACATAAGGGGAAAGTGTCAAAGCTAGACACATTTGAAAGTCACCCCCTTCTAGGAATCATAAGAAGAATAGGACTAGAAGAAAAATATAGGTTCAAAGTTCAATACAAGCAGCATGTTTTTCTCTAGATGATCAACTCTAAATCTATCACTATTCTCCGTTATGTTTTTCTTTTCCATATAAAATGTTTGGACTAGAACTTAATGGTATTAATTAGACAGTTCTGCAGCATTTATAAAGAATAACCGAGGCCCTCGAAACAGCACTGGAAGTTCATTAATAAGTAAAATAAATCCATGCTTTCAGGAAGCTCATTGTCTAAGGGAAAAACTAGTGAAGCTAAAGAATCAAGGACAATGTGACATTTTTATACTCTGCAACTCTCTCCATGCATCTCAGGTATACTCCTTCACCCTATGGAGAATAGAGTCCTGTTAGATATTAAGGGGTGCAAAAATAACACAATTAAAATAAACATAACAAAGCCGGTATGGTGGTTATCCTGTACACAAAGGTCAGTGTGGTCCTTACTCTTTAAGTCCTAGATGATCATGCAGATTCCCAAAGCTGTGTAAAAAAGCAGCAGTGGGTTTTGTGCAATGAACTGTCACATGGCATGTACCTCTTCTCTCCTGGGAATGCTATGCTCCAGCAAACTGAAGTGGTGTTTGAATAGGAAGGGTCCTCCTCTGGCTGCTGTCATGTTCAATAGCTGAGTTTCTTACCGTACAACAAAGCACACAATAGCCCTCACTCTGCCTCTTCATGCGGTTGCCAATAACCCTGTGTCTGCCAGGCTCATGAACACCGGTATGAAGCCAGGGTCCCAACACACATGAGATTGATGGGATTATTGGCCCCACAGGCCTCTCATTTTTCCATATTTAAAATGACAAAAATAAACACTTCTTTCATGATTACAGTGAAAATTAATTCCTCTTCCCTCATAAGCACCAAACATAGCAATTTTCATTCTCCTCTATTTTGTCTCTTTCCCCATATTAAAGATTTTTTTTGAGAACTTTATATATGACCTGTAAATCTACAGCATTCCTACATCTACCTCCCTGCTCCATTTCCTCTCATGACTTGCTATTCTCCCATGGCCACTTTCCCTTCAGTTTCTATTGTTACATTGCATACACACACATGAACATACACTCATGCACACACATGCATGCATGCACATACATGAATGTATGTAAAGCTGACTGAGCTTATTTAGCATTGCTTTTATGTACATGTGACCCTGGATGACCACTTTGGACTGGTCAAGCTATACAAGGATCCTGCTCCCTCTCTTGGAGTCACTGAGTACTGAGTGCAACCTTGTGGAAATTTTCGTGTCTGTGCTAGCAAGTCAAATGATGCTATTTATGCACAGTCTTATTCAGAAAGCCTTCCACTGAAATGTTGTAGGCATGTTTTCTCTGTCATATCTGGGTGATACTATCTTACTGCATGTGCCCTGGTCTTCTGGCTCTTAAATATTTCTTTGAATTTTTTTTTATGCAATTCCTCCAGAGCCATCTCAGTTTTAAATTTCAGGCAAGAGTGAGTGAGATTTGTGTGAGTTGCAGAAGAGAATGTAATCTCCAAATAAGTCACCATGCACTGAAATTATCTGTGATTACAAGACTAGAGCATTGCTCTAAGATAATGCATGTAATATATTTAGTGCATAGTAAGTACTTAATAAATATCAGCTACTGCATCGCTGTGATTTAGAGTTGTTTCAGGCTAGAAGTGGAATGGAATCGCTAATTGTGCAAGGATTGGATGAAATAATACAAGCAAAGCACTTAGCGGAGGGTTAATGCTCAATTACTGTTAGCCAGTATTAGCTGGGATTTTACTGCAGGATGGAGCTTGTGCAAACAGCCTTTCACAACCGTCTTTGGCTTGCATTATTTTGTGAAGCCACTGACATCACCTTTACATATGCATGGATAATGGCCATTGTCTAGGAAAGAAAACACAGACCGCTTGAGCTCTTGAGTTCTACAGGTGATTATCACATTCAACAGAAACGGAAAACCTAAGCAAAATAGCATGATATTTAAATTTTATGCTATATGTAAACCTTCATAAACATGTTTTCACAATTAATACTTTTGCTTCACTAGCTAGGCTAGGGTTTCCCAGGGCTTCATTAGTAATAATTAAAATATCATATTTAATATCTTATAAGTTCATAATTCCTATTGACTTATTTCACACACATTGTATTAGTTATGCAACAAACAACAATTTGTTGTTCATAATATATATTCATATAGATATTACATATACATATATTTTATTAAGGCTTCATATATTTTATGAGGAGTTGCAAAGGGAATGTTAGCAATAATGGGGTTTTCTGTGATCTTATTGTAAGCAATGGATTTCAGGATTGTAGCTTACAACATCAATCTTAAAGTAGAAAGTTCAAGGTTTATATCCAGAAAACAGGGGAAAAAATGTAGACATTGTCACTATGGCTAACCATAAAATAACTCTTCCCTTAACATTCAGCATTAATCTCCATCTCATCACACTAAACACATGTGGTAAAAATATCAGAAAAGGAAAGTTTACACAAAGCTGGCGTGTGGGCATACATGCCCTGGATATTTCTTAATAAGGAAATTCAGCTGAACAGTTCTCTCTTGCAGGACTTTCCAAAGCAATGAAAACCTTGGTGATATCTTCAAAATAGAAAGTCTGTAACACTATGTAATTTGTTTTGGGTACCAAGTAAATTAATAAAAAGGCCCTCTTTCATTATGTTAGTGACCCACTTTATGGTGCTAGAGTACAGCTTGTTGACCTCCTTAATCAAATGTGGCTTACACTAACTAATGAAGTCCAAACACTGCCATTTCTAATGGGGCACAATTATGGCAGCTGGGAAACAAGACTTGCTTGTCCTTTTCTATTTATTTATTTTATTCTTTCAAGGCTGATGTTTGCTTCTTGAATCATAAAACTTGAGAAATACATGTTGACATTCTGCATTCACACTGTGGCCATAGGTTGAGGATCAACGTAATTGTCAGTGACAGACATTCCTTTACAAAGATGAGTTCTCACCTAATTTGTGTGAAGCAGTCTCCAATGAAATGTCCCAGCCACAGCCAGCACATGGACAATGCTGCTTTCAAATCATATGTAGGGGCCCACAGACCAAAATGAAAATCTGTAGAAATGACATCTGCAATTGAAGAACAAAAAGTACTTCTCATAAAAGGCAGGGGTTTTCTTCTTGTCTGCAAGTTGCTTTGGGGGAGTGAATTCTTAAACTAAAAGGACAACTTGATCATTTGTCTTGTGAGCTGCCCAGTGCACTTTAGCAGAGGGCTATAGCAAAGTCATATCAGACGATCATAAGTGAGCATGCAGAACATTCTATCTCAAAACTTCCCAAACATAATTTGACTAGTGTATATGACATCAAGACTTGGGAAATTTATCAACATGAATTTCCTTAAGGAGTGATGACCATAGCTAAGCATGGCATCCCAGTGTGGGCCATGTGTTCATTTAATCCTATCAGGTAGAGTTCGTATTCTAATTCTACAGAGGAAAACTTCATGAATAGATACTAGCTAGTTAAGACTGTGGCTGAGCTCTCAGTACAAGTTGGCTGGCTCCAGGGTTTGTTGTATTAAGCACCATGCTATCCAAGAAACCTCTATTTACATGAACATTCAAACACTGCAACCCAGCAGCCTTAGCTGTTATCATAGTTGTTAACAGTGTATTTTCACCATAGACCCTGTTGTCTACAATTCCCAGTATCCTCTCAGTGAATAACTTCTTTTTAGTTATGCATTACTGCATCCTTGATCATGAGAACACACAACAGAAATAATTTCTCCTATGTTATAAAGTATATAGAAATTGGTTGTATAGGCAATGTCTCCAGCAACTCACATCCTTCTCCCAATGTTATTATTTGGTATTGTATAAATGATTTGTGTAAATATATAAATTCTATTGTATAAATTTATTTATAATTGTATAACTGGTCTTGATGGTTGTTTATATTTTAGATTCAACTCCAAAGCCCTTGCTTCCCTTAGCCTACCATGCTTAATTCACTGTGACAGCTTTACTGAGAATGTGAAACTTACAAGTGCCCCCTTTTCCAACTTTGCCTCAGGGAGTAGAAGGTGCAGAAACTGCCTTGGACACTCAGTGGAACTCCCTTTGACCTGTATCTGCATCTATGCATGTAATGAAAATTCATGAGCTGCCTCTTTCTTTGAAAGTGAGCTGCATCTTACAGCTCCTTTTTGTGAATTACAGAGAAAGAAACCTTGCCTGAATTCTAGGGGTAGAGGACACAGTGACCTGCAATAAGTCAGGATAGAAAAGGTCCCATAGCCACAGAAGGTGCAGCACCTAATCCAAGGAGACCCTGTTGGGGCCCTGTTCTGGGTGCTGCCCACATTGTCTACTCAGTAAGAGCTCCAAGAGGGCAGCTCTGTGTCTATGCACTCTGTGTAATTCACTACCTTTCAAGAAGAGCAATAGAATTCTATTTATTTTCAGTCCTATTGTGTTAACCTCATGTCTGTCTCTCTAACATATAACCATGTTAATCAACTTACAGAGAAAAATATCTGATTTTGATTCCTAGTTTCAGAGGTCTCTGGATTTTGTTTATTAGCTTCTCTGCTGTCGTAAGCACAGTGACAAGAGCTTTGGGCAAAGCAAAATGGAAGAAAGAGTGGCCTGAACATGAGAGAGGAAGGGAGAGAGGGAGAAAGGGTGTGTTTGTGAAGTAGGGAGAGAATAGATTTGCTACAAGGTTAATTTTTAAAGTTTACTTCCAAAAGCAAATGATGAATTCTAAGATATTGATTTAATTATCTTTTTAGTTTCTTTATTTAGATGAATTTCACAGAATATGTAGTTAATCACTATATCCTGAGCAACAAAGTAGCGTTTTTGTGCATGCATATTGTACCATGACCACACTTGCTTCTAAACACCTGCATCACTGTTAAGTAAAACCTTTTCCTAGTATGTGGCTTCTCCTCACTCCCTTCAGTCCTTCACACTTGACTATGCTCCACTTTTATCTCTTCTGAATCATCCATACCAATGGGATCATGATGTGTAAACTTCCACATTTGCCTTCTTCATCTTAATGCAATATTTTTAATATTCATCCATGCTTTGGCTTATACTGTACTTTAATCCTTTCTAAATAATAAGCCACAGTACGTTTATTAACTGTCCCTTGTAAATGCCACATTTTGTTTTTCTTTCTTCCACTAATAGCATGTTGTTTGTTTCCAACCATTAGCCATTGTGAATATACATCTATGAAAATATATGCTTATGTATCATCTTCTGATGCTCACTTTCAGGTTGCTCCGTTTAAAACCAAACAGTAAAATCCTATGTGACCAAGCACATTACTGTGCTATTTCCTGTCAACTTTGTCTTCTTTCCACATATTGTGACATGAAGTGAGTTAGGGCATCACGTCACTTTGTGAACCTCAGTATGTTTCGCATATCCTCATATTCTATTTCTTTCCAGTAAGGCCAATCTTCAGAACATGGATAGATAAAATAGATCTAGTAGGTAATATTGCATTAATATGTGTTTTTTACTTGATCGTATACCAATCATGTATAAATTCCTTCAAATTATCCTATATACTAAGTATATGGAGGTCAGTGATATAGACATAGACTCTCCACACCTAGAATTTGTATTCTCAAAAGCAAATTGACAGAATGAAGTTTTATTATTATGATCATAATATGTTTTTTTAAAGTAATGTCATATTTCTGTATATTTTAATGGGGGAAACTCTATTTAGTTTGGGTAATAAATATATTTCTTTCTTAGCTCTGTCTGGTTTGCCCCTAATTGTTTACAAATTTTGGTCATAAATGTGGTAGTCAAAGAACCACTTGAAAGTATTTGTGGATTGAAAGATGTCTAATGACACACTGGCAGTCCGAATATCTAACATATCCTCTTGTAATTTGAGTCACTCAGTGGAGTTGTGTGTTTATTTCTAGGACCAACTTATACCCACAACAATCTCTGAGAGAAGGTGGGTTTCCACTTTTAAAACCATGAACATCCATTTGGTTTGAGATATAAGAGAAAATTATATATAATTTAGCAATTCCAATAAGTATATTAAATTTAATTTCTAACAAAATGGATAATTTCTTAACCAAAACACTGAGACACTTAAAAGTTAGGACACATGACTGACTAATTATAGTAATCACATTATGAGGGTGCAGAATGAATATTTCTAAAAGAGTTTCTTAATCAAAATATGGGAAAAAAATGTGAGTTTATAGGTATCTCACCCAACAGTCAAGGGCTAATAGGAATAGGTTCACATACACTATGAAAAATGTGCTTGTTTGTCATTTATCCTACGCTCACTTTCAGATTTGATGGAATGATGGAATCGTTTGATTAGCTAATTATTCAGGTTGTTCCATTTTAAACCAAACAGTAAGATCCTATATGACCAAGCATATCACTCTATTTTCTGTAAACATTGCCTTCAAGTGGCTGTTGCAGCTACAGAAAGAACTACTGCATCCCCATCAATGAGAATAAGACAGTGCAGACATGATCACTGAAGAAACACCACCTATAGGTAGTATATGCACATGATTTTATATGTGGCCACAGTTTCAAAGGAAGTTTAATGAAATCACCATGTAGTCTATGACTCTGGAGCAATGGTTCTCCACCTTCCTAATGCCATGACCTTTTCAAATAGTTCATCATGTTGTAATGACCCCAACCCACAAAGTTATTTCATTGCTACTCCAGAGCTGTAATTTTGCTACTGTTAAGGCTTATAAGTTATCTGATATGCAGAATATTTGTTATGCGACTCCAAAAGCATCATGACCCACAGGTTGAAAACCGCAGCTCTAAAAGTTCAAAAGGAAAAGGAGAGGCGTAATGGCAAGTTCTGCCATGGAATTGTTTTGATGTGAAATGTTCCATTAAAAGCCATAGATTGCTCACTCAGTAAAGATGCATGCCACAAAACCTGAAGACCTGCATTCCATTCCAAGGTCACCAGTGGTGGAAAGAGAGAGCAGTCTCCTACATAGTGGCCTCTGACTTCCACAGGTGCGTGCGCACGTGCACACACACACACACACACACACACACACACACACACCAGACAAAAACATCCACAACAATAAACACACACCACATATAAAAACATACACATACATATGCAAAAACACCACAGACGTATGCACACCACAAACACATATTTGCAAACAACACACACAATACACCATAGCCACACACACACTACATACACTCACATCACACACACATCAAATATGCTTACACCACACACATTCACACACACTTAGACAAACACTATACAGACATACCTCATATACACACACAACACTATAGTCACACATATACATACAGATACACACCACACACATACACATTCACCAGGCAGACACACCATGTACACACTACAGACACAAACATGCACAACACACCACAGTACAGACACATATACACAGCACACATGCACATACACTGTATACAGTCATACCACATACACACCATAGATACACACACAGCACAGCACTATAAAAACACACAACACAGACACATAAATCCACCACACAGACACAGCACCATAGACACACACACACACACACACACACACACCATAGACACTCATACACACATCACACATACATACCACACACAGCCAGATACACATACATATAAACACACAAGTACACATAGATCCACACAAGCACATACACATACGACACAGGCACACACACTAACACACACCCACAAACACACACCACCACTCACACATACCATACACAACACACAACACATACACAACACACAAAATATGTCTGTCTGTGGGATATGTGTGGGGTATCTCTATGGTGTGTCTTAGCATGATATATGTATGTGTATGTGTTATGTGTCTTTGTTTATATTGTGTATGTGTATCGTTTGTGTGTGTAATTCTGTGGTGTGTATGTGGTGTGTGTGTGTGTGTGTGTGTGTGTGTGTGTGTGTGTGTGTGGTATAACTGTGCCTGAAATTAATAAAGAAATAATTTGTTGGAGAATCGACATCCTAAAATTAAGTCTAAACTGGTTTTCAGTAAATAGAGTGTTCTTTCGAATAGCTGCCTAGGTATAAAATTTCATGTAAGTTTTAAATCAGCAAACCTATTTATTGGGCTTAATTTTATTTCAAAAGTTTAAATGAAAAAAATAGGAAATCTTCTGTAAAACAAAATTTCTTAACTTTTTATTTTATTGAATGTTTCAAGGGAAAAAATCACCAAATATATCAACCGTCAATTTTAGGTTATATTCTTTGTTTGCAAAACTAATGGTATTCTAACATATTGTTATGTGTTTGCAAATAAATGTTTAATTTTTTCTGATTCATATCAAAGCACGAAATCAGTTTCTTTGAGAAATCTGCCATAAAGACCCATTTTACACTTGAAGTTAAGCTTTTCAATCATTTATTCCCTCTCCAGGCTACCTACCATTCTAAATTGCTCAAATTCCTGCTCGGGTGCATGGCTGACCTCATGCCAGGCTACACCTGATGGCAATTGTTTATATTTAGAACAGTGTCCTGATCAATCTCTGACACTTACTGCTGGCTTCCTGCTGCTCAAAAATGTGTACGCTAATAGCATTTGTATGTTGTTCTTTTCCCTCAAGGCTTCTGATCCCTTCTCTACAAGAACATGGCAAATTAGAATGAACAGCAGAGGCAACATTATAGACCAGAGCCAGGCAATTTTATTGTATTCTAGGATGCTATCTCGTGTTTGCTCAATGTTTACAAATGTTTCTCTGTCCATAAAAATATCACACGATAAATATGGTGATATACACAGAATTATAAAGACCTTTATCTGTTGCACATTTCAAACGTCAAAAAATTAAAATGACAGTGATCCCTAATATCCATCATGTTTTCTAGATTTCAACAAACAATAAATTTAACAAAGGAATTGATCAAAACAAATTGATAAACATATTGGCAGAGACATAATTTTACAGTCTGACCTGTTGAAAAATTGCCTCTCAAAATGTCAGTTCTTCTATAAAATTAAAACTTTATTATAACTAATTTTAATGTGTTCAGTTTTCCATATTAAGTAGTGATGACCCATTACTTCTATATTTTTTAAAATATATGGATTTTTAGAATGCTTCTACTGTAATGAGTTTTTAATATTTTCCATTTCCCTCTCTACCCAGCCCTTCAACCCCTACCATAGAACCTTTAACATTCCTGCTCCATTCCCAATTAACCCTTTTATATCACTATGCCCAACCTCTTCTTCTCTAACTCCCATCTCCATAATCCTTTACTAATTTGCTGACCTCTACGGGCATTCCAGATGGAACACTCACATCTGAACATACATATATATCATTCACAAATAAGAGAAACCATGTCATATTTTTTTCTGCATCTTTCTGTTTCTAGCTCCATCAATTTACTTGCAACTTTAATAATTTTAATTTTTTATGGATGAATAACACTACACATTATAAATGTGCCAAATTTTCATTATCTATTCAACAGTCGATGGACACCTAGGCTCATTTATTTTTACTACTACAACTAGAATACCAATGAATATGAATAAACAGATACTCTATAGTAGGATACAGAGTTCTTTGAATATATGCCTAAAACTGTATAGCCTGCACTTCTGATAGATCTACTTTGATGAGCTTCCACACCAGATTTCATGTACAGAAATTGCTTCACTGGTTTACCTTCCTCCATCTCTGAGTACTGTTTTGCTTTTCCCACAGTCATGACATTATTTGCTCGTTCTCTCTCTCTCTCTCTCTCTCTCTCTCTCTCTCTCTCTCTCTCTCTCTCTCTCAACTGTATTCCTTCTGAATGGGGTAATATGAAATTTCACAGTACTTTTCATTTGAAATTATACACATAAACCTATAGGTGGAACAGCAATATGAACTAACCAGTACACCCCAGAGCTCATGTCTCTAGCTGCATATGTATCAGAAGATGGCCTACTCGGCCATCATTGGGAAGAGAGGCCCATTGGTCTTGCAGACTTTATATGCCTCAGTACAGGGGAATGCCAGGACCAAGAAGTGGGAGTGGGTGGGTAGGGGAGAGGGGGGAGGGCATGGGGGACTTTTGGGATAGCATTGGAAATGTAAATGAAGAAAATACCTAATTAAAAAAAAGAAGATTAAAGATAAAAAAAAACAGTTTTAATGAAGCTGTTGTATCATGGGACAACATTGTTCCTTTTAGACATCCATGCTAACAAATAAAAATTCCAGGACCAGCAATGTGTTACCCCTTTTGAAGTCAATGGACAGTGGAGTCCCATAATACCTCAAATATTACAGACTATTTAACAATACTCATTGTTACTCTGTAGAATTTGATATTAATACCCCATTTCTCTATGGTATTAATTAAAGAAACACAGGCCATGAATCTGAGAATAAACAATGTGTGGGGAACATACATGGGAGGAGCAAGAGGATGGGGAATGTAATTACACACACACACACACACACACACACACACACACACACTCACTCACTGATGATATACATACTTGAGATATAGAGCATGGCTCTATCCAGCTGGTTGTCACCAGGAAGCTTTATGCCTATTGGCTAGTTCTTGTTCTTTCTTTGTGCTGTGAAGGATTATCTATACTACTGACAGAGGAAAGTAATCATGAATCATTCATAGCTCTGAATCATATGAGCTACAATAATCATATATCCATAGGCATGATAGTGGCACAAATACCATGGAAACATGACCACACATTTCTGATTAAACTTAATTCTATTATACAAAATGAACTCCATTGTGGCATCGTCATCAGGCCAAGAACCTACGTGTCTAGACAGGTTATTGGCCTTTGTGGGGAGCATACTGCTTTCACTCTGATACATGGAGTTAAACTGACTCATGGTGAGTTATACCCATCGATTAAAGCTCCTCACAAATCTCATCAGAGAACACTCTATGTCAGGAGACGGTGATGAACACTGGAGAACTATCACTGGTCAAAGTACATAGAGGAAGAGACTACAGAATTTTCAGGCCTAAGTAGGCATTTGGATCACGATGTCTCCTCTTAAGACACAGAAAGCATAATGGAAGATACAACAGAAACTTTGTAAGAGCCAGCTGTAGTGGATGACTTCAGTGAAACAATGTTTTCTGAACACATGAGGGTAGCTGTATATATAAACTTAAAACTGATGTGCTATCATGCACAAGATGTATACAAGCCTAACCCAGACAAAACTACATTCGGGTATATGGGAGATAGCGATTAAGTTCCACCCCTAGCTAAGAAAATATGGGTAACTGACGGTTTCTGGAAGAAGAGTTTTCTTTAAAGATGTGTCCTCTCATAGGTTGACCACAATGTTCCAGTGAAAGATTCCTCCAAGTGTATATGAGCAGCATAGATTTTACTGGATAGGTTTAAAGAAAACTGGACACAAATATTGGTGGGTAGGGAGAGTGTAGTGGACTGGAAGTAGTTGAAGGAGTGGCCACGAATGTAATAAAAATATTGTACAAAATTCTCAAAGAAATTATAAAAAATAATAAAAGGGAGAAATATATAACAAAGCCTTAATCAGTTTCAAGTATGATTTGGTTTTATACAAAAACCATTAGGAAGGATTGATGTGGTAGGGATTGAAAATCACTTCAATTACATTTTGCTTTTTAAATTTTCTCAAAGCTACTTTGCAGCCTGTTTGTCCCTGAGGCCAAAGGAAACAAAACAAGAGTCCTTCTTTTCTACATGCTCTGCCACTGAGGAAATAAACATAGATTGGAAACATAGACAGGTGTTAAAATCAACAGTGTTTTTAATCATGTTTGTATTGTGTTAAAATCTCAATTGAGTTATATTTCTGTCTCTATTTTTCCTTATGTATCACTCAGACAGCTGGCCATTTCTCTATAACTCTTCTGTGGCCATCTATTCCACAATACCATTCATTTTGATCAAAGAAATACCATTGATTCTGATTTCTATAGCCATTGAATTATAGCTTCTAGAAATATTTTTTAGTGCATAGCCCTTCATATACAAAGCAGAGCTACTTTTACTTTGAAATAATAAGGTTTTAAAAAATAATTAGTAGTTCCTTGAGAACAATGAATTATGAGCCTCCCCTTTCCTATCCCCAATGCTTTCCATATACCTTCTCTTGATCTCTTTCAAACTTACCTTCTCTGTTAAAAACCAGCATAATCCCTAACTACACTTTAAATACTTCTCACACGGATAAGTGTAGTTTTCACCCCTCATCAAGCAAACTTCTCTTTGTAATACTTAAGGACCACTATATAAAAAAAAAAAAAAAAAAAAAAAACAGAACCAATAAAAACCGAGCTGTGGAACCCAGTCCCAATCAAGGCATCTGCAACACTCCCCACCAAAGGCTGATAGATACTGCAGACAATGTGGAAGAAAGATTGTAAGAGCCAGAGGATCAGAGCATTTATTGTGCTATTCTGTCTCTTAGTATGTTCAGAAGCTACATCCACAAAGTCTCACCAATGTGACTGCCCAAACATGAGGTGAACAAGAATAGACATTCCAATGTGGAAAGGATGAAAGCTCACAGGGCTTCAACCTTACACAAAGAGCAAAGCGCTCCAGGAGTGGGGAAATTATTCTACCCCTAGAGAACAATGCAGCAATTGCTTATCGTATCTAAAGTTTTCAGCTGAGAAGGCATACATACAAGTAACATTTTACAGACTGAGCAGGTTATATTGAGGGATACGTATGTATGCAATAACAATAGATAAGTAAACTACAAAGAACAATTTGTGCTGCTTAAGTTCTTTTTGGATGTCTGGTCTTCCAGTAAAACATAGCTGACTTAACAGGAGATGAATGACCTCTTCAAGAAAACTGTGTCTCTCCCTCTTTGCAGCTAGCAATTTTCACTAGCACCGAGGGTACAGATTGAATTGCTTGCCTTACTTCCATGTGCATGCTGGTACTTCATCTGGCTTGAATTTGCACAGCTTTTTACATGCTGTCACAGCTGCTTTAAGGTCAGATGTGCAGCTGTCTTGATTTTTTTCATTCCATAGTCTCTTACTCTCTGAACATTGCCCATTTGTGAGAGTTTCTAGTATTATTACAAGTATAATCTACTACTGTAGAGGAATTTCAATCCAGCAACATGGCTACTCTGTCAAGGGATTACATCCAAATACCAAGGTCTATGAGATCTAGCTGGAATGCAGACATGCCATACATCATTATCCCTTCTGACTAGATAACAAATATGCTCTTAGGACATACCTTTAAAGAAAAGTTAGTTTGTAGAAGGAAGCAGCCATGTTTGATAGTGATGTCTAATTGAAGGACAGAAAAATTGACAAATCAGAGAAAGTTTGACAGAATGAGTCAGAGATAAAGGATGTGCCCAACTCTAACAAGAACAGCACAAGAAAGAGAAGCTATGTAAGATAGCACACAGAAAGAGAGCAGCATTCAGTTCAGGTGAGTAGAGTTGGGTTGAGATGAATGAACACAGCAGTGGAGCTGATTTTGTTCATCAGCTCATGCAGAGGCAGTTGAAGCCAGAGAATAAGAATAATCCAGGAGGTTGGAACAAATTGCTAGAGCTAGATTGAGGCCAAGTAGGGCAATACAGTGAGAAGCCAAGAGAAACCAGATCAAATCAGTTATCTTAGAGAGGAGTTTGAGCCAGCACAACTGAGTTGAACCATGCAGCCAGAGTTCTGAAAGAACTAGAAATGATGAACTCATTCAGTAGTAAGATTCTGAGACAACAATTACATTAGGCAAATAGAAACTACATTTACAACTACAAATAGGATCTTCTCCATTGAGAGTTGTAAAGCATAACAATCTAGGCTTATAATGATGAGTCATCAGGGATCGGTTGTTGGTCTGATAATGATAGCAGGTATAGGGTTTTATCTTGTGGATCAAGACTTAAATTCAATCTGAAATGGCTGATTACTTCCATAAAGCCCAGACAACTATTACAGCACTGGAAATGTCTGCCAGGCCAGTCATTGTTTTAGCTCACAGGATTCACAGATTTGTATGATGGTTATTTTTCTTTGTCATTAGTGTGCCTAGCATCTCCCAGCACAACAAAAGATACTTACTAAGGAGATGAAATTTCTGCAGGATTACGAGCTTGATTTCTTCATAGTTTATGACTAACATGTGTAGCACCTTATATGAAACATAACCAATTTTAATTCCCACATCTTTATAATATTTTATTTTTAACATGTTCTATGATGTCCCAGTCTTGGTTTCTGACATTGGATTCTTGTTCTGGAATTTTTATAGGTATCTTGCTTGTCCATTACTCTCCAAAGTCCACCACCATCACTATCCTATGGGCTACCTTTCTCAGGGGATGTTTTAATTCATATTTTGAACATCTGAAACAATTTTTACTCCTTAATATTTAGAAAGTTAATAACATCTGACCACACAATCAGGACATTGACTGTCCTTTAGTTGCCAAAGAGAACAAGGTCACAGAGTGGTAGCTATAGAACACCAAGGCTGTCATAACTTAGCATCCGGCCCAATATTACTTTTCAAACAGCAAGAGAAATGGGAAATTTTGAAAGAAGATGGGCATTATGGTAACCATCACAGAGGAACTTGGGTTAATAATGCTTGCTATTGGTAGCAATTAAGTTTAATTCTTATAGCCGACAGTGCACACTTTGAAATATAATAGGTATTAGGATTGTACTCAGTTTTCAGGTATATTTTTAATTACTTAATTTTTATTCAAAAATAATTACTAGAGCTTATCATATCCTAGGAGCCCAGCCATGAACTTTTATCAACCTGTTTATGTTGATCCTTCCTCTTCTTATGTACTTTCCCCCTTTCCTTCTCCATCATCTCAAATACTCTTAATTTCCATGAGAAGTCCTGTTCTTCTTTATTCAAAGCCCAGATGAAATGTGACCTCTTATCAGAAGCCTCCATGAATTGCTTTGAGTGGAATTAATTGTACCTTTATCTATGTTCCCAAAGGAGCTAGTTCATACATTTGTAAAAGCACTTATCACATTGCATGAGAACTATTTGCATATCTGTGTCCTTTCTGAACCTTTTTCCTTGATGGCAGTGACCACATCTTCCTCATTTATAAGTACTTCATCTCACAGTCACATCCTGGTCCATCCACTTGACATGCAGCAGGCACTATAGATATAGTAGTTGTCTTTTTTTTTTTTTTTAAAGCTAAGACTCTTAAGTGTCATTAGATGGCACCTGTACATTTCAGTTGCAAATAACTATTGGATCTTTTTTACAAACTTTTATGAATGATACTTTAGGCAAAAATCTTTCCTTACAACACTTTTGCTTTTGAAGGAAAATTTTGCTATGATCGAAGTTCCCAGTGCATAGACAAAGCTTAAATTATAGAAAAATAAAAATGTTACAAAGATCAGATCAATAAGAATCTTGAAGGTCAGGTAGGGATACAGTCAGCTCAAAAAGTAGTCTAGGTCAGTGAGAAAGGATCCTAAGAAGAAAGATTACAAGAGTCAGAGAGAATGGAAGATATGCAGAAATCATCGCCCATCAAATCCACGAAGCAGGTCTCATATGGGCTCACAAGAGACTGAAGTGGCAAGCACTACAGGGCCCACATAGGTCTGCACCATGTCCTCTGCATATATGTTATGTCTGTTAGCTTAGTGTCTTGTAGAACTCCTAAGAGTAGGAGCTAGTGTGTCTCTTACTCTTTTGCCTACTCTTGGGACATTTCCTCCTATTGGGTTGCTGTGTCCAGCCTCAATATGAAGGTTTTTGCCTTGTTTTATTGTATTTTGTTTTGTAGTGATCAGCTGACTATTGTTTCCTATAAGCCTTCTCCTTACTGAAAGGAAACAGATGGGGAGTGAATCTGAGGGAGAAGAGAATTGGGAAGTGGGAGGAGGTGAGGAAGGAAAATTTTGGTTAGGAGCTATTATAGGAGAGAAGAATCTAATTTTCAACTTAAAATAATCTTAATATATACCTAGTATATATATTTTCTGTAAAAAAAATTATGGTGCATTTAATGAAATACCTAAAAGAAAGTTTGAGGATATTACCCTCAACCTCGCCATGTGATTGTATCTCCATCAGTTTATTCATGTAATCTTGATGTTTAGTTAAATTGGTGACTTGTGAAGGCCTGAGAGATCTTTAAACATAGATGGATTTAAACTTAGTAGAAGTCATCACCTTTCTGAGGGAATCATTGCTATTATCTAACTTCCTTCAGATTGTTAAATGACAGCAAAACTCCATGGAGCACTCAGGTTCAGAAATCTACAAAACAGACTTTAGAGAACCTGAAAACACCCGTACATCCTAAATCAATTTTGGACAGGAGCATTCCCAATAAGTGGTTTTGATATATCTATATTCATTATCTATATATTTACTATTAATATATATGTACTACCCCTCTCTATGTATTTACTATCAATATTAACTTATACTCACACTTGACCTTAGCCTAAAGGCAGAGAAGTGATAACTTATACTCTATATTCATCTTGTTGATTCATTTAATTCATTTTCATATATGCCTTTTCCTTCTCTGGTGAATGTTGACCATAAGAGACAAATCAAAGTTGATAGTATTCTACCATGCCTTTATCATAGTTGGATGGAAGGGTTAGACCTAATATGCCAATTAAAGAGGTGTTTACTTTGTAAACAGTGTTTACGAATAAACAAGACCAGATGATGAAAGCCCTTGTTTGTTTGAAGGAGGAGGCAGGTTGTATTTAAACAGGGTTTCTCAGTATGAGAGTGTTCAGTCTTTGTGCATAATGAAAGATTGTTTGGACTCTAAACAAGAGAAACTGTCTTTTCAAAGGAAGAGAAAAGGATGAAACTTCTGACTATGTCATCCAGCTTGTTCTTAGTGTTTGCCTAGGAACAGAAATGTAATATGGCTACATACAGAAATACCACACAGGAGAGTATTATATTTGTAACAAGCAGTATGACTCGGAGTGCTAGGACAACATTCCTGCACAGAATATAAGACTTCCGAGTCTTCCTCTTCTGTAATCCATCTTCCACTCTCTTCAAATAAATACAAAAGAAATACATTCTGTGTGGAAATCTCCTACTCAACATGTGTGGTACTTCTGCATCTCATGCAAAATCTTCTAGGATGCCTACATTTTAATCTAATACTGTAGAGAAAAGAGACATCCCCAGGCCTGGTTCCTTCCAACATGTGAATATGTTTTCCATGGTTGGTGGTTTGGTATTACAGATGAGATTTAGGCAAGTTTCTTGAGATTGAAACATCATGTGGAATTACTTGCCTGGACCTCATGTCACTATGAAGGTCCTTATTGGTAAAAGGTGTAGATAAAAGGATCAGATATAGAATGGGGAGAAGTGAAAAGATTGAGAGGAGAGTTGGTGCATTGATAGAAAGGAGTCACATACTGAAAAGCAGGTAACTCTTAAAGCCATAGACAGCACAAGAAATAATTGAACTATAGTCTCTTGAGAAGACATGTAACTCTGTAAAACTCTTGATTTCCCCCCAGGAAGTCATACTCCCCATTTCTACTAGCCTCTTAGCTGCAAGGATAAACAATATGTGCTGTTCCTAAAGTCGAAACTTGTTGCCAAAACAATGAGAAACTAATACAAGAATACTTGCGATGAGTTTCTACTTCATGTCGGTTCCCCAACATTATTATCTATGTACCAGCTTCTGACTCTGCATCTCTGCTGATATGTGGTGGCTCGCCTCCCCATTCTGCTTCCTCCACTACTAAGCTGAAATCGGTATTTTATTCTTCTGTGTTTCTATAGAGACCCATCCAGAGTCTCCAATTGGATGAAACACTCTACTAACTTGCTGAAAGAACATGAAAATGATTCACCAGAGGGTTATTTGATTTAAAGATTTGCTCAATTGCCCTTCTAGTCTCTTTTTTCCAGTTAGTCTTTCTCGGTTTTCAGGCCCTTAACTCTTCACACAGTCTTTGAATTTCACTTGAAGCTTTGCTTTGCTCTAATGCATAGGAACTCTGGATCTAACCTTTGACAGTGTCTTGTTTGCACTAATAGAGCTTTTGCCTAGAGATTCCTGTCAACCGGAAATTTTTTTTTTATCAATTCCTCAGCCATTTCTGCTCTTCCCTCTCCTGGTAGTGAATCTGGCATGTGACATAGTAAGTAATGAGGAAACATATTGGCAAGTGACACTCAAGTGAAAAATATCACATCATTGATTTCCTTTCAGAGGTAGTGGAAAAAATTGCCAAAGAAATAAAAGATCTCTTTTGCCCATGAGGCCATAGTTTGTGAGATGCAATTGCAATGTTATCATTGACTTTTCATGATACTGCAAATGATTCCAATGTGGTTAATATACACAGTGATATTCCATTGTCAATGATTTTCCCTTTCCTATCATGTATCAATAACAAATAGCTCCTTTCTAAGGTGTGACTTTATGTCTACTTCCACTTGTCAGTGATAGGATGTTGTCCTGTCTGAATTTGCATAGGTCCTGTGCATCCTGGCATAGTTTCTGTGATTTCTTATGTGCAGCCACCCTGCTGTGTCTTGAGGATACCTTTTCCTTGGAGTCACCTGCCAACTCTGGTCTTGCAATCTTTCTGCATCCACTTTCACATAGATCCCTGAGCAGTCTTTATAAACATAAAAGATGTTTGGCTGACATGCTAGAACTTAACTTTGGTACTTTACTCTGTTTATGTTTCTTAAGTTGCCTGCAACAAACCTGAGAAGAAAGGACCCCACTCCTTTCTCTTCCTTTAACCTTTCTTAGTAGTTTGCCCCAACACAACTTGAAGAATACCCAGCCAGTTTGTTAGTACAGCCAGTCTTCCAAGTAAAAATAAACAGTACATTGTCTTCCCTTCTCTACAGCTGTTGAATATGAAATAGTTCTGCATATGAATAATCATATTATGTGAAAAGAGATAGGCTTAAAGGTATTTCTTTTATAATTCTAGTTTTATAAATTTTATCCAGTTCAAACTAATAAATAAGTAATTCAAACTAATTTATAATGACAATAAAATATGGCTTATGGAGAGATATGTGGAAATCACAATGAAAAACACACTTGGAAAATTTTGGACTAATGGGTATCTTCGACATTTGGACTAAGTTGATGGTACACATATGCAAAATTATGTCAAATGGTATAAAATATGTGAAGTTGTTATGCAACATTCAGAAAACTATCTGCTAGATTTCTAAAGTCATCTCATAATTAACAGGCTTTCAAAACGGTAGAGAACCTAATAAATCCATAAGTAGCACTTGAAAGCACAATTAGATCTTTATGACTTCTCTGCCATGAATTTCTTAAACCAATGAAATAATTATTATAAAGGTAAAAGACAAACCTGTGCAGAAATAATCAAATATCATTTTATCATCATTCATATGCTTATTTATTTAAAAGAATATGTATGAGGGGTGTTGCTGTGAGTGAATGTGTCCATGTAGGCATTTATCTTGGCACTTCATAGTTTATATTTATAGTACTAAGACAAAAGTTATTAACATTGTGTTTTAACTGGGATCGTAGCTTGTCCCCCAAATATGAAAACATATAAGCATGAATATATATACATATATATATGCATATATATATATATATATATATATATACATACACACATATACATGCACACACACATATATATGTATGTATATATGTGTGTGTATATGTATGTATATATATAGTATTTTATTGTTTAATTTGAAAAAATACAGTTTGTGAGCTCTGCATAAGCCAAACCAGATAAATGTGTGTCTTGTTCATCTATAGAAATGGAAGCACCTCTCAGTGCTAGTTTTGCAATATTTAGTGATTGTAGTAATAAGTTCTTCACTGAAATTCAAAGGCATTTATGGCATTTTAAGAGACATTTTGCTATTTACATATGAATACAAAATTTAATTTAATAAACTTTTCTTCTATATTAACCACTTTACCCTGAGAAGAAAGACTTCCTTTATTCTGCAGCCAGTAATTGCAATTAAGACCCAAGGCTTCATTTTAATCTGTGAGTCCAATAAAAGCCAAAGTCAGAACGTGGAGCACAAGTCTGCCTGCTTCTAGAAACTGCAGTGGGGCGACTTTTACCTCTGAGCACAAGGTAGAGCTGTTCTCTATTCTAATAAGTAAGGGGACTGCAATGCTGAACTCGTTTCTGTCTGTAATAAGCATCTGAGTATCTGAAGTTACAAGGTTTGTGTTTCTCATCCAATTTGTTTTAGTCCGTGGGCACTCTGATGGGGTGAAGTAGAAAACTGTTCACAAGAGACTTTCAATATTATTTTCCTCATACCTGCACTTTTTGAAAAATAATCTCCATTTTTTTCTAAAAATAAAAGTGAAATGTTTACAAGGACCTAAGGAACTAATTTTTTTCCCCACCTCAACCAATTTATAGATGGAGCTGAGTGCTCTGGAGGCAGGGGGGAAAGAAAAAGTTGCTTTTGGAAATTTAACAAGCATTTGCCGATGGAAAATGTTTTGTATTTTTTTTTCCACCAAGGAATGATTTATTGAAAAGCCCAGAGTGTTGAACATATAAATGCTTACAGGAAAATATCTTCTCTTTGCTATGTACATTAAATTACTGGAAGTTGAATGGTTCCATTCTACTCTTTCTTTGGATTTAAAATTGCTTGAAATTCTTTTTTTTTTTTTTTAAGATTTATTTATTTTATGTGTGTAAGTACACTGTTGCTTTCTTCAGATGTACCAGGTGAGAGCATTAGATTCCCTTACAGATGGTTGTGAGCCACCATGTGGTTGCTGGGAATTGAACTCAGGACCTCTGGAAGAGCAGCCAGTGCTCTTAAGCCCTGAGCCATCTCTCCAGACTGTTGCTTGAGACCCTCCTCTTCCTCTTCCCTATCCTCATCCTTGTCTTCCTCCTTCGCATCCTCCTCCAGGCCTTCTATACTCTTTCCCCTTGACCTTCTCTGTTCCCCTCTTTACATGTCACCTTAATTGCTGAAAAGGTACACACCTTACCCTAGAGATACAATGGCCTGTAGTTATTTATCTTCCCAGCAGAGACTTTTAGAACTAAGACCTGGATGATTTCTGAGTCCCGCTGAGTCATCCAGGATTAGTTAGCACCCTCCACTTTCTAGTTTGTCTTAAGAACCTTTTACAAATCTGTCATGGTAGCCCAGAAATTCCAGTGATACCAATTATCTAAAGGACTCAGTTTTTTCCAGGCCTTACATTTATTATCAACAGTAAGAAGGAAGAGGCAGGGGCAGAGACAGTGACAGGTATAGAGCCAGGGCAGAGGCAGAGAGACAGGGGCACAAAGGTTGCAAATATGCAGACTTACCTGGAGTTCATTGTTAGACTCTATACAAATAAAACAAAAGACAAAAGGTCATCTCTCTGACAACTGTATGGCTTCATGTTCTTCTATACCCCTCCTAATTCCATTTTCATTATTAGAATACCTATGGCATGTTCAAGATTCCTGAGATTCTAAGCTCAGTGCAGCATCAGTCTTAAATCTCAGTATGCATAGTGAAGCAGAAGCAAATCTCTTCAGAGTTCTCTCAGGCATATATTATTCCTGCGTGTTTGGCTGTTGTCCTATACAGAGTGTGGTTTTGGTATGTGCAAGCAACAAGGTTAGAAATGGCATTCAGTTGAAGTCCCTAGTGGCAGAAAGCAAGAAGCAGTGTTGTGTCTCAATGCTCAGTGTACAGATGTCTTATACAGCAGAGCAGAAAGGGGTATTAACCAATTCCTCAAGAAATTCGGTTTGCTTGTGAAGAATGAGGCGAAGAATGAATTGCTTAGAATTTACCCCTTGATTTTGACAGTCTTCTATCTTATGGGTGCAGTGTCCTTGGATGTAAAAACCAAAGACCATATACCTTTTTCTTTCTTTCTTTCTTTCTTACTTTCTTTCTTTCTTTCTTTCTTTCTTTCTTTCTTTCTTTCTTTCTTTCTTTCTTTCTTTCTTTCTTTCTTCCTTCCTTCCTTCCTTCCTTCCTTCCTTCCTTCCTTTCTTTCTTTCTTTCTTTCTTTCTTTCTTTCTTTCTTTTTTCTTTTTTACCACGGACCCATGCTACCTCATTTATAAGACTTCAAGATATTTATAGGAAACATGCCATGCTTGTCACTAGACAAAACTAAGTAGGGATATCTTACATTATTTTGGAGAATGAAGACTTAAAACTTTTCCAAATTACAATGTGTTGAAGTGCTGGGAAATGTTCGTTGTGACTTATAGCAAAGAAGAAGAAGAAAAGAGAAACGACTGTTGTAAATCTTGAAACTCAGTCAATAATTATGACCAATTACTGCTGCTTAGTCACAAGATAAATTGCAAATAGCCAAACAGAGTAATTAGAGAAATATTATTTTGCAAATTGTGATTTAGTCACACTAATGAGTTTCTAATATGGTTTTTAATGCCAGTAAATCAAAGTAACAAAGAAGAAATGGGTGTAAATAATTAGAGGAAAGAAAAGGAAGTATAGATTCCCAATGGCTTAAAAAACCCTAGAAAGAGACATTGTTATCCTTGGATTGTAGCAGTGCCTGGGATAGACTGTATTAAAACTGGATCTTTTATAGTTAGAGTTCATGCACTATTGAGTTATTGAAATTTGATGCATCCTTTTTTTTTTCTTCTTTTCTATTTTTTTTTAAGTGTTTTCCACTGGTGCAAGAGTTATTTTCTTTACTTCCTTTGAGCTTCTCAGTTTTGGCATTCCTAACAGGACTGTTTCCTAAGTGAGGGTCCCTAGGGTGTGAGTTCAGATAAGATGGCCACATACAATTTCACATGTGAAGCGTAACTACCGAATTCCTCCCAGATTTGCCTATTGTTGCAGAGAGAGACTTGGTAATTACCAAGGGATTATAGCAGAGTATGAAAGGGCCTGAAACTAGCTTTCCTACAAATCAAGAATGTATTCAACACCAACTTGAGAAGAGTTGCTGGGGAGTGAGGCAGAAGTGTCTGCAAATGTTAAAAGTTCAAGTAGAACAGCTTGCCTGAAACTACTAATTAAAGAAGTAAAGAAGGCTTTTAAATAATGTCGAAGATTGTCATTTTTATTCTGCAGCAAGAAAGAGGTCTCCTGTGGATTAAGAATGAGGCTCTTAGCACTGCCCAAATACCCTGGGTTTGTCCTTCTTGCTTTTTTTTTTTTTTTTTCTGCAAAAGTAATGGGAATGGAGCTTAATGGTACATAAATAAAAATAATTAAATAGAAGAGAGTGGTAGTGGTGCATTGCCTGAATTAATATACAAGATTAAGAGGCCAATAACCCAGAAACAACTTTGTTATTTTAGTGTTTTATATAAATTAGACTACCCTGGGTAGGAAAAAATATATATATAAAGCTTTCACTTTACCGTTCTGACTCCAAATTTTACGACAAATCATCTCTCAGGAATTATGTTTCTGGTGTTCTCTTTGACATATGGTTTCAGCACATGTTCTCATCGAAACCAGCCAGATTATCAGTTACACCACTTCTGGGTATGCCTTTTTTTCAATTTAAGTTTAGAAATGAATGTATATTTTTTTCTTATTGATTTCATACCCCACACCAGAATGAGTGATAAATTTACATGTGTTAATTTTTCTAAGTCCTTAGGTTATCTTTCCACTCACAGAAATTTTGACAAATGCATGGAGCAATGAGCTATGTAACATGGAGATCCCATAATGATTTTCAAAGCTGTCTCATACAGGGTGATTTGGAAGACATAAGAAGGGTAAATTGAACTTGGAGGAGAGAAACAAGCATAAAAAAATAATTTGTGGCTAACAAACATCTCTCAGGAAATAGAAGTTATATCACATGGCTTTCTAAAAGGTATGTTTTATTTGGCAAAATAACATTAATACAGATTTGATGAGGAAATCAGAAAAAGTTCATAATTCATAATCAGGCATTATCTTTCCTGGACTCAAAGGAAGCACACTTCTCGTAATTTTTTTATTCTTTAATCCTTTTTTACAGTCTAGTCTTTATCCCTTTCCCTGTTTACCTCACTCCCAACCCCCTCCCCACCAGACCTCCCAACTCCCTGGAGCCTCAAGATTA
This sequence comes from Mus musculus, assembly GCF_000001635.26. Taxonomy (NCBI): domain Eukaryota; kingdom Metazoa; phylum Chordata; class Mammalia; order Rodentia; family Muridae; genus Mus; species Mus musculus. The sequence goes on along the minus strand of NC_000074.6, from coordinate 49,773,456 downwards.
GGTTCATCTCTCACTGAGGCCAGACCAGGCAGTCCTCTGCTGTATATGGGTCAGGACCTCATATAAGCTGGTGTATGCTGCCTGGTTGGTGGCTCAGTGTCTGAGAGATCTTGAGGGTCCAGATCAGTAGAGACTGCTGGTCTTCCCAGCTTCTCCCAGCCTTTCCCCAATTCAACCATAGGGTTCAGCAGTTCTGTCATTCTGTCCATTAGTTGGGTGCTATTATCAGCATTTGACTCTTTCAGCTGTTTGTTGGGCCTCTCAGAGGGCAGCCATGCTAGGCTCCTGTCTGCAAGCACACCACAGCATCAGTAACAGTATCAGGCCCTTGGGCCTCCCCTTGAGCTGGATCCCAATTTGGGTCTATTGCTGGACTTCCTTTCTCTCAGGCTCTACTCCATTTTTGTCCCTGAAGTTCCTTTAGGCAGGAATAATTCTGGTTCAGACCCTACCCCTACCCTTGATGTCTTGTCTTCCACTGGAGGTATACTCAACAAGTTCCCCAACTCCCAGGTCTCTGGTATATTCTCTAGGGTTTCCCTACCTCTTACTTCCTGAGGTTTCCTATTTCCATTCTTTCTGCTGGCCCTCAGGGCTTCAGCCCCCCCCCCCCCCAATACCTGATCATGTTCTCCCTTTAAATTTCTGTCCCTCTCCCACCCAGGTCCCTCCCTCCCTCTGACCTGCCTCCATGATTGTTTTCTTCTCCCTCCCAAGTGGGATTGAGGCATCCTTACTTGGACCTTTTGACTTGTAAACCTTCTTGAGTTCTGTGGATTGTATCGTGGGTATTCTCTACTATTTTGGCTAATATCCACTTATTATTATTATTATTATTATTATTATTATTATTATTATATGCATGCCCTTTTGGGTCTGAGTTACCTCACACAGGATGATATTTTCTAGTTCCATCCATTTGCCTGCAAAGTGGCTGGACATAAACTTAAATCAGTAGCCTTTCTTTATATAAGTGATAAACAGGCTGTGAAAGAAATTAGGGAAACAACACCCATTCCAATAATTACAAATAGTATAAAATATCTTGGGGTAACTCTAACACTTTTCATTTTTACTTTGCTATATCTTTCCTCTGTTTTCCACTGGGTGGTTACCTTCTTTTCTAGTTTCATTGAGAATTTCCCAAACTCTAAGATCCCATTGTTTCTGGCACTGAGTTCCTTACTCTTGACCTTATTCAGGGGCATTATTTTCTTTAAACAGACATCCCCTGACACTGGCCACTGATCACATACATAAGCATATCCTCTTTCAGCAAGGACAAAAACTAGGTTAAATATTGGTGATAGTCTCTAGTACAGTACCCTAATGTAGGAATACACTGTAATTTAATTTTTCTAGTAGTTATATTTGTTTATCTTAAAGAACTAACAATATGCCATACTGAAGTCAAATACCTAAAATAATATTTCAATATATTTTTGAGATAATTTTTATTAGTGAAATGTTTTACATCCTTGTGTTGTATTTGTTTTCAGGGACAGGATCGCACACTTAGACCCAGACTTACCTCAATAGTATAACAATATCCTGCCTCTACCTCCCAAGTGCTGGGCTTAGCAGCACGAGTCAATGTACCCGCTGTGTTCTTTTTTATGAAGACTTCAGAACTGGCTATGGATTTTACATCCATAGCATGTCTCATATCTCAATGAGCCAAGTTTCAAATGCTCAAGAGCTTCCCAGATGACCACTTTACTAGACAACACAGTTCTAGATTTTTCTTCTTTAAGTTATTGTTTCTAAATAATCTAGAAAAGGATTTCATTGATACATTCATATAGCATGCATAAAATAAGAATGTTTGCTTATGGTGTCTAAATATTCAATTCTCTTCTCTTAGTACTGCAGTGAGAGTCATCTGAATAATCAGTGCTTTTAATAAGACTTTTCCTTATTAAAAATCATTTAGAGAGCAACACTTACATATTTAGATATTTTTTTCTCAATCTCTTAGATTCTTTTTTTTTCAACGTTAGTGCTACATTCCTTTGGAAAAACCTTAATATTTCTGTGTTCTAAGGTTGAAATTTAAAGTTAATTGTAATGAGTTGTAAATCTGATTATTGTTTACATGACACAGTTAGTCCCAAAAGGAAATATAAGAGGTGCACCAGTGTTAGAAAAAAATCACTCAGAAGCACAATGGCAAGAAGATAAGATTGGGCACAGAGAAGAATGGGTAGATGAGTTGCAGCCTAGACCCAGGCCTGATAGCCCTACCATCATTAAATTAATTAATTAAAAATAATATCTATGGCTTAATTATTTCAACTCTCTGACTCTGGGTTTCCTTCTTTATCAACAAAGATTGACCATACCAATGGTACTATGAAGACGGAGTATGACCACTTAGATGCAACAAAGTTACAAAGAAACTTCAGGATAAGGGAATGATACCATCACTATATTGATAGACTCCTACTTCCAAATAAGGTGCTGGTCATTAGGCCCTTGGGTAATTGTAAACATTTCTCTTGGTGTTGAAAGCCACATTTTAAACTCTCCCTGTTTAACAAAATTATTCTTCACTTTTGACCTGTCCTCAAAGCCAGATTTAAATGCCATGTCACAAGCATATGGATATTTGTTTTCAACATACAAAAACAAAGACAAATAGTAGCGGCATGAATAGAAACTGCATATTAAAAGCCAGATGTCATATGATGGCTTATGCTGGTTATCCCAATGTTTAGGAAACCAACAGGGAAGGAGAGTCGGAATGCCTAGGCCAGCCTGAGGAGAAAGCGAGTCTGCAATGACAGCTGGGCTGCAATGGAAACCACTGCTGTGTTAAACCCCACTGGTGTGTAGTGTTGAAACAAAAGCAAGAAATAGGTGGAGGGAGGGAGGGAGGGAGGAAGGGAGGGAGGGAGAGAGAATATCAATTAGTAAGCTGAAATGTGCTTGTAGAAGTTTTAGAGTAAAACTGCACCCGGGCCTTTAGTAAAAACTGTATCTTTCCATTTATTTTAAAATCTCTGTTGAAACATTACCGCCAGTAACATTTCTAAGCTTTTTAATTTTTTTTTATTTCTTAAAAAAAAACACAAAGTTGTCAAATTTTTATTTGGAAAGTATACAGTATTATTAATAACCTTGCCGCTTGGCAGGGAGGCATCATGATTAAAAATAATTTCTTAATGATTCCTGTCAAAAGGCTGGTCCTGAATTAAGTATGGTTTCAATTTAAAAGTTGTGCCTGGCATGACACAACTTCATTCCGTTATTTCAGTTAAGTGATCGTTCTGCCTTGGAAGACATCCATAGCCTTGGAGAGGGCAGCACTAGGGTTGTTTGGCTACTGCTTGGATGAAGAACAGCAGGCAGCTCATTGAATCTGAGCTCCAAAGTCGAAGCCTCTACCTCCTGCCTTTGTGCTCCTGAGTGCAATAGACCATGGTCTATAAAGCACTAAATGGCTGGGCCTTCACCATTTAGATAGAGATCAGCCTTTCTCCCTGGGCAACTTTGAGGCCATTGAGATCAGCTGGAGGGCCGCTTGTATTTCTAGCTTGCTTCTCCAGGGTACCAGAAGCAAGGAACCTTACAAGGAAGGTCTGTGTGCAAGTGAGATATAGCTTACCTTCAGTAGCCCAAACCTAGAAGTATGGGAACTTTTTTCAGCATGGCAGAGTTGTAAAGCAGGGAATCTGTACTTTTTTTTTTTTTAATTTTTGAAAAGAGTAGTTTATTTAGAGAGTAGTTCCTTAAATCTGTTGACACTTTCCAGTGATGGTTTTAAAGACATCCCTGACCACACACACTATGCCTCTCTGGCTTCAAGACTTCAGTGTTTGCCTCTGCCTCTCATTCTTTCCAACTTGGCCATGTTTTCACCGATATCATTCTACTTAGAAACTAAAGGAAGGCTCTGGAAGTAGCTCAATTCTATAAAGTTTAACCAGACTGTGAAAGTGTACTGGTTTGCTCTCCTCCTCCCTCTCCCTTCCCTTTCTCCTCTCTTGCCCCTTCCATCTCCCTTTTGTCCCTCTCAGTGTTGTTGTTGAAGTTGTTGTTGTTGAAGTTGTTGTTGTTGTTGTTGTTGTTGTTGTTGTTGTTCTTCTTCTTCTTCTTCTTCTTCTTCTTCTTCTTCTTCTTCTTCCTCTTCTCCTCCTCCTCCTCCTCCTTCTTCCTCTCTCTCTCTCTTTCTCTCTCTCTCTCTCTCTCTCTCTCTCTCTCTCTCTCTCTCTCACACACACACACACACATGGCAGGGTTGAGACTTGAACTTAAATTGTAAATTTTTAACCTGAACTCTGATAACAATGTGATACTCTGATAACAATGTGATTACCCTTATACACATTCCTTTATTAATCAAACAACGATGTGGGTGTTCATTCCATAAAAAAAAAAAATTTCTTTGCATACTTCAAATATCACAGAAAACAGGAGAGACAAACTCCTGCCTTAGAAAGACAGAAGTAAACACACGGAATGTGGCTTTGGAAGCAAGTAAAAGTTATGAAGCACATAGACCCTAAGGTATGTAACTTTTAGAATAATCTTTGGTGTTCATTTCCCCCAAATAGATAACATTAGAACAGAGGGGAAAAAATGAAACCAAAGGCGCAAGCAATATAAACTTATGGAAAATCACGTGGTGTGGTGCACCAATCTAAAGTTGGAAGCATGATAGGTGGAAAGTACGCAGTTCTGAAAAAAGTGCCGGCAAGATGATGTAGATGAAGGCTTGCAGGCAGTAGCAGCTTTCTGATATGGAATGGGAACTGAGAAGCCCTTCACTTGGATGAGGGACCCTCTCTGTAATCAAAACAATCTTTGAGGAATAGTCTTCAGTGAGACCCATCAATATGCTATTGTAGTAGCTAAGTTGAGAAGTCCTGGTTGTTGATATGTAGCAAACAACAGTTGGATTCAGGATAGAAGCCGAAGGAATGGCCAACTGGATCTGCTGAGGGGATGGGTGTGAGATTTGAATGAGAGAGCACAGGATGACTTTAATTTATTTTTAGGGAATTAGTTAACATACATGTATTTTGCAGAGCTATTAGAGGTAATTATAAAGATGAACTGAGGAGCTAAGTAATTTCAACCTATACAAATGTTTATAAAAGAGAAATTTGGGGTTACCATTATCCAATTTGCAGCAGACATAACCGCACAATTCCTTTAAGTAGCAAGATCCTTAGTGCAGTTAAAGTGTGATTCAATTACTATAAAATCCATTTAAAAAGAATTACTTAGGAACATAAGTAAAATCTCTCTACTTTAAGCATTTAGGGAAGAACACCCAAAAGCATATCCAGGCCTCCCTCCTAAAGGACCATCAGCGGGCATCAGATGCTATTTAAAAGTGTTGACCCAAGGCAAGGTTGCATGTAGCCTTGGCACACTGATATTAAAACCCATTTTCTCTCTTAAAGAGTCTTTTGCTTCTCACTTAAACAAAAACTTAAAAGCTTACTCTGTACTAAGACAAAACTGAAGCTCACATTATTAAACGAAGTTAGATTAATGAGAATATTAGTTTAAAACAGGATTTACAAAGAAATTATGTCATCCAGCATGACCTTCTCTCTCTCTCTCTCTCTCTCTCTCTCTCTCTCTCTCTCTCTCTCTCTCTCTCTCTCACACACACACACACACACACACACACACACACACACACACACTGACAAGAGTGAATGTAAAAAAGGATCTCGTCAAATGTTCCATGTCCTGACTGCTCTGTGGTTTTCCTGCTGTATCAGGTGGTGGGTATTCAGATATGCGTGTCCAGAACACTGTTTGTATCCCGGATGTTTTCAAAATGTTCTCAAGAACAACTATCGCAGTGAGTGCTTTTCATCCAAAATGCCACTGCTGCTTCTGTAAGGTGATTTCACATAGCATAAGAAAGACGCCTGTTCAAGGCATAGGAAATACTCATCTCTCAGAAATTCTGTCTAAGAAGCTTTCTTGAGTATGATGAATATTAACTTATTGCACTGCAAATAGTCCAATATAATAAGTAAACGAGGAACAAACCACAAATTAGTTAATATCATTGCCAATGTCTTTTAGGCTCTGCCTCCTCACTGTTTACTGGCTCTTCTGCCTCCTCCCTTTGACTCTCTTCCTATATAAATGTATATAAAATGTATAATGAGCATTTGTACATTTTAAGCTCTTTAGAAACAAACAAATGGAATCACTCTCTCTCTCTCTCTTTTTTTTTATTTACCACAAAAATAAATGACTATTCAGATCTTGCATCTGGGACTAGAAAGAGGGTTGGGGGGAGAGAGAGAGAGAGAGAGAGAGAGAGAGAGAGAGAGAGAGAGAGAGAGAGAGAGAGAGAGAGAGAGAGGAGGGGGTTGTGCATGCTACCAAAGACTAGGTAATCATAGTATCTCCACTATTCAGATTCCATATAATGTAGCTATTATTATCATCACCAATGATTTGAATAGCCATTTGTTGTGGGAAAAAAAATGGGGGATTCCATTCCTTTGGCCCTAAAAAACTTAAAATGTACAAATAGTCACTGCTCATTATATTTGATTGATTCCTTAATGTAAGGGAATTTAAAATTATAATTAAGGCTTACAAAGGTCTCATTTTTAGACAAGTAATATTACATGACATTTTGTCTTTCAGCTTGGGATTTGAGTGGAGTTTATAAATATTACCTAGATAAACCTCATAAAACTTCTCTCAGGTGGTGTCTAAAACTAATGCATAGGTTCTTAATACACACACACACACACACACACACACACACATACACACTCACTCAAAGGTGCTCATCAAAATTAAGTGACTGTCCTCAAGTCACAAGTGACCCTTATATATTATCTTATATATATTGCCTATTGTCTTAGTCAGAGTGTCTATTGCTCTGGCAAAAAATGACATGATCAACACCAACTTGGAGAGGAAATGGCTTCTTTCAGCTTATATAAATTTCAGATGGCACTATTGGTGGTGAAGAGAGTTGCAGAAGGTACTCAAGGAAGGAACACAGTGGTGAGAGTTGATGAACAGGCCATGGATAGATCCTGTTACTACCTTGTTACTCGTGTTTGATTCAGCTTGCTTCCTTGTGGCATCCAGGACAACCAGCCCTCCCATATCAGTCCAGGGAAGTGCATTACAAGATTGTCCACAGGCAAATCTGATGTGGACATTTTCTCAATTGAGATTCCTTCTTCCAAAATGACTCTATCTCATTTCCAGTTGGCATGAAATTAGCCAGCACAGCTATTTTGCTGAACATTTTATCGGTATTTTCCACATTGCAACATCTTATGATATGGCACTTCCCTAAAATAATAAAGTAGATTATATTCTACCAGCCTCAAATTTCAGGTTAGATTAGTGAGGTAAACAAAACTTTAAGCCCTTTTTCTTAATAATCATTACTTTATCAGCACACTATTCCTCCTACCTTTATAAAAGGAGGTACAGAGGGAATATAAGAATCATATAGTTCTAAGCTATAGCCGTTTAACAAAACTGTTTTAACATGGGGAAATTTTTTTCTTGATTCTCAGGCTAATGAGAAACTAATACTTTGTTGACAATTATAGTAAAGGTTATCTACGAGGCTATACAATCTTATTTCATTCTCAATAAACATTGATGAATACCAAAATTCTAGGGTGAATCTGTCTCAAGCACTGTGAGATATATAGAAGGCAAATGAGCTAATTTAGTCAATATTAAATATGTTTTATGTACTTGATTGTATACATAATAGAATGTTCTTATCTAACTTTAAAGGATTCATGTTGACAATATGTCAGCTTAGTCAAAATAAATTGTTCTCTGTTATTTATTTCCCACAAGTAGCCGACAATATAATACAATCTTGCCATTGACTATAGAATTTCCTTTCTCCTTACAATATTTTCCTAAAGCTGTTGCAGTTTTCCAGCTTTCCCTTCTTTTCTATCCGTTATGTCTCCTCTTGCTCGAGAAGTCTTCCTTTCTTTTATAGCAGTTTCCAAAGTTTCCTCTACTTTTCAAAACCTAGCAAGAGCCTTCTAATACCTTGGTACTTTATAAATGCTCAGAGAATGGCATCTTTTGAAGAGATCATGGTTTCATGAAGTTTCCATAAAGCCTGAAAACTAATTGTAACACATTCACCAACAAAATTTCATGTCATTCCAGCCACGTCTTGTTTTATTTCCTGACTCTCTCCTAACCCTCAGATTTCCCCAGAGATATCACTTCATACAGCTCACTGAGAGAGCATAAGTTCGTTCCTGATGGTGTCACACTGCGCAACTTGCATGTCCCTGTACAGGTTGGCTTCATCTCTCTTAAGGCCTCTTCCATGTTTTGAGTCAAATCTGCATTATCATAGCAGAAAGTCATTTCAAACCCCGAGAAAGAAGAGTCCCTGTTGGTAAAAATATTACCAAAGACATGGGAAGAATGAGGAGAATTTAGTCTGGATTATATACAAGCAATATTCTGAAAGATATCCTTATCATGTCTTTTTGGAAATAAGAGAATATTATAATATTGGAAATAAGAATTATAGTCTGATTGGTTGAAAGAAGGTGAGAGAAAATAATCAAGCACTATTTGAGCATAATCATATGATTTTTCTCTACATGGGAAGTGGTCTATGTTTATAATTATTTTCTCATTTCAGGGAGTAGGGCACAAAATGATAGAGCATACCAGAACACATACTTCATGAGAAGTAGGGTCTATCAGGAAAAGAATAGGATCCCACTGAGATAATTCAACATGAAAAAGATGAGTTGGTGCTGATGCCTACAGGGAATAGACATAACAAAATAGTCATTGGGAGATCCCTAGTTCACAGGGTAAATTGCAGTTGAAGCTGGAAGCAGGCCGGGGCAATGTTGAATGCTTTTAACTTATATGTAAATAAGACATGTATTTCTATCTTACTTGGGAGAACGTTCAACTGCCAGTGACATTAAGAACACTAGCATCTGCCTTGACCCCAGTATTGGTGCTGATCTTTCAGGTCATTCAAAAGCACTGAGTCACAATTGTTGAGAAGAAGGCATACTTTAAAAGATACCACCTGAAATGAAATTAAGAAAGAAAAAAAAAAAAGATGAGGGAATGTGAATGCTCTATCTGGAAAGATGAAAAGTAACCTATCCTTTGTCAGATGTCTTATGCATTTATTCTTGGGGATATGATATTTTGTGCAGTGATGCATCCAAATGCAGTATGAAAGTTGGCATAAGAAGTTTCTGTAGCATAATTCACTGGTGTGATGTTGGCCCATTGGCTTATAGATAAGTTTAGCATTGAAAAGGACTGCAAAGTCCAAGAGGAAGTAACAGTAATACAATGTGAAAATTAGCCATCAGCCTGGTACCGTCTGTTGTTGCTTTGGATTTTCAGGACTACAACTACAAACAAAGGTTGTGGAGTCCCAAAGGGAACTATGATTATACATTTCTCTATCATCTGTATTCTGAAATGATCACCAATTAGGATTCCAAAATCAAGGATTACAATTCAGAAGCCAATTTCAAACCTACTATAGGTCAGTCGACTGTGGAGTAGGTATGAGACCTAGTAGAAAAAGAGGCTAGTGCTGATCATTTTTCTGCATATATGAAAACATGTAATCATTGATATCATGGAGTGGGTATATGAGAAATATATGAAAGAACTCATTAATAAGAAGAATCTCAAGGGAAAATGTTTAAAGAAGGGTTGGGTGGTATTGCTGCAAAGCATTCTTTGTCCAGAAGATAAGGTCCTTCAGAAGACAAGAAGCTACCTCAGGTCTCAGGTTTCCACATCTAAGAGATAAGCCAAACAAATTTTCTATGAAATATTTTAGACAATAAATGTATTATCATGACAACTTTTAAAAAGAGAAATGGAAAATAGAGGAATATTAAAAACTGAAAGTTTCTTGCCATACACACACACACACACACACACACACACACACACATTCTCTTAAAGAATTCACTAAGAGCTTCACAAAATTATTCTGTATGTCTTTAATGAATCCCCAAAGGCGTTAAAGCTGATTTTCTTCTATGCTTGGCAGGCATGCAATAGCACCACTCAGACATCCTCCCTCAACTCTCCTGGGTTTCACTGGCCATCCTTTATCTGGCCACCTGGGCTTTTGTCTCATAACATAATCCCCCTCCTTTCAGATACATTTCCCAAGTGGCTAGATGCAAGGCTTTGGGTCATCTATGATTTATTCTGTATCCAAACATTTATCTGTGCCCAAACTTCTTCTCCATATAACCACTTCTCATTCCTTCAGCCAGCACTCTCACAAGAAGCAGGTCACCCTACCCCTCTGTCACATCTCTCAAGTCTCCCTTCCCTGCTCCTCTTGCTACAAATGAGCCCTGAGATGCCTTATTAAAGCAGTTTTGTTCATTGTTCTAATTCAGATTTTCCATCACAACAGTGAAAAATTGTAGGTCAAAATGTTGGAAGCAAACTTTTTAAAACGGGAAAACAGTGCAGTTTCTTCTGATGCTTTTGTAAAGGGTAATTTAGATACATATGCTTTTTGCAGGTGTCCAAAGTATCCCATCAAAAATTTAATGTCTTCTCCCTCAGTTTACCTGAAGCATGATTGTCAGAACAGCCTTTTCCTGGGTGGAACAGAGGGATGCTAAAGTCCCCCTTTCACCATGATTTTTTGCCCCTTCAACTCCAATAGAAATGGAAATTCTGTTTCCAATACTTCACACAAATCCTAGCATGTATCCTCCTATCCCGCTTGATTTAAGTCCACACAAAACAACCTTAGCAAGAACAGCAAACTGGCATATATATATATATATATATATATATATATATATATATATATATACTAAATATATACATATATATATGTACTAAATCTGAGAATATAAGTTTTTTCTCAACAATATTGACTAAGTAGAATTGAGGGGATGCTTTCACAGAGGAATGAAACAAAACATCAATGAAACCCTTCTAGACAGAATCCAACAAATATCAACTTTAATACATTCAATACACTACTCAGAGGCTGCAATTCTTCCTATTATCATGGAATTAATTAAATACTACAAGATTATTTATACTTTTACAATTTAACTGAAAATTACTTTGACCCTTATCAAACCACCACCACCAGCACCACCACCACCACCAGCACCCCCAGTTCTGAGAATTGAGGCTTAGTAACAAGAGCAGAGTGCAGAATCCAATACTTGGATCTCTGAACTTTGTTTTTTGTAGTTGTACCTGGGAAATCCACTGGCCCCAAAGGACTTTCCATAACCTACCTCTACTTTATACAACTTCTTTACCTTTATGCTAGCTTTCTCCATGGTGACAAAATACTTGAGATAATGAAATTAGAATAAGAAAAAAATGTTGTTTTGACTCATGGATTAAGAAGTATCAGTCTTTGTTCACTTAGCATTGTTCTGGATCTGAAATGACAGTATATTATTCAGGCAGCACATGGTGGGTGGATGTTTGTCTCATGTCATCTAGGAAGCAAGGAAGAAGAATAGGGGAAGACAAATTTTTAGTATTCCCCTTCATGAACAACCCTGTAACAAGCTAACTTCTTTCAGGTAGAATACAATTACTTAAAGTTCTATAATATTTTAATAGGAATGGGGGATGAAGAACAAGCCTTCACCAACTGGAACCCTAGAGAAATATTTAAAACCCAAACTACAGCAACTTGTACTAGTCCCCAGCAAGAATTTTAAACGAACCAAACTTATCTTTGCTATATTCTCTATATGAGAAAATAATATTGACTTTATTTGTATCTGTGTTTTTACTTCTGTTTTTTTTTTTAACTCCAATGAGCTCTTCCTGTTTAATTTAACCAAAAGTATACTGAGGTCCAATGCAAATTTTATATCTCCAGCAACCATAACTGAGCTTATTTTTCAATGCACAGGGAAAAAACACTGGAGTAATCAAAAGGGAGTTTGTATGGGTTCTCATTCCCTCACCATTCCCACACCTGCATTCCAACGGTGTGTGTTCTCTGCCCTTGTTCTTGCCAATCCCAGGTGTTAGCTGAAGCCAAATCCTCTCACAGACAAACTCAGTTCTTCTTCCTATTTTAACCTATGAACACACCTTAGAAATTCTCTTGCCTTTATCATTGGTATTTCCCAACCTATTTGTTTTGCTATTTCTTCTAATGTAAATTTTTTGTAGTGTCTCAATTCAGAATCAGCCAAACCAAATATTTTATACTTGCCTTTTTTAATTAAATTTTGCATTCTCTTTACAATGTCAGTATATTCTTATTCCTGTTATGCAGGTGGGGGTGGTATTACAAAGAATATCTTTATGGGTCTAAAAAAATATCATGTAGAGTATACTAGATCTATGCCTAAATATGTTTCTTAGTTCTACTTTTACAATTTCAAGTCTAACTGTGGCAAAACTCTGGACAGGCTATTAGTAAATAACCTGCTCTTTCCTAGTTCTAACCTAGCACAGTCAAAACATACCTCAACTTCTCTAGTTTCCCAATTACTTAGGTTGTCTATTTTTCCCTAATCCTATATTCAGTCAGTGAAATATCAACCATCACCCAAAAGACACTTATATTGTTCTATGTTGTTCTATGGCTAACACCGACATGTTGTTGTTCTATGTTGTTCTAACACCAACATGTTGTTCTATGGCTAACACCAACATATCCTTGCTGAAAAATGGAATAGCCTTATGACTGACATTCTCTACCTATCAATCCTACCCTAGTTTTACAATTAATATACCAGCCATGATGGTCCTATCAAATTGTTCTCAAGTAATTCCCCCTTTCTGTTTAAAGCTATCCAAGCTGACATGGCCAGGAATAAGAGACACCATTCTTACCCTGATCCATCAGCATCACTGGTAAGAACCAGTCTTCTGAAAACTTAGCTTCTACTGCTCTTTATCTCTTGTTCACCCAGAGACCCTCAAGCTTTAGTTTTGGTTTTTGATAGTCTATGCATACCACATTCACAACATTTGTGAACCTGGACTCTGTTAGCTCATGTGATTCATTTTCTCAGCTTTACAGTTTTAACCAAAAGTTGCCATCTCAGTGATCTCTCAATGCCCAGATCTTCCCCTTGAACTTGAAACTTCTCCCCAACTATTTTTATTATATTCACACGAATTATTTCCATCCTAACATGCACTGTTATCTTATGGATTCCACACACACATCTCTAACTGAAATCTTTGCACTGTGTCATCTTTTCCACTTCAGCATTCACAGCACCAAGAAGAATGGCAGACAGTTTACATTTGTACCAAATGAATGAATTCATGAATAAATGAATGAAATACTCTAAATTACAATGACTTGTCCTTTCTCTTAACCTCTATAGTTCTGGTTTGGAGAAACGAATACATAAACTTCTCTATGCTGACATTTGTGTCTACTCAATCACTGTAAGTGTATGTCATTCATGTGGTATTTGGTCCTTTTAAAATATTTCCATAAGAAAAACTACTTGATTCACAAACTGGTTATAAAACTCATGTAAAAAAGAAGAAATGAGTGTGTCCTCTCACCTAAGCATGTTCAGTGTTGGAAACACTGCTGAATAATAAGTACATCAGATGTGTAATTGAGTTAGTGAATAAAGGCTTTTATAGGCCAAGGGTACAGAGGAATAGTTTCATAGACTCTATTAGAAGATTAGTAATACTCAATCAAAGATTCATGCAAATGAGTTACAGGCACCTAATATGGGGAGTCCAGACAGCAGCATGTCATCCACAGGGAATGTATTTGCCACCGACGAATTCAGTACTCCATCAGCATGCCAGCTTCCTTTATTCAAGCCTTCCCATTTGTCAGTGCTATATTTGACAGATGCCAGACACTTTTCTGTTAATTTAAAAAAATGGAAACAATCTAAGCAGTTGAGACAAACAACAGACCTAAGATAGATTGTGCTCTTTTCTCTATCACACAAATGTTCCCACTTCAATTGATTCTCTCATGGCTAAAGGTTACATAAAACAATTCTGAACAGAAGGTAAACTTAAATAGGCTAATTTCCAATGGCTTCATTTCAGAATAATATCATTTGGGGGCCTGGAGAAATGGGTCAGTGTTTCTAGGACCCACATGGCAGATCTCCACCATCTGTAATTTAAGTCATAGGGGATCTGCCACCCTCTCTCAGCCTTCATGGATACGGCATGCATATGTCCATCGCTATGTGCTCAGAAAAATACTCATGCACACAAAATAAAAAACAAGTAAAATCTTTTAAAGGTTTATTAGAATAATGTAATTACAGGTATAATCTTGGATTAGTTTAGGCTATGTGTGTGTGTGTCTGTGTGTGTGTGTCTGTGTGTATGTCGTATCTATGTTTGCTTTATGCATATTGAACCAATATATATAGAGATATTATTTCATCTGTCTCCTGATGCGTGGTTTAAGAAAATGGTCAGGAAGTGTGTTGTGTGTGTCTCTGTGAGTGTGTGTGTGTATGTGTGTGTGTACCTGTGTGTGTGTGCGTGTGTATATTTGTTGTGTGATGGAGGAGTAGGTTAGAGATGTTGAGTTAATGCGAAAATGGAAGAGTATGGAAACTCAGGACTGTAGTTGTCATTGCATGGAATACCACAGGCTAAAATGGGAAAACTTCCATGTTCTGATGTAGCTGCTCGGTGCAGTAGTATGCATTGACTCATGGAAACCTCTAGTAAGAGCAGGGAATGAAGGAGATATAAATTGGAAACGAACCGAGGACCAGGAGAACTGGACTTTGAGCAACTAAAAGAAATGCAGGGACACATTGCAGAAGGGTTGATAATTCTCTAATTTGCTAACTAGGTACGGGGATTAGTCACATCACTCCTCTGTCTACTGATGTTCTATACTGTGCAATGTAACATTTTTACCTGACTCAAACATGGGGATGATACTGAACATCTGTGTGATCTCTGATCAGGGAAAATAAATATTTCATTGTGAAAGTGATTCCAAAAGGGACATACCTACTAACTTCCTTCCTCATATATGTTAAACATACACCATTACTCAACCAGCACCACTCCCTATTTACTGTGATGGATTCAAACTGTCTGCAATTGTAGTTTTTTTTTTTTAAACTTATCCTTTGCCTTTGTTAGAGACCTGATTATGGACATCTTTCCAGACTAGAACATTATCCAGATGCTGTTCTGCACAGATAGTTTTCCACAGTATTATCCAACACAGAGTATCCCACTCACTCTCAACAAGGGCGTGTTTCCATGGCTGTCAACTAATCTCCCGTAACTCCATCACTTCTGTGTACACCTCAGATGCCTGACTTCATCACTTAGCTTGATGTTAATTCTCAATCCACCTTCTGAGAGTATTCCACACCACCTGTTTCCAGGACTTTGGGCTAGCTCTATTTTTGCAGAAATTATGGAGTGTGTCAGTCTCTGTGTTATTGGGTCCCACCTTCAGATCAGCACTTCTAAGAACCAGGCTCATTGCACAATGTGCTATTCAATGCCATGATTATGATTCTATTCTTTTCAAATCAATTTATCTTCAGGTTCTCTTAACTATAGAGGATTTTATGTCTCTCTCCTCAGATGACTCTCCTCCTTCTTGTAGATCTAATCTGAAAACATGAATTTTCTATCTTTACTTTGCTTCTCAACGTCTCTCCCTTCTATTATTTAACTTCACAATTCAATGACTTAAGCCTGTCAAGTAACTTGATATGCAGCTTGCACAAAAGCTACTCTTCATTTAAAACCCATGTTAGTGTTGGAAGACTCCTCCTATATTAAAGATCTGTAGTACCGCTGTAAACAGTGTTGACAAGAAACGTAACAAATGCAATACCAACATTAAACTTTCTGACAATATATTTAGGTCAACCCAAAGACATTGTATTTTATAAATATGGAATCACATATTTAGATGGATGTCAGATAATACTCTGAAAGATTATCTATATTGAAAGTATCTTTCCCCCAAAACATTACATAAAAAGCATTGTATTATAGGAAAGACATGAAGAGAAACACCCATATCCTCATGCCCCAATTGGCTGTTGGCCACATGAGTGAACAACCAAGGCCACTGCGCAGTTTTCATACCAGTTCTCAGATAGGAAATCACTATAGATGGTGTGTCCACTGCCACCCAACCTTCCCCTACCCGGAGCTCCATTTTCTCCTGCATTCATTCTTAGTCACTGAAGCAAAGATGTGAGCATCTGGGTAGAGTGAAATAACAGCAGAGCTAACATCAGTGAGATACCGCAGAGGCTTCCTGCAAACCAAGCTATACATATCACATCAGTGGCTGCAGCTGAAGGGCTATAGAGTCACTGTATTAGCAACTAGACTAAATGACTTATAAAAACTAGTTGGGATAGTATAAGAAAACAATGTATCATTTTTGCTGTGGTCTTGACTGAGTCTGTATCTTTATACTAATACCAGTTAAGAATACAACTCTATACTGTTAATAAATTCTGTTCTTCTACTGATCTCTAGTTGTTTTACCCAGCAGGTATGCAACTGGATTGCCAGCTTGAGATGTTTGCTATGTGTCATGAATATTAAAAGACGGAGGCTGAAGAGTATATAAAATGCTGTCTGTGTAGTCATGAGTTTGAATCTTCAGCAAACTTGTAAAACTCTGGGCATTGAGGATTAGTTATAGAATCTGAGACCCAGGGTATCAGAGTCAGGAACCTTAACACTTGAGGATTATTCAGTCTTAATGGATCACTGGGTTCCACATTCGTGAAAAATCCTATCTCAAAAAATAAGGTGCAATGTAATACAGGAAAATGACTGACATTGACCTTTGACCTTCATATGCTCCTACATACATCTCCACTAACACAGCACTCACACACACAGGGAGACTACTGATGACATGCATCAGTTGATCATCAGTGAAACTAAGTTTTCATATTATTATGATCTAGTATTATCCCATGCTGTAAAAGTATATAATTGAACCAAAAATCGAACAATTAATTTATTTCTACCTTGTAAAATTAACTGGCCTGAGTATAAAACCATCTAAGATTTTTTTGATGTTATTAATTTGCAGGCTGGGGATGAACGTAAATTCTTCTGAAGACTAGAGTTTCTGTAAGTATTAATCACATATTTTATTTATTTTTATATGAACAATAAACATTCTAAGAACTATTTTACCTTAATATCTTAAAATTGGCGAGAATTTTTGTTTATTTTTTCAAGTCAACATATAGTTGTATTCCTTGAGTAATAGTATTAAGAACTGAACCCTCTAAGAATTCTGTGATAATCAAATTCAAAAAAAATATTTCAATGATGTAATTTGTAATTCATACTATAATTGTAAATTAACAATTACTTAAGTTATCCTTGACAACTTTAGATTGTTTGAGATAATATTTTCATTTGCTGTTTATACTGAACATAATAAATGTTTCTTCATTAACTTTTATATATTCTGCAAAGATACATCACATGTTAGTATTATTAATGTAATACTCATACTAAATTAATTCTTTAGAAACAGTTGTATCAAAATTATTTTTATGGTGGGAATGAGTTTACATTGTACTTTGATTTTAACCAATGGACCTCCATCATGTTCTTTTTGAAATGTCACACATAACACTTTAGAGTTCAAAACCAATGTTCCTCTAAATGCAGTGTGAGTGTGGTTATTCAAGTATTTATTTGTACTGTTTATGTGGCCATTGATTAATGCTGCCTCTAAAATATTAAACATTCTCAGGAAATGTTCTAGAATTGGGATGAACTCATTAAAATCTCCATAGCTTTTTACCCTCTTTATAGCCATTTTTTAATTTTTTAATTTTTAAATTTTATTTATTTTTATTAGGTATTTTCCTCATTTACATTTCCAATGCTATCCCAAAAGTCCCCCATACCATTCCCCCCACGCCCCTGTCTTTAACCATTTATTATCTCTTAAGTTTTCTCAGTATGATATTTTCTAGTTCTATCCATTTGCCTAAGAATTTCATGAATTCATCATTTTTAATAGCTGAGTAGTACAATATTGGGTAAATTTATGACATTTTCTGTATCCATTACTCTGTTGAAGGACATCTGGGTTCTTTCCAGCTCCTGGCTATTATAAATAAAACTGCTATGAACATAGTGGGGCATGTGTCCTTATTACATCTTGGATCATCTTCTGGGTATATGCCCAGGAGTGATATAGCTGGATCCTCAGGCAGTACTATGTCCAATTTTCTGAGGAACCACCAAACTGATTTCCAGAGTGGTTGTACCAGCTTGCAATCCCACCAGCAATGGAGAAGTGTTCTTCTTTTCCACATCCTTGCCAGCCTCTGGTGTCACCTGAGTTTTTTATTTTAGCCATTCTGACTGGTATGAGGCAGAATCTCAGGGTTGTTTTTATTTGCATTTCCCTAGTGACTAAGGATGTTGAACATTTCTTTAGGTGATTCTCAGCCATTTCCTCAGTTGAAAATTCTTTGTTTAGCTCTGTACCCCATTTTTAAAAGGGTTATTTAGTTCTCTTGGGTCTAACTTCTTGAGTTCTTTGTATACATTGGATATTAGCCCTCTATCAGATGTAGGATTGGTAAAGATCTTTTCCCAATCTGTTGGTTGCCTTTTTGTCCTATGGACAGTGTCTTTTAGCCCAAAAGCTCCTAATAACCAAGATACAATTCACAGATCACATGGAGTTCAATAAAAATGAATACCAAATTGTGGGTGCTTTGGTCCTTCTTAGAAGGAGAACAAAATATTCACAGGAGAAAATATGGTGATAAAGTGTTGAGCAGAGACGGAAGGAAAGGCCACCCAGAGACTATTCCACCTGGGGATTTATCCCATATAAAGTTACCAGACCCAGACAACTATGGTAGATGCCAAGAAGTGCATGCTGAAAGGAGGCTGATATTTTTGTCTCCTGAGAGGCCTGCCAGAGTCTTACAAATACAGAGGCAGATGTTCCGTAGTCAACCATTGAACTGAGTGCAGGATCTCCAATAGAGGAGTTATAGAAAGGACTGAAGGAGTTGAAG
Organism: Mus musculus; assembly: GCF_000001635.26. Lineage (NCBI taxonomy): Eukaryota > Metazoa > Chordata > Mammalia > Rodentia > Muridae > Mus > Mus musculus. Next base: position 49,754,452 of record NC_000074.6, on the reverse strand, counting down.
TGTTTGCAATCCCATAGGAAGAACAAGAATATCAATCAACCAGACCTCTCAGAACTCCCAGGGACTAAGCCATTAACCAAGGAATATACGTCTCCAGCTGCATATGTCGCAGAGGATGGCCCTGACAAACATCAATGGGAGAAGAGGCTCTTGGTCCTATGAAGGCTCAATAGATGCCCCAGTGAAGGAGAATTGAGGGCAGGGAGGTAGGAGTGGGTAGGTGTGTGGAGAAACACCCTCACAGAAGCAGGGGGATGGAGGATATAAGAGGATGTCTCCAGGAGGGAGAAACACCAGGGAAGGGCATAACATTTGAAATGTAAATAAAGAAAATATGCAATTAAAAAAGTTTCCTCATGGAGGAAGGTAAGTTAGTGTCTTAGCGTCTAGAAAGATTAGATTTCTACTCAGTTATCACTATTTGTAATTTTTATAGACTACTCGTTGGTGACTGTATTTGACTCTATCCTTCTTTGCTTTTGAGATACCCTGTTCCTATGAGCCAGGACTAATTTTAACCTGTATTTCATTGCTGTATTTATTTGCTACTACCAATATAACTTAGAGAGAACTTCAGAAAATATGCCCCCTTGAAAGCTTCATGAGGCCTAAGAATCTTAGTTTTCAGACTCATTTTAATAGAAATGATTTATTCAAGGTTCATATGTTCTTTAACTTTCTAACTCAGAAGTTATGCCCAACGAATTAACATATATTATTACATTAATAAGATTTGATTTTTTTCTTTCTGACCAAACAAACCATAGCAAAGCATAAATTCACAGTCTTTTTTTTTAAAAATATGCTTTCTTTATTATTTTTCTTTCCTTTTTTTATATACTTTTTATTAGGAATTTCCTCATTTACATTTTCAATGCTATCCCAAAAGTCCCTCATATCCTCCCACCCACTACCCTACCCACCCTCTCCCACTTTTTGGCCCTGGAGTTCCCCTGTACTGGGGCATATAAAGTTTGCAAGTCCAATAGGCCTCTCTTTCCAGTGATGGCCGACTAGGCCATCTTTTGATACATATGCAGCTAGAGTCAAGAGCTCCGGTATACTGGTTAGTTCATAATGTTGTTCTACCTATAGGGTTGCAGACCCCTTTAGCTCCTTGGATACTTTCTCTAGCTCCTCCATTGGGAGCCCTGTGATCCATCCAATAGTTGACTGTGAGCATCCACTTCTGTGTTTGCTAGGCCCTGGCCTAGTCTCACAAGACACAGCTATATCTGGGTCCTTTCAGCAAAATCTTGCTAGTATATGCAATGGTGTCAGCGTTTGGAAGCTGATTATGGGATGGTACCCTGGGTATGGCAGGCTCTAGACGGTTTTAAAATGAAAGCATTGTGCATGTGTACCATGGACACATTGCAATCAGTTCAGAGCCCATATTGAGCCCCTAAACCACAACAGGCCGTCCATATCATGTACAACCACATTTGTGTCTATGGACAGTTTACTACAGTGTAGGAGAGGACATGGTACCTTGTAATAAGTCAGATACTCTGAAGGGAGCATAACTAGGAGGAATAAGGATGGGTGAAAACTCAACACCCTTTAAAATAGCACATTCATTTTTAGAAGGGCAAAAATAAAAGTTAAGAAACACACTATTTGACATGTTATTATCTTGAATTAATTTGCTAGTCATTATAGGTGTACTGTAACAGTTCTGATTGTGATAAATTTGTTTGGGATCCATGTAGTTAAGAGATTTATTTTTAGAAGAGTTTGTCACCTTAAACTAATTAAGCAATTTCCTTGTTTTAATGAATTTACTGCCTGAAATCACTGACTATAAGTTTGTAAGAGCCAGCAGGAAGAGTTAGCTCCATAAAGGGCTATGCTAACTCACCTAGTGAGCTTTTCATACTTTGAGTTTGTGTTTAATTCCTTCTGTGAAAAAGGTATTTTTTGAATGCTTTGCTAAAATATTAAGGATACTTTACCTTCAGTGACACTGTGACAGGCTTGTGCCTTTAGAATTAACCCCTGAAATGCCTGGATGTTTATCCTGCTAATAAACCTCCTCTTTGTTTCAAAATCTAAAAGGTATTATTGCAAACTACATTGGGTGAATTTTCCCTATCCTTATTATAGTCCCTTGTGAGAGAATTATATGTAGGTTCCCGGATTGGATATGGTACAATAATAAACCCAACAAGAGGGCACGTCTCTGCCAATCCTGTCTTTTTCAGGGAAGAATATAAAAAAAAGGACCTGAATAAGGAGAGAAGAATCATTTGGAGGAAACATTTTTTCTATAGCAACATTTATGGAAATAAATAAGTCTCACAATCTGGTTGTGAGCGATAATAGCTTTGTTTCATGGACTTCAAGACAGCTGTGAAGTTCTAGCTCTACTAGAAGTACCAAGACTTACCTGCCACTCGTGGTGTTATAACCTGTTTCAGCAAAGTGCTCAACAGTAGATTGAGCCAAAGGTGTGGTGAATGAGCTAGATAGAGAAGTCACTCAGGGAATCTTTCTCAGCTTATCATTCACTATAATTATGCAAGAAACACAGGACTCCTCCTTCAGCTATGTATTTGAAAATACATGAAATGTTGTCTGACAGAGAAGCATATTATAGAAACGGTGCCCAGGCTTTGTATGGGAGGGTGCTTACGTAGACAGGCTCTACTTGACACATACCTAGGGTTACAGAAGGAAAACAGGCTCACACATAAGCTACGCTGATTACAGAGCTTCTCCACAGTTCACCCATCTTGTGAATTTGGCCAGGATTGAAATCTCCAAATAGAAGTCTCCAGACTTAACTCAATGGCCAAACTTATATATAGACCTCATCAAGGATAACAATTTAGCTTTCTGGATCAATTCTATGCATGCTCCACTTCCAATATTTTACCTACAAATTTCTTATTTTTGCGTATTTTTTATTTCTCCCTATATAAATTATTTGCCATTTAGAGACTCATGAGAGATCTATGATCTGGCCATGCTTGCACAACCCCCACAAGTAGGAAGAAAGCTTTAAGTGAGGAGCTTTGCTCAAAATGATTGTTGGTCACATTGAGCTCTAAGGCTTTTGTTGATAAAATTCTTCCACAAAATGTATCAATTTTGTAGGAACCAGTAACTGTGGGGAGTGAGAGTGGTATTTTCACAATATTGGATTAATGGTTGGTATGTGGAAAATTCATGTTATTGAAAGTTGTGGAATGGGGGCTGGATAGATGGCTCAACACTTAAAAGTACTGACTTGTCTTCCAAAGGTCCTGAGTTCAAATCCCAGCACCACATGATGGCTCATAATCATCTGTAACGAGATCTGACATCCTCTTCTGGAGTGTCTGAAGACACATATAATAAATAAAATAAATCTCAGAATGAAAGAAAGAAAGAAAGAAAGAAAGAAAGAAAGAAAGAAAGAAAGAAAGAAAGAAAGAAGGAAGGAAGGAAGGAAGGAAGGAAGGAAGGAAGGAAGGAAGGAAGGAAGGAAGGAAGTTGTGGATTCCAGATCACAGACTAGAGAACAGAGATGTCAGCTGCACTATGGCAATTAGAACTTTAATTTTACCTCCTCTTAAATACAAGCATTATTGGTTTTCATCTACCAACTGAATAACACATGGTTTTTAATATACTTTATCTCTTTGTGCATTGTCATGAAGTTAACTTTATGTGCTTCCTATATCACACTCCTAAGTTACTTTTCTATTGCTGTAAAGAAACATCATGATGAATGCAATTTATAAAAGAAAGTGCTTATTGAAAAATTACAACTATAGGGATTTAGAGTCCATGGTAGGGAGTACGGCAGCAGGCAGGTAGGCATAGTGCTTGAGTAATAGCTGAGGGCTTACATCATTACCTGCAGGTAGGAGGCAGAGAGAGAGCTAACTGGAAATGGTATGGGATTTTGAAACCTCAAAGCCCACACCCAGAGACATACCTCCTTCAACAAGGCCACACCACCTAATCCTTCCCAAACAGTACCAGGAACACAGGACCAAGTATTCAAATATATCATGTTGGGGAGCCATTATCATTCAATCCAACACAACACCTCAGCACAATGTGTAAACAGAACAATTATTTCTTCTCAAGAGGACATTTAGAATTGTGCTATCTTTGAACTCTCTAGCAAGAATGACATTTCACAGAGTCACTACTTCTCTTTTACAATGGAATTAAGAGTGTATTTCTCAAAAAAAAAAAAAAAAGAGCCTTCTAAAGCCATCCTCAAACTAAATGTATCTTCTCAGATTTAATAGTTGAATGTAAGCAAGGCAACAGAATATAGGTCATACATTCTTCTCCCTATTTCCAGCTTGTGAAACTCAATGGCAAGCTATTTTTATGCATCAACAAAGTCTTCTCATAACCTCTTTTCCAGATTAAAACATATTTCTTTACATATATATTACTTGTTGTAGAAAGTCAATAAATTGACTATATGAATGAGTTAAATATAAATTTCTCACCGTACATGAAGAAGTATTATTAGGCTACCATTGTACCATTAGTTCTACTGTAATAATTCCAGGACAAATGTTTGCTTCTGTTATATCACTTGAAACTGAAAAGTCAAATAATATTTGCAAGTTAAAAGTGTGTAAGACTAAAGCACTACCAGAAAAACACAACCTGTTTCTACTTCCACAGCACCTACTATGTATTCAAGCTTCATGGCCACGCTGGCTATTTTTGACAGCAGCTCCATTATTTTTACAAGGACCATCAAATGTATTATTTTTGATCCAATTCTGTCATGTGAAGGTCACATTATCACAGGGATGAGAAATGCCTAGCAGAACTGCTGGAGATCCTGGCAAACATTCATGCTTCTGCACGATTTGCAAAATGGGAAGATATCTTTCTGCCCCATAGCTTTTGTTTTACTAGATGATCACATTTCAGAGGTAAAATATGAAGAAAAAAATCACGGCACATGACTGTAAAAAAAAAAAAAAAAAAAAAAAAAAAAAAAGAAAGAAAGAGCCCAATTTTATTGTGCTTTGCCTCAATGAGTGACATTTGCAAATTAAAAGGACGCATATAGCAGAGAATGTTGATCATTCTGCTAAAATATTTGTATGTCATCATACTTAGAAAACCTTTCAATATTATCCTCGTGCTTGTGGTGGGGTTTCACTAGATTAATTACCTTAATGATTAGTGAGCATGTGTGTAGAAGAAGTAAAGTAGAGGGTAATTTTCATAGCGTCGATGTAATGAAAATAATGAAATATGACATGTGTGCCTGGATAGATTACAGTGCTTCAGTCTCCCACGTCCTCTGGTGATATTGAGCAAAATTTAAGGATAATGGGAACAGATTTCAGTTCTTAACAAAAAGGAAGTTCTTCTTGAAAGAAAATGAAATCTGTTGTCTGGGAATGTGTCTATGTCTAAAAGTTCTCATTTAAGGAATGTGTACTTTCCCATGCCCTTTCCAATTCTCATTAGTATGTTATTCAGTAGCTGCTCACCTCACTCCTGCTCCTGATGTTAGACCCCTGGTATTTCTTTAACTAAGCAGTGAGGGGGCTGAGATAGTTTGCTTCAGCTATCCTTCAGTTACTCTTTTACTCTTCCAGAATTTAGACACTGACTTAAACATCACTGGAGAAAAAATATTTAGGAGTCTCACCTTCCTGACTGATCAAAGTAAAAGTTATGGATCCATTGACCTGAGATCTTAAGGCTGTTTGAGATAGCCAAATTCGATGGTATTCACACTTGTAAGGCTCAAATTTCTCTTCTTTACCAAATAGATCATTAAAATCTCTGAAATTAAATTCACAAATATATTACATCCTTATGAAGTTATTTCCCATAATTTAATGCAATATAGAAGTATAAGAAGAAATAAAAGGAGCATGTTATTACGATTGATGAATATGTATTTCAGTACATAAATGCTCGTTTGAAACAATAAAAATAGCTATTTCATTTATATTCAAAAACAGCATCAGGGTGAAGCCATAGCTACATGTAATCTGATAAATGTATTAGAAACTGGAATATAATAAGCAACATTACTAATCATGATATGAGTTTTAAAAACTGTGACTGGTATTTACTATAATTCTAAATAAAACAGAATGCCATTTTTTTACTATACAATTTCAGCCCTGGAAATTTTTGCATATAATAGAACTAGTCAATAAACTGAATTCTGTCAGCATTGAAGCAAGTTAGGTTTGTACCCTCCAGACAGGGCTGCGATTGAGCGGTAAAGTGAAAAAACATTAAATTAATTAGAAAAAATAAATAAAGAAGTCAAATCACTCCAACTCTCCGACTTCATGTCCTCTCCCTTATTATATACTTAGTATTCCACTCATTTACCCACTAGCTGATATTGAGTACCCAAGCCTCCTGAAACCAAATATTGAATTCCTACAAAATTTTAAGACACCCTTGGGGCATGGCTGTTAGGAAACCTGTGTCTCATTCAACATGTTCGTTTTAGGGATGAGGAGACTGAGGTATAAGGAATGTAAGTAACTTCCAGGATGCTGCTCAGCTCAGCTAAATTACAAACGTATAATTTGGAGCCAACTCTATGTTATTAAATGTCAACACAGAAGCTATGATACAGGCAGTATCAAATTGGAATGGTGCTCTTAAGAACAATGGATTTAACCTAACCAAGAACATCCCATACATATTAGTGGAGCCTCAACAGGCATCTGGATGGATTAATTTATTTCTTTCATGCATAGAAACCAAATTGTACCCTCTCTATTAATCTCATCTATTTTTCTCTTGTATCATCAGTTAATCTTTCTCCTAATTCTTTGAAATATATGTTTCCTAAGCCTTTCTGACTGTTGGAACTTAATTTCTCATCTGTCTAGCAAACACACCATTTTTCTCTCTACATAGCATCTAAACTTTTCTTCATTAATAATTACATAACTATTTTCCTGGTGCTTCCAGAATCTCATGTTCACCTATCCTATGTTTGCACATATTTTTCTTTCTGTAGTTTTGCTTATGTATCTGTACAGAATTTCTTTTTACCAATTTTATCTATCCTGTTAGTTGCTAAATCCTAGAAAATTAAAAATAAAATAAAATGAAATGAAAACAGCTACTCATTCTAAGCACCAATGCTATGTTAGATACCCTGTGGCCACTCCACAAATAGCTGACTGATTTATATCAATCCAAGGACTAGTATGTCCATTATTCTAATAATAGTTTAATAATACTATAAAAGACAACTCAATTATATACACATTTGCAGAGTCTTCAAGTACTATGGATTACTAACAAGCTCTTCTCTGCCATGCATCTTATGACAGCTGATTATTGAAGTTCCTGGATGTGTGACTACATCGTCTTGGTTGCTATGGGCCATCTCCAGGGAAAATTCCTGTAGCACTTTTCACAGTGGAAGCTGATAAGTAGAGGGGTCACCCAATTAGTTTTTATGGCTCTAGGCAGAACTATACCTAAACTGTCATCAATTCTTAACAGTCTTCAGAGAATGAGCTCCTACAGCATCCAACAGTCACCAGAAAAGTGCCAAACAGTTGCATGGCGAGAATTCATCCAACTGTTCTCCTTCTCAAAATGGACTTTTCCTTTCAAATTGTTTTGTTTCAATATCTTTTGAAAACATAGAAAAATCTAATAGAGATCATTAAGACAGAACAACTAATGAGCTGAATGATATTAAAGCCCTCTTATTGATTTACTTCCATTGTATTAAGAGCAATATTATTTTCTTTTTCATCTCGTGCTCACTCTTACAAATTAGGCCAATTGTGTCTGAGTCATTGTGATTCTTTACCTGTGAAACTGCCTGATATCCCACTTATATCCGTAAATTCAGCAAAAATCTATTGAGTTCCTCTTTGAAATAGACTCATTGATATCCTCAGGTATATCCATGATACTAAATAACACAGTTCTCTAAAGAATTACATATAGAAGAAATGAAAACTGTGTCTGAAAGTTTTTGCTCAAGTTAAATCAAAAGCAATAAAATAAACTCCGTCACCATCTGGCCAGCAACATCATTATATTCCTGTTAATTCACTCATAAATTAATTAATTAATTTGTTCATTCATTCATTCATAAAACTAGTATCTTGCATACACTAGCAAGATTTTATCGAAAGGACCCAGATGTAGCTGTCTCTTGTGAGACTATGCCGGGGCCTAGCAAACACAGAAGTGGATGCTCACAGTCAGCTATTGGATGGATCACAGGGCTCCCAATGGAGGAGCTAGAGAAAGTACCCAAGGAGCTAAAGGGATCTGCAACCCTATAGGTGGAACAACATTATGAACTAACCAGTACCCTGGAGCTCTTGACTCTAGCTGCATATGTATCAAAAGATGGCCTAGTCGGCCATCACTGGAAAGAGAGGCACATTGGACACGCAAACTGTATATGCCCCAATACAGGGGAACGCCAGGGCCAAAAAAAAATGGGAATGGGTGGATAGGGAAGTGGAGGGGAGGGTATGGGGGACTTTTGGGATAGCATTGGAAATGTAATTGAGGAAAGTATGTAATAAAAAATATTTTAAAAAAGTAAAAAAAAAAAAAAAACAAACCTAGTATCTAAGCCAACATTTTGTTTCAGGTCTATACACTGCGATTGCACCAATGAGCAAAGCATTTACAGATTACATTTTACAAAATAATATAAGTATTATTATAACTATCAAAGAGTTATAACTTTTTACTGAAAATCATCATGCAATAATTAAGAATTTCTGAATATCTAACTTTGTTTGGAGAGTAGGTAGCAACAAATACTAAGTAACTTTCAAATGGCAAAATATTGTGTAAATAGTATAGCTTGATCTATGGACATAAATATGGTATGATATACATATATCTAAAGAGCTTAAGACCAACAGTAATTTGGTGGCTTTTCTGGATTTGGAATTTTTGCTCATATGGAATGAGATATCTAGAAGAGATAAGTTTCGATTCTAACTGAACAGATGATTCCTTTACTTTTCACAAACACATTTAACACAAAATAATTCGGCACAATTTCAATTATAGTGTAATGAGGATACTCAAAGCTTCAAGATTCACATTTTATAAGAGTAATTTTATAGTTTCATAGTAAGATTTTTATATAAAAGAGTTAAGAGTATAAGGAAAACATTAAGAATGGTTTTTTAAAAGTTCCTGAAGAGGTGAAATAAAATAGAACTAGAGCATGACTTTACTCTGGGAAAGAAGAAAAGCTCTTCTTTGTTATAGGAAAAAAAATGGATGGGAATTGTAGCAAACATGGGTGCTTTCCTTATACTGAGAAGTCAAGCGTTTCCTTCTGCTGACTTCCATTTTCTTAAGAACTTCGTGGTGAGCATGCTGGGTAAAGATAATGAGGAAAGAAAGTAAAGTGTCCAAAACTTTGGCAAACTTTTTAAAAACTTTTTAAAAGTTGAACACAGAAATATAATAACAATTCTAAACAGTAGTGAGTCTGAGCTTTGCTCTTCTGAAAACATGAAATTTAAAGTGCTGCAAAGCTCCAAAATATTCAGAACATGGACATGGCCCTGAAGTTGGAACATTTGAGTTCTTTAGTAGAGAAAAGAATATATATATATATACACACACATATATATATTTTAACTATGATCCATAGTAATATATTATCTGGCCCATTTCATCTTAGATGCATTCATTTGTCTCTACCTTTTTACATGTTGGATAACTTGCCGTGGCTCCCTCAACTCTCTATTCTCTCTCTTCCTTGGAGTTTGGTCTACATCGTTGTCTTCTAATTTCCTGGATGATGACCATGATATTTCTCTTTCTGGAATATTTCTGCTTATTCATATTTATCCTAGTTAAATCACCTACACTGATAATAAAATGATTCGAGATAATTAACCCCAGTTAGAACCCCAGCATTATCTAATTAAACATCAAGTTAATATTGATAACACACTTTTACTTATTCATTTCTCCTCAGTTAAAATCAGCTACCTCGAGTAGTATGCACTTGCGACTACACACACACACACACACACACACACACACACACACACACACATACACATCCCTACATAAAGATCTATAGTCAACAGAGAAAACCTGGGAGAAGGCAAGACATTCTTCCTTAAGGAAGAACAAGCCAATTGGTTGTCCAATAAAAAATGGTTTAGCCTTGAAATCATGTAAACAAATAACATTATATTCACTAATTAGGCCACATTTAAGAATATATATGAGTGTACATATATGGTATAATAAGAGTTAGTGGAAGAAAGAGTCCATGATTTGAAGGAGAACGGAGACGTATACATGGAAAGCTTTGAGGGGAGGAAAGGGAAGTGAAAAATGTCATAATTATATAATAATAATATATTATTATTATAAATTATTATTATAAATAATCACAAAATACAGTAAAAAGTCATTCTGAGTTTTCCCTCTTCAACCTAGGGAACTAATCCACTATTTTAACATTGTATTCAGAATTACATCCAGCCTGACAGAAATAACAATACAATTCTTTACCTGATTGCACATTTATAATAGGTAGAAAAAATTTTAAACTGTTTTGTGGGAGGAAAATGGTTTCTCTAAGCATTTGACAGAAATTGCAATTAGGTACTGCTGGTATCATTGAGAAACCATCTCTACTGCCATTATATTTTGAGCCACAGAGCAATTTATATTATGAAATGACTACTAGAATTGCGACTGCTGGTCTACCAGATGAGAGAAAGGTCCTGTCAATGTGCCAGCAAAAACATCCTTGTGTTCTGTTCTATAACCTCCTATTTCACATAATTACATGAGCAAAATTAGCATTGATCTGTGGTGGCCAGGACTAAATTAGCCAATTGGTACCTGAACTAGATGAATAAACTTATTCCTTGATTTTCTCCAGCCATGAAATCTTTACTTACCCGGAGAGGTAACTAAAATCTCATTTCACATGAATAAGAAACACTGAATACTGGTATTGATGACTAAATAAGATTAATTTCTTGACTTAAACATTGGTTGTTGACATAAATTCTTAAAGTTTATTCCTAGACACCAATGGTCTTTCTTGACTTATATGTATAAGAATATTACTCACTTTTATCCAGGCCAGTGTCTATCATTTAACTGCCATAAAGGATTTTTTTAAATAGAGATTGAAGAATTGAAAAAGTAAGTTAACAACTATAGTGTGGCTATTTTAAAGGATCACTTGTCATCGGTAGAGCTGAAGATCTCTGAGATGGATTTACTGTGGTGGTTGGAATAGTGCCCATAGGCTCATATATTTAAATGCTTAGTCATCAGGGAGTGATACTACTTGAGAAGTACTAGGAGGTGTGGCCTTGTTGGAGTAGGTGTGGCTTTGTTGGAGGAAGTATGTTACTGGGAGATGGGTTTTGAGGTTTCAAAAGCCTAAGCCTGGTATAGTGGCCCCTTCTTCCTGCTACATGCAGGTCTGGATGTAGACTTCTCAACTATTTCTCCATCCCCATGTCTGCCTCCTACCACCATACTCCTTGCTGATAATGAACTAACACTCTGAACCTTTTAGCAAGCCACAATTGGATGCTTTCTTTTCTTATTGTTGCCATGGTCATGGTGTCTCTTCACAGCAAACTAACAACACTGACTAAGACACTTACCAAACACTTTCAAGGTAATTTACTGAGTTCTTCACATGTGTGATGGTAGTAAGCCAAAGATTCATTGTCACCTAACAATGGTGAATTACAAAAGAATGAACCAGTCCAGTTCAAAGCAAAGAAAACCAGTCTGTTCTCACAATGTTAAACACTAAGACTTTCAGATTTTACATGAAATTTTCAATAAGCCTCCTTTTATATTGTAAATAAGAAAACCCTATACATGGGGTGAACAATTCAACAAATACAGCATTAAGCCCTGACATTCGGTAGTCATTACCAATCAAACTGTGTATAGAAGTGTTCCACTCAGGATGTATGTGTGTATGTGTGCATATACATATAAATGTGCATACACATGTGATTTTCAGTCCCTTCTTTTTTAAGCCAGGTCTTTAATTCTGCCTTCTATTTCTCCAACTATACAACACAACAATGGAAACAGATCACCCACAACGTAGAAAGGAAAGCTAAGGAAAACATTTGTATCATGTAGAAGAAAATTCTGCCCCAGCTGCTCATTCTCTTTTAAATATGTGCCTGGGAATAAATGTCCATTTCAAAGCCAGCTAAACCTACAGGGCAGTCTGATCCAGCTCGGTAAACAGGAAGTGGATGGAAACTGCTCCCTGGCTACTGAAGGGGATTCTAGATAATCACACAGCCAGCAGGGACTTTGGCTACTGCTGGTGCTTTGCTAAGGCAAAGCAAAACTAATGATTAAATATACAAAAGATCCTTCCTAGAGAGCTTTCTTTCAAAGAGATACCTGGCAAGGCAGTATCAGACATTAGCTGATGCTTAAACCCTCCCATAAACTGTATTTACAACACAATAAACACCATAAGCCACATGCAGGGGCATTAGTAAGGGATGCCAGTAGGTCTCTCCATATGGTTTATTTGTTCATTTTGGTTGTTGTTTTGCTTTGCCTGCACTGACATTGGCTATATTCTTTATTTCAGATAGTCAAGAATCAAAGTGTATAATAAATGTATATTAAATAAATGATAGCTATCATCTAGATCAAAAGATAGGAGCCTAGTGGTTTCTGAGAAGGGGAAATTAATGGTGGTGGTCTTTTTCTCTAGGCTTCATATATATTTCTGAGAAGTTACCATTGTTATTTGTTCCCCCTTCTTTCTCTTTCCTTCCTCCCTCTCTTACCTTTCCTTCCCTTCTGCTTCTCCTTTTCCTACTTCTTCTTGTTCTTATTTTTCTTGCTCCTCCTCCTCCTCCTTTTATTGTTGAGACAAAGTTTATACTGTGCAGACTAAGTTCAAACCAATGCCCCCTTTGCCTTAGTATCCTGAGGGCAAAGTTTACAACACATTTTTTGTTGATGCTGTTGTTGCTGTTCCTGTTGTTTTCATAAATTATTTTTAAAATCTTCCATATCTAGTTGATTTCATAAACTTTTGAACGTTTAAAGTTTTAGAGTTTTAAGTAATTTGCACTTTAAATTGCTAGCCACACAGGTGCATTGCATGTTATGTTACAAGGCATAATTTGCTTTATTCTTTTGAAAAAATGAATGTATGAAAGCACAAAGATAATTCACATAACCATTAATATTCAAAATGACTTGTTATTAAATACATGATACACACTTGTTTAAAAACCTTTAGCAAAGTTACTAAATTCTATTCACTTTGGAAAAACCTGAAATTCTCTGTAATTGAATATTGTTCTTTTTTATTTTAGGCTACAGTATTCCTGAAAAATCATAAATTACTTCACAACTCTGACTCCGCAGACTCTAAAATAATGTACCATTAAAGCTCTCTTATCTTTTTTTTTTTTTTTGATTCGTGGACTTATCAGACAATAACTGGAGGGCTAGTGCCATTAATGTACCTTTATTACAAAACATGGCCATCAAGGGGTATAAACAAAAAAATGGCCTTAATGCAATTATGCTTCTATCTCAAATTTTCATAATTAAGTGCATGAACCAAAAAGTAACGATCTACTTTGTCATTAATAACCCTGCCTAATGATGTGCAGCTAAAGTGTTATTTTACTTCTAATTCTCTAGCTTATTTCATTTAAGGACCAACACACAAACATGGATGCACACAAAGTGCTTTTAATTATTATTATTGGAGGAGGCAATGACAACCTGGTTACCAGCTCTTCTGTCTAGTTAGCATTTTTGTTAAGCATGGTGATTTTTAACATGATAGCTGAGCAATCTGTAGATTGTTATCATCGTGACTATTGTGATTTGGGGCAAGTGGGTGATGGAGAACCGAGAGGATTAGTCAGAAGCAACTGACAGTGTTGGTGATTTCTTCAAGTGATCTGAATTAGGAGAAGACCTAACATATGTCTTGACCCTATCTATTAGATAACATACACTTTGGGGACTGGAGGGATGGTACAGAATTTAAGAGCACTGACTGCTCTTCCAGAGGTCCTGAGTTCAATTCCCAGCAACCTCATAGTGGCTCACAACCATCTGTAATGGGGTCTGATGCCCTCTTCTGGTATATCTGATGAAGCAACAGTGTATTCACATACAATTAAAAAATAAAATAAATAAATCTTTAAAAAATACATTTTTGCCAGGCGTGGTGGTGCACACCTTTAATCCCAGCACTTGGGAGGCAGAGGTAGGCGGATTTCTGAGTTCAAGCCCAGCCTGGTCTATAGAGTGAATTCCAGGACAGCCAGGGCTACAGACAAATCCTGTCTCAACCCCCTCCCCCCAAAAATACATTTTTGTCTTACTTCTAAAACACAAAACAAAACAAAACAAAAAAAACAAAACAAAACAAAACCCTTATTCTCTATTGACATGACTTTCCTAAAAACTTTTTTAAAATTTTTTATTAGGTATTTGATATACATATAACATAAGATGTTTATCTATAAGCCGTGATCCTTCCCAAATCGATTATGAGCTCCTTTGTAAGATGGACAGTTAGCAGCCAAGTCACTTCACCATCTCTTGCCCTAATTATATATGTATGGTATAATATCCTAATATGGATATAGCCTATATGATACATGCATGACAACAAGACACAAGCATCCTTTCAGACTATTGAAGTCAGAATAAAAAATGCCTCTGCAGGCTGGGTTATGTATTGAAAGCATAGTGTCTACCTGTGACACTGTTTTTTCTAGCATTTATTTATTTGTTTATTTATTTATTTATTTATTTGACTGTTTATGAGAATACATGATAGTTCATATATTGGAAGTTAGAGGACAACTTGTGAACATCTTATCTTTCTTTCTATTACATAGGTCCTGGAAATCATGGCAAAACTCAGGTCATCTCACTATGGGATCTCATTGGTACAGAAAATCTAATGGCACTAATTTAATCAAGGTGATTTAATGATGCTGAGTTTATAACTGGCTGAGCTGTTGGAAGGCCAGGTTCCATTAGAGGAAGTATGTCCCTGGGGCTATCTCTCTGATAAATATTATATTGTCTCTAAAAACCTTCACTCTCTGCTTCCCAAGTACCACATGAGTAGCTTTCCTTCATACCATGTTTCATCCTTACCTGGGGTTCACAGTGGTAGAGCTGGACAACGCTTATTTTAAATTTCTAGAAATACTAGGGAAAATAAAATATCTTCCTTTTAAATTGTTTCTCTTAGGTATTTCAGACATAGCAAGCACAAGCCACCCGATAGGTATAGACTCTCAGAATCTCTGAGTCTGTTCATAAGACTGTGTGCTTCTACATGATGTTGAAGAACTCAGCTCAGAGTGAAGACCAACATCAATGGCAAGGTCTTGGGCACACACCTCTGCTTGGAGATGGGTGGAGTCTACCTTACACTTTTGCTGTATTTGATTCCTCCGCCTCATGGGCTGCTCAGTATCAAGATCTGCTTATTCAACCCTCTGTATCAGAGACTATTTTTTCACTTATACATGCATGACAAAGGCCTGCCTGCTTCCTTGGTTGGACTCAATGAGTGTATGCTCAATGGAACCATCACTGTCCAGAATTTATATTTCAAATTTTCTAACTATTGTGGTCCTACTCTTGCGTTGATCATTGATAATTAATCTTCCTTGTAAAATGTCAGTATTACCTCATTTGAGCCACTTGGTGCTTCAGCGATAAAGTGAGTCTCCCCGCCTCAGAGGAGTTATAGGGACTTGAGGGACCTTTGAAACTTTTAAGAAAAAAAAATGCTGTGATAGATAGCCCAAATCTGCAGTACGCAAAGGTCCATCTAGATCTTCAGGCCATCTCTCTTTTTATCTTCTGTATTCTCTTTTTTCTCTCTTCCCTTAATTGGTTCCCCCTTCTTTTCCTCTGCATTTTCTCTCTCTTTCAGCCCATTGAAAGGACCATGAAGTGGCTGACATCTATCTAGCACCTGCTCAACTGTCCCCTTAAAAACAAAAAAAAAAAAAGAGGAGGCTATGTTTCAGACGTCTCCCACCTCCTTTTCTTCTCCCCCTCCCAACATGCCTACGATTACACTCTGTGGCAGTTGCAGTTTGAAAACTACGCCTACCCAGAAACATTTTGAAATGCCAAGTTGTTTTAAACTCGTATGATTAATTCAAATAATAACCTTTCACTAATACCATCAGCTCTTGATTGTTCGCAAGCCATTATGAAAGGTGTGAGCTCTCTGCTTGTCATGCCTCCTCCCACCCCTCCTCTAGGCTTCTGTGGCTGTTCTGCCAGGAGGAGGGAGGGAGGGCTTTAGAAAACAAAGAGCTGAGACTTAAAAATCAATCCATTGTTCCCCCATGTTATCAGCTCTGAAAAATAAAAGGGTTTCCAGAGGAAAAAAATGTCGCAACTACATTTTAAAGCCTGGTTAAGGAATTACAGTTGGGTTTATCTTATACAATCCCTATTGATGATACCTCAGACATATTGGAGCCCAAATGTAATGTTAGAGAGAAGGTTCTAACAATAGTCCATCACAGTACTTTAATTGTTTTAACATTGGATCTATTTTTAGTTGTAAACAGTTTGTAGGAGTTGTCTTTTCCAGTTACTTACAATACTCAATTCCTCATGTAGACATAATTCTCTGGCCAGCAATCAACTAGTTTTTAAAGATATTTTATTGATTTAGGTCCAAAGTTTCTTAATTGAATGGCCCTTTCTTAAGAATAATTATCAAAATTTAAAATGAAAAGGTCTCAGATATTAGCTGAGCATGTGCTGGTTTTTAAATTAAAATAAAAAAAATCAAGATCCACAGAGAAGGCAGGAACTGCAATGGACCTAGTGGTCAACATCACATATTGAAATTCCAAGTACTAGAGAATGGTCCTATGATTAAGATAGCTTGCTAGACCTAAGGAGGACCAAAGAGACTCTAACTCCAGCTCCAGGAAATGCAGTGTCCTCTGCTGGCTTCTCTGAACACCTGCACCTACAAATGAACATAACCACACACACACACACACACACACACACACACACACACACACACACACACTCGCACACACATACACACACACACACATACACACACTCACACACACACTCACACGCACACACTCTCACACACACACACACACTCACACACACTCACACACACACATACACACACACACTCACACACACTCACACACACACATACACACACACACTCACACACACTCACACACACACACATACACACACTCACACACACACTCACACACACACATACACACACACACACACACACACACACTCGCACACATACACACACATATACACACTCACACACACACTCACACACACACACATACACACTCGCACACACACACACATACACACACACACATACACACACTCACACACACTCACACACACACACACACACACACACACACACACACACACACACACACACACACACACACAAATAAAAATGCCTTTAATAAATAAGAGCCAAGATGTCTACTCCCAGACATAATTTGAATTTTGATTTCTGTTCAATCAGCTGTAATTTAGTCTTTCAACCAATATGCTCATTTTAAATACGATTTATATTGCCCATAATTGTCTCTCATTTAAAAGCAACTTCACTGAAAAGCACTGTATTTCCTTGAGAAAATTTGCTTCGTTTCCTCAGGTCTGTACAGGTGCAGTTTGGGCAATTACTGTACTTTTTTTTTTCTTCAGATGATTTTTTCCACCTTATGCATCATACTCACTAGGAAGCAGCTATTGCCTTTTCACTGTTTCTTCTATACCCAGGCTTCCATATATTATTTTGGAATTATAAATAGGTTCTAAGACTCCCTACTTGTCCAGCTCATCAGGTGTTAGAGCAAATGTTAATGTTGGTAGCCTTGTTCTGCTGCAGAAATGATGATGTGCCAAAATGCTAGCAACTTGAAAGTGCTTAGATATGCAGAACTAAATATTTCTGCAAGGATAGCTCTCTCTTTAAATCTTATCTACAGCACTTTTATTCCCCACATCTATCCGACAGTAATTTTCCAAGAGAAAAATATAAGTCCTAAGATGAATTCATTTGTTACATTGGTTGTCCTGAAACAAAAAAATTGAGACCTAATGGACACAGAAATAATATGAAACTTTCTATTTTACCTCACAATGCAATCGTTGCCCAATTCATTATCGACACAGACTAATAATGATTCTCTACTGATGCATAATCACAGAGAAACTGGGCTTCTTTTAGTTTTCTTTCTTAGTTTCTTAAGTTAGTGTAGGGGATAAAAAACAAATTTATACTTCAAATTTTCATTTTTAGATATTTTTAAATGAAAGAACAGATTATCTCTAAATTAATGTAGATATGGATTTTAATTTTAATTATTCTCAATTTCAGTAATAAACTCTCTGAGCCAAGGCAATTTAAGACACAGTAGAAACTTTCCCTCTATAATCAGATAAAGTTCCTCTCTACGCAGTTCAACAGAGGTAAGGTCCTCCCTGAGTCCAACATTATGCTTTGTCCAGAGTGTAGCAATAAATCAAACACAGTGGGAATGAATCCAGCGATAATCACTAGAGCAGGATTTGCCCTGGTGATGTACTATTATTAAAGAATGTCACAAAAGACAAATTTGCAATTCTTAGCTGTAAAATAATAAATGCAGGTTTGGGCTGTGGCTCAGTGGCACAGTACCTGTCTTGCATACATGGGCTCTCAGTTAGACCATCTGTACTGCAGAAGGGAGAAAGAAACCAGATGAAAGGAAGGAAGAAGGAAGGACAGTATTTCTATTGATTCAATGTTATGGCAATGTATCTAGAAACAAGCCCTTCTGCCAAAGAGTGCAGAGGAAGTGTGGGAAAGGTTGCAATTGCTGCATCCTTCAAGACTTGCCACCTGGAGAATGGATGACTATATTTTGAGGTCTCTGTCTTTAAAAGATTATAATTAAAGATTGCAAATAAAGCCAAAACAAAAAAAAAAAACTAATTTCTAAAACCACTGCTTAACATATTGCATGGAAATAGCAATTGTTTTCCAATTAAAAGAGATTTCCAATAATGCAGGAACTTGTTCTTTATTGCCAGAATGGTTTCCCTTTTATATAATGGTGGTTAAGAAGGGGGAATAGTTGCCATTGTACTTGTATTATTATAAGGCTATATAAGACAAACAATTTCAAGTACTATTTTACTGCTATCACCTCTTATTTCTTTCTTTTCATTAATGAATGCTTGAAAAGAGGACAAGGAATAAGATTGGTCCACAGAGAGCCAATCACAGAAATTTGACTGGAAACCTCCAGTCAGCATGTCAAATTGCATGGTAGGGTGGTAAGCGTCATTAAAAAAAACCTTTACCTTTCCGTCTCATATTTAGGAGGATGATAAAAAGCAAAAGTAGAGCAAAATCTAACTGTGATTGTATTTGATGGAACCTCAGGGATGTATCATCTCCCATCCATTTCTGAGGATGAATATACAGCAAAACCATTAGCAATGATATGGGCTTAAATAAATAAAAAGAAGTACACACACACACACACACACACACACAAACACACATGAGCACTGCCTTCTAAATGTAGTCTATATCTATGCTCATTTCTGTGAATTTCCAGAGAACGAACAAATGCATTCTTTTTTAATGTTTCCCCACTGTCCCTGAAAATAAATGACTCTGCCAAGATCTGCAACGGTGTTATCCATACCACAGTGATAGGTGCTTTGTTGAACTGCCTTACTCGCTGGCATAATTTCCAGAAGTTAGGGTTCGAAGCATAAAATATTCTACGTTTGTCCTGAATATTTTGCACTGTGAGACAAGCTGGGTACAATTTATGCTGTGGTGTGTCCTACAGCAACTGAGATGTCATGTTGCACAATGCCGAGTGTAAATCTGCCGTAATTTATTGTGTACCTTTACAGTGGGCGACTTCCACCTTTCATGTTGTTAAATTGTCCATTGCCTCTGAGGGATTATTTGCATATATTTAACAGGACGCGGACCTAGCTACATTTGTTTCTAATGTCTAATTAGATGTGAAGGAACCTTGACTTTAATATTATGCTTTAAATTTCACTCCGGTGAACTGTGACTGAAAATGATATTATAGCCTATTAGGTATGATCTGGAAAAATAAGCATGTAATTTGTAGCATTGTTATTACAACCCCTTTTACTGCATAGGTTTCAAACACTATTATGAAGTGAATGTCACTACCATTCCAGTTTTGACATTTTAAATGAAACTAGATGGGAGTCATAAAATTGAAATAAAAGAATATTCCATATTGTTAAACTTAAGGCCTATTCATTTGCCCATACACTGAACGTCTGTGTTTAATCTGTTTAGCTAGTTAACTAATCGGTTTTTGTTAATGTAGTAGAAAGACAGTTTTGCATGGTGTGTGGAACACTTCTTATTTCCTGAAGATTGACCATTACACCTTAATTAGCATTCATAATTTAGCAGAAGACTCCAGCACGACTCACTAAGTGTGAAAGAATATACACAAAACCTCATTTTTAAAGGATCCTACAAACCTCAGACACTTGTACAAGAAGTGATACACAACTTTAAGTTTCAGTTTCAACTCCCATAAACAAGTTCTTAAGTGATTTCTAGAAATGATGAACTGGGCCTGAGGTGGGAACACTTACTGGTTTTGCAGAGGACCCAGGCTTAGTTTA
This sequence comes from Mus musculus, assembly GCF_000001635.26. NCBI lineage: Eukaryota > Metazoa > Chordata > Mammalia > Rodentia > Muridae > Mus > Mus musculus. The sequence goes on along the minus strand of NC_000074.6, from coordinate 49,733,761 downwards.
AAACACCCATACACATTAAACAAAAATATTTAAATATTAAAAAAAATAAGGAAAGGCTTTGAAGTGATGGTTAAGTGTTGCTGGTTTCCTGAGTAACAGATGTTGGAAAGCCAAGAACTGCTCTTAATGATCACCTGGAAAATGGATGCCATTGGACACCAGATTCTGTTCGTGAATTCACTGAAGAGATTTTTTTTTTTTTTAGCACTTATAAAATTTTAGAGATACAAAGAGCATTTCCAAACCATTTCACCTGGCATGAGATTGGAGGTATTTTGATTTCTCGTACTGTGTGGCATGGAGCTAAGGAGCACAGATCTGTGTTAGGAGGTCACTTGGTCAGTTGCTTAACATCTCCTTTGCTGAGACGTAAAGGAGTCCTCAGACACTGAATGACTATTTCAGGTTTGTTTTTCTATGAAAAACGAACTGGCTCTACACTTAGGACCTCATTGTGTAGAATCATCTTTATGAATACTGTCTCCATTGCTTTCCTTATGTGCAAACAATCAACAGGAGAGGGGGATCAGGTCAAATGGTTAGCTTTGGATAATTTCTGGATTATCAATGGCCTCACAGTGGCCATTCTAAAGCAATAACACAGAACGAGGAGATGAAAGATACTCACCATTGTCTGCTCTCCACGTTATTACACTGTGCAGAAAAAGTAGACATCTGTCATAGTAAGATCTAGGCAAGAGGAACGTATGCTAGGAAAATCAAGAATTGTGGGATTTGTATAATTATTCTTGTTTATAATATAACTTAATTGTCAACATTCATAGTTTTTTCCTTTTATTAAAATCAAATTCTGTTCTCACATAATATATCTATGATTCCCCTCCCTCTACTTCTCCTGAACCCCTCCCATCTGATCCACTCCTTTTCTGTCTCTCATTAGGGGGAAAAAAAGCAGGGTTCTAAGAGATAATAAAATATAGCAAAGTAAACTATAATATGGATATAGAAAACCAACAGTAGGAAAAGAGCCTAAGAGAGCACAGTTTATTTCTTTATTTGTTTAAAGTAATTAAGGTGTTGTAATATGTATCTCAAAAATGTGTCTGACAATTCAAATATCTTCATTGGCAAACTGGAATAAGTTGGCTATCAAGCACGCTACACAGAGAATGGTTTTAAAGAAGCAGAAATAAAAACAGGAAGCGAAAGTCTCTGATGGGTTAAAGGTGAGGATCATGTGAAATACAGTATAGATAATTAGACATCAAGAACCAATGCATGAGACATCATTGCATTGCCTTTGGGATCAGCTCTGGACAAAGGCACCATGGAGATGCATGAAGAAATGAACCTTATTTCATTACCCTCTTCATCTTTGTCTGAATTAAGATCATTTGAATTTTTGTCAGCTTTTACATATATCCATAATTTCGTTTCTGTCACTCTTAAGCAATGCAAGTAAATATCAAACAGGTGATCTTATTGAACAACATTAATCCCATAGCACAATGAACACATCATTGCAACAGGAACTGAAATATTTCCCTCTAAAGCAGCACTCAGAGTGCTGTTGAAATTTGGATATGTAGTCTGTTCCCAAACGGCTTAATAATCTAAATAATACTTCGATGCTCTAAAGTCCACATTGATGTTTGCCAGTCAATACTTTGATATATTAAAAAACATATGTAAATAACAGCTTGATGAAAATGGTGTGACACACTTAGAAATTTGTTACAGGTACAGGTCCATATAAATAGCATATATTATTACAAAAAAAGATATGTTCTTAAGACCTCTAGTTTGGCTTTACATGATCAAATATTAATTTCTAACTATAATGTATTTATTAATATGTTTATTCATAATTTAGAACTCATTAAATGTAACTTTTCAACATCAAATGACATCATATAAAGAGACAAATGGTCACAAAATCCTCATTTATTTGAAGAAAACTTAATTACTGATCAATTCTTCAGGCTGCTTCTTGGTACAGTGTTAGGAATGTTGCCATGTCTTTTTGATAATTAAAGGAATTATGAACATCTGTTGATGTTCTGTGAACATGCCCCACTGTCTCTGGGTAGATGTTAGAAAATTTCGATAAATGGTGATTAGATTAGTCCATAAATTACAGTTCAAGTTAGAAACATTATCACTAATTGTTTTCATTATTGCCCTTGAGATGAGTCAGCTTATTTTCTACCAATCTGTGATTAAGCTCAAGTTTAGGATTGATTCCTTCTGTTTGGTCTACCGTCTTTCAAAATTAAGATCTAAATTGACTCCCCAGTTACACCAATGTTTTCACACCCTCGGTCATTTACTGAATGTCTAAAACTTATGAAAGTCACACACAGCCAATCGATGTGTTTTCTCTTTACATTCTAAATAAAGATGAGAGTTTGCAAAGATGAACTGATGGCTTCCCAGTCATTGCTTATGACCGTACCAAATGCATGACAAGGTCACTTGACAATAAGTGATTTTGTGTCCATGTTATATCAATAAGTAACACCATCAAGATCTATACATCCAGAATTCCTCACTTGTAGATAGATCAACCACCCACATGCATAACCTTAGTAGGTCTTAGTTCCATTTTCTCATCACTAAAATAACAAAATAAGTTTTCTTAGACATATAAAAAAATCCACGTTTATTAGTCACTTGTTGCTGTGATGAACATCCCCCAAAAAGCCACAGAAGGAGGGAAGAAAGAGTTAATTTTGCCCTAGGATTATAGAGAACATTTCATTATAATGGGGAAGTCATGCATGCAGGGGCTGGGCAAAACAGGTCACATGACCATAATCTGGAAACAAATGCTCCTACTCAGTTCTCTCTTTCCTCTACTCAGTTTAGGGCCCAAATTCATAGAATGATGTCATAACAGGTAAGGTCTATGTGCCCACCTCAATTAGTGTAATCGAGCTCATTTCTTGCAGGCATTTTCTAGACTTCTCAGCACGTGATTCTAGAGCCTTTTGATTTGGCAAGGCTAACCATCAAATGAATAATTTTATCATTTATTATCATTTCATTTGTAATTGTTGATTTTTCCAGTGTTTCAGTGTTAGTCTAAGGCTTCAAACATAATAGAAAATGGTTTACCACTCAGTCCTATCTTCAGCCCTTTATCCATTTTGGGGGGAGGACAATTTTCAAAATTTGACTTGCCTTCTCTAATCAAGACCATCTCTTTTTAACATTCTGACTTCTTACTTCCTATGCCTATTAAATATCCTTTTCACAATATCGGTTTAGTATTTATTTGCCTTTCCACCACTGTAAGAAAATACCTAAAAGTAACAAATTAAAAGAGGAAGCACTTATTTTATCTCACATGTCCTATGTGTCAGTCCATAGACATTAGACCTGGTTGCTGTTTAGCTGAAAAGAAATGAACGATAGAGACAGTGCATGGCGGAGGAGAACTGCTCACTTCACTGTTTCCAGAAAGCAAAGAGAAAGAGGATGAACAAGTAGGACAAAATATCATTTTAAGAGTGTATACCTCAGTAATCTACTTCCTCCAAGAAGCCCAGCTCCTCAATGTCCTACCATTCCCAGATAGCCGATTACCTATGAAGGGAGCAATGACAGGGCCAGAGGCTTTGTAAACAACTTACTTCCCAAACACCCCACCTTCAAACAGCACTGCCTTGTTGATAATGCTCTTTTCACGTGAGCTTCAAAGAATCATTTCCGCTCTCCATCATAATACCCCCACTGTGTTCCCAGGCTCCCAGTTTTTGTTTGCTTTTATTCCCCTTGTTCCTTTCAGAATTGGTGACATGTGGTCTGATGTCACAAGAATTCATCAGATACCTATGACCCATTAAGTCTCAGTAGTGCCACTCTCTTGCTCTGGGGACTCTCACACACAGTTCTGTTTTTCATTGGAGCAGCCAAAGCTTGTCAAAAGAAGTCGAGAAAACATCTATTTAACAATCATCCTGTCTTATGTCAACCCTCATGCCTACTTGGCAATCCTTTTACCCGTGTATATTGATTAAACATCAAAACTCTGAAAAATCCATTTGGAAAGTCACAAAAGTTAATGGGTTGCATTATAAGCTCATAGAGACAAGGGGTGGGCAGAAGGGTCTCTGGACCAGGATGCTCTGAGACATGAGGGGCAGGCATGTTCCAAGACAGTGAGGTCAGAGGGGAGTCCAGAACAGTCTGGTTGGCAGGGGTGGTGCTGCTATTTGCACAGATTCTAATGTCTGAGCCCAGAGCTGACAAAGACAAATTCCACTGTGGTTGAACAAATAGGCTTTCCTCATCCTCAGCCAATAAATATCCCATATTCAGAACAGGCTCCCAGTTGACTTCTTGGTACAATTTGAGTTGATGGTCTGCACAGCTGTGTAGAAATGAGGGCTTGGGTTACATCACAGACAACCTCTCTGACTATAATTGCCCCATTACAGGAGTGATCAACTGAGATGCCATTGCCAAGAGTCCCTCACTGTGAACTCCCTGAGACAGGATACAGACTGTTTTTGATGGAAGGCCAATTGCTCAGGGATTTACTGCTGTTAGCAGTTCTCTCGAAGGCAACGAGGCTTGCTTTCAAGGCACAATGAAGAAACCATCTGTTAGCTCAGACCTTTGCCTGAGTGCAAGCTTCCCCAAGGGCTCTGTTGATGTTGTTGTTATTGTTATTCTTCATTATTTATTGATCACCCCAATACATAATGTACTGAGAAATGATGATGGGCATGGGAAATATGGTTTATGTATATGAAAAATCCACAGTAACATACATCATACATGATGCTTAGGAAAATTGTGCATTCTACCTGGTAATAGACAAACCGTATGTAGAGGTAGCAGGACATTTGTCTTTTTGTTTCCCTTTTAAGTAGTAATGTTTAGAAACAATAAAAATAAACTACTTTAGAATCTTATTTTAGAATCCTTGCCTGAATCAATGCATGATTATCTTACAAAATATTCTTAATCTATATGTTTAGGTTGCCTGCACATACTTAAATCCTTCCTTTTCCATCCCTGCATCCCCTTCATTTATCCAAGAAATATTTATGAACATGTATTATGTGTCAGACATCATAGAATCAAAATTTAATGAACTACTGTCATTATCTCAAATGTTTATCTTTTTTGAAAGAAGTCAAAGCAATTTACCACATCACCTTCCCATCTTGGTAGAAAAATATAGATGCTGCTCATCAGATTAATAACCACATAATTAGTGTTGTGGTTAAGATCTTTAATAGCACAATTATAAGAATATGTATTATTTATTATGGATGACATTAGAGGAATTTTTAATCATATATGATGAAATTTATGATATGCAAAGATCAGCTTATGTGGAAGAACTCTCCTATATTTTATTGGTATAAGTTTAACTTCCTAAATGTTTTAACTTTTAATATTTTTTATAGTCATAAACATTTTTCTTTCTTACCATGATAGTGTCAAGATTAACCAAAACATTTGAGTTTCTAAATTAATCAACTCAAATATAACTGAACATTTATATTATCAAAAACAAATGAACAGTGATTTCATCAACTTTCAGTGATGTCAATGGCTACCAATAAGCTGTATTTTAAATGGAGCACCATGTTTTAAAACTTCTGTGGAAAGTTTTATAATTCTGCATCTGTGGCACCAAAAATTTTCAATACTTGGAATAATGTATTGATGTTTGTTTTCTGTGACCTTTATAAACATCAATGTCTTTAGGGAGGATCTATATTTTCTTTTGAATAGAGTAAGTTCAATGAAGAGACCACTAACAGAGGACATGATCCGTCTTTATCCAGATGTCCATATATACCCTTTCCTAGTCAACTCTTTTTTTTCCTGAGTGTACAACTATTCGCCAAAGAACATATCACCACAAACTTCATCCAAATAGCTAGAATTAACTGAATTTATATGTTATCTAAGGGACTCACTGAATTCAAGCATAGAAGGTGTTTTAAATGATGAGAATATTTGTTAAAAGACCATAAATTACAAGCAACGCTATCTTTGAAAGCTTCTGCAGTATTCTAGAAAAGTCTTCTTTATTTTTATCATTTTAAGGACTAACATATTTCACCATTTAAATAGTAAGTCATTAATTAATTGTACTACTAAATATGTACTCTACTAAAAATTATTTTAGTAATTCCTGTCCTCATTTATTTAAAAATAGGCATCAGTACTTAGGGCTTACAAATATTATTGGAGCCAACTTCCTGTCATTCTGTCCAGTAAAACTATTGATCACAAAATATTTATTTTTAATAAGACATATCAAAAAGACCTCATTGTTTTTCAAGCAACAAAAATGTATTAAACAACAACTGATACAAAATGTTTGTTTAGGAATGAAATAAATATCTATAAACCCTCTTTCCTAGTATTTGCTTCAGTGAACAATTCATCATGCAGGGGAGACGAATCTTTTAAGACTATACTATGACATCACATGATCTAGAGCTGCATTGGGTCCATTTCTAGTCTAGCTCAAGGACACACTCATCCCACACGTCAGAAAATCCATCTTCAGACTACGGACGTCTTTCTGAGGTGTTTTGATTGTGAAGGACTTCAGCTCCTTCAAAAGCTATTACCATATATTCTCTTATAACCTTCTCCACTGTAATTTTCACCATCTTTGAGCATGGTTTTATACCACAGTTATATAGGAGATATAGTTAGCTTTGCTATGGGAGGAGATATCATCAGAGAATCGCATACTGTATGGAAACCTAGCTTATAGGATGTGTATCAGAGGCCCTCAACTTCTGAATTCAGACCTTGTGTAATCCTCATCCCTTCCCGCTTTCATCCAGCGTTAGCTAGACTTTAGCCCTCTGTTCTAGCAAATATTAACAGAATGTAGCTGAAACAATGGACTGCTTCTAAAAATGAACTTTATTTAAAGACTAGTATTTTTCTTGTCCACCTATATTCCTCTATTGCTATCTCATTCTCTTCTTACCTCAATCCCTCTTTCTATCCCCATGATCCCTGGAAGAGTGGGTTGCTGTACCCTAAAGAAAGGCCCACTTAACAAAGAACCCAGACCTGCCAAGAGCCATTTTATGAACTCAGAGCAGTAAATGAAAATTGTTTTGAGGCACTGAATTTCAGAGTTTTCAAATCTGTCTTTTTAAATTTTTCAATAAGTTTATTCTATTATAATTTATTATTATTGTTATTATTATTATTATTATTATTATCATTATTATTGTGTGTCTTAAGGGGTATGCTTAAATGATAATCCAACATAAGTATTCCTGGTAGGATATTTCTCCTGTGTCTAAACGATAATTCAGGAACTCAGTTTCTTTCTCTTTTAGAAGAGGGTCCTCCTTAAAGAATCCTCCTTTGTCCAATGACTGCACAGAAAATGCAGGATAGGAAAGGATGTGGTGAGGGATAGATGTGGATAACCATCACATCTTGAGAAAGAGTACTGGGTAAAAAAGTACTGGGAAGTATAATCAGGACCTGTACCCAAGAGTGGAAGAACACACAGTAAACAGTTTGCCAGTCTCTGGCATATGGAACACAGAGGCAGTATATGAGGATGGACCAGAGTTAGAAGGAGGAAAGCAGATGGGAGGATTCCAAGGAGAGGAAGCAACTCCCTGACAACTTGGAAGTATTAAGCACTCAGCCCTGAAAAAAGCTGAAGCACACGTCCACTCGGATAATCCAATCCCTCATTTATTTCTCTATGAAATAAATGAAGAAGAAAAATTGAAAAAGAATAAAAAATAACAGGAAGCTACTTATGAGAAAATAAAAATGATATATCTTTTAGAAACGTAATTATGTTAAACACAAGCAAATTGTGAGATGCAGAAGGGTCAATGCCAGTTGCTCAAGTCAAGTTCAAACAAAATAACAAGACTATTTGGAGCACAAAAACCAGTGATAGCCTTGCATGCAGTTGACTGTGCTTCAGGGAAGAACTGTTTCCCGAAGATAACACTGAAGGGCCTTTTCAAAGGACTCAACTTAAAATAAAAATCTCATTTCCAATAATGAGAAGAATGTTCACTAACATGTAATTTGGCTGTGAAAATGTTGCCAGTATTCTTCTTTGCAAATATAATTTTTCCTGTTTATACTTTGGTATAAGGAATATTAATGTGTCATCTAACAGAAGCTAAATCTGACACGAAGCCTTGTGAACCAGCTTCACAAGGACAGGCATGAAACAAGGGAAAGGGGATGTTTCAGCATGGCCACTCTGAAGGGTAGGACTGAGTTTTCTTAGTTCTACTGGTGGGAAAGGGAAGGAACTAAATCCAGAACATTCCTTTATATACATGAGTTTAATAAAGAGTTATAAAACTATAAGTACCACAATTTTTTTTTTTACAAAACCAAAGATGAGTAAGTACACAGTAATAGATCTAGAATCTTCATCACAGAGCTTGCCAAGTGAAAAGCTTAAGGTTCACTATGACTTTCAAAGCTGGCCTTTATATTCAGGAAATAAAAGTTGTGATTTTAACAAAACAAAATAGTTATTAAATATATGGTTGGGGATATGAGTCAGTGAGTTAGATGCTTGACTAAACAAATCTGAATTTGGGTCCCCAACATTTACATAACGTATCCAGGCACAGATGCACATGTCTGTTAGCTTAGCACAGGGAAAATAGTGGAGAGAGGTCTATTGGTATATTGGCCAGCTAGCCTGGCTGAATTGGTGAGCTACAGATCCAGTGAGAGATCCTACTTTGAAAAATAAGAGACAGGCTGACTGAAAAAGGCACTCAAAATAACATTTGGCCTTTACAAGAATGTATCCATGTGGATCTAATAGAATAGCCAACACACACGCATACATACATCTTCATAGATGCATAAAAACAAAACACACACTCACACACACAAACACACATGCACATGTACACATACTCTCTCACACACACACAGAAGCAAATAAGGACAAGTAAATCGTTTTGGAATTACATATATTCACTTGGGGAGGTGGCTTGCATACCACAGCATCTGTGTGGGTGCAAAAGGAGTTGCCAATAAATAGTCAGACATTTTGTGAGGGTGGCTTCTCTCTTTCCACCATGTAGCTACCAGAGAAGGAATACAAATGGTGAGTCTTAGCTAAGTGAGAGCTACAGTGTTCAGTTCTATTTCTATAAAGAGCAAATAGAGGGAGCAAAGAGGTGGATGTTTGTACATGTTAAAAATCTATGCAACTATTAGTATGAGAAACTTTCTATCCCTTCCTTAATGTTAAACTTCACACAGTTAGAGATTTTGCATGTTCTGTGTACACTGGGGAGCTATTGTATGAGTGCCCTCAAACACACTCACTTACATGTAGATAAGATGATACCTGGTGATAAGATTCAGCAGTCCACAACAAATTGCAAGTGAGAGACATTGCTTCATGTGAGGAGTCCATCTTATAGTAAGGAAAAAAAATACCTAAAACCTGGAATGGTTAAAATTTAATTCTTTTTTTTTTTTTTTTGGTTTTTTCATTTGAGCATGAAGAGATCACTCCTCTGAACTCATTTTGTGTTAAGTCAGACAGATCTGTGTGAGTTGAGTAGTCCCTGAGGGCATCATCATATTACTGCAAAATGCAGTCACTGATGTTCATAGAGATAACCCCAGGGCATCTGGGAAAGGTTAAATTATGTTCAGTGTTCTCTATTTAAGGAGACTGGGACATGTCCTTGCACCTTAAGAAGATTGCTGTTACAGGTGATTAAAATGAAAGAATAGTTGTGCTTAAAGAAGCTTCCCCTTCATTATTTGGAAAGGGGGGTTAGTTTTTGTTTTTTTTTTTTTTCTGATTCTATATAACTGTTCTTTGTCTTTTTAATACTTTCATCATGCAAGCTTTCATTTATCACACTTGAGGATAGATACCTCAAGCCTTTGATTTCATGCTTTCTCAATTAAATTAGACAAGAGGCAAGATTATCATTGTTTACTTCTTCTTTCATTTTAACTTCTGAGCAAACTGAGAGAGTTATTCTGACAGGTTAGCATCTTGACGTCTAGCATAATAGTATAGGTGTAAAAACTTGTACAGTATGTAGGTAGGAATCTACAGTGATGCCTTTGTTGATAAAGTACTCACTGTGCAAGCATGAGGAACTAAGTTTGAATCCCATACACTGAAGTAAAACAGTCACATCAGTAGGCACAGACATGTAGTCCTAGGAAGGGGTAGGGGTGAGGTGCAAAAAGAATGGTAAACTTCCAGGAATCAGTAATCAGCCAGTCTAACTAAACTGGTAAGTTCCATGCTCACTGAGGAGAGTCCACCTTCAAAAACTAAGGTAGAGAATTACAGAGGAAGAGAATTAATGTTTCTCTCTAGACATTACACACAGACTTACATGTGCTCATGCACTAACATGTGGTTGTGAAAGGATCATTCTAGAGTCTTCCCTGAAAATCTGATTGAGCACTCATGGCATGATGACCAGCTATGGTCAGGCTGGCCTGTCACTAATGTCATACCCAGTTCCTAGGCATCCCTCTTCTGTACACTGAATTTAAAATTAAATAGTAAAAATGATCTGCATTAACGAAGGCCCGAAGCACTGTCAGTGCGTGAGAAAGTCATACTTATGGTAATTCAGTTTCAATACATTGGTCACGTAAAGAGGATGCCTGACAGCAGGTTATCAAAGCAATTTCCAAGTGGACAACTGAAGATGGGCATTCTGACTGAACAGGGACAAAAGAAACTCGTCAAGGACACAGGGAACACATGTTTGAATAATGTGGAAAAGCTGTCATGAATTCAGATGCCACACAGCATACAACAGTCAATAGTGAGTGGAGGAGAACTGAGTACTAAAACAGAGAAAAGCATGGCTCTTGGTAGCAAGGCTCCAGCAACAGGTCCTTAAGTTGACAAAGTGAGTTGGAAGCCATGTATCAAAATTCATTCACAAAAATCTGAAGTGAGTTTTGTACTGCCAGGTGCAAAAGAAAATAAGTGACTGATGTTACAGCTTTTATTTAGAAAACACTTACTATCTTTGGAAAACAGTTTTTGATTATTTTTCTTAAGGCTATATTATATACTGTGTGTCTATGACTATATGTCTAGCACTGTGCTCTGTACTTGCTTGAAAACACGATAAATCGGAAGTGAGCCCTTGTGGTGTTTCTATTTGAATTCCTCAATAATTCAATAGACGTTCTCTTCTGACTGCAAAAATGCAGCCGCGTTGCTCTTCTCTCTGTGCAAATGTTTTCCATCATTTCCCAGCGTTTTCTTTCAGAGAGTTTTAATTATGGATTATAACCACACATTACCATTTATATTCATTCATAAGAACATAAATTTCCCATTTCTGTGTTTCAAAAAGTCAAGCTATAACAGAAGTGAGACCGTTTATAGAAGGAAAATATACTATTTTCTAACTGAGGGAATATCTAGAATCAGTCCTCCATAATCCTACATGGAGGCTATCACACACCTAACACTGACTGACCACATTCAGTGTTTGGTTTATAATATAATGGAACACTGTAGTCTCAATGAACAGTCAACCTTGGGAGGTAAGAAGTCTCCTTTTATTATGGCCAATCTTATCTCAATCTTCCTTGACTGGACTGAGAGGCATCTAAGAGTTTAGTGCACCTCTGAGGATGTCAGTGCAGACATATCCAGAGACAATTGGAGCATAGGCGTTCTCATACAGTGAGGGATACATCCCAGGATGGATAAGTCAATAGAAGTTTTAAAAGTTGGCAAAAGATAGGAATGGGATGAACTTGGATGTGCTGTTCACTGTGATATGAGCTCATTTAGTCCTCTTCTACCTTCCCACTGAAACACACTCTATAGTTTCTGCACCTTGTGGTGTAATTTCTATACCTCTGGAATTCTGAGCCCAATTAACTCTCCCCTTATGCCATTGCTTTTTGGTATTTGGTCATTGCATCAGTCAGTGTACTTTGAGACAAGCCCTTCTGAAATAAGAAATATTATGGACTCCAATCATTCTTCTGTAAATTTTATACACTGAAAAGTAGAAGATTCTAATAGTATGTCAGGAACCAGCAAAGTATGATGTGAATCTTGTGTATGTGACCTGAGAAGAGGCACAGTCATTTAACAAATGCCTTGTTCAGTCACTTCATACACACGAGAACTTAGCATGTTTGTGGATGCTTATAAAACATGAATCAAAAATAATAATTCCTCCACAAAATCTTCATAGCATATTCATTACAAAAAAATTGCTTTGATATGATCAAAGTCCCTCACAGGGTATGAGAGGAATAAGTTGATTCCAACCCAGGATGGTACCTCTAAATCTATACTACAAGTCTTCTTTAAGCCATTCTGATAATATAGATGCTACTAACAAAAAGAAGTGGCTGGATGATTTTAATATAGGTCTCATCCAGGTGCTACTGAGATGCTGTTTGCCACAAGGTTGGATGAATTATAATGCTTGAATGTGAATTTACTTAATCTGTATCACAGAATATAAAGGCCAATAATCTTAACTTCCTCCTTTCTGCTTGATATTTTTCTTTCTCTCCTCCTTGGAGGAGCAATTCCTTTAACATACAAAGAAGTTAATTTTCAGTGGGCGCTACTGAAGCGATATGAAAAGCCATTTAATAGAAGAGAGACAGTTGTTCAGTCAAGTTGAAAGAAGACTGGATTCTTGCAATTGCATAAAGGACTGTGTATGGTGCTATTTGTTAAAGTAAGTTGAATAGATAGTACTTAAATTACATATAAATGTGTGTTGTTTTGAACTGTTTATGTCAGTAAAGTAAATCTAATGACACAAACATAATAATACCTTAACTGCTTTTATAACCAGTTTACTATATTTATCGCTGGTGGAACACAGCTAGTGTTATCTGCAACTCCACAGTAATTTTCAATCACAACCTCAAAATAGTTAAAGCTAAGAGAAATCAACATGTACTGCATTTTATTACATACCCACAGGCAATAGCTCTCTGTTAATGATCACAACTGCCAGCTTACTCTATCCCAGGAATTTTTCTCTTCATAAATTAAATGCAGAGAAGTGTGAGATAAACTCTAAGAACATACCCTGCCTGATTTTTTAGTACCTCTTATTCAATTTTTTTAATTCTTTCTTTTTTAACTTTGGCTGTAATTTCTACCATTGTGAATTATTATTACCTACACTTGAGTTTTATGGTCAGCACCACTAGTTGAAGGAATAGCAGGTAGGCTGTCTTCAATGGTTTTATACTTTATCCTTGTCTCATTATGCAGGATAAATTGTGATCCTTTAAAGCCATTCTCAACAATGTTACCTGAAAAGACCAACTTTATGTAAGCATGTTCACATAAAGGGAAATATAGTTTGATATGCTTTATTACCATGTAAGACAGCACATGCTTAGATGGTTGTAGTATGTGAACTGTGAGATACAATGAAGGCTGGAATGGGTTTTGTCTTGGTTATTCTATATTCAATTGTTGTTTCTGCATATGTAGATTCGGTGTTATCACAGTGTCATTATATTCCAGACAATATGCTAGTTGTTGAATGGGGAAGAGAAATTTTTAAAAAGTCGGTAAGAAGAAAGAAATGGGGGAAAGAGAAAGATGCATACAATCAGAGAGGGTGTGGAGGAGAAGCACAGAGAGGAAAGGGGAGAAGAGGAGACATAATAGAGGAAAGGAGGGGAGAAGAAGGAAGAGGAGGGCATGAGAAGGGAAGGGAAGGGAAGGGAAGGGAAGGGAAGGGAGGGAAGGGGAGGGGAGGGGAGGAGAGGGGAGGGGAAGGGAGGGGAGAGGAGAGACTAAGATAAATTCATACCATAAAATTTGAGTCAAGCCGTAGTCCTGAGTTGGAGTCCAAATTCTTTTTTGTATGGGGATAGAGAAGTTTCTTGATATTCAATGAGCTTAGAATTTCAAGTGTAAAATGCGATGATTTGAAAACTGATAAAGCAGTTGAGTTGTTTAAATAATAAAGTTAAAGCTAATACTTGACACCATGCTGTAGCCTCTGTTTATAAAATGCTCTCAATCTGATGACAGCTTGAACATGATTGTGGGACAGTATAACAGTTGTCCTGAAAGCATGTCTCCAGTTCTCAGATCATACACCAAGGCTTCTAAAACATCATGTATAATCACATTTGTTTTACAGCTATGCAGAAAGCCCAAGATAAAGGACTCCCTTAAAAGCATTATGAAAGTTCTTGATGTTCCAAGAATTTTGAAGTAGCCATTCACTATGCAGAGCTCTAAAGAGCAAGACAAAACTGGGTTCTGCTTGATTAGTTTGAGATATTTTCACTCAAACCCATTCAAACTTTTACATATACAGAATAGATTCTGGGAAATTTAAAGGTGAATAAAATTAATTGCTTTCAAGTTGCTTATAATCTATTATTGGGTCTGCAATATAGACTCCACCTTTGTCTGACATGGCAAGTGGTCCACCCCTATCAGCTTGCTTGTGGCTACAGAGAGAGATGTTTTCTTGGATTAGTTTGGATTTTGGAAACTGCCTTAAAATCCTGCTACTAAGTGTGCTCCCTCTTGACTACTTCTAGGTAGAGTGGAGGAGGTTTTATTCTTAAGTCAAGCATCCTCTGCACTTGATTGCACAACTACCTAGCTCAATGATATTGAAGTCTGCTAGCCCAGTGCTGCATCTTTCTCTTTCCATGCTTCCTTCTAACTTCTGAGGTCTCCACTCAAGCCATCCTCTAGGAAAGTTCGATTTCTCCTAGAAAGGACGTTCCTTCCTCCCACACTTCACCTAAAGGGCTTGGTAACTTCCTTATCCCTAGCTAACTCTCTTTCTTCACATGAACTCAGTCAATTTTGGTCCCTACAGCTCTATAACATGTTTTCTTTGAAGTAAGGAATTGGTTCGCCTAATATTTATTTTGTCTCATTGTTTCCCAATCATTTGAGATATTTTAAGAGAGAAAATAGATTTGCTTTATCAGCTACATACTGAGAGCTAGGATAATCAGGACTTACCTTAGGAAATATGGGACAGGAAATGTGGTCCCTCCCTAATGCTAAGGTTTCAACTGTTTACATTTTTCTTCCTTTGCTGACCTTCCTTCTGATTCACTGCACTCTTTCTAGATTTCTATTTTTTTACTAATTATTTTATTCGTTTACATTTCACATATTTTCCCTTCCTGATTACCCTTCTACAACCCCCCCCCCATTGCATCCTCCTTCTCCAACCCCCCCCCACCCCCCTGCCCTCTGCCTCTATGAGGAAGCTTCTCTACCCACTCTCCCATTCCTGCCTCACTGCTCTAGCATCCCCCTACTCTGGGGCATCAAACCTCCACAGGAACAAAGTTTTCTCCTTTCATTGATGTCAGATAGGGCCATCCTCTACTACATACATATCTGGATCGATGGATCCCTACACATATACTCTTTGGTTGGTGGTTTAGTCTCTGGGAAATCTGGGTGGTCTGGTTAATCGAGATTGTTCTTCCTGTTGTTTCAAAAAAAAATCTCCTTCCTCTTAACTTACTTAAAGGACCTGGGTTTATCAAAAATGGTAATGTTAAGAACCTAGAGGACAAGCTGAAGTAGTGTATCCTCCAATTCCAGCATAGGGTAGGAATCCTTTATTGGATTAGTAAATGAAAGAGTTTATAACTCTATGACATCTTCCTTGGGAAAGGTGGAAAGATACAGAGCCCATGACTGAACTACATATCTTCCATGGTTCTTCATTTTTGAAGATGAGTATATGATTACCACACTCTCGGTAAACAGTTAAATGCTTTACATTGAAAGCCCTCTTATTTTAGTAGGATATTAAGTTTGATGTCAGTACAAAAGCATTTCAAATTGGAGCTGCTCTATCTAAGGTTGGAGACTTATTGATGCTCCTGGCTTTAAACTCCTGACTTTCTAAACTATATCCATGTAAAAATAACTTTTGGCCCATCAGAAACAAATTAAAAACTTCTTGAATGTGGCTCCATTTTCTAACATCTAAAACCATGACTAGAGATATAGCTAAGCAGATAAAGTGTTTATTTCACATCCAAGAGTAACTATGTTTAACCCCACCACCACCCATCTGAATAGCCAGGATTGGTGGCATGCTTGTAATGCTAGTGCTAAAGACAAAGTGACAGGAGGATCTAAGACTTGCTGATAAGTCAGCCTATCCAGATGGGTGAGCTTCAGGTCCCAGAGAGGGTACCTGTCTCAAAATCATTGTAAACAGCTACTCATAGATGATAAGAAAGTTTGACTACTCCCTCCATTAACAAATGTATTTATATTTGTGCGCGCGCGCACGCACACACACACACACACACACACACACACACACACACACACACACACCTCTGAGAATCAAATCAGATGTTCTCTAAATGTGTCCTTAATGGTGAAATGGAGAACATGATCCTCTCAGGGGTGTGCCCAGAAACCATGGCTCTTCTGGACATTATCCTCAGTCACCTACTTGACCTTCCTGTGTGCCATATTTAATACGACATTTCCTGCCTCCACTGTGACTAATGGCAGGACATATCTCTCACTTATTCAGCACTGAGTATAATATGTTGGGTATCTTCTATTCTAGTACATGTTAGCGTTATACTTTATGTTAGCTCTTATCTCCACAAATATTTACATAAGGCATTTCTAACTAAAGAAGGACTCCATTTTCTCTGTCTCTTTTCTACTTACACATATATTTGAGTTGTGTATTTTCTTTATACTATTCACTCTTGTAATTCCATATACAATACACACTAGAACACCTTACCCTTGTTTCAGAATATATTATTATACTTGTGAAAACAGTATCAAGTATAACTGAGACTTTATAAACAAAAGTCAACCCTCAGACCTCTAGGATGGTTTTTTACTTCATTGTACCTCTTTTCTATATCTATGATATAGAACAACAAAGTTTTCTACCAGTGTTTTGTCTTGAAGATGAAATATTTAGATTCATAATCACACTATTATCTGGCATTTAGTAAATGGGGCAACAATGGAAACTATTGGAAGTGTCTGTCATAGTTAATTTTCTATTATCATGACAAAATGCTATGACTTTGAAAATTAGAAAGCATTTAACTTGGGGCTCAGGATTCCAGATTGTTAAAATCTATGCCACCATGTTAGGGGGCATGATAGCAGATGCCAAAGCAGTAGCTGAGAGCTCGCAAATGATCTACAAGCAAGAGGGATGGCATGGGCTTTCGAAACCTTAGAGCCCACACCCAGTGACACACTTCTCCCAACAAGGCCATACCTCTTACTTATTCCTAAATAGTTCCATAAACTGGTACCAAACATTCAAACCTATGGGGGTCATTGTAATTTATATCACCACTGTGCTACTGTGGTTGTTAGTGGAGATAATAGGAGAAGGGTGTCCTTTATAATCATGATGCAACAGAGATCAGTGGTAATTGTGAATTACTGTGAAATGTGGATAATACAAAATTAAAAAAAAACTTAATTTCCTATCCCAATGGGGTACCTATTGTCCCATGCTCTCCATTTGTGTACATAAAATCCTGTAGCTGATATTTTATTTTCCTTAGCTTTTCTTTCATGTCTATCTTCTTCTTACATGCTCTCCCTCCTGATTTCTGACAGTTTGAATGAACCATCAACAGCAATGGTCACACCTAAGCCACCTCTGATTTCATCAGATTCACCTAACAGACAGGCACCAATAGTTTTAGAGATGGATTAGATAGCGCAGTGCAAGAACTAACTGGCAACAAAGATGCTTTGTGGTCTCCAGTCTCTTGGAGCAAATGACTCCAGCTCAAAGGAGACATGCAAAAGACACATTTATACCTGAATGAGAATTCCACAGAGTATACTCAACTTTCTCTGATTTGGGCAAGAAGTATAGATGATCCCCAAACAAGTTGATACTGTTCTCACTATAAACCCTCACACAGGGAATTCCAATCTCAATAAAACACTTGTGCACTTCCCTCATCCCTCTGGCTCGATCAATAGCCTCTTGGTTTCTTCCCTTATTCGGTGGAGAAAGCTTCAATTAGCTGATTATCTGTCTTTAGCACATTTCTTTTGCTTCTTATAGTGTTTGATTGCCTCCAAACAAAGAAAGCTAATAATCTATTTTTATCAAGGAAACTGTTTTGTCTGCAGGAACCAGAGAGCATCAGAAATGAGCTGGGGCTCTGGCTCAGCTGGAAGAGAGAGCATAGATGAGGCCTTAGAGGGGTGTCAGAGCATCCAAGGGATGCTGAAGAACTGAGTTTATAATCAGAAAGTTGTGACTTTTTTTTGATTGGAAACAATTCAATTCCTATATTTTCAAGTAGATGTGCCCTTTTATTATGGGTTGTCCCAACTTTATACAAACAGCAGAAAGAGCTAAATAAATAAATAAACAAACAAACAGACAGACAGACAGACAGACAGACAGACAGACAGATAGATAGATAGATAGATAGATAGATAGATAGATAGATAGATAGATAGATAAATCCATCCCCAGGGGAGCTGTGAGCTTTGCTTTTGGGAATGGCAAATTCTACATGTTCTAACAAATGATACTAAGTAGTGAAATATCTCAACATCCTATAAAATACAGCATTTTGAAGATATTCCTTTAGCTTGCTTTTTTTTTTTTTTTTTTTTTTTTGGCCTCCACCTGTCCAAGGGGAAGAGAGTGGGTCATTTCTATTGATTCCCTATGAATTTCACGACAAACTCAATCAAATATATATTACACTACCAGCTGGTAAAGAATCAATCAAGTAAGATTCCTAGTCAAGTGGTAACAATTCTAATTGGTAACTTTGCATTAGGCTCATACTCACCAGTAGTTATGACATGCTTGCTATGTGCCAAGTGGGCTTCTAAATGTCCTGAATATTCATTAATCTTCCAACAGTCTTCTGAAGTAGGCCACGCGATCATCACTATATACATGAAGAAATTTTGTTTAAAGAGAAATTTACCTTGGAGTTCAGTTCCTCACAGGCAGAACAAACCTGCCACTAAACACAGATTGTGCTCTATCTATCTATCTATCTATCTATCTATCTATCTATCTATCTATCTATCTATCTATCTACCTACCTACCTACCTACCTATCTATCTATCTATCTATCTATCTATCTATCTATCTATCTATCTATCTATCTATCTATCTATCTATCTATCTCAGTTAGTTAGTTAGTTAGTTAGTTAGTTAGTTAGTTAGTTAGTTAGTTTTTTCGAGACAGGTTTCTCTGTGTAGCCCTGGCTTTCCTGGAACTCACTCTGTAGATCAGGCTGGTCTCGAACTCAGAAATTCGCCTGCCTCTGCCTCCCAAGTGCTGGGATTAAAGGCATGTGCCACCACTCGTAGAGATGGGGATGACTCTATTGACCTCTATAGCAGAAAGAAATTAATTAGGTGTAATACTTTTATAGGTTCAGGAAATAATGATGCTGAGACCAACAGTAATGAGCTAATGAAGTGATTGTGGAAGGTGTCACTAACAACATTAATAGACTAAGTATGAACATGGATGGATCTCAATCTGCTTCTAGTGTTTTCAATCTTTCATAGCTCTCTTCCTTAGAAATTGTAAAAGAAAACAAGTATGTTAGTTTCCTGATTTCGAGATGCTATTATTCTCAGAGAAGTAAAAAGGAATTAAAACTATCTTTGCATCTTTACTCTCATTAACCAGGAGCTCCACTAGAGACCTTATCTCTGTGAGTCCCACAGAATAAGGCTGAATAAGGCTTATTC
Source organism: Mus musculus (assembly GCF_000001635.26). Lineage (NCBI taxonomy): Eukaryota > Metazoa > Chordata > Mammalia > Rodentia > Muridae > Mus > Mus musculus. The sequence continues at coordinate 49,714,063 of NC_000074.6, read as the reverse complement.
TCATGTTTCACTCTACTTGGGAGTCTTACATGGCTAAATTGGATGAGTGTGATTGGCAGGAGCCTGTGGTGTGTTTTCAGTTTTAACCAGTCTGAAGAACTGAGAAAGGTGTGGGGAGAAAATGAAGTCAGGGTTCACGGTTCCTTACATCACAGGTCATCCATCATGGGATTGTTGTCTGAGAATGCCACAGCTACTGGTCACCATTATTACTCCTTTACTCCTAAGAGGCTTCAATACTAGTTCCTAGTATTACTACATTTAGGACATCGCACTGGCATTCCTGCCCTTTGAGCCACTTCCCACTCTCTACAGTTGCATGATGTGATTGTTACATCCATTTGCTGCCTAGATTCCAGCTGACATAAAATCTTTCAGAATATAGTGCAGTGTAATCTATTTCATATTCATCGTCCCTATGTAAAACCATTTTCTGTACTTTTTTTTATAACTTGAAAAAGTTGTCCCAACTCTCTAATCTTGAGCATATGGTGTAATTTTTAGAACACAGGTAGAATTTATAACCCTACACTTAACAGCATTTCTAAGTTGTAAGTGATTCCTATTTTAATCAAAGGAAAAAATTAAATTGTGCATGTAAAAATTAGAGACTGTCGTTGGCATCTGTGTGTGTCAATGGGGCCATTAGTGTCACGGGCATCCAGTTGACACATAAATTTCTTGAGTGCATGGTACTGGTTGACTTAATAATGGTAGAGGGAATTCCTGAATTTTTAAATTATTTACATACTTGGAAGTGCACAGACAGATCCATGTACAATTGTCTTAGGTGAACAACTTAAATGTTTCTGTCAGAAGGTGATCCTTTAATGCAACTGGGTAAAAATTGACTGGATTTCATCAATAGTATTTAAGTACTGTTTCTTTTCATTGCAACAAAATATCCTTGATATTAAAATACTAAAATACCTTATAGGATTCAAGGGAGAAACATCTTTCGCATTTTTAAGTGAGCATCTGTATAGGACAAATGTACATAAGACTTTAAACTGCACCAAGATACTATCTCAGTAAATTCTATTTTAAATGCCAGAATTACAGATTAAAATATTCCAAACTCTCTTATGCCTTGAACCATAAATAAAAATAATATGGGCAGGTGTTCATGTAAATTTCTTAGGAAATTTATATAAAAAGATTTAAGAAAAGCTTCAAGTTAAACATGGATTTCTTTTTTAAAATACTATTACATAAGTGAAAATAAGATGTCTGATATGAAAAAAATACTACAGATAGGGTAAGGTTTATTTTTTAAAAACCCTCCAAATAATGACTTAATGCATGTTTATTTGAACCTTAAATCTATAGATCAGAATATTGGGCAAGACTCATCTGGGTAGTTGCTATTGAATTCATTCCAACATCTTCAGTAAGCAGGTTGGCTGGGAGCTGGCTGGTCCAGGATCACCTGTGCTGGGAAACTTCCTCTGTCCCACATGGTCTCTCATCTTCCAGGAGGTTAGCGGAGCCTGTTCATATGGCAGCTGGGCAGCCTTCCAAGAAAGCCAGCAGTAGCATTCAAGAAAGCTCAACATTGTTTCACCAAATTCTATGGTGGAAAGACTGTCACCAGGGAGCCCAAATTCAGGGGGTGGGAGAGGTAAGGTTTAAATGGAAGGATGTCTAACTCAAAGATCAAATGGAACAGAAATAAGCAAAGCAAAAGCGTAACTGTTTTATGATCTCTCAAAATTAGTCAAAGGAATAAGTCAGAATGAGAGTGCAAAGGGTAAAGTTATTGCTGTAAAGAGACTGAAGCAAAGATCATGATTTTGCATCTACCAGTGTATCTGCAAATAGGCACATGTTCCTATTTGGTGCTTTTAAGATCTTAAAAGAACTTTAATCTCTATCGCATCTTCATTGGGGTCTTATTTCTCTGTGTTGTTGTTGTTTGGTTCTTATTTCAGCCAAATCTACAGGTCCTTCCATGGTTTGCTTTTTTTCTTGGCGTTTCTTCCTTCTCCCCATCTTACTCTCTGACTCCCAGAACTGTTCTATTCTTTCTCTGAGTGAGTTTTATCTTTCCCCAGCCTCTCTTATCCTGCTTACTGTCCATTCCAAACTCTGGCAGAAACAAAGTTAATGAAGAAAACACTAAGTCATTTGGCAGCCATGAAGAAGCAATGAGATGCCAACTTCTAAAGAGCCAGAGGACATTTAAACCCCAAATGCTGGGAATCTTTGTGCAAATACAAATGGAACAGAGGGAGGGGGAAAAAAAGCATGTAAAGGATTATTAGGTAGCAAGAGGTTGGCCACCGTTTTCCATTACTTATTTTCCCATACTTATTAGAAGACGATTTCTATGTTTTTGTTTGAGTTTGTGCAAGGGGAGAAATTAATGAGCACAAGATGGGAGGAGGCAGAGAGAGAGAGAGATACTAAGAATCAATGGAAACTTGCCTCATTCCATTTCGAGTCAGACCATAAGAAAATAGTTTTCAAAACGTAAGGATTCAGGTTAACAATGCAGGTAAAGTTTCCAAGTTCCAAAAAGATCCTGCATGAGAACTGAGATGTGTGTTATATTTCAAAAAAGAAAAGCAGCTGCTCATTCCAGACAGAATTTGCTATTGCCTTCTGATGAGAGGAAGCTAGGACTCAAACCTAGATCTTGTATTCTTCATTGTTATTCTTCTAATACAGACCTTGCCCCTTGCCCAAGCTAAGATTGTTACTCCACGGAGGGTTTTTAGACATCATTAACCACAGGAAGAGAACATAACACAGCAGAAACTCGGAGATTGAATAACAACCTTGAAATTCAAACTGACATCATGTATTATTGTGTGCATTATATACTAAACAGTTATTAGGAACAATTAGCAATTAAAGACTCTTAGGTGCAGTTATATGGTTTTCTACAATATATCCTGAGTAGCAGGCTAAGTGCTTTGGCTGTAAGCCAATCATCAAAAAGCCCACAGAAAATGCTAATCTCAAATATGTGCTCTTTATGGCTATTGAATGAGGTCTGTTAATCAAGCCAAGGTCTTACAGAAATGGGGGAACTTCAGGTGCAAACTTCTCACTACAAAGAAAATACCATGTTATATAAAATGCAGGTGGCCACTGCAAAATAAATGTACACACTTGCTTTCTCAACTTGGCTTTTATCAAGAAGAAGAAGTGAAGCAAGAGGAAGAGAAGGAAGGAGAAGGAGAAGGAGAAGGAGAAGGAGAAGGAGAAGGAGAAGGAAAGAAGAAGAAGAAGAAGAAGAAGAAGAAGAAGAAGAAGAAGAAGAAGAAGAAGAAGAAGAAGAAGAAGAAGAAGAAGAAGAAAAGAAGAAGAAGAAAATAAGAAGAAGAAAATAAGAAAGAATATTTTAACATGGAAATGGTAATGTAGAAATATTCTAATATATCTCAATTCCAGCACAAACTTAATGAAATGTTCTTTCTGTTTGGTTGTGACTCTTGTTGTTCATCGCAGTTATCACAAAATCCTAAAACTCTACTTTTCTGAAACATTAAAAAGATGTTACATCATGGTCCAGCCAAGTGTATGAGCTGTAATTGTGCACATGTAGCTCCATATAGATTGAATACTATATTTTTAATTTTAGGACGTTCACAATATCCATCTTCCCAAAGAGACATATGTTCAATGATAGTAAATAAGGCAGATTTTTGTGCTTTATTATATGGTACTTATATTTTATTAAAATCAGAGTGATAGTTTCAATTCACCCATCATTAGTATTTATACAGATTTTTGGGGGAGTTCAATTTATATATTGAGTAAATAGTAAACTGATCTTATTCTCTGTTTAGCACAATTTTCTTAAAGTATGGAGTAGGCTAAAGGCAAATGGTGTCCAATTTCTATAGGATACTTAGGACCGGAAATGATAGAACCACTATAAAGGGTTAAAACTAAAACTAGTTTACTGACCATGTATGGTTATATGTTTGTGAATAAATAACTGATTGATATGCTCAGCCTAGCACACATTCCTCTAAATGCCACATAGAACAATAAAAATATAGTGCTGTGAAAGAATGGACTGAGGAAGCTAAGAAAGATCTGTTTTATACTTGGATATAATCTGAGAGTCTTCAACTTTACATAGCGTCAATAATCTTAAAGATAGAGAACACAGCAACAAATAATAAGCCAATTTCTGACTTTTATTTAGAGAAAAAAGGATATTATGGTTGAGCCTTGTGGCTGCATGCCTACAATAGGGAGCACTAGGCAGGACCTTGTGACTTTCAAGGCCAGTTTGGGCTACCTGGAAGGACTATGTACATAATCAGGAAATAATAACACACTATAAATCGAAAAGTATCTCAAAGTTTTAATATTAAAAAAGAAGGTAGTGGTTTTACAAAGTAGCCCAGTTTCTGAAGAGATGTCTCAGCTGTAAGACCACTTACTCTTGTTCCAGGGGGCCAGTGTCCAGTTCCCCCCAGTAACATTGGGTGGCTTACAACTGCTCACAGCCCCAGCTGGAGGGTTTCTGATTTGCATGGACAACTGCACACAGGTGTCACATACTCTCGCAGACACATCCACATACACAGAAATAAATCTCTTTAGAAAAGCATCCAAAGCATTTGTAGATTAAGATTTGGTCATTTCTAAAATGATTCTGTTATTTAGAATCAACGGAAAACACACACAATAAACTCTAAGCAAGAAGACTTAGCATGGAGACTTGGAAGGAACATAGAATTAGGGAAAGCTAGAAGCAAGGATTTTAAAACTAATATATCATTGTTCTTACCCAAAAATTGAACAAGGAAGCTACTCAGTGTGAAGAACTAAGCCTGAATTCAGGGGTTATGGGGAAAAATGCTATTTTACAATCCAGATGGAAATCAACAGTAAAGGAATGTTTTCAAAATCTAAGGTCTGTAACCTTGTAACTTTAATACTAGGCTTTCCATGTTGTCTCCTGTGCTGAACACCTGCACTTGGGAGATGGGTCTATCACATGCTACAGGCTTAGTCTCCATTGTACTTGAGGACTATCTGAGACCTCTGCTATTCTTCTTGTAGTTGAGTGAGGTACAGTCTCTCTCAGTGAGTGATATAAAGAAGTACTGGGGAGAGGCAAACTGATGGGATGTTTGGAGTAGCAAAGTCTTGCCTGGCTCCTGGTCTCTAGCCATTGCTAGTGATATGCACTTCCAGAAGATGGAGCTATAGCTCAGTCAAAGTGCTCACGAATGAGAGAGAGGGAGCAGAGAGAGAGAGACAGAGGGGAGAGAGAGAGAGAGAGAGAGAGAGAGAGAGAGAGAGAGAGAGAGAGAGAGAGAGAGATTGAAATTTAACATCTCAGAATCTGTTTTAATCATCTTTTTAAAACATAATAATAAAATAGTGCTAAATGGTAGTAGAAGGTAAGAAATGGGTCAAAAACATAGTTGTTCAGATCAAATCCAAAAGATTTTTTTTAGCTTAAAGTGCTTTATTTAGTATATAGTGTTTATGAGAATAATTTGAATGGGCTGAAGGTGTTCTTGAACAGAATTCAGCCCTCTTAAAGAGAATGAAAGATATCACGATTTAGATTTTACAAAAATGAGAATAGTCGGAGACAATCAAAGGTGTGTGTGTGTTTTCTTTGAAAGAAGGTATCTTTCAAAGTCTATGGGAGAGCACCCTTATATCCTCAAAATTGTTAAGATTGTGCTGCTTCATAGTCTCCATTTGTCTCTATCGCAAGATTTTTTTTTAACTATATACCTCCTCCTTCACCTGTCCTTTGCCAACATTTATTACAAGTGATAATAGTACTGCTCTCCCATGAGTATGTAGTACACCTCTATCTCATTATACATCCCCATCTTAGAAATCTGTGTGTGGCCGACATCACAAAAGACCATAATAGAGTTCGTTGCCATCCGTGCAGGGCAATCACCCTCTTATAGAAGCCAACTGTCTATGAAGGAAGACTGTTCTGGACCAGTGGGCCAGGGGATGAGATATGTTCTAGGCAGCAGTGTCTTTCAGCAACATCACAGAAAAGGCTTTAGAGCTAAATCATAAGTGTGAACACCAGAATTTAAATTTGAATCATTTTCCCAACTACAGAAATGTTCCCATGAGCTTGATACTCTGGAAGCCCCGCAAGGCCTCCTGAGTGTGTGAGATTTGGGTTACGGTGGGCAAAGTTGAGGGTTGGAGTTAGAAGAAGAATGAGGCTCATCTGAGGTATTACTAGAAGTCTGTCTTATCACTCTGCTCTTCAAATGTGTAGCTTTATGCAAGTTTGAGATGTACAGTCAGGGCTTTTTTTCCCTCTAAAGTTTTTTTTACATGTAATGATATATAGTAGCTGTTGTTCTTCTTTCTCTTTTATTATTCCTTTCTTTGTGTGTATGTCTGTGTGTGAGTCTCTCTCTCTCTCTCTCTCTCTCTCTCTCTCTCTCTCTCTGTGTGTGTGTGTGTGTGTGTGTGTGTGTATGTCTCTGTGTGTATGGCTGTGTGTATACAAGACTGGGTATACCATGGTATATAAGTGCTCACGTAGAAATGAGATCAGAAGACAACTTTGTGGCATTATTTCTCTTTACACAGTTTCACAGATTCCAGGAATCAAATCCGGGTTGCTAAAACTAAGCATTTTAAACTAAGCATTGTTTTCTGCTGACCCATCTTGCTGCCTCAAGCAGCATGTTTTCTGATGGGAATCCAGTTTGTGCTATGTCTGACAGGAATTATCCAATATACAATGTTATCTCACATTGCACTGGCACCAAGACATCCCTACTAATGTGAGAGACATCTATAGAGACATCTATTTCACATCAATTTAGATGCAAACTAAAGCACAACCAGTTTTTTTTCTTGCAGATATGACCCTGGTCTTACATTGTTTTATAGCTGTTTTTAATTTTTATGTGATGATGTGTGGGTTTTGTAACTTTACGTTAAATTTCAAATTCTCTTCATAACTTTGTGACTGTTATCTTAGCTGATGACAAGGAAGCACTGTTGTTTTACAGCTACCTATTGAAATTAAATTCCCATAAGGAGAGAAGGTAAAATTACTATTTCATAAGAAGGAAACACTTTTCTATAAATTTGAGTCTGAGTGCAAATCTTTACAGCATGGAGATCCAATGTCTATCCTAATGTTTAGCAACTGTAAGCAGGGTATAAAATGTTTATGATGCTAGTTACTTTTTGGTATCCAGATGATATAATCTGAAGAAAACTCAGGCTTTGAGCTCCAGCCTTATAAAGGATTTCATTGCTGAACCTTGATGTCTTCAACTATACGATGGGCATGTACTTAACTTCACAACATGCTCTGACAACTGAGTAGCAGAAGTCTTTGGCATGATCTCTGTAAACAATTGCTTTGTCTAAAGAGTGTTCTTGTAGAGCACACTGCTGTGCCATGCCTTCCTAAATGCCCACTGTTCTGCCATATGTTAGGAAGTTTGAATACTTACAATTTCAACGTGAATTTAAGCTGATTTGCCAAAGGAAAAAAAAAATTGCTGAGTTCTTTCTCTCAGCAAAGTCTTATTTCTTTGGCAAATCTACTTTAATTAAGTTAAAATTATACTCCAGCCTCCCCATCCTGGCATTACCCTACACTGTGACATTGACCTCTCCTCCCATTGATACCCAACAAGGCCATCCTCTGCTACAAACAGGGCTAGAGGCATGTGTCCCTCCATATGTACTCTGGTTGGTGGTTTAGTCCCTGGGAGCTCTGGGTTGGTCTGGTTGGTTGATATTGTTTTTCTTCCTATGGGGTTGCAAAGCCCTTCAGGGAGCACCCTTATAGGAGTAGGGAGAGGAAGAATAGGATAGAGAGTTTCCAGAGGGGGAAATTGGGAAAGGGGATAACACTTGAATTGTAAATAAAGAAAATATCCAATGGTTAAAAAAAAAAAAAGATTTGCTGAGTTTTAAATGCATATAAGGTTTAGTTCCTTCTAAATTTTAATACAGACTCCTAGTCAAAGCCACTTGGAAAAGTGTGAAGGGATGTGGGACAACATGAAAATGAAATTAATTCTCCCCCACAATGCGTTTTAACCACCTCTAATTGTTTTAGGCAAGAGAAGGTGTGTGGAAGGGGTGGGTGGTGGGTGGAGGGGGATGTTGTCAAAAAGGCTCCTTGGAGCATACAGTGCCACACAACTGAACCTCCCTGAATGTCATTGCCACCACAGAAAATTGGCTCTGAAAAGACCGGTCTGTGCTAGTTTTACCTGCGTATTTCAGTTGTCATTTGCCTACTCAGGGGACCGGAGAAGAAAGCATTTTCCAAGCCTGGCAAGTCTACAGGGGTCTAAGAGCAGGAATCTGCCAACAGAAAATTAAAGTAATAAGGGAGGCACATTAACAAAAGCTCTTTTTCTTTTAATAAACATTAAAAAAAGGGAGTCCCAATAGGCCTGCCCCTTTCCAAGTGTTACTTTAGTTAGAGATATTTTTGCTTAACTTTTCAGACTATAAAGTATGAGACAACAGAAAAGGTGACAACAGAAAACATTTTTTGAATGTTTTGTATGCTTTTCCTCTAAGAGATTTTATATGCTAATTATTCCTACAACATACTCTGTTTAATTTCAACTGTACAATACAGATTTAAGTTCATGAGGGTGTCAGTGTGCTGTACATAGGGTTACATCGTTATTCATTGTATAACTTTGGGGTGACTTTAACTCAAGAAACAGCCCATCCCGAATATGTTCTTTGTAGAACAACACTTCAAAAAATGCACAGAAACGAGCTGTTTGTTTTGCTTTCTTTAAAGTAACTATAATTTCCTAATTCAGCTGTTTCTGCCTTGATTATTTTGCCTCTTCACTTTAATGGTGGCACTTGGAAATAATTTAGAAAAAAAAATACCTAGTCTATCCTCTCCGGCTCCTGCCTTTAATAAGGGAAGCCTATAGACAAACATTGGATAGGCAAGGATTTAAATGGCATGCAATTCTAGACAGTGCATGGCAGCACTTTAAATTTTTTCTCTCTGCCCTGTTAATTCTTCCTTCTTATTAATGAAGGCTTACAAGACACCTGGAATACAGCAAGGGCAAAATGATGGTGTCGGGATGTCCAGCTTTATTTCAAGGCTTGATAAACACACTATCTCCAATAACTTGTGTTTGAAGATGATGAAGATAAAGAAAAACAAATACCCTCTTGGTGTAAGGGACTTACAATCAACACAGGTCAATACAGCATTAATCCTGCTTCTTCTTCTTCTTCTTCTTCTTCTTCTTTTTTTTTTTTTAAACCCATGAAGAATCATTCTTCAATTCCTTCTGCTAATGAAGAGGTGCTGTAGGGAGGGCAATCTAACATGGCAGCAAGAATCATTTATATTCGAGTCAGAATGACTTCTTTTGTAGTTACATTTGAATATAATTGTGTCTGATATTCTGGGAGTCATAGATGAGCACCAGCAGGCAAGGGAGTTCCTACATGTGCACTTTTCCATTGTTCCCTCACAGAAGCAAAGACCGAATGAACGTGTGTCTACATGTGGTTAATCTGCACAGACAGCAGCCAGAGCTCACTAACCTAGTCATTAGGTACAGGTTTGCTTTTTTTTGTTTTGTTTCCCTATGCATGGGCCTTTACTTCCGGAAGACTGAATGGGAGGTTGGAGGAGGAGGAGGAGGAAAAAAAGGAGGGACGGAAGAGCCATTTCTTTTTTTCTAATAGTCTGTTTTCTTCAACCATGAGTAGATAAATATAAACCATGAAAGGTAACTGGAAACCAGTTTAATGAAAGTGGAAAACGCATGGAAAATGACGAAAGAGCTCTGGCTGGTTCACTAATGCAGGGATTTTATGGAAAATTGACCATGGTACTTTATTTATCCAAGTGCTCAGACATCACCTGTTCAGCAGTGCCTACCGTTTAGTAGAAGTAAAGATAGATGCTTTCATTTCCCCAAGCTATTACATTTCCTCCTTTCGGCTTGATTTCTGTGTTAGATCTAGTTGTTAAAGCGGGAAGGAGAGTAAAGGCAGATGTTTCTACAGGTGCTTTTAGGAGACAGCAAACACTTCAGATCAGTGTGATATTGGGGATAGGTCAGTACTGGAGCAGCAGCTAAGACCCTCTGTGCTTACTCTAATCAGCGGGCAGGTTTTTGCTGACATTATTTATTGCTGAGAGAATTGAATATGGGAAAGAAGAGGGAACACACACATACATACACACATACACACAGAGGTTGGAGAATTGCTTATTAAAGTTCTGTATATTCTTTTTCTCATAAGGACCACTTTGGGCCAAATTTGCTCATTAAAGAATGTTTTACACCATAGCATACTTGCATATTAATAAATGTATCACTTATAAGGGATTCAGATGCTTCCAAGTCTATTGGACAATTCATGTACAGAGAAAGTTACTACCTGAATGTGGTGCACCAATGCAGATGCTATTAGATGGTGTGTTATGTTTTGTTTTCTTTGTTGCGGGGAGCTAACACATAGTCTCAGACATGCTAGGCAGCACCCCCCTACTGACCTATAACTCCAGACTCTATTACATTAACAGTTGCTCAAAAATATTTCCAGATTAAGAAGAATCTGAGAAATCTTTGTTTTATAAATAACCTTCTAGACAAATAGAAAAAAAAGACATAAACTGTGGTTTCATGTAAAAACAGTAATAATGAGATGTTTATTACTTTGAGTCACATAACTCTAAGCCATGCTAAATTCCACAAATGTTCCCTGGATGTGATTTGGTCTTATAGACCTTAAGGGCATGTGTTCTCTATTACACCAAATCATTACCCTCTCAAAGGTAAACAAGTGGGAATCACTAAAATGAATGTGTAGATCATAGTGGATCACAGAACAAAGCAAAACACAGGGATGTGTTAAGTGATGGGTAGGTAAAAGAGGAAGGAGTAGAAAGAACATGGGGCAGCAGGACAGCCCTTTTTTTTACTGTGATTATACTCCCTTCTTTCAAAGTCTGCATTGTAAACAGACATGAATCTACTAATTCTTTTCACCATGAGGAGTTTAGATGCAAATACAGAAAGGTATAATAGTACATTCCAATATGGTAATTTATTGGATGGTGTAGGGAAAAGTCCATACATAATGGATTCAGTCACAGTTGGATCTAACTGCTAAAACAACATTGCCAGGGATTTCTATCCCTTCTTGGATCTGTTCTCCTCCTTCCTGGCTTTATTTCAGACACTTCCCTTTCACACCAAGCTGAGCATCTGAAACTTTAGGCTTACACCCTCACTTTCATCCTGTTCCATTGAAACTGAGTATACCATTTTCATGTATCTCACCAACAGTCTCTCACCTGAGAGTTAATAATTGGGATAAACTTGTCTTGCGCCACAGATATTTCTGGAGTAAGTTTTTGAATCCCAAAGACTTGGATCCTACTGACTGGTCAGATCTTGCTTACATTTTTGAATGAAGATGGCCAAAGGCAAGTTCCTAACATATCCTTTACCTCTGAGAAACAGTGGAACCATGGCTGTCAGGCTAGGCAAAAAAAAAAAAAAAACAAAAAAAAAATGTGGGTATTTGGATAAATATTCATAACCCTGAAGTCTTATGAGTTTGTAGCTAAGAATCTAGCAAGACATTTCAGCTTAGATAACCCTGTTGGAATATTTAGACATAATTCAGTATGATACTTGTTTGGGAATGAAATCCTTTTCCAATATGTGAGAAAAAATTCAACATAAAGTCATAGGTAGTGAATTATTTATCCCTGTGGGAGTCAGCACATCTTTCATAATCGCCTTTCCACACTCTGTACTTTCTCCATCTACCCATAAGATTTTCCAAACTAGCTTACACTCTAAAGGAAAGAATTTTCTACTTCTTTTCTCTTGTTTTAATTACCTACATGATTTGTTGACATCTGACAGTTTGTATATGCCTTCCTCTCTGTCTTGTCTCATTAAAGTATATATTCCATGAGAAAATTATTTATTTGTCATTGCTCATTTAAATGATTAATATATTAGATAATTTTTTAATGCTGAAAGAGTGGGAATGGAAGGGGTGTTCTATTGCTCTGAAGATACAATGATCATGGCAACTCTTATAAAGGAAAGTGTTTAAATGGGGCTGGCTTACATTTTCAGATATTTGGTCCATTTTCCTCATGATGGGTACCATGGCTGTACTCAAGAAGGCATGCTAGCTGAGAGTTCTACATCTGAGTTCACAGGCAGCAGGAACAGAGGGTGACACTGGACCTGGCTTGAGCATCTCAAACCTCAAATTCCATGCCCAGTGAAACACTTCCCCCAACAAAGCCACATCTACACCTACAAGGACACATGTCCTATTCCTTTCAAATAGTGACACTCTCTATGCATTCAAATAAGTATGCCTATAGGAGCAGTTCTTATTCAAACCACCAGAAAAAAAATAGATGCTTTAAGTGACCAAGATAGAGTTCCAAAAGGCCAAAATAATTCAGTTCTAAGGATGAATTGATAAAAGATCATTATTCCATTAACTAAGACTTTTAAAAAAATATTTGTACATGATGTAATTGAAACATATTTTAGAGTGGCTATATCTGTGTATTGTATGTGCGTGTGTGGGGCATGCACATGGGTGTGTTGATGCAGGAGGAAGAAAGTGGGCATCTTCTATTGTTCTCTGCTTCATTGACTTCAGAAAATTCTCTTGCAAAACTTGATGTTCCTCATGTGGGCTAAGCTGGCTGACTAGAGAACTGCCTACATCCACATGTCTAAACCTCACCTCTAGTTTTATAGGCAAGTGAAGGCAGGCCTGGGTTTCTATATTCCAGTGATTTCAATGAAATTCATCATGCTTACCCACAAGCATTGACCACCTCCTGTACTTCAATCACACACTTATTTTTTTTAATGATGGAAAGGATAAGGCTATTTAACATACAAAACTTCTTGATGTCTTCTAATTTATTAAATGAAATTGCAAAATCCTAAATTACCATTTTGATTGTGATAGAGGTTTCACTGATAATCCATTGTAATTTATCCATTATAAATTTTATGGTTTTCCTTTGCTTTCTATTAATTGTAGTTAATATCTAGTAACGGTATTTAGAATAAATTGTTTCATAGTAGTTGTATGATAGTAAAAAGAAATAAGTACTGGTTAGTTGAGTTTGCACACCTTTTCATCCTTAGTCAGTGCAGGGTCATCTCTTTGAGTAAATACCTTAGAGTTAACCGAGTATTTCCCAGCAGGAACTGGAAACATCTCAGTCCATGTTCAGAAAGTACAAATGAAGTTACATCTAATTGAAAAGTTGAGTGAATAACAATATACACCAGTGGGTTCAGGTCACACTGAAAGTATTTGATAGGTCACTACTTCTTTTACATCCGTGTAGAAGAATGCTAACTCATCAAATGCCTGCTCAAATCTAGCTCATTCTTCCCAGAGTACTTCAGTTTTCTCCAACATCTCCAATACGTTTTCATAGAAAGTCCTAAGTTCTTCAGCCAACATGACATGTGGTGCATTTAGAAGATCTGTTAAACTAGCATTTGTCATGGTCTCCAGAAGAAAAGACATGCTCATGTGATGAGTGGAGAAGTAAGAAAATTTGACCAACATGAGCAAGAAGATGCCAAGCATTATCCAGCCAAAATCTGACATTGAATGCACGGGTTTCCTTAGGATGGAGGCTAGGGATCAAACACACTCCATGTTTCTCTGGCTCCCAAAATTCTTTCAATTCTTTCTTCTTCGATGATTCTAAGCCTTAAGTGTGGCAGTTCTATTATAAATATATCCATTGGGACAGGACTCCACAACTCTACATTTTGGTTGGTTGTGGTTTTTGTAATGGTTTTACCTATTGCAAAGAGAAGTTTCTCTGATGAGGGGTGAAGACTATGACTATCTGTGGGTATAAGGATGAATATTTAGAATGCAGTTAAGGCACTATGCTGGTCTAGTCAAGTGGTCGTTGTAAGTTCTCCAAAATCCATGATTTTGCTAGAGAAACCATGCCTGATATTGTGTAATGGTTTATCTGTTTAATATATATCTGCCATCCCATCAATTTCCTAAAACCCGACATGCAGGGGGAATTCTAGATTCCTATGATTACGATAATAATAAGTACCCATTAAATGTTGCTGATGTTTGTGGCATTAATGCTTATATTAATAATTATCGCTTACAACCTATATTGCATAATTCACCAGAAAGGCTCACACCAGAGGAAATAAGATGAAGAAATAATTAAGAGGTAGGAAAATTAAGTTTTAAAGCTAGGAATTAGTCTTTCACATTTTCTAATTTTCATACATATTATGTTAAAATATTGTACTAAAGTATTTACTTGATTTAAAATACTAAGAATGCCAATGTGAGGAATTAAATAAAATGGGGTCTGATACATATGCCACCTGCTTTATAATACCAAATACTTTAATATAACCTTGTCATGGTATTCATGGGCTTAATTTTTCTTTAACAATTTTGTTCCTGTGATAGTTGTGCTTAAAATATCATGTAAGATATAATTGCATATGCTGTGGCTCCCTAAATTAAAGAATATGAAAAATTATATTATTGTTAGATTTTTTAAAAAGTGTTCATAGTGTGGAATGGCCCAGTTCTTTTGTGCTAAATCTTTTAAAAATTGTTCAACTCCACTGAGGTAGAATCTATTTCTTTTTCTCTTCTAATCTAACCCCCAGGGCCACTGTTATATGAACATCTTACCGTGCTAAATTGAGAAGCCCATCCTTGTTGTTCTGTGTGTACCTTATTTAGGCCATCAGCAGACAAAATGGAAATTGTATTTTGTAACCCACAGTGTGGTCCACAGGGGAAATGAGGAACTGATAAGTGCATATCCAGTACACTTACTCTAAGCGATAATTAAAACCAGAGCCCCAGAAACGCAGAAGGAGCCACGGAATGAAATTGTCAATCTAGAAAATATCAAATTGAAAAACTCTCCTAATTTCTCTGCAAACAGCAGCTTTAGAGAACCTTATCAAAGACCCACCTCTGTTCCCCTGGGTACAATTTAGATGAATTTTAAAGGCAGAAAGAAGTTATATTTGTCGTGCATGATGTCCTGTTGGGGTTCAAATGCTTTGGGCATGTCTATTACCTTTTGAGATGAGATATAAAGTAAAAGATCAAAGATAAAGGTGCCGTATGTCTTACATTAATACATTAATCAGCTAACTTAGCAATCTGTCTTCCAGTGCAAAATGGCATTCTTTTATTTGAAAGAATTGTTTCTTATTTCCAATATTTTTTATTGTGACATAATCTAAAGTGCTCCTTCATAAACAAGGCTTTATATGAACTACACAGAAATGCTTGTTTTCCTTATTTCTACCACTGAGTATGCAACTTGAAGAATTAAATTCTTTAAACTGAATTTCAAAAATCAAGGGAATGCATGCACACCAAGTGATGCTGATCTCCATTGTCTCCTGACTTGGGTTTTGTTTCATTTTCACTGCTCTCAGACAATTATTAAAAAAACTCAACATCATGTGCCCTGCAAGTATATTTAAAATCAAATGTCTACTCCTGAAAAGTTTTAACAGTTAAAAATCAAGAAATAGTCGGGCAGTGGTGGTGCACGCCTTTAATTCCAGCACTTGGGAGGCAAAGGCAGGCAAATTTCTGAGTTCGAGGCCAGCCTGGTCTACAGAGTCTTCACATTCAACTTTCAGGACAGCCAGGGCTATACAGAGAAGCCCTGTCTCAAAAAAAAAATCAAGAAATAATTTAGATTCATTGTGTAGTGTTCGAATCTCAGCTTACTCTTTACTGTGTGACCTATAGCAGCATACTTAATTTTTTCTAAGCTTCAAGTACCTCTATGTTTGAAAACAGGAATGAAATGGTACTCAGTTCTAGATGCTTCATACAATTTAAATGTGTAGAGCCGCAGCACATAGCTCAGTGATGCAGTACAATCCAATCGTCGGCAAAACCCTGAGTTCACACTGCCATGGTACAGTGTGAAGTGTGAAATGTGTATCGTGTGAACAGAACACAGTAAAGTATGTGTCCCCAGGAATGAGATGGTCAAGAACTACTAGAAGCTAATGAAGGCAGACTCCAAATCAAAAACCTAAATGAAATTAAAATACAATAAAATGATTTCTCTATGCATTCATAGAAGAACTTCATAGATACTTTACTCTCTAATCTCTTCAGAAATTATTTTTCTGGGGGTTCAAACACACCTTCAATCTCTGTATTATGGAGGCAGAAATAGTAGGACTATGATTTGACAGCCCTCCTGTCCTACATACTAAAAACTTTTTTTATCAAACAAATGAATACATAATGGATAAATAAATAAAATAAACTTTTCAGCATATTTTAGTGGGTCATATGTGGTAAAATATTGGAAAATAGTGTAAGTTCATACACAAGTCTGAAGATGGATAAATTCCTACTTTGAGAATCCACTAATTTTGTAAGTTATACAAAATCATGTGTATTATTGTTGTAAGAAAAGAAGGAGTGGAGGGAGGAGAGGGAAGACTGGAGAGAAGGTAAAATCAAAGCAAGAAGAGAAGGAAGAGAGAGGAAAGAAAAAAGAAGAGACATAAATTATAACGAAAATAAAAAGTGGAGAAGGGGAGGAAAGACAGAGAAAGAAATAGAAGAAATGAAGAACAAAAAAATAAGAGGGACAAAGTGGAGAGCAGGTGGAAGAGGGGGAAGGGAAGCAATAGGGGAGACCACATCTCACTTCCCAAGGTGCCTCTGAGATGAAATGTTGTTAAAGGACAAAAGTTAAAGCCCTCACATTCAACTTTCTGGGGCAGTCTAGGCAGCAGCAACATCCTAATAGAGGGGAGCTTCAAAACCGCGACAGAAACACTGAAGGTGTCTGCCACTGAGCACAGACTGTTTGAAAACCCTCCTGTTCCCACTGAAAATGAGAAGACAGTGCAGCAATAAAGACCAGCAGGACAGTTGTGTGCATGGCAGGATATTTTCAGTGCACACTTACCTTGTTAACAAAACACCTGATTATCCCAACTCCAATGTATTGTCATGGTTTGGATCACACATCCACAGCTCATTCGTTGTACAGGTCCCTAATCAGGAGCAGCAGAGTTTAGATGATACGTCCAATCAGAAACATTCCTCCAGATGTGAAGTGCCTCTTGCCTTGGTTTTCTGACAGTACCATCCACATGCCAGAATGATTGTGAAATCTGAGGAATTTGCAAGCCAGGCAATAAAATCAGCACACTGCATCTTTTCTGGGCAAAGTCTATTTACTACAAAGTTCTCTACTTAAGTGGATTTTTGTCATTATTTTTTGTTATGATCAAATCCTAAATATCCTATAGTCTTCAAACATTTTGAAGCAGAAATGATAGGAAATAAGAAATAAGGAACAGCTGAAAGCTTGAAAGCTGCCATACAGCCTACTGCATGCTTTACTTAAATTACACTCTTGAATTACCCAAAGCCACTCTTGGAATTTGGCAAGCCTAACTTATATAGTTATGAGATTTGCCTAAGGTGATAAATGTGTGGACGTCGGGATCTCTCTCTCTCTCTCTCTCTCTCTCTCTCTCTCTCTCTGTGTGTGTGTGTGTGTGTGTGTGTGTGTGTGTGTGTGTGCGTGTGCGTGTGTGTGTGTGTGTGTGTGTGTCAGTCTGTCTGTCTTTCTGTCTGTCTCTTTGTCTCTGTCTCTCTCTGTCTGTCTGCTATTAGCAAGGCCTGAACCCAGGTGTCTGATTCTTCATACTTACTTTTCTTTAAGCCTGTTGCTTCCAGCTTAAGAGTTGTAGGTATTTAGGGGAATATCCTATTTTGTACACTTTTGGATCCCCCCCCCCAAAAAGCATACTCCAAATTATAATCTAAATAAAAAACTTGGCTCTAAGTAATGTAGGTGATATGATAAGTAAAAAGAAATTTACCTAAAATTTTTAAACAACTGCATTTTTGTTTCACTTAGTATGCAGTAATAGTAGAACTACTAAAAATGACTGTACCATTGAAATTAACATTTAAAATTAGCTTCTCTAAAGAGGGGAACCTATGAAACCATATGTAAATGGATATACACTTTTAAATATTTAACCTCTTTAAATATTAAGTTAACAGAATGATTTCATTTAAAAGAAATAACCCCAAATATGATCACATTCCGGCATGTGAGAATATTAAGAGGCTCCTGTGTATAGGTTGGAATCAAGCCCAAGAAGTAACACTTGAAGCCATCAGTCAATGGCAGTCTGTGTAGACACCACTAATGGAAAGATTCTCTTGTCAGCCCTATGGTTATGGTGACATATAGACACTGGAGGGGGTACAAGGGTATGAGGAATGCTACAGACATGCTTACTAAAGCCCAGCACTTGAATTATATGCTAAGCATATGGGAACACACCTCTCTTAAACCACCACATTATTTACCTTGCCTTGATCTTTATTTTTACTTCCTGAGTATTGAGTAATATTGAGAACTTGAGAGTATAAAATGCCATTTGGGGGACCTGCAGTCAGTGGTACATGGCAGACCAGATATGGCAGGAATGAGTCCTTTTTATATGGCCATGATTTTCTCTAGCAACTGAGAAAATATAATAAGTAACTTCCCAGTGGCATAACAATAGCATTTGAATGGCTTGAAAGAGTTAATCTTAACATAACTTCTAACTTGGATTTGAAATAATGACCTTGGTCAATGGGGAGAGCCAGGAACAATACGCTTATTTTGCCTTTATTTCAATAATTGTTTTGATTTTCTTCTTTGACCTCTATCAGACAGCTAATGAAGTTAGTGATTTGGGGGACTAGACAAATATTTCTGACGCTCATACTTAAATGACTAAAATGACTTTCTTTGTATTGGTCTTTGAGGGATTGTTAAAATAGAGACTGAATTTTCTGTGCCAAGCTGAAAATGTCAACCAACATTATTGGTATGAGCATGGTCTGTTGGGGGATGATGGACACTTAGTCTGAAATTCATAAGTCACCTGTTCATTGATTTCAAACCATGTTTCTACCAATATCTACTTAGCCATGCTATTAATCACTAAAACTATATGTAGACTTGCATGCATCACTCTCTCCATTAAGCTATTTATCCTGTTTGACAAACTGTACAATGGAATCAAAGTTAGAGGAGAACTGAAAGTCCCAGGAAGAAATTCTCATTATTTGATTAAAATGAATTTTCTATAACTAGTATTGGAAAAAGGAATGGGAAAAGGATCTACACCAGCAGGGAAGTAAGATTCAGAACCAAGGGTTATAAACAGTTACCAACTGGCTTATCATGTAGTGTTACATGTCATATAATTGACAACAGCAGCTACACCAGAAGCTTAATCATGACCGTGGTCTTCATGGCTGCATTTCCACTGATGTATGGTTCTTAGCACTGCTATGCTAAGATTCTTATACCGTGTTCTCCATTGAGTAGTATACCTGTAAATCTTTGCTGCCCTTCATTTTCCAGTCTTCTCTCTGTTAGATAAAAATCAACTGCTACATTATCTAAATTTAATCCTACATTTAAAATATTTTTAGAACTGCTTTTATCTGAAATCATAATTTCCATTTTTTAGTCACTTTAAAATACACACATGAAGGCTTCATTTTAGGGTGAATGATTGATAGTTAGATAATGAAGTCTGCTCACTATTTAACATACATGTAACACCCATTTGAGGTGAGAGAAGTTAAACTTGTACAAAGATGTTAGGAAAACACTCTTGGTTTTGGTCCATCCTTTGGGTTTTAATTCTTAACAAAGAAAACGTTTCACAGGCAAATGCACAGAAAATTCCAAAAAATACAGTCATTGTGTTCAGAGCTGTAGCATACTCCATTGTCTAATATCAAATGTCATACAGTTTATGTGGTTCCAGAAAGTAACTAGCTAAGAGGGTTGTACAAACTTAGAGTTGATCTTGTATGTATTTTCTATGGGCAGTTAGAACACTGATTGTATGTTTGGAGAAGAAATGTAAGTCAGGCATTAAAAGCCCCACTTTTTATGTAGACAATAATTTAGTTTTTAATCATTAGCATTCAATTTGAAAGATGTTGAACTTATTTATATAGTTTTTCAGACAAACAATAAAACAAAACAAAATACTGGTGCTTTCAAAGTTCTTGGCATTTATCATTTGCCAGATCTTTAAATAAAGATCATAAAGACCTATTTGTTCCTGTATCTAGTATTTTTCTATTGACCTCTGTAATAGCAAATAATTTTACCAGCATCTTGGACAGGGGAAAGAAGGAAGACTATGTATGTAGTTTAGGACGTTTGGAGGAGGATCTGACTTAAGATTGGATGATTTATCACTTCATCTTTTAATGCTGGTTGGTAGATCTAGCTAAGCAGGGCATTGATAGTGGGTAATGTAGGGCTAAGGTGACAGCTCAACAGGTAAAGTCACCTGTGCAAACAAGATGATGTAAGTTCAAATCCCCAGCACCCAGATAAAAGATGTTCGTAATAGTAACTCCAGTTTTGGAGGAGAAAGGGGAGAGAAGTGGATCCCAGATTGCCACTGTTGTCTTGCCTTGCCAAAAGTGATTTTCAAGTTCCATAGATATCACACACACACACACAAACACACACACACACGAGGGATTCAGTGAAGATTGCTAGTGTCCTTACTAGGACTCCATTTGCCTGCATACATGTTCAGGAACCTACAAACACACAAATGTACACACACACACACACACACATGTTCCACAAATATTTAATAAATTTAGTAACTCTAGTGCTTTTATGTTCATGAAATTCCTTAAACAAGTAATAGTATCTTTTTTATGAATAAGAGAATTCTAGATAGTAAAGATATGTTAATGATACATTAAGCTGTGGGGTATGTATGGTTTTGGTTACTAGTTAAAAATGGTGACATCAACCAATTAACATAAATATGTTACATGTATTTTTATTCTTTTTTAT
This sequence comes from Mus musculus, assembly GCF_000001635.26. Taxonomy (NCBI): domain Eukaryota; kingdom Metazoa; phylum Chordata; class Mammalia; order Rodentia; family Muridae; genus Mus; species Mus musculus. The sequence goes on along the minus strand of NC_000074.6, from coordinate 49,693,158 downwards.
TTCAAGCCATTACGTGCAAAAAACCCATACTTCTTAATTTAAGAATTGAAACAGCTATAAATATTTGAATATGTTAACTGAGAATTTGTACTGTGAAATGTTTTTATAATTATCATCTGTACAACAGAAATAATTTAGAAAATATAGCTCCCATCTCAGAACCACATTAAAGAAAACAAAGCCAGTTGTAGAAAATTCCAGGAAGGTTTCACATGTTGTACTCCTAGAGATTGTTCTAGTCTTTTCAACTGCTATAACAAGAAGACTGGGGTCACAGGCTCAACCAACAATCAATTGTTTCTCACAGATATGGAAAGTGAAAAGTTAAAGATGAAGATGCTTGCAGATTATGGGTCTGGCTAGGGTCCTGCTTATTTTTTTTATTAAAAATATAGTCTTCACTCATACAATCCACCCTGACCACAGTTTCTTCACGTTCCCCTCCCCTCATCCTTACCACACACAAAACCTCCCATCTCCTGAGGTCCTACCCCAACCCTTTCCCTTCAGAACAAAAGCAGTCCACAAAGTGACAACAACCAAACACAACATACCAAGAAACAATAAGACAAAGCAAAGGCCCTCCTGTAGAGACTGAGCAGAGCAACCCAATAAGAGGAAGAGAAGTCTCAAGAGTAGGCATAAGAGGAACATTCATCCAAACTGTTAAGAGTTCCAGGAACACACTGAGCTAACAGCATAGCAGCAGAATGTCTTGCTTCTTGGGTCATTCTCCCCAGATTAAGAGAAGCAGTGGTGCTCTCTGAGGTCTGTTATGTCAACACCAAACTCATTCATGATAGGACCTAATTATCTCCTAAAAGTATTAAATTTACAACTAGGATTTTAAGCTATGAATTTGGGGAAATACACTCAGGAAATTTATGGGAGCTGGAAATATGACTTGCCAGTTAAGAGTTCATAGCCCTTATAGAGGAGCTGAGTTCACTTCCTAGCATCCACAAGGGGTGCCTGACTCACAACAGACCAACCCCATCTTTAGGGAATCTGAAACCTCCCTCTGTAGGCACCTGCCCTCATATGCACAATCCATTTCACATATAGTATAAACATATAATTTAAGAGCAAAACAAAATATTTTCTAAAAAGTATTTAATATATTATCCAGCTTACAAAATTAATTTATATAAGAACTCACTAAATAGCACAGACAGATCTCCAAATCTTTATTTTCCTACCCCAGTTTACAACATACTTGATTACAAATAGGCACTACTGCAATAGTTAGATTGAATTGACAACTTTAGACAACCAAGAATCACCTTAAGAGAGATGCTCCATGAGTTCTTATCTATATCAAGTTAGCCTATGGTCCTAAGACTGTCCAGTTCAGTAATTGACTCAGCCCACTGTAGTTGGCACCATTCCCTAGATTTGGCTCTGAAATGTATAAAGAAGAAAGACCCTTAAGCAAAATCTCATCCGTAGTCAAGAACAGATGGAAGCAATTGCATTAGTGCTCTCTTCAGTCTTGGTTACATAGGGAGGGCCTGGTTAAAAATAAACAAGTTGTGGGCTCTTACTTCATAGAAGCTGAGATAACAAAAAACTACAAATTCTTGCTGTAACTGATTAGTTGTTTTTTTTTTTAATCTTTTATTCCACAGAGACATTGAAACCATCCCTACTGTAAAAATCAAGTATATCTACAATATATACTTCTATCCAAACACACCAGAAAAAGATTGACTTCTCAGCCTAAATTATAATAAAAACAAAATAAAAGAAATCCACAAGCTTTTATAGACAATTAAAAAAGCAGCCCTCTACCTAATTACTTGGGTTGCAAAAATCCCAGTGGAAGAGAGAAAGGTCAGAACTTAATACTTTTAGTGGTCATTATTGCTCTTTTAAAAATTAATATCAATGATTTTCAGATAGTTCCCTCTAGGGGAAGCTTTCTATGGAATGATAATAGGAAGAAAATGGGAAAGGAGAACGGAGCCTGAGAGGGCTGGACCACAAGCTTGAGAAGGCGGTGGGAAAATCCTCCTGCCCCTCCTACTTACCTGGTTAAGATTCTGTTGATATTACTTATTTTAAAAAGTTTGTTATATAGTTCAGAAATATACTGGAGTTTCACACAGAGCTTCCTGAATTGTGCTTCTTAAAATACCATAGCAAATTAAGGCAGGAAAATAACAGTACACACTGTAGTTGGAAGAAGGATTCCAATTCAGAAGATGGCCCTTCACTTTATATTGAGACCCTACTGTGACCTATTTCTGCGCTCTTGGAATTTTGTTGTAAAGAAAACATATAAGAGCTGTGTTCTAAGAAGTTTTGTTTCATTATTTTTCCAAGAAATGAAAGGCCAAGGTTAGTTTCTAGATTCATTTTTTTTCTTAATTTTGAAAATAGATTCAGACACAAATGAGTCTTAAAATATGAGGTACCTAGATTGTACTACATAATTTAACAAACCAGCAGTTACTAAGCATTGTCGTATATTCAAAATGCTGAACTGCAATAAACAGTAACTCCTCTTTTGAGAGGTGACTAAGAGGCAACAATAAAAGAATCCATGTATTAAAGACAGCAATAAGAAACCTTCTCCAGCTGCCTGGCCAGACTAGGCTCATTGAGAACAGTTACTGCCTTCATTTCCTTATTTCTTTTTTCTTTAGTATGCATGTTCTATTGCTAATCTGTGCTTTATATAATTACCACATGGATTGATTGAATCCCTATTAGATTAAGAACCTTAATTAAGTACCTTAGGCAGAGGTGCTCTGAGCACCTGTTGTGTTTCATTGTCTTGCCCTGGAATAGTAGAACCATGCCCCTGATTAAAACATATTCAGTATGTAATCTTTTACCAAACATGGAGACACTGAGAGAGGAAAGAACACCTTGATGAATTTAAACTTTGCCCCATCAACAATGCATGATATGAAAAATTTGTGAACAAAATCTGCATGAAAAGGAACCATTATGGTAGCTGCATGGTTCAAAAGTGTACTTGACATTTATGATCATTAAGCACTGAAAATACTGTTGGCAACTGAACCACAGCTTTAAATCTTTGTTGAACTTGACCCTGAGGAAGATTTATAAAACAAAATAAAAGAATAAAACAACTGTCTGCATTAACTCACATGGATGTCAAACTTCACATGTAGATACAGTGGCCTGGCTCAGAAGGTATGGATCATAAAAGTGTTAGCCTGCAGAACAAAGTGTTTCTGTATTTTCCAAAGTGCTTGATAGCCCTGGAGAGCAGCTGGGACACTGGGAGATTCTGGCTCAGTATGTAACAGCATTGGGTTAAGAGAACTATATAAGGCTTTAAAAAAAAGGGAATCATAGAAATTAGAAATAAAAGGGACTGTTAGATCATACTGTCTATCCCCTGCCAAGGCAAATTGTTGCTGACAGTATATTACAGCTTTATTCTTTGCAGTAGAGTTTTACTGACTTCCCAAGAGAGGTTTCTGATCTGTCCAGAATAATGAATGGAATGATTTTTTTTTCCATGTTAGCATCTAACCACTAGAAAGCACAGTATTTTTTTTTCCTCCTGACAACACTAGTTTTGGAAAACCATTGAAGTCCAGCCTCAACTTCTATTAGCTTTATGTGTTAGTAGATTAAAAAAAATACATAGGTGTAGACTCTGCTTGGAAGGGAAGCTTGTTATATTTTTTTCTATTTTATTTTGCATGTTGTTTACATAAGATGTAACATCCTGAACTGTATATACAGCGTTTAAGAGGGTCTCAATAAACAATGAAACACTACAAATGGAAAAGAAAATGTAAACAAAGCTCCTGCTACTTATTTGCCATTTGGCTAAGTTTGGGTACAATTATACTCCACATAGAATTGATGTAATTATTTTCTGTTACCGAAGTGTGTGTATAAAATGGTACCACAACCACTGTCCAATATAGTGTCTTAAGATAATTTTATTGTTCTTTCTTAATCTACTTAACTGATGCTTGAACCACTGTTGTGGGACATATTACAGGACTGTTCAGGAAATTAATCCATGGGAAGGGGGAGCCAAAGAATATGCTTAGAAAGAGAGAAGCCTTGGACACTTGGCTTCTGACCCCTCTTGTAATTGTCTGTTTCATCCATTCAATTTGCCACTCCTAGTACCTCTTCATGAGTTAGACACTGTCTTCTAAAAGTGTGTTCAGATTACTAAGATATTCATTGGTCCAAGAGATGTGTAAAATGCCTACAGAGCTCCCAAGAACCTCATGGAAACCCCAAAAAGGAGAAAATAAGAAAATGCAGGCATCCTTAAAGGTTTGTATGTAGACCTACTCTGGGACATCCACTTCTATCAGGATTCATGCTGATACTGAAGGGACACTGAACAGCACAAAGTATGGTGATCAGGATTCTGGAAGGCCTTTCCCTTCTTCTCCATTCCTTCTGCCTTGCTAGAAACTTCTTAAACTAGTAACCAAGGTCTATTCCCCTATTGGGCCCCCTCCTCATCCTAAGGCTGACTACAAAGTTCCAGCTATCAAAGTATTGAAATCCAGCAATCAAAAACCCCCATGTCTGACATGTTTAATATGGCCAATTAAATATCTCATTCTAACACAGGTTTCCTCCTTAAACCTTTATACATAGCCATTTTCCTATAGGCTTTGTCTGTCTGTGCTCTATCCAGAGGCAGTCCTTTGTCCCCACTCTGGGACAAATACCCCTGTCCCCTCTTCCTTGTTCCCTTCCCCTTCTCCCTCACCCTCTTGGCCCTATCTGTATCTTTTATTCCCTGCCCTCTGAACCTCAGGGGCAAATAAATCTCCTTTGAGTTGAGAATTTGTCTTGGAGTTCCTGAGCCAATACTTTTTCTTTCACACACTATTATCAGAGGCCTTCTTCTGGTTTCATAGTGGATAAAACCATTGGAAATTATAGCTGATTTGAAGCAGACACTGGAAGGTACAAACACATGTGATTCTATATTTTCACAATTATGAAATCAGTGATTGAAGAGAAGAGATATATATCAGATGGGTGGTGCTTTTCTCTTCGGTGTTGTTATCACTTTAAATATCTTTTGAAGCTTGTAAATCCTGCATTTTAAAACCATGAATCATGTTCCAAAATCAATTAAGTATATTCCCTTACTAAAGAATGATGCTTCTATAGCCTAAAGATTCTTTTTATTAGATATTTTCTTTTTTGAAGATTAGTATTTATTTTTTTAATTTTTATTAGATATTTTCTTCATTTACATTTCAAATGCTATCCTGAAAGTCCCCTATACCCACCCCCTGCCCTGCTCCCCTACCCACCCACTCCTACTTCTTGGCCCTGGTGTTTCCCTGTACTGGGGCATATAAAGTTTGTAAGACCAAGGGGCCTCTCTTCCCAAAGAGGACCAACTAGGCCATCTTCTGCTACATATACAGCTAGAGACACGAGCTCTGGGGTTACTGGTTAGTTCATATCGTTGTTCCACCTATAGGATTGCAGACCCTTCAGCTCCTTGGATACTTTCTCTAGCTCCTCAATTAGGGGCCCTGTGTTCCATCCAATAGATGACTGTGAGCATTCACTTCTGTATTTTCCAGGCAATGGCATAGCCTCACATGAGACAGCTATACCAGGGTCCTTTCAGCAAAATCTTGCTGGCATATGCAATAGTGTCTGTGTTTGGTGGCTGATTATGGGAAGGATCCCTGGCTGGGGTAGTCTCTGGATAGTCCACCCTTTTGTCTTAGCTCCAAACTTTGTCTCTGTAACTCCTTCCATGGAAATTCCACCTCACACTAGTCAGAATGGCTAAGATCAAAAATTCAGGTGACAGCAGATGCTGGTGAGGATGTAGAGAAAGAGGAACACTCCTCCATTGCTGGCGGGATTGCAAGCTTGTACGACCACTCTCGAAATCAGTCTGGCAGTTCCTCAAAAAATTGGACAAAGTACTACTGGAAGATCCAGCAATACCTCTCCTGGGCATCTACTCAGAAGATCTTCCAATTGGTAATAAGGATACATGCTCCACTATGTTCATAGCAGCCTTATTCATAATAGCCAGAAGCTGGAAAGAACCCAGATGTCCCTCAACAGAGGAACTGATACAGAAAATGTGGTAATTTACACAATGGAGTACTACTCAGCTATTAAGAACAACGAGTTTATGAAATTTTGGGGCAAATGGATGTATCTGGAGGATATCATACTGAGTGAGGTAACCCAATCACAAAAGAAATCACTTGGTATGCACTCACTGATAAGTGGATATTAGCCCAGAAACTTAAAATACCCAAGACACAATTTGAAAAGGAAAATCAGGAAGAGGGAAGCCAACGTGTGGATACTTCATTCCTCCTTAGAATAGGGAACAAAATACAAAATATCCATGGGTGGATATTTTCTTTATTTATATTTCAAATGTTATTTTTGAAATGTCACACATGACACTTTAGTGTTTGAAGCCAATGGTCCTATAAATGCAGTGTGAGTGTGGTTATTGAAGTATTTATTTGTACTGTTTATGTGGCCATTGCTTAATGCTGTCTTTTAAATATTAAACCTCAGGAAATGTTCTGGAAATGGGAAGAACTCATTATAATCTCCATAGCTATTGACCCTCTTCTTTATGTATTTATTATCTCTTAAGTTTTCTCAGGATGATATTTTCTAGTTCCATCTATTTGCCTAAGAATTTCATGAATTCGTTGTTTGTTTGTTTGTTTGTTTGTTTGTTTTATAACTGAGCAGTACTCCATTGTGTAAATGGACTATATTTTCTGTATCCATTTCTCTGTTGAGGGACATCTGGGTTCTTTCCAGCTCCTGGTTATTACAAATAGGGCTGCTATGAACTTAGTGGGGCATGTCCTTATTACATCTTGGAGCATCTTCTGAGTATATGCCCAGAAGTGGTATAGCTCGGTTCTCAGGTAGTACTATGTTCAATTTTCTGAGGAATCTCCAAACTGATTTCCAGAGTAGTTGTTCCAGTTTGCAATCCCACCAGCAATGGAGAAGTGTTCCTCTTTCTCCACATTCTCATCAGCATCTGCTGTCCCCTGAGTTTTTTATTTTAGCCATTCTGAGTAGTGTGAGGTGGAATCTCAGGGTTGTTTTGATTTGCATTTCCCTGATTATTAGGAATGTTGAACATTTCTTTAGGTGCTTCTCAGCATTTCGATATTCCTAATTTGAGAATTTTTTGTTTACCTCTGTGCCTCATTTTTAATAGGATTATTTGATTCTCTGGACTCTAACTTCTTGAGTTCTTTATATTTATTGGATATTAGCCCTCTATCAGATGTAGGATTGGTAAAGATTTTTTCCCAAACTGTTGGTTACCTTTTTGTTCTATTGACAGTGTCCTTTGCCTTACAGAAGCTTTGCAATTTTATAAGGTCGCATTTGTCAATTCTTGATCTTAGACCATAAGCCATTGGTGTTCTGTTCAGGAACTTTTCCCCTGTGCCTATGTGTTCAAGGCTCTTTCCCACTTTTTCCTCTACAAGTTTCAGTGTATCTGATTTTATGTAGAGGTCCCTGATTCATTTAGACTTGAGCTTTGTATAAGGAGATAAGAATGGGTAGATTTGCACTTTTCTATATGCTGACTGCCAGTTGAAATTTTGTTAAAAATGCTGTCTTTTTTTCCACTGGATATCTCCTTTGTCAAATATCAAGTGATCATATGTGTGTGGGTTCATTTCTGGGTCTTCAGTTCTATTCCATTGATCTTCCTGCCTGTCTCTATACCAATACCATGCAGTTTTTATCACTATTTCTCTGTAATACAGCTTGAAGGCAGGGACAGTGATTCCCCCATAAGTTCTTTTCTTATTGAGAATAGTTTTCACTATTCTGGGTTTTTGTTATCCCAAATGAATTTGCAAATTATTCTTTCTAACTCTTAATCGATCTTCCAAATGCGTATTACAAGGAGAAGAAGAGAAGAGAGCAAAGAGAAGAAGGAACAAGAATTTCCTATAATAATAGATCATTTATATCAATTCCTTATTTAAATTTACACATGGTTCTGAAGGGTCAAACAGAATTTGTACAAGTTGATGAAATCATAGAAAGGAAGAGTTGTGTCTTACCCTCTAGCCCACCAAACATGAAACTTCACTGTATTAACTGTGTATTAAATAAGTGACTTCAAGAAATATCTTGTTAAATTTTAAATTAAAAGGTCGCAAGTATCCAAGTAATTGAACTTAATAGAAAGTGGTAAGATTTATTGATTTGAACTAAGATTATGTTTTTTTTTTCTACTAAGGCAGGAGACACTAAATTCAATGAGGGAGATATTTTATACTAAGAAATATCTATTATATATTATGCTGTGATGAATTAAGAACGAGTAAAAATTTTAAAGCTATCTGTAGCTTGAAAGACAAAGTGAGACTCCTTCTATGGTCAGGTATAACAAGATATTTTTCTCTGATTTGGAAGTAACAAGAGAGTCTATTTCATGGGGCGGGGGGGGGGGGGGAAGCATCCTCTTGGAGACAAGGGGAGGAAGAATGAGATGAGGAAATGTGGGAGGGCAGACCCAGAGTGGGGCAACAACTGGACTATAAAAAAAATAAGAGTAATAAAAAAGAGTATTAAAAAAGAAGAAAAAAAGAATGACTATTCTAATTTATCCTCAAGCATAGGTAGGTATAATTCAAACCTGTACTATGGGGATGTCCAGTTGTTGAATTAATTTGTATTCCACAGAAATGAGCTCATTATGTATTGGCAGCTTTCGTGTCATTTCTTGTCTTCTTTTGCAAATGTATTTTTGAATCTCGGTTTTTGTTTTTGGTTTTTTTTTCTTGTTTTGTTTTGTTTTGTTTTGTTTTTTTTGAGCTTATTTATTTCAGTGGGGATTAGGAGTATATAGGATTAAAATTTTTTCCTAGCAATTTATAGATGCATTTAAGATTGTTCAAAATCTAGGGTCAAAAAAACTATTAAGATCTTGCTTTCATAATACAAAGCTTATCACTATGTTTTGGAAACATGGACGAGAATAAGTGAAAATATTTTAAAGAAAATCCTATGGGTATGTTGTAGTCCCCATACTATACTTTCTTGACAGTGACTGACTCCAATTCATCTCTAGATTCCCATCTCCATTTCCTACTACAATGTCTCTAATTACAATGATTGCTATTTTGTAAATAGGCAAACAATTCAACAAGTAACCTGGAAGAGAAGACAGAGGCATAGCAAGAAAGACAAAGTCTCTTGTGTTTCTAATCATATTGCCCACATTGCATATCAAAATTAAGATGGGCTTTTGCTCTAAAGAGCACCAAGGAGAAAGAGATTTTCTTAAGAGTGATCCATATTCTTGCAGTATGTCTCATGCTTTATATAAGTTCTAATTATTTTAAAATAAATTACTTTTAAGCCAAGTACACTGCCCCATGAAGTGCTCATAGGTTTGTTGAAAGAAGATTGCTGAAAGTTAGAAGCTACCCTGGGCTACAGCATCATATGATGTCTCAAAAAGAAGATTGAAAGAAAAAAAAATCTTTTAAATTAAACTATGCTTGTAAAGGGTTTGGCACAAATAACTTACATGCAGTAGGCGTTGAATAAATGTCACTTCTCTTTCCTTTCTATGGTCCGGCAGATGATAGTCCGCGTTACACATAACTTGCTGAATGTAAAGGAGGTTTTATACATTACAAAATAAAATAAAGAATATCACAAAGACATTGAGAGTTGTAATAGATTATAAATGTGTAGACTTAGAGATACAATGCCCTCTATACTCTCTATTACAAAGTTAGCCTCAAGGACAAAATTGCAGTCTTGCAAAATGACATGCCCAGTAACTGCTTATTAAATGAACACTTCACCATCTCTTATTACACAAATGTAAAGAGAAGTACAAATTAACTTATCCTGTGTTGTCATATGAAAAGATGTTTGACGATTCACAAATACGTTGAAGATTTCCTTGTCATAGAACACTGATTCAAAGAGGGCAAATGTCTATATTTAAGTATAAAGTTTGACTTGAAGCTTTTCGTCAGAAAAATGGAAAGCAGCCATTGCTATTACTTTTTTCACTGGTCTGGTGGGTAACATAATGAATAGCACTCACATGTGTTCTTCTATAGGCAAATGTATTTTCTATTAACTATCATCAAATGTATTTGAATTAATGTCCATACAACAATGAAAATTGATGCCTCCTAAAGACAGCCTTTTGAGATGAGGTCAGGGTTTTCTTTCTGAGCGACCTGGGTCATCTGAGGGAAATCAAGCAAAATCAAACTCATTTTTTGGATGTTTTATCACATGATGCCAAAGATTCTCTACTGTGGTTATGGTTCTTTGATGCTGTTACTGATTGACAAACAAATTTAAGTCTCCTATATCAATGGTAGCTAGCAGATACAAAAAGCCCATGATTCTGTATACTAAAATGTTCTTGCAATTTCCGTTTGGATGTGATGCTTGCGTAGCACCCAGAACCAGAGCAGAATCAATTTGCATCCTCTTCTTGACACATAGCAGGAATGCCTAAGATCTCTACTCTTCTTTCATTTGCAAAGATAACCTCATGGGAATCTCTCTCCACGGATCCCTTGTATCCTTTTCCACATTGATTTAATGTGAGTACTGTTTGTGTCTCAGTGATACTGTTCTAGATCACGCTTGAACTGAGTTGAGAAAAATATTTTGAAAAAGGGTTTTTCTGAAGCCTAAATCAGTCCCATGTGACTCACCAAGCTAAATATTATCCAGATCCTTTGCAAAAATAGTTCAGTGTCATTCTAAGTAATTCGATTAAATCCAAACCCAGGAAGTGACCATGAGATTTCCTTTTGTAACTCCCTACTATATATATATATATATATATATGTATATATATATATATATATATATGTGACTCAAATGTAAAATAATGGCAGTGGTTCCATCCATGGAAAAGGGCTTTCTCCAGTTTTCCGCAATAGGATCAGACCCTGTTGCTGAAGGATAGAAATACTGTGTTCTTGAGGCTGTGTGATATATATTATTGCGCTGGGTAGTGGTAGTGCACACCTAGCACACCTGACACTCAGGAAACAGAGACAGGCAGATCTCTGAGTCCAAGTCCAACGTAGTCTACAGAGCAAGTTCAGCCAGGGGTGTTACACAGAGAAACTCTGCCTCAAAAAACAAAACAAAACAAAACAAAAACAAAAACACGTAACTAATTATTTAGTTAATTAATTACAAAGCCATCACTCATAGAAGAGTATCTGCAAAGAGAAAGACAAAAATTTCAGACTTTTATTAGTGTTATCAGTGAAAATAGTTATCCAGAATGGTTTTCAGTACATAATGTGTGACTAACAAACTTTATGATAAAGGAATGATATGTTTGCATATTGCCATATTTCTGTCATCTAATTAGAAATCTTTTACTACTCTAAAATATAATAGATTGCTTTTAACAGGCCAACTTGATCACTATGGAACATTATAGGAAATCCCTAGAATTTCAACAACCAGGCCAAAAGACTAAGGGGAAGATGAAATAATTCGTTAGGGAAAAATTATTCTTTATCCATGGATTATTTTATTTTCGTTGCACATAGCAAGAATGTACTTTTGAATCCAGTTGTAAAAGATGCAAAAATGTATACAGGATATTTCATCAAGTAGGTGGTTATCATTTGGGAAGGAAAAGGCCACAATGCAAATTTTAAATTAGTATTAGAAAAAGCACCTACAATGGCTTTGATTATCCAGTCAGCTATGAATAGAATATTACTCTTTGGCCTTTATCAGTGTGTTATTTTGTTACTGCATTAAATTATTCATAATGTATAGTAATAAACCTACAGCCTTTGATATTCCAGGGCACCGTTTGTCTTCTGAAGACAGAGACTTAAAGCACAAGCTGTTGATAAAAGGGAAAGAACAAAACGGTCAGTTCACACCTCAGCAAACCTCCTAACCAGCGCCTGAGAGCCATTTATTATGTATCTTTAAAATGCAATTACGGTACCTGAAATTTTTCAAAGAAATGCTTCGCTAAAATGAGACAAACCATGCCTTGCCTGAGATTGTGTTTAACCTCATGAATAATAGCCCATAAACATGCACCTTGCATATTCAAACTAACCACTTCGTTGTCTCGCTCCTTAGTGGGAACACACAGAATATACCATAGTGGGGGACGTAATTCAGCTCCTGTGTCACTCTGGAAGCCTGTAATGGCGCTGCTCCCTCTTTTTGCATGAAGCAATCAGTAATAGGTGGCTCTCCTTAAGGGTGACCACGAATGTAATGGGCAAGCACAACAGCTAAATTGCACATACTTTTGTAAATAGCTCTGCCAAGAGAATACCACTGGGTGTCTGAGGATACTTGGTTTATGGATAGTATTACTGGTCATGAAATACCCATTCTTACCATAATTGTGCATTAAAAGAGGATGGCCTATTCTAATAAAAGGGCCCGAGTCAGATAAAGGGGCACTCAGGTCTGTGAATAGAGGTAGGAACGTGATGGCAAAGTGTTATTCACCAGCTAAGTGGGAGAGAAAACGGAAATGTTACACTGAGGCCAATTTATGGATGGTCTTTCAGCCTATTTGGAAGAATTTTTGCACGTTATTATGGAGACAGCAGAAAATATCAAATCACTGTGGAAAATAGTGGCTGCATCTAGATACTGATGCATAGAAAATTCTTTAAATGTCACACTTTCTCGTGTCTATAGATTGCCTGCCAACCAGTCCTTATGTTTTCTCCTCCTGTACCTTTATGCATTGATAAGTCTCTCCACCTGGAATTTTCTCTGTTCTCCTCTGTCCCCATTTGTTGTTAGCATCCCAGTCACCTCGGAGTTAAGACATCTATGAATATGAAGCTCAAATAATGGGCTTAATTAATGATATTTTAACTTGAGTTACCTCTGTCAATGAGCAGACATGTTGATACTGTTTCTACCTCTAGATTGTTTCTTAGAACCGCTGCCCACCAGGCAGCAGGGACAGGGTATGTCTTTTGTTTTGGCATGTTCTAGTCATGACTGCCATTTCTTTTATATCTTACATTGAGTAATGCACCTGGTTAACACTAAACAAGTTAAGGTTAATTGCTACTTTACAGTCCTTAAAAAAGACTCTACTGGGTTTCATTACTGAACCAGTACTGCCTGTACTGAGAACAGCAGGGGGACATGAATTTGATATTAGTGGAGAAAGTATTTCAAAGTAACAAGTACTTTATTGGACCCCAGAAAGGAAACAGCCCACAAGTCGATGAAGCTGAGTTCTTTCATTACTGAGCCATATGCCAAAGGATTGCTACTGCATGCCAACCATGGTACAGAAGACCAGAGTGTGGCCAAATCCCTGAGAATGCATAGAGGGACTAACATAGAACTGGGCAGTGAAGTTAAAACTAAATGGCATCTGTCTTTTACTATAGCACGAACCATAGTCTAGATTCTCCTTTTAAATGAATTTATGTACTTTACAACCCGATTGATCTTAGCTTCTCCTTCCTCTCCTCTTAGAATGGTGGACGGGAATCTACATTTATTTTCAGTGTGTGCATGCTTGAATGCATTTGTGCATGTGTGAGTGCAAGCTTGCGTGCGTGCGTGCCTGTGTGTGTGTGTGTGTGTGTGTGTGTGTGTGTGTGTGTGTGTGTGTGTGTAAGTGGATTCCTGTGCACCTGCACAGCGAGGCCACTAGTTAATAGAATCCCTATCCTGCTTTCCACCTTGCTATCCAGGATAGGATCTCACTGAAGCTGTAGATCACCTGTTGGATAGACTTTCCTGAAAGCTCTGGATCCTGCCCATCTTTCTCCTGTGCTAGGATTATAAGCATAGGCTGGACTGATTCATGAGTGATGAAGAACCAAACTTAGGCTCTGATGTTTATGCGACAAGTACTTTTATTATCACTGAGCCATCTCCCAGCCCAGGAATTTACATCTCTAAATAGCCCCTGATCAGGTGACTCGGATATGCTTTGTGGGTATATATTCTGTCCTGGTTAATATCATAATATTCTTATTATTAGAAAGGTTTAGAAAGCTATTGTGATCAGTCAACATAATTTGAAGGTTATGTTGAAGTTGAAAATGTATTTGGAGGGATAGTTGAAAGACTAACTATTCAGAGAGCCATTAAAAGTGCCATTTGCATAGTACTGTACGAACCAGTTTCTTGAGGTTTGGAAAAGAAATCACATTTTTTAGTATCCTCCTTTCCCTTCAGAGTCGTAGAGTACTTAGTGATAATTTTTTCAAGTTGCATGCTAAAATGTAGTCACTTGATTCACACTAAAATTAATGGTTACAGCTTTGTCTTTAAATATTTAAGATAAAATCTGCTCAGACACATCCGGATCCTATCCTTCATATAAATTCCTGCTACCACGGACTGCTATAATGTCTCCCAAACACCAGGGGAGTGTTGTAATATTTAATGTGAACACAGACATTTTAGATTACTCCCGTGGACATGGGGATGAGGGTTAATAAATGAAATGGTGTAACAACCGTCTAAAGCAGTTTCTGTTTTCAAATTTCCAGAGTATCATCACCATTAGACGCACCTTGGTAGGAAAAGAGCACTCCTCTAGACACATTAGCTAAAAATATTAATAGACATTATGTTTAAAGTCTGTTGACTCAATCTCCATAAGTGCTTGAGGAGTCTATAACCAAGAAAATAACAAGCTACTTACCTAATGCCTTGCTTCCAGCCAGCAAATATGCAAAGGAATTTATGTGTAACAGTGCTTAAGGAAGTATTTATATTTTGCTGAAACAATACAGAAAAAGAAAAGAATAGAAACAAAAGAACCAAACCAACCCAAAAAGCTAATTAGCCTGCTGATTACGTGGGCAGAAGTAATATTCAGAAGTGATCTGACTCCCAAACTAGTGCTCTGTGTTACCAAATTTATACAAAATCTGAGGGGAAAGCAGTAGATTACTCCATCTATCTCGAGCTTGGAGATTTTTTATATCAAAGATGAGACCTCCTCCCCATCAAGGAAATAATTTTAACTATCATGGGGACCTGACGGAGTGGAAGATGGTGTGCCCAACATGCTGGAAAGGTGTCTTTGCTCCAAGGTCCCTGGTACCTTACTGGAGTGTAAAAAGATCTCTCTTGATACCTGGGATTTCTCTGTGAGAACTCTACTCAGTAGCTTAAAGCTTGTGCCTATTCAAATGCTCTTTCCCCTGGGAGGTGTAACACTTAAGACTGTCATCTGCCATTCAGATTTCAGCTTTGACCTGGGGATTACAAAAGAGGAAAGGAGGGCACCAGTGCCTGACTTGGGAGCAAGAATCTCCTAGAATAGAGCTTCTCTCTGAGACTTAAACTCTCACCCAAGAATCTATGTAGCCTAAAGCTCTGGCTTCATGCTCTGTACCCTACAAGGTGGAGGAAGTCAGGGAAATTCCATTGGACCCCATCTTCCTGTCCCAGATTCAGAAACTAACCCCGTAAGAAGCCTGAAGCCTTGTCAAGTCTGAGCTAAATTGTATATTTATTTCATTAGTTATTATTATAGTTATTCATTCTAGGTTCATGTAACGGCTTTACCCAAGCCGTCATTTGTAAAGAAAATGATCGTTCCCTTAGAATGAAGCGTTTGTACAGAAAAGCAGAACCTGTAAGTGCCCGGATGATACTTGAGCAATATTGCTTGGGATTCAGTGCATCAAATGCGTATCTCCTGTGCACCCTCCTCCTCCATGCACAGACCGCAGCCTACTGTTTGTCACTGCAGAGGAACCGCAGGAAGTTTTTAAAGTGGTCACACTTTAGGGGAGAGAATTAGTAGGGAGTCTCTTCCTCCTGAGGAGAACTGTAGGGGGCAGATTAGGAAACTGCTTGCTTAACCTCTGGTGCCTCTTGCAGGGCTCTTACAAAACAGAGAGCTACCTACAAAGGTTTCCAAGAAGGGAAGGAGGGAAGTGCAGGTGGTAGAGACTTTGGAAGGAAGGTAGGATGAAAAGCTGGTAATTTGGTGTTACCTGGCTAGCAGTACGGGATGTCTTTATCTGTCCATGGATATTAGCAATGACGTTTAGTGAAAAGATCCTTTTTGAAAGCACGATTGGTATTTGCTTCAGCAGAGAGTGAGGAGCTCAGGCAGCTCAAAGTGGTTCTCACAAAGTTAGCACCTTTCACAGGAAGAATACACGGATTCATATATATATGAATATATCAAAATCACCGTGTGTGTGTATATATATATATATGCATATATGTGTGTGTGTGTGTGTGTGTGTGTATTATTTGTAAGTAAAACAGGCTTGGATAAAAAGATGTTCTGATAACAAGGAAAACAAGCAGTTATTTAATAATTTTCATAGTTGCAATGATACAGTAGGCAGATAATGAAAGGGAGATATTTGATAATTCAGAAACATGTCCATTAGGAAGAGAATTATTGAATATATATATATCACTATGGTTTTAAATATGCTCTATTAGTAACTGATTATTGATGCTTATTAAGACTGTGTGCTTGTTATAAAGAAAACAAACTCAGAACTAAATATACACATTTATGTCAAATATACAGCTTTAGTATGCTTTATGATCTCAAGCATTAAATGAAATAAAACTAACAAAGCATCATGTGTTAATGACAGGCTACTTAAAGAGTGGTATGATTCAAAACATTTTCCCTTTCTTTCCAGGTTTTGTATAAAGTGTTTACTCTAGTTTTAGGAATTAAAGATGCATTTTCAAATTAGCATGCAGGACACGCTAAATAATTTAGATTTATCTGTCAATGCAATCACGTTTAATACATATTTTTAAATTATTTAAAGATAATTAATCTTATTTGTACTGAAGGGGATGTGGTTCTCAGTGTGGAAACTGATGAAGGGCCAATTTAAGATTGAAAGCCCCGTGGCAATTTCTGCCTGTCTTTGCATAAACTGAAAATCAGGTGCATTCTGTTTTGAATAGTATTAATTATGGTAGAATTTGAGACATCTTTCTGTGGCATTAAGTATATCAGTAACAAGAAATTGATTAAGTATAGTCTAGAATCTAGTTAAAAGATAGTTATGAAGAGAATATTTCTGCCTACTATTTTGTTTCTTCTTTCTTCCTTTCATTTCTTTTTGTTGTTGTTATTGTCTAGCTCTTTTGGCTCTTGGTTGTGCAAAGTCTGTCTGAGAGGTCTACCATATAGCACACCAACCACCAAAATGGAGTTTCAGGTGGATAAAACTGAAGTTCAGGGCATGACAAGGTTTGCCATTGCCCTCGCTGGTATAACTGAATTCTATTTAGATGTGACCCTTGTACATTTCCTCATCAGGATCCAGGAGTTCGGGTTATGGGTAGAGTGAGCCTTTGGTACCTAAATAACTCTTTAGTGAAGGGTGAAGAAGATGCAAAGTGACCACACCATTAATCTATGCCATCCAATAGCTTTTAAAATACAGATGGGACTTTATTAGTGTTTGAGAAAATAGCTACGAGGAAAATAATGCATGCAGCACAAAATCTCTTTCTTAGTTATTCAAGAGGCTAATTGCCATTTCTGCTTTTGATGGCTGAGTGATGTCTTTCTTCATTTCTGGGTTTCAAGTAAGGCATGGTTTTCTCAGAGGAAAAAACAAACATACAAACAGACCCAACCCACAGGTATTTCAAATGGTGTCTGAGTGTGCTGATCCTTCGAAGGGGAGAGAGGAAGGATGGAGGAAGTGGACATGCAGACCAAAATAATTAATCGGCAGGTTTTTCTTTAAGACATTTTTTTTTCTACTTAAGAATTACCATTGCTACGCCCCACCCATGTGGTGTAATCAGTTCCAAAGAAAAGTATATGGAGGTAGTAAGCATCGAATTCTGATTACTGTCACTGTCTGTCAAGGGCTTATATAATAGCCTCACCTCAAAAAAACGTAGATTAAGTGATGCAGGACTCCACGAGCAATTAAAGAAAATCTTGAGTCTCTCGGTGGGTGTACACACATGCACAGGTTATGTAGAGTTATTTATTCATGTGATTCAGTATTGTGTATCATTATCATATGCAAGCGTGTATATACTCTGAAGAAAATATGAGGATTAGAAAGAGTTAAAGGAAGAAGCCTTCCCTGCAATTAAACAGAAACTACTGAAAGTGTGCTTCGCAGCCTAAAGTCTGGATTTGCTTTGAACATCAGATTGGAGGCACGTTTTCTTTGGAAGTCTGCAAACTATTGGTACTTCATGCACAGGCACCCACACAGGTGGTATAAACTCCGCTTAGGACATTTGTGCTGTAGGCAGAGCCCTCTTCTGCCCTCGTGCCATGACTCCTCATTTGATGTGGAGATGCCACAGAAAATAGGCAGCTCTGTGTTATCTTAATGTTTGCACAACACAGCCAGACCGAGGAAGAATGGAGATGTAATGTCACATTTCACCTAACTTCCTGGCTAGGTCTCTTCCTGCCTCTATGTCTAAGGTTAGAAGCCTTGTATTAGAAAAGATTAAATATCAAAGTGGCCTAATAACTATTTCGCCTGTAGAAATTGTTTAAATAATCATAGTGAAAGAAATACTCACATGGTTGTCTTGTGCGTACAATAATTTTGGCTGTGAACACAAAGCTGAATGCAGGTATATGGCTGTGTCACATAAACTCTCATTCTTAGCCTGAAAAAAAATTAAACTTAGTGGATATTTTACTAAGAAATTTACCCCTTGTATATCTCTACTCATTTTCATTTATCATGTTAGCATTAGAATGTTGCCAAATTAAAATTATACTTTTTGTTAATAGTATTCTGGTAGATTTGTGATTATTGTCTTCTATGAACCCCCACCCCCACCCCCAATTCTTGCTATTTTAAGATAAAGCTCTTTAAATGCATAGCATGCCGACATTTTTTGGATACAGTGAAGAACTGTGAGATTCAAATGCCTGAGTTTCAGCCTCAGTTGTATGGAAAACAAACACTAAAGCTGTCTGTGCATTCACGGCTTTCTTATGAAAATTGATAGACTAAAAGTCCCTAGAGACCTCAGATTCTTCACTTTAATCCTCACCTACCATAGCAACACCTGACCTCTGGTGCTTCCTATATGTACAATATGAAGCAATGAATCCAACTTTCTCATTTCTTCCTCTCTGCCTTGCATGGTGTTAAATGGCTGAGAACAACCATTCTGATTGGGATTTTCTAAATCTTATTTTATATCTGTCACTTACGTCTTCTTAAGATTTATTTTAAAAACTTACAATAGTTTGCCTTGGCCCTGACAACTCTTCTATGATTGCTAATCTATCAGTGAGGCGAGGTCCTCTCTTCTTCATAGTGACACACATATTTAATCCTTTTAGAAGAATATTCGAGGAGGTTCATAAACTTTTAGTGTTCAAATGATTGATGTTCCTGTTAAAATTGTCTCTTGCATTTCTTCCTTGCCAAAGAAATGATTAAACCCATAATTTATGTTTTTGTAATCTTTAAAAGTAATAGAAATCATAAAATAACAATATAAAAAGAAAACTTGAATTTCTGGTACTTTGGTAATAAGCTATAATGTACATACTTAGTAGGTAGTTTTCTAGAATTAAAAAAATTTAATTATGTAGAAAGTTTGATTTTAAAAAAAAAAAGCCTTAAAATCATTTTCCAGTATTTTTTTCCTGGCCATAACACAGTAATTCTTATCTTTATTGAGCCAATTCTCATAACAATTCAAAGTTGTGAATTGAAAGAATAATGAAAAATAGTCTTTATTTTTAAACTAATATTCTATCTAAATTATTTCAGATCTTCAACCTCTCAGTCATTCAATACTTAATTTCTGCTGTCATCTCTACTTGCCTGAGGAAGACAGTTGGCCTTTATGTTAATTTTGTCCTTTTCCTTACACTGACCCTGAGAAGAAATCTCCCTAGCAAAAATGAGGCAGGGATACCTGGGCTGAGAATGCTTTTCACACAGGTAACCTCCTTGCCCCTTCCCTTCCTGTGCTCGAGCCTGGCTAAATTGCTTGCTCAAATAGCTTTGCCCATTTCCGGTTATTGTATTCTACTGTTATAAACTGCATTAAAACACTTTGTAAAAGAATCCATGTATAGGAATAATGAAAAATATTTCGATGGGACTGAACATGACCCTCTTCCTGGACTCTGTGACTTAAAAGCTGACAACATGATGCTCCCCAACCTCACTTCCCCCCCATTCCTTTAGACTCATTCTTAAAATCTGTCTGCACTCCTAAATCTCTGGAATGGCTCTCTCCTGTTTCGTGCTCTTCATGGTGTTTCTTTAGAAATCCAAATCTCTTTGCACTTGCTTTTCTCATTTTTTTTATACTGTTGTCAAAATGCGATTTGAAAACAATGCCTTTGTGATGATATATTTAATAGTTTTAACATATAACAATATAATACACAGAGTGCAAATCTTTTCTCCTGACCTACAGGTAGGCATCCACACATTTCCTCACAAGTAGACCTGTTTAATACTAACTATTTGGGAAGTTATTCTGAAACTGGAAATTCATTAGAGCACTTAAGATGATTTTAATTATGCTACTGCAATAGGGAGAGCATTGATTAGCAAGAAAGTCTCAACAAAGAGGAGGGCCTGAGTTAGGTAGAGGCTAGTGACAGGAGCAGGAAAGGATCGCATCACTGAAGAATGGGTCAAAGGAGGACCATAATGCTCTCTGGCATTTAGGTATTTCTGTAAACAGAATATAGGGTGGAAACATTTTAAATATGCATGGTTTTTCAAGAAAAGTCTTTTTGCATAATGTGGTATATTGCTATTGTTCACCTGATAATAAAACTTGGGTCTTCACATGTGTATTAAAACTCTGTTCACTTGAGATATATATATATATATATATATATATATATATATATATATATATATATACAAACTTCTTAACTGTGTCCCAACTATTCTTTAGTGTTCCTGGTATGCCCTTATAAAATATTGGTATATTTATAGTTTTGATGCTATGGGAAAAGCTGAATAGAATCATTTGTAGAATTCTCAGTGGTAGAAAAATATAATTACCTGAGTCTAGGAAGGTGCAAAAGATACCTTCTCCCAACCAGTATCAAATGATGCCAATGCTAACTGTGTTAATGACACATGCTGAAAGAAACCATGACCAACATTGTCTTAGTCAGGGTTTCTATTCCTGCACAAACATCATGACCAAGAAACAAGTTGTGGAGGAAAGGGTTTATTCAGCTTATACTTCCAGGTTACTGTTCATCACCAAAGGAAGTCAGGACTAGAACTCAAGCAGGTCAGGAAGCAGGAGCTGATGCAGAGGCCATGGAGGCTCTTACTGGTTTGCTTCTCCTGGCTTGCTCAGCTTGCTTTCTTATAGAACCCAAGACTAATAACCCAGGAATGGCACCACCCACAATGGGTTCTCTCATCCTTGATCACTAATTGAAAAAATGCCTTACGGTTGGATGTCATGGAGGCATTTCCTCAACTGGAACTCCTTTCTCTGTGATAACTCCAGCTTATGTCAAGTTGACACACAAAACCAGCCAGTACACCCATAGTATCATAAATGATTTGGTTTTTTGTCCCCTGAGTCTCTCTCTCTCTCTCTCTCTCTCTCTCTCTCTCTCTCTCTCTCTCTCTCTCTCTCTCTCTCTCTCTGAGTGTGTGTGTGTGTGTGTGTGTGTGTGTGTGTGTTTTACAGGAGATTGGACCTAAGTTCTTGCATATGCTAGGCAAGCACAGGACTTCTGACCTGCGTACCCCCTGTATTTGCCTGTGGAAACATTTGAAATTTTCTTGTACCTTATTCAACCACATACATCTAAAACACACAAGCACGACTAACCTCCAACTTGGGCAAGGAAAATGATTCTCCAGCCCCTCTGTACCATTGTCTCAGAACACCTAATTGATTGGGGATAAGGAATCATTTAACTGGGCCTCTCTTTTTCAAACTTTAATTTCATAGCCATTAAATCGCTGGATTCCTCCCTCAGAAAGGCATGTTGGTAGTGCAGTAATAGCTCACTAGAGAGCAGACTTGCCTCAGCTGTTCCCACCCCGGCCAGGTGGTAGAAGGAGAAAGAAATTTGCTTACCTGTGAAAACAGGTTGCCTATAAATCAAAAGGGGTCAAGTTATGTCCACCAGATGGTGGTTTTAAAATCTTAATGTGTAAGTTAAGGTATAATGGATTACCGGAGGTGAAATTTCAGTTACGTTGAATCCTTTGGTTGCCTTCTGGGATGCAGGGGGAGCAAATGGTTCCAGCTAGAACGAACAAGCGTCAAGTCAGGTTTTCATCGGATGTGACCTAATTCCAAAGGATGTGATTTTGGACCCATTCATTTTCAAAATAATGTCTAATTATCTATCAGTATGGCTTACTGAGACTCAAATGTGCACATGTGTGCGGGTCTTCTCTGTCCAGAGTATAAGTTTATTTTATGCTGTTGTCGTACTGGGTGTAGTACGTTTTATCCATGATTATTCATATTTACTTCTTTGCTCATTCCCCTGACTCTGTAGGCCTTGTGCCTTGTCCTCATCTGTTTAGCCCCAAATGTCTAAATTGAAGGCTTACAAAAACAGGGGAGAGCCAATTGATTCTGGTCTGTCTTTTGGGGGAGGGTACGGTGTTTGGTTAGTAAAGCTTATGTGTAAAGTTGTATGAACTGTATTTCATTTGCCACTGGTGTGTTACTAGCATTAACTGGATAAACACACTTGGATATGAGTGGCTCTGATATTATAAAATGGATGGTCACAAGATGATGATGAAGGATATTATCATTAATGTTTATACATTCTTGTTTATGAATGTTGTGTCTAACACAAATGACTGTACATGATTTTAAAGGTGCAACTGTGCTGGAAAGTATATCATTCTTCCCCACATGATGTTTTGCTTAATGTTTCATCTTGTACTTGTGTCTCACCCCTCTTTCTGGAAAAGTCTGAACATTTACATAATGATAGCTGGCTAGTACCTTTTCTTCTGCTGCTCTTTCTCTTTGATTCTCTATCTTCAACTCACTAGTTTAACATCTTGCTGTATAGGAGACAACATAGATTCTCTCTCTCTCTCTCTCTCTCTCTCTCTCTCTCTCTCTCTCTCTCTCCCTCTCTCCCTCTCTCTCTCCTTCTCTCTCTCCCTCTCTCAGTCTGTCTGTGTCTCCTCTCTCTCCCTCCCTTCCCCTCCCCCCTTCTTCCTCCCTTTCCTTCTCCCTCTCCCTCCCTCTCTCTCCTTCCTCTTTTTCTCTCTTACTAAGCAGAGGAAGGGACAGGACAATATGTAAATTTCCATCAGGCCTCTTCATATATATTCATTTTCCACTAGACTTTAAACACTTCTTTTTTCAAATATCAACATGTCTACATTTCAGAATTTTGTTAAAAAAAAAAAAGACTTTTTTAAATTCGTCTTCATGAAAAGAAGTGTCTATTTTAAAAGATATCAAATTTTTTAAACACTTACAATCATTAAATAGGTACCATTACCCCTAATGGAA
This sequence comes from Mus musculus, assembly GCF_000001635.26. NCBI lineage: Eukaryota > Metazoa > Chordata > Mammalia > Rodentia > Muridae > Mus > Mus musculus. The sequence continues at coordinate 49,669,704 of NC_000074.6, read as the reverse complement.
AAGAAAGAAATAACATACACTTCTAATTTCCTTTAATGAACTGGCTTTTAATGAGAACAATGAAATGTAATCATGATTCTGGGTATAACTCATATTTTGACAGTGATTCCTGACTTGAAGACACTTAACCATGTGTAGAATTCAAAACTATTTTCTCAGTTAATACTTAGATATGAAGCAGAGGTGAAATTTTATTTTATTTATATTAAAATTAATTCTTTCCATTGTACATTTTCTTCTAAAGAAAATGATACATGTATTCTTATTTATTTATTTCACTTTCTTAAAATTTATTTTTGGCTTTGAGACAGTCTCACTATAAAGTCATGAACTGTCTCAAACTCACAAGGTTCGTGCCTTGCCTTCTTCATTGTTGGGTTGCAGATATAAGTTTGGCTATGCAAATACCTATAAGCCAAATGTGATGACTTCTAAGCCGGATAAAGTATGGACCTGCTCATTTGCCTTGTACTCTAATAAGTTTTCAGCATGCTGGAGCAAAGATAGAGATGGCTTCTAACTGTAATATTCCATTTGCAAATAAATATATTTGTTTATGTGCCCCAACACTGCAAGGAAAGTCTTTCTCGATTTTCCATTTCCACTGGTGGAATAAACATTCTGGAATAATTTTTCCATTGATATCAATATTCTTTGTATTGCAAGTTAGAGAATTATGGGACAAAACTGGACATTATTTTGCATTCAAAATCTCAGGAAAGCAGTCTACTATGATTTGTCTTAAAAACAGAGAACACCAGGAATGAAGTTTATTTTTATTGATTATTTTAAAATAGTAATTAAATGGTGCAAATATTGTATTTAACATTACCAGTCAGTGGACTATTAGAACAATTATTAGCGTAACAGATCTCATTTTCCCAAGATATAGGAAAGGCTCCATGATTGAGGATATATTTTTATATTAAAGAACAATGGCCATATTCAATGCACATGACTGTTCTACCAATAGCCTCCACGCCTTCAGCACTGAAAATGAACATTTCACTGGGTGAGTAAAGAAAACTCACCAGACCTTGAAAGAGAAATCTATTCAGCAGTATTTTCTTCATATATAGATATTTCACTGTAGAAGTGACTATTATTTTATTGTAAAATGAGAATAAATCACATGCAGCTCTCTGATGGGAATATAAAAGAATATAATTAAAGGAGTTGTTCAAGTTAACAAATGAAGAAAAGCATAGGTCATTCCCAAGTCTTTTGAGGCTGGTGAATCAAATTCTCTTGATTATTTTACTTGAACTTTTAATAATGTTGCTATTGGGGATAATAATAAATGTAAAACCACATACGTGGTTTCTATTTGGTAAGGATATCCTAAGAATTTATGTTTAAGTGGTACATATCTATCATATACCTCTATTTACATGTGAAACACCAACAAACAGAAACAATGATTATTCCTATGTTTGTTTTTGTGTGTTTCTTTGTTTTTAGGCAGAACTATAAGGGACAACTTTATCATCTAGCAATGTTGAAGGTAGCTTTCACATCCAGTTCTCTTGCTAGGATTGATCCTCCATTTCAGAACAAGTTTGTTTCCTCACTCACTCCAAAATTTAGGACTTAGCTCCCGGTAGTAAAAAAAAAAAAAATTTAGACTTGGAAAATATTGTGATGTTATCTTATTCATCTTAAACTAATCATCATGCTTTGGGTTGCTGTTTGCACATTCTGAAAAGAAAAACAAACATTGACGACCTTTAAAAGAAAGCATTTAATTGGAGGCTTGCTTCCAGTTTTAGGTTAGTCCATGATCATCAAAACAAGGAGCATGGTGACAGGTAGGCTAGCATGGCATTGTAGCAGCAGCAGCTGAGAGCTTAGATCCTGATCCAGAGTCCAGGGAAGAAAGAAAGTAAGATTAGGCCTAAATTAAGCTTTTTGATACCTCAAAGCAAGCACCCGCAGTTTCATTCCTCTTCCAACAAGGCTCCAACTCCTTGACCTCCCTTACCATTTGGGAGTCAAATGTATGAGCCTGTGGGGACCATCTTATTTAAACCTCCACAATCATGGACCCAGTGAATATAACATTGATCTAATGTATATTCAATTTACTTAACATCCTAACCCAAGTCTCTCTAAGCATCTATTCTTGTGAGCTCCCTTCTTGTCATATTCTAATAAATGTAGTTCTCGGAAATCATTTCTCAATTCAGATGAGAGCACCTTTCAAGAAGCTTAGGTGTAGGTCTGTTCTTTCACCCACTCGCCTGTTGTCCAGACAGAGCATGGCAGGCCTTAGAAAGAATCCTGCACAGAACTGCTAGACAAGCAAACAAGACTCTAACTGTGTGCCTTACCTTTTCAACTTCTTTCTCCAAGTGTGATATCCTGAAACAGACCAAAAACAATGGAATAGATGCAGATGCTTTAGTTAAAAGACCAGGACCAGAGAAAACAGATCTCAAGAGGCATGGGCCTTTACAATATTTGCTGAGAATAGTTGTCATTTCTATTTTCTATTTGTGAATTCATGGTTTGAGTCAAGGATAGAAATTTACCTTGGTAAGTGTAACCCAAGTTATAAAACTTTTAATGATCCAGTGAGTTGGTAGGATGAGCAGGAATTTGAAGGACTTGTGAACACATAGCTAACTTTCTCAAGAAACCATTTATTTTACCCTAAAGAACAGGGTGAAGAGGAGCTCTTTTGCAGTTTTACAATAACTAGAAATCAAAATACCTCTAGAGATCCCTTGCCACAAATATCATCAATAAGCACTTCATTAAGATGGCAAATTTGAAGCTTTGTTCAAACTCAGTTGTAGTCTAAAGAGTTAAACAAAGACATAAATGTGCAATCCTGGAGTCTTTGAAGGGTCAGTGAACCAATACAGGGACAGGGGCAAATATTTAGAATGTGGTAAGGGATCATTTATGTTTAGTAAAGTTATGATTATAGGTCCTCCTCTACCATGTGTAATCTTAGTAGCATTGAGTAGTTAGCTAGGATTCCAGTGCTAGACATGGTTTCCCTCATGTTGAACAGGTCTTAAGTCCACAGGCAGCTAAGGAACATTGAGAGCAGCAGAAACCATCTTCCCCTGGGAGGAACACACCAACTGCATATTTAACAGTAAGTGGTCAGCCTTAAAAACATACAATTAAATAACATTCAAACCAAGAAGGTTATATTTAGGGTTATATGTGTATAGATGTGTGAACATATAACAACAATTCATGTAAAAAAAAAAGGCCATGAATTTTAAAGAGAGAAAAGAGGCATATATGGGAGAGTTGGAGAATGAAATGGAAGGGAGAAATACATTATAATCTCAAAAAATAAAATAAAAAATATAAACATAGAAAAGTACAAGCAGACTATATGCCACAAACGAACCTCACTTGGGTCCTCGATCCATGGGCAAAACTTGGGTTCCGGTTACAGGTGGGCAAGGAGTCTGCGAGAAGAGGGTGACAAACAGACATGACACAAGGGAGTGCGGATCTGAATATATTTTTTCTCAAAGATAGCACCAGTCTTATAAGTGACTTTTACACAAAACAGAGGAATGAGTACAAAAAGCTAATAGGAACCAACCAGGATAAAGTTCAATGTTAACAACTAGGATCAAAAGCAGCCCCACCTAAGGTCCCCTTAATCTTAGAAGTCAGGGGCAAGGGCTCTGTGCCCTTGCCATAGTTCCTATTCTAGTCTATTGTATAGTCCACCTTCCCCCAGGCCATAGTAAATTCCTGTGTATGGATATAACTCAGCTATCTATAGTTCTAAGTATCTACTCTGGTTTCTCCTTAGACCACAACCTTCCTTCTTCCTAGATAATGGTAAATTCCTGCATATGGGAGTAGCTTGCCCTGAGATTTCTAACTCTATGTAGTAGATAGTAATGCCTGATTTCTTTCACTATCTCTCTTACAATACTAGAGGCAAATCTGAATGTCACTGAATAGGCAACATTCTTACTGAATTCAAAGCCCATGGCCGGCTCAAGGACTGACTGCCTAGAACTGGTGAAGAATCTAACTTAGGTATATGTCAAAAATTCAATCCTGAGGATCACTTATAATAAAGCAATATTAAGGGAAAGCACACAGATCCATTTACCAACTAAAGCAAGGACATTTGAGCATTCTTTTTATACAGGATGCCACGGTTCCAGGAGACTAAGTTTCCATCAACTTTTCACCTCAGGACCATGTCCAGGCTTTTCGGCCTGTCAGGCGGGTCACTACTGGAGTGGATGTAGCAACTATATCTCCAACTCTTAGTATTCCTTAATAGCCTGTACTTCATTGTGTATGGTTGAAGGATCATGACTCTCCCCACCCCTGTGCATGCCTATTATTGTTGTTCTTGTTCACCTCATGTTTAGGCAGCCATGTTGATTAGGCTTCATAGACATAACTTTTGACATTGTTAGGAGATACAATCTGACATAAAAACCCCTGATCCTCTGGCTCTTAAATCTTTCCACCACCTGCTCTGCCTTGATCCCTGAGCCTTAGATGCAAGAGCTGTAGTGTAGACATATGTAGCAATGCAAGAGCTGCAGTGTAGATGTATGTAGCAACAGTTAATGAAAAACAGAAGCTTTGAATTTGAAAGAGAACAGGGAAAGGTGTATGAGGGAGTCTGGAGCAAAGAAAGGGAAGAGAGAATGATATAATTATATTTTAATTTCAATATATAATAGAAATTAATATTATTATTAAAGAACAATAATAATAGTAATAGCAATAAGGAGGCTATATATTAGATATGGAAATGTTCAGACTTGACTAAATCTGCAATTCATTCCAAACCTGGTCTGGCTTGTGGGATCAATTGTGGTCTAAATTCTGTCTGTCAAAGAACTAGTAATAATGACAATGATGATGATGATGATGATATTGATGATGATAAAGAAACATGCAGAATAATCATCAAAATTTAAAACAAAAAAATGCTAAAAATGAAAACAGACTTGGATTATCTACATATTGGAGTTAGCAGGTAGTGTAGGAGAACTTAGGTGCTTTATGCTCTTACAATAGCATTATTCTAGAAGGCGCCCAGATGTGTTGGAGATATATAGCATGAACCCAACATTTTACACCTAGAGGTATTTACAAGCCTGTAAGGGAGCATGTTTAATCAGCATAGAAACATAGCTAATTGTGTCTTACACCTTAACTTTCTGATGCTTATGAAGATGAGCTGAACTGTGGAGTATATAATGAGTCACATTATTCCCAACACTCCAGGAGATGATGGCTGTAAATCTTACTTTGAAAGACTTCTGTGCGGTCCCCAGCTCTCCTATTGATGATGGGTTTTGTACACATGCCCGACCTTTGAGTTACTAAAATATACCAGCAGAAACTGCATTCCCGGGAACAATGGAATCCCTGGTGAAATGTTTCCTCCCCTAAGAATAGTAAAATGTCAAACAGACAAAAGTATGAAAAAATTATGTCTGGAGACAGCTGCCGCGCCAGTAAAACCTCAGAATTTTCCAGTTCCTTCTGCACTGCAGTCTGGTATCCATCAAACCATCTTAAAAAATAGCATTTCGATATAGAAGAAAAGATCTTAATTGTTCACCGAATTTTCCTTTCTAGCGTAACTAATGAGAATAATAATAATTAGAAAAAAAAAAAAAAACCTTCCCATTTTGAACACCTGTAAGTCAGGCATTTTACACACATATCTGTTATTTAATCCCATCCATAGTCTCATTTTAGAGTTGAAAAATTATATTCATAAGCAGTGTATGTAAAATTTCCTCTAGTGCAGTTGGATATTGAGTGGAAAAATCTGGGTTTAGACCCTATTTTTATGAGAAACCCAAATCCTTTTTTTTTTTGTTCCATAATGGTTGACTGCCTTGGCAATTATAGCACATAACTCTAATGATAATGCCTTGTTTGTCTACACCTTTCTACGAGTGGCAAAATGTACAAAGCATGCAACTGATTTCTCTCTATGCCCATGAGGTTAGTATCTGTAAGTTTTCATTCATAGGCAGCCAGATGCACATATTGCACTGCAATTAGTCCTGTATCTAAAGACTCTTGATGCAAAATAGGGAGCAGATATTCAAAACAATTAAATGAGCAACACACAGCACCTCCAGAGTAGATTGCTGTGCAATCTTGCTGTTTATTTGAATTTAGTGCTTTTGTGACTTGGGTGTAATTCTTGCTAGCCATAATTTTCCTTTTTGAGTATATCATCTCTGTGACATCTATTCTTCCTATTTTCTATTCCCATTTCTTTTTTTATTATATATATATGTGTGTGTGTGTGTGTGTGTGTGTGTGTGTGTGTGTGTGTGTGTGTGTGTGTATACAATATATATATATATATATACATATATAAACTGTTGATGTCTTCAGACACACCAGAAGAAGGCATCAGATCCCATTACAGATGGTTGTGAACCACCATGTGGTTGCTGGGAATTGAACTCAGGACCTCTGGAAGAGAATTTGGTGCTCTTAACCACTAAGCCATCTCTCCAGTCCATATTCCCATTCCTTTTCCATTATTTTTTTTTAAAGTAGATTCTTCTCTCATGCAATTCATCCCTACTACAGTTTCCCCGCCTTCCTCTTCCTCTAGCACCTGCCTCTTTCCCTTTCAATTAAACACAACCCCACTCTTACTTCTTCAGAAAAGAGCAGTCTCTAAGAGACAACATCCAGACAAAACAAAGCAAGATGAGCTAAGACAAGGCAAAAGCCCTTATATCAAGGCTGGAAAAGGCAACTCAGTTGGAGGGAAAGACTCTAAGAACAGGCAGAGAGTCAGAGATGTGCCTTCTTCCACTCCATACTAGCCCACCGGCCTCTGGAAGTACCCCATACATTTTGTAGAAAATGCCCTCTCACAAACAAGGAGATATATCAACTTTCTATTTTGATTAAAAAAAAATACTGTCACTTTTTATTTTATGTACATCAGTGTTTTACTTGCACTTATATCTGTGTGAGGATATTGGATCCCCTGGAACTAGAGTTATAGACAACAACTGTGAACTGTCTGTCATATGGATACTAGCAATTGTACCATGTCCTCTCGAAGAAGAGCCTGGTGCCCTTAACCACTGAGCCATCTCTCCAGCCTCCAGAAACTTACATTTTTGTACCAACTCATGTTATTTCTCCAGCATTTTTATTGCTACCATCATATGTATTATTTCTGGTTCTCCTTTGTTTTACTTAAAACTCAGTCACTCTCTTAGTACTGTTTTATATATTGTTAATCTTCCCCCTAGTATGTGCTGCTCATTCTGGTCAAAAAGATTGTGGGGGAACTGATGAATGACAAAATAGACTATATGTATTGAAGAGCAGGAAACAAGCAATGTTTCTTTAGCTGGTCTGGACATTAGGCTTTTACAAAGGATGCAGAGAAGCAGATCATCCACATAATTGCATTTAGTTCCCAAACTGTGGAACTGGCCATGCAAGTTAAACTGGAGAGACCCAGATGCCTCGGAGGGTAGTGAAGTTAGAGAAGGATCAGGAATAAAGGAAGAGAAGTGGCCTATTTGGAGGATTACATCATAAAGGAAAGACAGATGCTACAGCATTGGTTGCTTAAGAGTAAAATGAAAGAATGACCTATTTCTCAATAACCTCAGCAATTGATAGACATGAATATGCATTAGCAAAGAAATATAATTTGTTGGACCCTGGAGATCATCTCATAATGATAATATAAAAGAACAGTAAACAAATGATACCAAGTAAAAAATATTTCTGTTAAGCCAACTCATTTACATTTTACAACAATGTCTTCAATTTGCTTGCATGCATGAAACACGTCTAGACCACTGCACGGAAGGAAGAGAAAGAAAGAGGGACATGTTCATCTCGTTCCACCCCCTTTCCATTTGAATTGGCTAATTATATTTCCCAACTATAGTCCCATCCTATATCACTGTCCACTGATATTCAAACTCATGGTATCTTTTCTTCCATTACCAATAAAATGCAACCAGTAATGTTTTTCGTTATCAGAAGTGAAAAGCTAAGACTTTCATTACTTAAAACCATATTAGGAGCAAAGGGTTTTTTTGGGGGGTGTGTGTATGTGTGTGTGCGTGTGCGTGTGTGTGCATGTGTGTTTTAAGAAATCCATGAGGCAAATCTATTTATCCTGATAGTCCTGCAGGAAATTATGCAAAAATCAGAATACAAGTTAATAAAAGGCAGAATGGCATTGTAATTTAGGTAACAATTATTAAGAAATGTGATTTTCAATTTAACATATCATCTTAAATAAAATACATTGTCATATTGTATAAAGCTAATAAGTATAGCTCCTATCAAAGTTAATATCTGTCCTCCCAAATTTTATGTATTCCTGCTTTTTTTCTATTGGTATTTTTATCTGAAATTTAAGTTTTGCAAATGCCTTAATTCTGACAGAATAATCCATTAATTTTATCTAGAGGATTTCCTTATTTATATGTTTTGTTTTGCTCTGTTTTGCTCTGCTGTTTTCAACCCATTTTAGCTGCAGCAGTATTTGGCAATTCCTGTCCTGAACACAAATGTGTAATCAGCACCTGCAGTCTGGGTGCGCATTAGTTCATCATGCTTGCTGCCCGGGAGGGAACCCCCAGAAAGCTTTTGATAGATTACTATGTGCATGTTGACTCTCCAGTGGCACCCTTACCTACTTGTGAAGGAAAAGGGAAGTGGCACTCCTTGGTAGCTCTTTACCTCTACTTATTATGACACATAGTTTGTGTCATGAGCAGTTCATGGGTCTGTTATGTAGGATGCTAACCATCTAGGTGATTGAGAAAATAGATGATGGACAGAATAAATGAATCTATCTGACCTTTCCACCTGATCTTTCTCTCATTAGTAAAGATATTTTCTTTGTCTGAATAATTTTAAAAAGTAACTTATTAAAATATATAGTGTCTGATGAATTGTTATTTTGAAATGCTCTATCAATTTTTATACATTGAATGAATAATGTAGTCCATCACAGAAATAAGTACAATAACATAACTATTACAATATAAACTTTTCTGTTATAAAATAGTGTATATTATTTCTTCTATTAAATAAGTTCAAGTACTAATATTTAAATCTGAAATTCAAACTGTATTAGATAACAACCTAAGTCCATATATATTCAGTTTCAAATACAGAGCAAATGTCTATTTGCATTATTAACAAAGAGAAAATTGTGTTTTGGACTGGTTTGGTTTGATTTTTGTTTTTTATTTTTGCTTTTCTTCCTGAAAATGGGAAAATTTCAAAATATAAATTTCCTCTGTGTAAAAGCAGTTTTCTTCTTAGTCTTTGTGATTGGAAGCAAAATTCTTCAGAGGAATTTGAAGTTGTGTCTTGCTAGGGAGCCTGGGTTTGAGGTAAATTCAAAGACAGAGTGTCTATCTAGAGGCAACAATAAGAAAAAAAAAACTGTCTACATTTCAGACTCCTAATCCAGAATGTATAGTTCACTGCTTTATAGCAATACAGGAGTAGTATTATGTGGTAATATGTTAAGAATTTTTTTTTATTGAACTCAAAATTCTCCCAGGACCCGAAGATGAGAAATGATATTTTGAATGGAAGGTCAAATGAGCCTGTCTTTGCTAATGCAAGAAACCAAGCTCATGTGGATGATTTATCACCAGGTCTCTCTAATAAGCCTCAAGAATATACTGAAGTAAAGCTTTAGGTCAGGCATGGTGATTCCACCAGAGGTTCTTTTATCCTTGAGAAGAGTTTTTGCTATCCTCGGTTTTTTGTTATTCCAGGGATCCACCCCATAATCAGCTTCCAAATGCTGACACCATTGCATACACTAGCAAGATTTTACTGAAAGGACCCAGATGTAGCTGTCTCTTGTGAGACTATGCCGGGGCCTAGCAAACACAGAAGTGGATGCTCACAGTCAGCTAATGGATGGATCACAGGGCTCCCAATGGAGGAGCTAGAGAAAGTACCCAAGGAGCTAAAGGGATCTTCAACCCTATAGGTGGAACAACATTATGAACTAACCAGTACCCCTGAGCTCTTGACTCTAGCTGCATATGTATCAAAAGATGGCCTAGTCGGCCATCACTGGAAAGAGAGGCCCATTGGACACGCAGACTTTGTGTGCCCCGGTACAGGGGAACGCCAGGGCCAAAGGGGGGGGGGAGTGGGTGGGTAGGGGAGTGGGGGTGGGTGGGTAAGGGGGTCTTTTGGTATAGCATTGGAAATGTAAATGAGCTAAATACCTAATAAAAAATGGAAAAAAAAAAAAAAAAAAGAATGAATTCAGAAGGAAAAAAAAAAAAAAAAGAATATACTGAAAGGGACACATTTCAAGAGTACATTTCAGGGTTACTGTGACATGATTAACATTTTAGAGCCCTCACCTAGATAAGGAGAGCTATGGACAGTCCTCACGCAGATTTCCAAACAGCTAGACTGATTACACGCTAGTATATGATTCAAACAGGCAGCTTATCAAACCACAGCATAGCAATTTTGTTTCTGTCACACTTTAGTCATTACCCATCATGCCAATGAATAGGTATTGGTGACACTTAATCCCAAATACATTATTATCCTAACTAAATCCGACAGAAAATAATCAGTGGTAAAACACATAGGAAAAACAAACAAACAATAACTAAAACAAAAAAAATTCAAAATTTGTCAAAAGCATTCATGGATGGAATATAAGTAGCATAATTGACAAAGCATTAAGGATAAAATCCAAGGCGGAATGACTGTGGAATATTGGGATGCAGAGACAGTGACCGAGTACTGGTTAACTCTAGGGAGCAGCACCATCTGTTTACATTTGTAGGTTTCTTTCAAAATTGGTCTTTAAATGGCCACTCATGAATCCATCCTGGTAACTGTTCCAGATTTGTATCTGCAACATGAGTGTCAACCCACCTTGAGTTCCACTGCTGTGCTGGGTGCAAGATTTCTGCCTGAGACCCTGCAAGCATATCATAATGGGAGTTAATAAATGAATTCTACCCTTTCTGCACCACATGGAAATCTCACGGCCACTGGATAAATCCTTCTCTACTACTCATAAATTTAGCAGTTTTCTTCAATGAGAGATAAAGGTACAAACATGGCTTACTATAGGTATATATGTAAACCTATAGTAAGATACATAGCGGCTTTATAGTTTAGTGGGCATGTTATTTTGTTATCTTCACATTATTAAACATTACTTCTATGGGCTAGCCCTTTATAAGCAAATTATTTTATTAACAGCAGTAAGCAGTTACGGTTTCTAACACTTGTCTATGTAAATAAGGTGACTTTTCAACCTCTATTTCAACAGAAAAGGTCATTAGGGTAGCTGAGATCATCAGTGAGACTTTTCCCAGCAAGAATAACCTCATCTTCCTGTAATTGTTAGAGTTCGTATTTAACAAATACTGGGCATAAAGATAATACCTTGTTTCAATTGAGTTTAAGTTGGGATAATAATCTGTCTAAAAGCAGAGAGGTATTGATTTTCTAAAATAAAGCAAAATTTAATAAAAACGCTAAAGTACATAGAACTGGAAGAATCTGCAGTGTACCACCAACATGAAATAGCAAATAGTGGGCAAACATATGCGGTCCTAGGATCTCCCTGTCAGGTGTCACTGTCATCCATCGGGACTGGGGACTTCCAAGAAGAGGAGGTTACTTTGTAAGGAGAACAGAGTGCTCTTAGGGATATCTGATCTGTGTGTGGGTGGTTTTGTTTTTGTTTTTTTTATTAGATATTTTCTTCATTTACATTTCAAATGCTATCCAGAAAGTCCCCTATACCCTCCCCCCACCCTGCTCCTTAACCCACCCACTCCCACTATGTGTGGGTTTAAGGCAACAGGTTTCAGACTCATGCATGAAACTGCTCTTGGACTTTTAAAATCTTATCGTGCCTTCCCAAGAAAAACTGCAAGTTACAAACTTTTCTTGAAGTTAGGTGGAAACTCAAGGTACCTGTAGTCATGGGGACCCATACTGTACCTCTGTATTTTCCCAAACTCTTCCCTCTGGTCAGAGAGGCCACTGCTGGAGTTTTTGGAGGCAGGGGAGGAGATTAATGTAAAAGATCACAGTGGATGTGTTGCTCTTGGTTTGGTTAATGTTTGAGTATTGGGTAATGTATTTATTTGCTCACATCCACTGAACATTTAGTTATTTTCAACTTTTGCTATTAAAAGCAATATACCAATGGTGGGGTTTAAATTAAACATATTTTGAGGATTTCATACATGAATGCTATATTTACAACATTTCTACCTTGCGCTGTCCCTCTTCCAACTCCATACCCCCCACTTGTGGGTGAAAAGAGGCACATGCTGCTGCACACCTGTGAGGTTGGATGTTCGAATATGGAGGACTGGGGTTTAATCCCAGAAGCAAGCTTGTCCACATGCATCTTCCTGGCTGAGATGCCTTGCCTGTCTTTCTGAAATGGCCATTCTTTCTTTCTTAACTATCATCTTACTACTTAGAGGAGAATCGTCAGCGATTCTTTTGTGAGTATTATAAATCTATTTCTAAATGTATATATGTCACTACTGTATTAAGTGTTATTTCATAAGTTACATCGCATCTCTTGCCAGTTCACACATCTATAATTTCACCTTCAGGTATTTTCTTTTATCTTCTTACAATTTTTCATATATTCTCCTGGAGATATTTAAGTTCACAATTTCACTTAGCAGCAAGCTGATAATATTTTTCTTTCTTTCTTTCTAAAATGTATACTTATTTATGGTGCTTGATTTATTGATCTGAGTAACATGTTCCCTGTAAGCTAATTTGTCTTCGTGCTTAAGTTAATGGAAATGGAATTAGCTATTTTACAATTAAAGACAATGCTTGCTATAGGGCTTTTACAGTTACCTCTTATTACTTTAAATAGGTACTTTGCCACTTAAAGTTTTTAAAGCGGATCCAATCGTGAATAGATGCTAAATTTTACTGCCTAACTTTCTGCATATATAGACATAGTATCCATTTTCTTATTTTATTATATTTGCACAGAATATCACTGCAATATTTTCTTCATGTCAGTGAGTGGATATTATCATATTTTTTCTCTTTCTGGGGAAACACCATATTGAGCATGATGTAATTTTTACTTGCCATAGTAGGGTTGTCAATAACCTGTTTAAGATGTTTACATTAATATTCATGAATGAGAATGGGCTGTGAATTTCAAGGAAGCACTCATATCCGGTGATACCTGAATTAAGCTTTGAAATCTTTCTACATCAATAAGTAGATTGGAGGGGGAGGTTTTTCAGGATGGAGCAAATACTAAATGTGATTAGAAAATAAGTATCTATTTCTGAAGTGCTATTTTTTAAAAGTATCTTTATATTACATATTCATTACCTTCAGAGATTTATGAGCCTTTAGATGAAAGTATATTTGCTAAAAGTTGGATATCATAGCTGATTTTGAATGCTGGCTCTCCTGCTTTCTGACTGGATGTGCTTGGCATTTTCCTTCCATCCTGTGAGCCCCAGATACCTTTTGCAATGTGGGTGCATTGCTAGCACCTAGTCAGTGACTTTTTAAAGTAACAGCGTGCATATGAAGAACGAAGGCATTGCTGGGTATATAGTTCAGAAGCTAAGTGCGAGGCAGTGATATCATTTTGATTTCAGTGAAGCAAATTATGCATCAGTAACAGAGAAGCTGTCACATTTCTATTTTATTTTTTCACATTTTAATTTTGCTTTCCTTATGTCCTAGCCAATTTCTGACTTTAAAAGCCTTGACTATTACTACTCCTATTCTGAGTTTCCCCTCATAGAAACTTGATTGTTTCCTTTTAGTGTTTTTATTTATTTCTGTACTGTTGCAGAGAGAATAATAGGGTTTTTGCTTGTTAGTGTATGTGGAATCCTGTTCATTCGTCTGTGCAAACCTTTGACCTCTTTATATTTCTTGCTGAGATCAAGAGGGGGAGGAGAGCTGCCCACCAGAGGAAACATGAAGATGGTAGAGAAAGTCTCCCCCTGCTCAGAAATTTGCTACAAATGATACATACTGTATTTATTTACCTTTTCCTCCTCAAAACAGAAAGACTCGGTAATCACACTTATTCTTTGCATATTACAGTAACCTTCTTAGCACATCTTAACTTAAAAGAAAATCCTTAGAGATAACTATGCTTTAGGTATATATGAAAGAGCAGGATGAAAGAATGAGAATTTGATGTTGCATAGCATGGGTCAAGTCTCAGCTCATGACATTAGATAAGGAATGGGATCTGTGCCTTGCTGTCATATTTGCAGAGAATGACAGTTATTTGGGAGAAGACCTGAGTTAGTGTGTTAAGAACTTTACTAATCTGTGGTGAGCAATGATGTTAGCATCAGTGAACATGTATCATTTATCTCTTAATACTTATTCTCTTCACGCTATTCTAGAGGGCGAAGCTGCCGTTTGTTTAATTTGGGGGACTACCTAACATCATATTTCCAGAGTGTGTAAAAAGTTATACATGAATTGATACTTTTCTTTAACTTTTAGGTTAATTTTAATACCCCTTCTAGTGTATATTAACCAGAAAGGTCCAATATCGAGCTGCTACATAGTTCTCTTATTTTTAGATTGCCTATCTAAGTGCCTTTTAATGTATCCTTAAATCAATCATAATTTTTTAAAAAAATACTATTTTAACAAAACTATTATACAAAAATATTCTTTTATGAACCCTGAAAAGGTATTTTTAATATTTTCAACCTGATAGCTACTTTCCAACCTAGAAATGTATACTAACAGAATCCAAATGATTTATATTGCATCTGGCTGGGAGCAATGGATCAGTATCAATGTCAAAATACTATAGACAACAAGTCAGTATTCCAAGGCAAATTTTGATCCTTAAACCCCCAAATATATATATTTTCAAATAAATGGCTGCTTCAATCCCCAGTAAATATATTTTTAGAGGAAATGAAAGTCAGCTCAATGATACCCCTGGGCACCTAATACCCTTGCATAATCATTCAGACTTGGTTGAGAAGAGTGGCTGTGTGGACATTACCTACCTTCTGAGAAGTCAGGGAGGATTAGAGAAATATCTGAAAAATTACTTGGGCTTCCTCTGGAAAGATGTTATTAATATGAGATGGTATTTGTATTTGAAAGAGTAAGAGACTGAAAGAGGATTATCCCCTGAAGTGGAAGGGCAGCATTGTGGGCAAGAAATCAAGCGTTCTACCTAAAGTAAGATGGATTTCAGTGATATCAAAGGGACACTGGGCTTCTTCAGACTGCAGTGGCAAGCAAAGGGAGTCAGGCTCTAATCCCCAGTCCATCCAGCCTGGTTTGAATGAATAGATTCACTTACAAAGACATGAGACATCAACGGAGAATCTCTGGGGTAGAGAAAACTAGAAAGTGTTGGGGTAACATGGTAGGGACAACCCACTCCTCAACACCCCACCACCACCCTCACGCACAGACATTCAAGATGAGATTGATGTGACATTGTCCTGGAAGTCGGAGGGAAGGGAACATTACAACTGGTGAATGGTATGGGTGTGGACAAAGCAGATATTAATGCATCTGCTTTAATATCTTTGAGGCTGTTCTGCCACATCACTGGAAATATTCTCAAAGTTATTTAATGTAGGTATAAGAATCCACCAAAAGCTAGCGAGCTAATTTAGGAAGAAATTTATTTCTCAACTCTCCTGTTAACACCAAACTAACAACAACAGCAGCAGCAACAACAACAACAACAAAGACAGAACAAAACAAACACACTGAAAACCAAGAAGTTTATTCTCTTATGAGATACTTAATAGGTTTGAATATTGGTAATTTATAAAAGAGAACAATAGTATAAATACAAATGAATACATGCATATACACACATACATATACACATATATGTGTGTACACACATGTATAAATATATAATGTATGAACATATGATAGTTGAACATCATTGCTGACAATTATATCACAGATATTTTCATGTATTTTGTTCCATTATATATATGTGTGTATATATATATATATATATATATATATATATATATATATATATACACATAGTGATTTTTATACTTCCTATGTCTCCCAAGCACCACTGAAATTCATCTTGTGTCATCCCCATATTCCTCAAACTTATGAAAACACATACACACACAGCATATAAAACGGGGAATCAAAGTACAGGATGAATGCAATTATGGGAAAGGAAGTAATACAAACAAGTAACTATTTACAAGGATACTTACTAATATGTAGAATGTATTTAAGTAAAATTCATTGGGAATATAGAGTGTATTTCAAAGAGATAAAAACATAATGCGTTCCTGATTGCTTTCTTTTAAATATTGTTTCTGATGTTACGAACAAAATAAGTCAAAGTGGCCAAGTCCTGGTTGACTAATAACTTAAACACTTCTACACTTAAAAATTTTAAACATTGGTTATAAAGAAAGTATTCTCATTAAAAGTCCTGGACACCAGTGCTTTTGAAATATCCCAGATAATTCTAGTGTTCAACAAGGCTAATGACCTGGTAAATGGGGGAACAAGTAAGTCTCCACATGCCAATGTGCATATGAAGCCATCTCAGGATCTGAGAGGAGCCTGAGATTTCCTGCCTACAGTAAGACCTCAGGTGCTGCAGGCGCTGCTCCTGGTCTCAGGACCACATTCTGAGTACCAAAGGCATAGATGAAAGTCAAGAGACTGGTCAGTGCTGGTGGGGAAAACTATTCAGTTGGGTTGTGCTTCATCTTCAGTAAAGGCCTACTCACCTGGACTCCAGCATCTCTCTTTTCTAGAAAGATCAGAGCACCCCAGTGTGTCTAGCTGTGCTATTTCAAGTTTCTACCAGAAAGGCCTGACAATAATAACCAATTTGCACACCTTTGGTTGGTCGCTGTTGTAGTGAGTACTGAGGGAAACATCGTGAGAAGTCATTTATGATAGGTTTATCTATCACATTACTATTCTCTAAATATCACCCTATAAACTTCTGTAAGCAACACATTCTCACATTCCCATCTGCAGGTACTTAACACGCAATAGGATATCAAATTGTGCTGTTATAGTTTAAATCTTCCATTCCTTGGGGTTTAAAGCATTCTTGTGCTGTAACATCATTAAAGAAAAAATGGGTTCTAGCATATTTCCTGTGGAATAGTAGAATCACTCATTTGTTTCAATTCTTAATAGCTTGTATAATTATATGCTTAGATGTAGAAAATTCATAAAGTGTGAGATGAATGGCATTGTACTTTATTGTAAATCTTTGATTACAAGTCCACTATTACTTTTACATCAACTCAAATTAAATAAATGTAGTTCAAATTTCTCTTTTGATATCAATTTCCTGTTATTTTTTGCGTTTTGTTTTATTATTACTGGTCAAGTAAACTTGAAAGCACATATCAGAATTGCACCCAAAACATGTTATAATTCGGTTTCAATGTGACAGTACATTCTGGAGGAAACCATTTCTGAGGTGATCTGGGATAGGTTAGAATGCTAATCTCACAGCTGTCTAAGAAGCTATCAGTGCTCATAAATCATATGGTTTGTAATAAGAGAAGTAAGCTTGAGAGGTTAGATATCTTAAGAAAATTGTGATAGAGGTGATAGATGGGAAGAAATGACTACATTCTAAGTATGTTACATAGAAAGGAATGAGCTGCATTTGTGATAAATACTATTTGCAATTTTAAAATAAAAAATAGAAGCAGGTTAGTAGTATAAGAAGTTGACATATTTCAGCAAACTTATTTAGCAAATTTTAAGCATTCTGTCCATTAAAGACTTATTTCGCACGTAATCAATTTTTTTTCTGAAATTTCGGAAAATCTGAACAGCCATTCTGATTTTTTGGGGACATATACCACATTTTCAAAGATATGCTTTCAAGGGTGCTTTGTGGAATTCTTGATATGTGTTTGGTGTGTTTATGCAAGGCAGATTATTAAATAATTTGAGAAGCATCTGCAAATATAATCTATGAAACAGAAATCCTAAAAAAAGAAGAAGAAAATCCTTGAACGAGACATCTGTTGACTCTACCGCGAGCGGTTTGAAGGCAATGAAGCTGATCCCCCTAAGAACAAACCCTGCAACCCCACTACTCAAAGCAGAGATAATCCTGGTAAATGAGTACAGCAAGCACCCAGGGTTATCCTTTGAGGGTTTGCCTTACTTCAGCCTTTAAAGCGGGTAGTTTGAATTTAAATAAGAAATGCAAAAATGCCTCCAATAACAGCTAATCGTTGTAGTCACTGGATAAGTTTGAAGAGGACTGTGAAGTGGATGTCACTTCACTTTCAGGACTGTAGATTCTGTTCAACTGGACTACCTGTGATATTGTCCACCAGTGAAGTTTGAGATAGTTAGAACCTGTTAATATCAGTTTGAGTTTTAGAATTATTCTCCCAAGTATGTGAATATGCAACAAGGAAACTAAAATATGACATATAATTATGTAACACATAGCTACTTGCCATTGATCGAAAATTTTAAAACTCCATGAACCTCCATTGTTTTATTGTTAACATGAGAATATGGTTATTTTTAAGCACATGGACTCTTCAATATTTAAAGTTTTAAACTATAAAACCATACCTTCCACAGCTTCTGAGACTTGCAAACATGAAAGGCAATCATATGACCATGTCGTTTTTGTACGAGTGTTCATGCCCCTCCCATTATAGCTATGGAGTTTCCTAGAAAAGACAAGAGAACGCTGCAGCATTGGCCTGAGAGCCTATACCCACACTAAAATGCTGCTGCTAAAGCAACATGAAAGAGATTAAAAGGCTACAATGCTGAAGCTAGCCTTTTCTTTTCGAATGTCTGAGTCAGGTGATAAGAAATAGCATCTTCTCTATTGTAACTTATTAACTTTTTAACCTAATAATAATAATAATAATAATAATAATAATAATGATAATGATAATGATAATGATAATAGTAGATAGTTATCGGGTATTGAGTCATATACTAAAAACAAGTTGATGCCAATTTCCCTAAAAATTGAAAATTCTTATTTTCTTAAAATTGAAAAAAGCAATGAAAAAAAATAGTGTTCCCTTAAAATAATAAAATGCATTGGGTGAAATGGTCTGAACTCAGAGTGTTTTATGAAGAGTCTTTAAATGCTATGAAGTATCCAGTTATTCAATTCAAGTTGAACCCGTGAGCTTAATTTTCTACTTCATGTTTCTTAGTTGGTCTTACAATGCTTATTTGTGGGAATAACAAAACAAAACAGAACAAAGCAAAAAACAAACAAAAAACAATGAAAAAAGAAAACAAAAAACCCACGATGCATTATTTACAGAGATAGGAGGGCAGCTATTTTTTGCTTTGTATGGATTTATGGCTTGACAACCAAGGGCACACAGCAGTTTCTTACTTTTAGATTTGTTAGATTCATGAAGAAAGCAAAATAATACATAGCCAATATTATTTATTCTATGACAAATCCAAATTCATTGCTCACCACAAGAAAAAGATAACCCTGTGTATGTATTGTAGATACATGAGGTATATTTTATTTTTTCTTAGACAGGAATGGATTTAGAAAAATGAAAAACAGTGGCCTGGGTGGCAAAAGGCTGGAATTATCTTGCCAGGGCCATGTGGTGGTATTGATTCAGTATCTTTCCTTCTCCATTCTGCAACCTCTTGATCCTGAAAAATGTTGAGTTACATACAATGTAAAATAAATAAGAACTGCTTGTTGAAAGATTTATTTTATTTTATGTGTGAGATTTTAAATATATATGTTCGTGTGTGTGTGTGTGTGTGTGTGTGTGTGTGTGTGTGTGTGTGTATGTGCATGGAGCCCGCAGAGGGAGCCAGAAGAGAGTTTTGCATCCCCTGGAGCTGGAACTATAGGCAGTTGCCTGATGTAGGCAAAATAATGCATAGCCAGTATTATTTATTCTATGACAAATCCAAATTCATTGCTCACCACAAGAAAAAGATAACCCTGTTGTATGTATTATAGATATCAACCTGGATCCTCTTCAAGAAGAGCAAGTGTTCTTCTGAGTTGTTTATCTCTCCAGCTCCTGGAAATTCATTTTACAGCAAAAGAATTTGCATCTGAATATTAAAATGCCTTTCATTACATAATAGCTCTTTAAGGGAGCAGTATTGCCTAATGATGAGAATAACTTAGGGAACATTACAGAAAATATCCCTGAGAATCTGTGGCAGTCTCTTCATCTCTCTATGGCTTTGAAGGTTGGCAGGCCATAAATATGACTACCAAATAATTGCCTTTACTTTCATTTCCACTGTAGCCCTTTGGTCTGGAGATTTTTTTCTATGACTCTCTATTAAAATTCCCATTGCACTTAGAGTGTTAACAAGTTGAACTATAGTCACATTAGCATTATTGTCTAAGGTGTGAATCTTGGCTTTATTTAAGCACCTTCCATGTCTCATAGCAAAATGCAGATTCCATTCACTGGGATTCCTCTGACCATAAGTCCAGCCTTCTGTATACAAGATAAACTTACAGCAGGACAAGTTTATATACAATATCTCCTACCCTTGTCCCGTTCTGTTAACCAGATGTGTTTGCATTTTAGTGTCAGCCAAGTGGCAGGATTTCTACCACAGTGACTTCTTTTGCTTTGTTCCACATATTTTCGGTTCACATTTGACTGCAAACTTTCTGGTCCCCTGGTCGTTCATTTTGACATGTTTTCCTATTTGAGTTTCATGAATGCTCTCAACCTGTGTCTCTCTTTTCTCTATTGAAGCCCCCGTAGTTTCCGTAAAACTTGTGCACGTGCATGTGACTCTTTGTGCAAGTTCTCTTGAGAATGAGTTCATAGGCATGCAAGTGTACGTATATATCCATATAACTGCACATGTAGGTATATATGTATGAATTCCAGAAGATAAACAGGTATCTTCTCTATTTCTCAGGCACTATTCATATATTTGTTTGTTCATTTGTTTGTTTGTTTGTTTGTTTCTGTGCTGTGATCTCTTATTGGTCTAGAACTCACCAAGTAGTTAGTAGACTCCCAATCGCACTGATCTGCCTATCTCTGGCTCCCCAGAGCTGGGATTAAGGTTTGCACTACTGAGCTTGTCTTCTGCTTGTTTGTTTGTTTATCTGATAACTTGTTAACAAGAAAACTTTGACTAAGGTAGATCATTCTGCACAAGGAAAGTCCCATCAGTTGAATGGACTAACTGAAAATGAGGCGGATCTCTATTGAGATGATTCTGCTTCCAGCAACTCTTGTCTTCCAAGTTATTGGCCTTCCCTGCAAACCTTAAACTTCTCAAAAATAAAAAATCACAATTCCTAAACACACACACACACACACACACACACATGCACACACAGAGATCTGTACACATGCCCACACCTCAACAATTAATTATTTGTTCTTCAATTAGGCCTGCCAACTCGCTGCCATTAACTTCTTGATAGCAAATGAAAACATAAGAGATTGTCAGATATCAAGCCTTTCTAAATACAAATGTCCAGCCATAATTTTGTTTTGAATTTAAAATTCATCTTTCTTAACCTCCTAATTGACAGCATTATGTAGATATCCCACAAGAAATGTGAGGTTCACATATGAAATCTAGGCATACCATCTCATCTTCATCCTTTTCCTGACTGTAAAAATCATTTTTGTTAGGATATTTACTACCACCTATGCTGGCAAATGGAGAAACCATTTATTCATTTGAATACCCACCTTCTCCTAGTTCATATCTGTATCATACTCTCTCCCTGGGTATAGAAAAAAAAAAAGACACCTAATCCTGTTGTACATATTCTAAAAGCTATTCAGCGCTCCCAACATTCACTCTAGGGTCTTATTTTCACTGCATATAAATCAAATAAAAATCCAATGTGCATCTTGTCTTTGCATCAGATCGTATCTTCTTTGATCCTATGTATCACAATGCTTAAATACTTGATATTATTCACAATTCCAAGAATTTGCTTTATTGTTTTAGAGAACTGTGTTCTTACACATAGTCTTTATTGCTCCAAGAATTCTTTTCTCTGTCATCGTTTCTCCATGATGCCCACAATTTATTTATATTTTACTTGTTCTTTGAGAATTTTGTGCAGTATGTTTTGCTTTCATTCACTCTCTCCCCCAAATAGTTTGACATCCATCCCCATTTCCTTATCCACCTAACTTTGTATTCTCTCTTAAAAATTCTTTCACACAAGTTCAATTTGCTCAGCCCATATATCCTTAGATGCATGGCCTTACACTGGAGTGATTTTCCCACTCTTTACAATGCTACTAAAACAGCAGCCCTTTCCATTCTTACATAGATTGATAGCTCTGCATTAATGCTGTTACCATATTCTCCTTCCTGCATCTAATGTTCCTATGATTTCTACTTAAAACATGGTCTGTCTGTGTCTCTATTGCCTGGTAAGACTTTTAAGAGAAAATGAATTACTGTTTCCCTACTCTAAGAAGACAAGGCATTCAAAGAAAGCAACAGGATTTCAGCACATGAATGAACAGGGAAGCAAAATATTTTAAGTAGGCAAGATAATTTTAAAAGATATAAAAATATAAATATCTGGAAATGAAACTATTTCTATAAGTCTTATACAACATTTTTCTGGACAGATGGAATAAAACCATATTAGATTTGTTCTTTTTTTTTTTTTAAGAAAAAGCTTTAAAAACATGGAAATTTTAAAACAGCTTTTTTGTTTTTAATACTCTTGTATTTAAAAGAATTTAAGATTATTATTGGGCTATGTATACAATAGAGAAAAAAAAAGCAAGGTGTGTATTGGCTCCTTTGTGACCCAATAGCATACATGAGGATGCAGTAGGAGGGGGCCAATCAAATTCATTTGCAGAAGGGAAAAAAGTATGTTTGCCATTTAACTGCTTTCGCTTATCCTATTATTTCTCAAATAAAGGTATTTGAACCAACCAGAACATTTTAAAAGGAACCTGAATTTTCTCCTTGCAAATACTGGACAGAGAATTGAATGATACTCTCAAGGATGTTATTATCACTACAGTAGCTACCACTGAGGCACTCCTTTTAAAAAATGCCTCACATAGCATAGCTCATTTAATTATCACAAGTAGGTGAAGCAAGAGGAACCACTGCTGTTTCCATTTTAAAGATAAATGAAGAAAGTTCAGAGGCCTGAACATGATCTCCAAAAGGCCAAGTAGTTCACTGACGCTAACACAGACAGCCCTTATTCACAATGCCAATGGAGAACTGCTCAACAGAGAGAAGGCTTCGAGATCCCGCTACCGATATCCTCCTACACAAGCTTCTTGTGTTCCCTTCAATACCAGATGTGGGTTTTTCCAACAACGTGGAATTCTTGCCTCATTTTTAATTCCACATGGGCATCTAAAAGTCTGAACCAACATTCCAAGTCCTGACTGCTTTTCCAGTCCAATTTCTGAATCTGGGCCACAGGGCATTAGCAACAGTTCAAAGGCTTAGGTCAAGTTTTCATTCAAATTTTATGCCTCTTGCTCTGGTGTATGGCTTGCCTCTGTGCCAGCCTCTTTATATTTCTGCCATCTTTTCAGTCTCTCTCTTCTGTATTCTGACATCTCTATTCACAGAGCTTCAACTTGTGTGCACCAGGGCTAGGAGTGGACTAGAGAATGCCTTTAGCAACCAGCAACTGCTCTTTTTTCCCCCCCTGGGAAATAAAAGTATTTGAGGGATAAGGCTTGGTAATGTTTCTGACTCTCCTTTCTTCCATCCACTCTTTACAAGTCTTCCTAGTAAACAGAGTTCAAGGTCCGCCTAGAGTTTTAACAGAATTTATATTTACATTTGTGATTCCCCTCCTCTTCATTCACTGGCAGAATTTTTTTCTTATCCTTGCAGCATCTCTTCAAGTCATTTCAGGAAAAATGGGAAAACTATATTTTCTACTGTAACAGCCATAGGTTTAAGATAGCAGTTTGGTCAAACAGCAAACATAAACATAAAACCAATCAATCAACAAACAAGCAGGAAACACACACAGAGTGAGACAGAGATAGAGACAGTGAGACAGGGAGTCAGAGGAGAGAGACAGACAGATAGACAGAGCTAGGGAGAGACAGACAGAAACAGGGAGAAGGGGAGAGAGAAACAGAGAGAGACAGAGACAGAATAAACAGCTCTGGCTATTTCCAAGCTTCTTTTCAAATATATACTCTACATTAGTCATTTTTCTTGCTTAAAGTCCTGTTACCAACTCAAGCAAAGTCAATAGACCCTGATATTTTTGCCTTAATTATCCAGTGAATTGGGAAGCCTGCTCAAAGAGAACCATGAACTCCCAATTCTTTACTTCATTCAGTGGCAAATTTTCAAGCTCTTTTCTACTTCCGACAGCCTTTAAATGTTATCTACATTTTTATCCAAATCTCATGTATTTTATAAGAATGTTTGTATAACTACTTCCTTCTGATTCCATTTCTGGAGGTTCCCCAAATGTCGTTTTCTACTAATAAAAAAAGGTACAATCCACTAAGTATGTAATAGTTATGAATCATTGTATTTTTGAAGAGAGGAAGTAAGAACTGTTATTTTATTTGAACTTCAAACAAGCTCTCTTTCACCAAACCAAAGGTCATGAAATGAAACCTG
Organism: Mus musculus; assembly: GCF_000001635.26. NCBI lineage: Eukaryota > Metazoa > Chordata > Mammalia > Rodentia > Muridae > Mus > Mus musculus. Next base: position 49,645,104 of record NC_000074.6, on the reverse strand, counting down.
GTTGTGTCTCTGCATTTAACTTCATATGCTTTACAGTTAGGGTGACTATAGCCCTCAGTTTGCCAGAACTACTTCCACTCATGTCTTCCATTGTTAAATCCTTACACATTCCTAATTAATTCTCTTTACACTCTCAAAAATATCCACCTAAACTTTGTCATTTGCAAAATTTATAGGTACACAGCCCATACCAGATTAAGACCCATACTAATTGGCCAAATTTTATCTTAATTCCATCTTCAGATACATAGTGGTGATATTCAGAGGTACTATGGCTTAGATCTTCAACATAAAGGTTTGGTAATGATAACTCAGTCCATACTGGACATTGAAAGAAGTCTGTGTCATAACATATCATCAGAGTAGCAATATTGCTACCAGGTAGCAGGGTCAGTCAAAAGTGCCATTTGGTTTAATTCTCAGGACTGAGTTTAGATAAGGAAGGTGATGAAGTCAGGCTCCCTTAGCATCTTGTAAGCTGAATTCCCATCCCAGACCCTGTAATTCACACCCCTTACTTCGTCAGCTGGACTTTCACTTTCTGAACTCTATTATTTATCTAGAGCCATGTTCATCAGTGTTTAGGAATAGCCTTTGAGACATCGGGAAGTTTTGTTTAAAATGTAGATGTGAAATCAAGACTACATAACTAAATGTGAGGAAGACGAGGCCTCAGAGTCTTTATTTTAAAAGCTCTCTGGGAGATCCTCATGCATTGCTCCCATCTGAGTGTAATTAAGTCTAGCCACTGTCTTTATGCCTATCACATTGATCTTCAAGAAAAGACTAGCTATTGATGTCAGGCAAAGTAAATAAGGCACTGGCATCTCCGTTCATATGCTGGACAACTGGGCTCTATGGCAATTTGTTAGAAGACCAGTGTTCAGCTCATTACATAAGAAATTCTACATGAAGTTTACTTGTTATGGTGAAAAGTTTAGGCTCCCAGGATATTCATCTTTATTTTAGTAAACTGCATGCTATTTAAAGAAGTGTCTTCCCCAGTGGAAAACAGATACATGAAAGATATCTAGAAAAATATCTTCAGAAAGACATCATCTTTCTTTCTTTTTTATTATTTTATTTATTTACATTCCAAATGTTGTCCCCCTTCCTGGTTTCCCCTTGCAACCCCCAATCCCATTCCCCTCCCATTTGCCTCTATTAGGGTGCTGTCTCCCACCCCCAAATTCCTTCCTTACCTCTCTAGCATCCCCCTAACCTGGGGCAACAAGCTTCCACAGAACTAGGGGTTTCACCTCCCACTGATACCAAATAAGGCCATCCTCTGCTACATAAGTAGCTGGAGCCATGGGTCTGATGCCAAGAAGGGGTTGTGACAGAAGACTTGTTTAGCTGTCCCCTGAGCTGACTGAGCTGCCATACCTGACCAATACAGATGCAGATACTCAGAGACAACCATCAGAATGAGCCCAGGGACCCCAATGGAAGAGTTATGGGAAGGGCTAAAGGGACTGAAGGGGATTGCAACCCCATAGGAAGAACAGTCTCAACTAACCGGACCTGTCAGAGCTCTCAGGGACCAAACCACCAGCCAAAGAGTTTTTCTTAAACACAATATCCTTAAAACCCAGAGAATAACACTTAGTTTTTGTCTCTTTTATTTATACACCTTGTATTTGAATGAATGTTTTGAAGCTTCCTAGATAACTTTGACACTTGTGAAATCAGATTACTACCCTATAACAAGAATACAGTAATGACACCGATTGAATGGCTGCCTTTAAAATGTTAGCATTATTTTCTTAAATGGAATTAACCTTGTCACAAAGATGCCGCTGTATCCTACTCTTGTTATGATGAGTTATGGCTGTAAGATCATTACCATTTATGTAGAAAGGTAAATGTTTAAAGCCAGTGACTGTGACACATGCATACAACTGTGGTTTAATGTGCATTATGGAGATCCAATAATTACTACTGTATTAGGTTCATAAATTTGAGAAGATGGAAAAGGACTGCAAAATGAGACTATTTCCTATTTTTTTTTTCAATGAGCATAATGTGCTTGCTGACTAATTCATCCATGACAACCAAATTTGGCTCAGAGTTGCACATATCCAGCCTCCATTGACATCTAAAGGATTTGTTCATGAGTTACTGAGGTTAGAATTAAGCCTCGAGGAAATAACTAAAGATTTTTGGTGAGATATACTTGTGTGATTAAATAAAATCATTTTTATGGGCTTTGTTTTCTTGTTTTCAGACGGTTCCTTATGAAGACAAATAGCCCATGCACACTGAGGTTAATATTGCTTTTAAGCTATTTGTCTCCATTTGGGAACTAAATGCAAAGAAAAATGAGTGTTTTAACTCTCAGAAGCTTTCTTCAGTTAAATGTTCCCTAAATTCAGGATCTAGCACACTCTTCCAATTACTGGGGAACAGGTATTAGTCACCCCAAAATATTTTTGAAAACAGTAGTAAAGTCCCTCCTGTAAGAAGACTGCCAGTTTGCCTTATTCATCATAAGTTGTTGTAGTGCCTGCTTACAGCTGCTGAAATAAGAGGCTTATAACTCGATCTGAAAAACCTAGATGATGAATACTCCAGGCCTGAAGAAGTGAAAGTCTGATGTACAGGCTTATTTGAAATATTAGAAACAAATTAAATATCACTAATTGTACTGACATTGAGGTAACTGCTTAACTTATTCTTGTGGCAGCCGAACATTGCTCACTTTGTGGAGGAGGAATTGTAGGATTCTGAGCCGTGTGTGATAGGATATTGTAACTTATAATCCTAACTCATTCTTAAAAGTTTACCAATATAGAAAGAACTCCAAATACCGGGAGTCTAATAGTATTCTGACTTTTGCAAAACATATTAAGCATTGGGGTTTCATGGAGGGCATTTTGCAACAAATTTGATTTTGTTATTTCTTTGCTACCCTGTCCCCTACTCCTGGGCCCCTTTCTTCCTCTCTGTACCCCCCATCCCCTGCAGCATCTTTCTATGTCACTGCCACATGTGCCCTTCTCTCCATCTGTCCTCGACATCTCATATTCCTCTCTGGTAGCCTCCTATCCATGCTGTTTACATTAAGAATACCATACATATATGTAGACTATCTATGTGCATAAGTAAAAATTATGTGTGAAAGATTTAGAACACTCAGGATTTTTTAAGATAATTACTTGAATTAGGTGTTTAGAAAATAGCATCACATCAGATGTATCTCCTTAAATGCATTACAGGAGTAGTAGTGTTTTAAAGAATCATTTAGACACTGTAACAATTGAAACACAGACTTGAAATATACAAAGGTTGCTCAAAACGTGCTTGGTGAAAGAAGAGGTATAGTCAACCCACAGGCAATGAGGAGATCTGGGAGTGGGAGAGGTGACTCTCCAGGAGTGTCACACCAACTGGTTATCCTATGCAAAACAGTCAGACTTGAAAACATACATGCAACTAACATTATATATACTCAGTAGGAATACAACAGTATATGCAAATATATACATACATACATACATACATACATGTACACACACATATATGTATGTGTGTATATAGATTCATATATACATACATGTATATATACATATATACATATGTACACACATATATACACAAGTAATGAAAAAAGAGCCATGCATTTGAAGGACAGTGGGAGGGGGGTTGTATGGTAGGGTTTGCAAGAAGAGAAGAGAAGGGAGAAGCACAATAATTAAATTATAATCTCAAAAACAATCTATAAGTAATAATAAAAAACCCTTTGATGCTTGTTAATAACTGTTATCTTGCTATATATTGAAGATCTTTTCTCAGCCCCGTTTGAGTATTTACGATGATTTGCAGAAGAAGGTACCTCACTTTTATACAACATTTCATATTTAAATCAAGATCAATGAGTAGAGAGGGAGACCCTGGGACCCAGTGTTCCTCCAAGTTGGAAGGTTCTCCCAGCTGCTTAGTTCCTCCAGACAGCCAGAGATGAAGGAAAAACAGGGGGGGGGGGAAAGGACAGCATCTCTTCTCCCCATAAAACTATCGAGCAGAGTGCCAGTATCCATCGGCCTCAGGAAGGCCAACACTTTTATTGTGTCATTTCACACCACCACGTTTTCATAAATAAAAATTTCAACTGTGCTTTAAAACAAGTCAGTGAATTGCACCTTTTAAAAATGCCTCCTTATTATTAAAGAAAGCTGCCCAGTCTACAAACGTCCTTCTTCAATAAGGCATAAAGCAATTTTCTAAGTTAATTTAATTATTTGTTTACATCCACAAAGACCACTGTGTTGACACACACTGTTGTCAAAATCTGCTCATGCTCAATGTTCATGTCCCTCAGGACACTAAGGAATAAATATATCCACAGGGAACTTAGCTCCAATACAGAGTAATGCATTCTCTCCTTAATAAGTTAATAGAACCAATCTGGGTGTTAAAATAAAAGCCCAAAGTTTTTGATAAAAATGTATATAATACTTTACCAATATTTATGTAATATTGATAGTCGAACCATTTTAAATGTATGAGCCATTTAGAGACTACTATGTGTGAAAGCAAAAAAGGAAAAGAAAAAAAAAACATATTGTGTTCATCACAAGACACTGGGTCAAACCATTTCCAAGTTGTTATAAGGTCTTTCTACTGTCAGAGAGTTCTAAAGATTGGATATATTTATTATTTGGTATCCCTGTCGCTATTCAGAGCAGTTTTATTATGAAGTATGCAAGATTACTTCACAGTGAATTGTACTAAAAATCTGTGGGGGGAAAAATGCTACCTAATGCCTTTTCTCCAAACTCTGCGTCTCCTCGCTTCACCTCACCAGCTGCGTTTCTTTGTATTTGTCAGGGAGCCTGTTTTAGTAGTGGCAAAGCCTCATTATGAAATCATCTCAGGTGAGGCCAGATTATAAGCAAGTCGCACCTTTCTGGGCTTTCTCAAAGAAATGAAAGTTAGGCTTGAATATAACCAAGGAGATTCTTCCCCCATTGTAAGCACTTTTTTTTTTTTTTTTTTTTTTTTTTAGATTGTCCTCAGGAATCTATTCAGGAATATTTATTGCCTTTCAAAAAGAAAGAGTACAAAAGAGAGGTGCTTGGATATCTGAAATTGCTGGCATAGGTTTGTGAATTCTCTCACTAAGGCTCTCGGCTCTTGAAGGTGTTTAAATACACCACTTTCTATCACTTATGGATTTATGCTTTTGAATTATTTCACAACGGTCCCTACTCTAAAACATCACTTCCTCTCATCCATTTACTACTTCATAACTTGGATGTAGGTCTTCAAGTGCAGCCCTCCTCTCCATCTCTTGATAGCAACTTGATAGCATGTTCCAGGCTTACAAGTTTATACATAGAGTTTATCCTAGTTAAATTTCCAAAACACCTTAATTTATCATATAAGACAATTCTTTTTAATTACATAATAACATGTTTTAAATTACATAATAAGTAGATAACATTAGTTTTCTTCACAATTTCTTTTGTAACTGAAAAGGAAGTAGTGTGTATACATGTGGTCTGGAAGTAAGACCTAAGCTTCTAATAGGTCAATCAATATTGGCTTTAAGAAAATGGCCAGAGTGGTTGCAGGAACACACCAATGCAGCCATATCATTCCTCCCTTAGTGAGCATCCTGTGGACATTAGCTTGAGTACCCTGTGCATGTTCTTTCCAAGTCTTTCTTAGGGTTTCCTTAACCATAGCTCCTTCACTCTTATACATGCACACATGCACAGAGAGAGAGAGAGAGAGAGAGAGAGAGAGGGGGGAGGGAGGGAGAAGGGAGAAGGGAGAAGGGAGAAGGGAGAAGGGAGAAGGGAGAAGGGAGAAGGGAGAAGGGAGAAGGGAGAAGGGAGAAGGGAGAAGGGAGAAGGGAGAAGGGAGAAGGGAGAAGGGAAGAGAAGGAGAGGGAGAGAATGAGAGGGGGAGGATGACAGGGAGATGAAGACAGAGGCAGAGACAGAAACTGCTTTCCTGTCTTCTGAGGGAAGCCAAATGCTTCCTGAATCCACTGACACATGGTGTTGGACAGCACTGTCTCTGCACCGTCTTCCTCCATGAGAGTATGAGTGGCACCATGTACCCTTTATCTCATTCCTGAAGAATAGTCCTTAATGCTCAGCAGCTAAAGGCACTTGGCGCCAAGCTGGATGGCCTGAGTGTAGTCCTTGGAACCCACTGCACTGTGGAAATACAGATTATATTCATAAAGATGTCAGGATTCCCTCGGGAAAGCACAGATGCCTATACAAATGATGGAACAGGAGAAAATGAACTCACTCTTCTGATCCAATATTAATTACAACTCACATTTTAACAATTGGGTTATTTTTCTTCAAATTTCACTGTTGGATTTAAGCCAAAATGGTGGGATTCTAAAGTCACATCATGTGACAGGTCTCATGTGGGAGGTTTATTTAGGGAAGGGGGAAGGTATATAGATATAGCATCTACCTCTGAGTGGAGAACAAAAGGAAAAAAATGGGGAGGAAAACCAGATGGAGTCGTTTATTAAGGATGTAACACATGTGCAGTAGGAATCTATTGATGATGTGTCCTACTGTCGTTGGGCCACTTCAGGCTGGCCAGGGAGGTGCCTGATTGCTAACATTTACAATAAACTATGTTCATGAAAGCTGAAGTAGAAACATGAACATAATGTAAGCCTGCAAGTCCAAGGCAGTGATTTACACAGTGTCTCCAGACCTTCGCATTAACAGAGCTGAAGAATGCAGTCATGTGGCATGTCCTATGAACGAGAAATAAGAGTAGACAGTATAAAGAAGAAACAACTGGAGTTTGGTTTATGGGCCAAAGGGTAGTGCCTGAAGCAACCAGAAACTGAAGGAGAAGGGAGGGTCTCCATTAGAGTAGAGAATAGTGGGCCTAGACTTCTGCCCACTAATCCTGAGAGAAGGCATTTCTGCTTCTTAAAAGCACTTTTTGAAGTTGTATATGTATATGCACGCATATGTGTATATGATGTATATGTATCTGTATGTGTATATGATATGCATGTATATTACATATATGTAGATGTACATGTATATGATATATATGTGTATGTGATATATATGTATATGGTGTATGCTTATGTGTATGTGATATATGTACATGTTTTATTATTTGTATGTATATAAAAAATGTATCTTGTTCAGATTCCTGCCACTCCCCATCCGACTGTCTCTATACCTCCACCAACATTATTCCAGCACATTTCTTCCCTAACAAAGCTTCGCACTTCTCCTTTTGGCGTAGAGACCCAGGTAAGAAATTTCAGCTTTGTCCTTTAGGACCCTCTTTCTTAGGACTGCCCACACCCCTGCCCACCCTCTGCTCGAGAGCCTTGTGCCTCCACTGCCCTACCAATCTCCTTTGGGAATTGCCTAAAGCCTGTACCAGTGCTCTCTGAAACCCTGTGCCCCTTCCCCTCTGTGCATCTCTGTCAGACTCCCCCAGTCCTTGGAGAGATCCTCCAGTTACAATTTGGAGACCCTGGTAGCAACCCTACGCCGCTGCCTCCCCTTCCTTTCCAATTCTCCTGCTCTCCCTCTCCCATCTCCTCTTTCTCCTCCTCCACTTCCCCCATACCTCTGCCAAACTGGAACATTATAATTTTTGTCTGTTCCTTCTGCACTCATACTGTCTAAAGCCTATTGACTTGTGTTATTAAGCTACTGGAAAAAAATATACCAGCTTTGTTTAAATCTGCCCTTCCTATTATTCTTTTCTCTCTTCTTACTTTTTATAATTCATGAAATGTGTTTTTCTTAATTTTTTTTTATCATTTTTTGCTCATGCAGTAGAGCCTACCTCAATTTTTTTCAAACTCTGTCAAAATCTCCTTAACTGGTCTTTGGAATTTCCCTTGATTTACATGAGACTACAACTTATCAAATGCAGTCTTAGGCTGGTCACTGAATTAGCCCATGCTGTTATTTAATAAGCTTTGGTAAACTTTGCACCATAAAGCTAACATATACAAAAGTGAATCAATATAAATACAGAAAAACCTTCAGAATACATATATTCTATATAAAATATGATCACAAATTCACAAAATAGTATATTTGCATGGTGAACATTTGCAAGGTGAACCTTGTTGCGTAGGTCTGCCATGTTTAGCTAATCTAAGCTAAAGGGGGATTCAAAGACTTTTGTGTGGTTATTCACAGTATTAGTACTAAATATCCAAGTAGTGCTACTTCAAGTTTAATTCCATCCCCAGCTCTCTGGGCATTCTAAACATATTTTTGTTCATTAAAGTTTTAACTTATATGATGGCTGAGTCAAGGGGAATGAGAGTTTATGAATTAAGAAGAAATAGAACAAGAAAAAAAAGAACAAGACATAAAGAGACATATAGTAAGTGAATCATGTCCCCTTGCTGGATTAGAAGTAGAGGATTTATATGTCCATAATTGTGGATGTGGAGATTCAAATGGTTGTAAAAACTCTAAAAAGCTTACCCCACCAGGTGAGGGGTCAGGAGAGGAGGCACAAAGCTCACTGTGCTTCATAGCCTTGACAGCACAGAAATCTGCCCTTAGCTGATCTAAACAAGATCCTCCTTGGTGGCCACTTCCATCTGCCCTGGCCCAGATGTAATAATAATGGCCAGTGAGCATAAAATGTTCTCTAAAGGCTGAGGGGTGCTGTGCCACTGGACTCAGCAAGGAAGTCGTTTCTGTTTTCATATATGCTCCTGATCAACTCATCAAAACAGAAAACTTGATGTAGAACAAATTTCTGATCTTTGTGAAAACACAGGTATTTAGCTTCTGGCTGGTTGAGGTGCACTCTAACCTTTGAAACTACAGCATGAATACAGTCCAGGGGGAAAAAATGAGAGCGAAACCTTGCCTTTCTCAGTCACGGATGACAAAGGATTCCAGGCAGTTTATTCAGTTCTGTTAAAATGACCACTGAACTAGCTTGCTCAGACCTTCCATGGAGACGAGGTTTTGGTTATCTATTCATTCCAGTCCTCTTATCAGTGCTGTTGGAAAGTAGGGGGCACAGGCTTCGAGGTTTTTCTTTTCATTATTATTATTTTTATTTAGCTCAAGAGCTTAACAGGAATGGAAGGGCACAAAAAGTTGTCACTAATGATTCAACTCTAATGAGACGGTTAAAATAGCTGTTTTCTCAAATAATACCTCAATTTAATGGCTGTGCCCAACTTTCTGGAAGGTAATTGAGATCCGGAAGACAAAACATTTTAGCATTTATAATAACAGAGTAGCAAATTTTTAATCAGTTCGAATTCATTCAAATGTGATTGGAATTGTTAGAATAAAGGATGTTTACAAAGTATTAATAGCATATTAAAGGTGTATTAGATGTGACTGAGCATGCAATAGATGGATAGTGAACACATAACGCACAGCCCTGTTTTGTTTTAATGCTGTCATTGATTTTTGATACTTTTTAAATGATCTTATTTAGGTCATGACATGTAAGGAATCTGTTGCTGTGGACCTTCCCTTGGTAGAAGCAGATTGTAGAAATACATGAAGATGCTTATTGCATTGCTAAGTATGTGAAATTGGCATAGCATGCATCACAACACGAGTAAAAAATTCAATATTATTGATCACAATTACACAAAACAGTATGCAATGACAACAAACAATGTCATCTAGTGATTTCTCCTTATTAACCTAGTTAGTCTTCCCAACAAGTGCTTTAGATGGGTTCCATTATTCCCCCAGGGCACAGAAATACTCTAGAAGTAGTTAGGAAGGAGAGGACCTGGAGGTCAAACCCTTTGCCACGACATATTCAGAAAGCAGTTGCAAAATACCTACAAGATTCAATACAACTAGCCTGGGGGATACTGTTATTGTTTGTTGGTATCCCAGACTCTTAAAAAAAAGTCTATATTTAGTATATAATTGAAAAGTTAATATTTCCCTAGATATTATTTTCTTTCTATTGCACGCCTCACCTTTTCTTTCTCTTTATTTTAGTGGGTAGAAGATAGGATATTAGTCTGTAGCCTGAAATGTGTGATCCTCTGCCCATACCTCCCAAGTGGCTGGAATTATGAGGTTGTACTACCATGCCTAGCTTTTCTCATTATTGTATACACACATACACACATAAACACACACACACACAGAGGGGTGGGAGGAGGGTGAGGGAGAGGGAGGGTGAGGGAGAGAGAGAGAGAGAGAGAGAGAGAGAGAGAGAGAGAGAGAGAGAGGCTGTAGCAAGTGTATAAACTCCATGGCATTAGTCTAGGAAATGAACTGTTTCAGAGTTCTGAAGCTTAGGAAGGTGAATTCGGAAGCACATTTCCTCTGACACCTACAGGCAACCTTGTCATTTCTAACTCCAGGAACCTCTCAGCATCCCCTGGCTTAAAGATACATCTTTCACGTCTCTACTTCTCTTGTCAAATGATGTTCTGCTCATGTTCTTTGCCCCACTTTCCTTTTATTACTGACAGAGGTCACTGGATTTAAGAACCTAGCCTAATCCGGAACAATCGCTTCCTAATAAACTCAAATCTGCAAAGCCTTCTTTCTCAATACGGTTTCATTCACAATTTCACCATTAACATGCATGTTGACAATGTCTATTACTGTAACATGGGAAAATGGTTTAGGGGACAGAACTGAATAAGCAAATGTGAAATGAGAGCCTCTTATCATCAAGGCTTCTCCAGTGAGCCCAAATGGAACCCAGCCTGTCATATCAGAAGTTAATGATAGACATCATGGTATGGTGATGTCTTCAGAGTTACCTAATGAGTAACATGCTAACAGTTTTCCCTCAGTAGACCTGGTGACTTTGGTTTTTCCTGTGGATCTGCCTCTCTTGGTCATAGTGCATTTTGGCCAGCATCCTATTCTATGTAGATGCCTTCATCAGTACCACACCATTGTGTGTTTTTCTTCATTGTATCTTCATTGTACCAATATGTATTAATACCATTTTGAAGCAGTGTTGTTCAATTCTTAGTAGAAAATGCATATAAAATTTCTGGTGGTTATGGAGCACAAGGCTTCAGCGTGGCTTTTCTGCTGGATGTTTTCTAACTTTTTTAGAGAGGTCAACAAACACTTTCTGTAAAAAGACAGAAAATATTTTGACTATGATAAATATTTATCTATGGTGAAATCCACTAATCTGCTCTATTGCAGTGCAAAACAGCCATAACAATATTAATAAATGAATGTGACAATGTTTCAATAAATCTTTATTTTAAAAACAGTATGTAAGCTGGATTTGGCCCATAAATTATATTTGGCATATAATCGGCTTATAAAACAGTCCCTATGATTAATCTTTGTACTATAGTAAAAACAAGATTTTAAAGAGAAAGTTCTTTAATTGGGGTTGTATTCATTGATTTTGAGCACTCACTCAGAACCTAGATTAAGAAGAAATGTGACTATGTTAGTCTGTGATAAGTAATTTACATATTTACACATCTTATTTCAATTAATCTTTCAATGAGCCATGAAGTTGATATGATTATCTCTGTGTCACATATAAAGAGAATCCAACCAAGTTATGTAAATGTGTCCAAGTTCATTCAGGGAGTAATGATAGGATTTAATTCTTTTTATATAGCCAAGACCATGTGTAGTACAATAGGAGTATGTCTTTTAATATAAGTATCTGTAGAGTTCTCCTATCTCCTATTCTATGACCATCAGCATTTGAAGTTAAATTCAAAGCATGATGTTCTACTCATGTGTGTGTGTGTGTGTGTGTGTGTGTGTGTGTGTGTGTGTGTGTGTGTGTATTACATACCAACCCAATAGGATGATATTTGGGTCAATGCCAGATGAAAATTTTGGATTACCCAGCTAATAGTTTCTGAGGATTTTGGATATTGCATGAATTTTTTTATTTGAACAAGTAATATTCAGATTTCAAATGGAAACTGATAATCTATATTAAAGAATGTATACATGTAAGAGGAAAGAGGAGGTACAAGGTCAAATATAGACACTGAAATCTAAATTGTAACACTGGGGTATGACCAACTCTAAATAAACATATATTTCCCACAGGACAGTAAAGAAATTCTTATTTAAGACCATTTCACATAGGCACCTGCCTCACAATCCTACTTGAATGGTCACTTTGAAAGGCTGTATCTGTAATTATAGTTTTTATAGATTGCTTTTCAAGATGCCCACATGGGCATAAATGGATAGGCAGTGAAAAAGTATCTTAAAACCATGATGTACAGACACAAGCGTGTAAATTAAGATCTCTAGCATCCACATACAAAGGCAGGCATGACAGTGAGGATCTGTAAATCACAGATCTGGAGAGACAGAGACGGACAGATCCCTGGAGCTCACTGGACAGTCAACAAAATTAGTATCACCAGTTACAATGAGAGATTCCATTGGTAACTGAGAAGGGCACCCAATATAGACTTTTAAAATATAAAAGCACACAACACACACACACACACACACACACACACACACACACACACACACACTTGCTATAGAGAATTTCATTGGTGATTCATGTTTTTGAATGAAGTCTAGTATCTTTTAGGCTTGTGAACAGAAATGGTCCAACGAACTAGAGAATGGTGCACTGTTACTCTTTCTTGACATCTGTGTGAACTGTGATTTTTGTCTCTCAATTGTCTCCTTTGGAAGACCAAGGCTGAGGTTGGAGAGGTGACTCAGCAGTCAAGACCACTTTAGGCTCTTACACACAGCCTGGTTTTGGCTCCTAACACCTAAATCTGGTAGCTGTTAGCAGTCTTTAATCTCAGCTCCAGGGAAATCCACAGTCTTCCTATGCACAGACCCCCACACTGATATGCATGTCTACACATAATTAAATCTTTAAAGGAAAAAAAAATCAGTGTTTGTAACAACCAAATAAACACCCTATGGGGACAAAATTGTGAATTTATAACTTTGTGGGTTTTATCTTCTCCAGACAGGAAATTCAATGGAGCACTATGATAGACACTCAGCATGCAACATGGGGGACATGACATGTTGTTGCCTGATTTACTACATTGCCATGGTTTTCACCCATCCTCTGTGAATTCTGGTGTGGGGAAAATAGATGTCTATTTTAGTCAGGAAAAAAACGTTCCACATCCTACATGACATCTAATGTTGGCACTGTGTGTTTTGCCTGGACACTAACCAACTATTTGCATTTGAAAAAGATTTATTGATCTTGGTTCTTCATAATACCTTGTCACAGGAGGCACGTGGTACTGGAGCTCACTCCTCGCTCCTCACTCCCACCTGAGTGTGTCAGAAAGCAGCCCTCTTTAATGAAACACGCTGACCTTCATTGGTGGGGCAGGAGGGAATTCCATGACAACTGCCATAAATTTGAGGAGTGTCATAGCTGGTTTGGATCTTCCAGGAGACAGATGACAAAGTGGGATTAAAGATGTTTTTAAATGTATTGGAGAAAACATCTGTGAAAGATAAGCACGGAAGAAAAAAAGGGTGAGCATGGAGCCCACTTCTGAGCCTGTCAACTCTTCAAGGAAAAACAAAGAATGGAGAAAGGAATTGAGAGCCATCTGTGACACAACAGCTGAGAGAGTCTCCCAGGGAGTGCTGCGCGCCTCTGCAATGCACTGTTGGCAACTCTGCAACCAGCAGCTGTTGGTGCTGCAGCATGGTCAGGCATTGGCTGTGAGTCATCCAGTGTGGGCATGCTAGTGAATGTTGAGATTGCAACACGTGGAAGGTGTTAGCTACACTCCTTGTAGCTAGACCCTGGTGAGCACTGATCAGTGGGAACGGAACTCCCCACTTACTCGGGTTATACCAGGCACTTAGTCCTTAAGGAAGCTCTTTCATAAATCAGAAATTTTCTCAAATAGAATAGAGGAGAAAATCCAGAGACCCAAAATTAACAATAACTTCTACACACAAAATTGAAATACCCAACTAGTATGTTCAATTAGGTAAAGGTTAAATGTTTAAGTTATAGAAGAGAAGAAAGTGCTTTTGTGTCCTCTGATGCTTAACAAATCTTAGCATGTTGGCGAGTTAGACCTTCATGTAGCATTGTTGTTGTTGTTGTTATGTTGTTGTTGTTGTTGTTGTTGTTGTTGTTGTTCTTCTTCTTCTTCTTCTTCTTCTTCTTCTTCTTCTTCTTCTTCTTCTTCTTCTTCTTCTTGAAAGCCCAACCAGGGTGATTTTCAATTCAAACTTCAGAAGGCTCTCTTCTCACAGATTCAGTTCTACCATGTTTAAACAATTACCAGCTCACCAAATTCATATTCATACTAAGTCTCACCAATGCAGCCAAGTACATAATTATGAAGCTTTAGTGCAAAAATTGCAGTGAATGATGTAGCAATCACTAATCCTTTCTCCTTGTGTCATGCTGAGGACACTGTAGTAGACACCTACCCTCCTCAAGCATGTTCCATGCACAGACATTGCAAATGGGCAGGAGAGGGCCTCCAAAACTATCTCAGTGTTAGAGTTCTTGAGGCAAGAGAACAGAGCTTGGGCCAGGACAGCTTGGGCATGAGGGGTCCAGGCTCTGGTCACTATGGATACATTCTCTAGTTGTGAGCTTTCCAGCCATACCTGGTGCTTCACATTCAAGGTTGAGGGAGAGGATGATACAGAGCCTTTGCTGGCATTGCTTTTGTTCTGCCTTACTGGAGGGATGGGGGATCGGGGGCAGGACAACTGGAAAGTAGATGTTATGGTTCCTCTCATGATAACTTTCTTGACCTCCATCTCCAACCACCTGTAACCTTCCACCCCAGCCCGGGTTTTGGTCCCTGTTCATCACCAGTCATATAAAATAGTAGCACAAACAATTTTCTTTCTGAAGAAGAGACTGAGGAAGAGGAGAGGGAGGGGAAGGCATGAAGCAATGCTTTTGCTTAAGTAGCCCTTGCTGCTTGTGCCACGTGCTAGAGCATTCCTAGACAAGTTTCAAGAATTGTCAATGTTTTCCTCGGTTGCAGAGGAGATTTTGAGATTTAGGCAGGTGGGAAGGACTTGAGGCCACATTCAGATGCAGGAGAGGACAGAGGACAGAGGACAGCAATACTTTGGTCCTACCTCCTGCCTGGGGCTTCCCTTTTCCACAGGGGCAGGGGAACTGCTGATCCTCTACTTTCCACTTTTCTGGATTGAAAGTTTTGGGAAACCCCTTAGGTTTAGTTCTCAACCCTGAAAAAAAGGAAAGGCATTTGAATTTTAGAATAGCACCTTTTAAACGTTTTTAGATGAAGATCTAAATCAATAAGCTTTTGTATAAAAACAAGGGAAGGAGGGAGGGATGAGGGAAGGAAGGAAGGAAGGAAGGAAGGAAGGAAGGAAGGAAGGAAGGAAGGAAGGAAGGAAGGAAGGGAGGCATCTAGGCAGGGAGGCAGAGATGTAGGAGGGGTAGGAGAGGGGGAGTGAAAAAATATATATATATACACACACATATACATATATATAATGTTAAGAAATTTTCTTCTTGTACAGGTCTAATAATTTCTGTGGCAAAATCCAGCAATGGATTTCATTATGTCTCAAAAAACGCGTATTTTTTTCAGCATGGCTAAATTTATTTTTATTAAACATGAGTTATCACTTGAGGCGTTCGCATCAGTTGGGGCTCAATGGGCTGTCTTCATAGCAGCTTTAAGTGACCAACCAAAAGATGCGGACTGCAAACTGATGATTTCTCCACTATTACTTTTCTTTAATCTCTATGCTTGAAAACATTCTACTAGAATAATCAATTTGCACTCAAAATAGCTAAATGAACGTGTTTATCCCATGTGTTCAATCATACCAATGTCATATTTCTGTCCCTAATAGCAACTTAATAGAAAATATCCAGGCTTGGATCGTTGGTGGGTAGCTGACCATCACCAGTAATCTGTGTGGAAAACAGAAACCATCACATAAACAAGGCACACTTTAAACATTATGAATTGCTACACATAGTTTTTTTTAACCACTGATTCAATGGGTCATGACAAAAAAAATCAACATCTTTGCTTTTCATATCTATTGCCAAATATTTTAACCACTAGAGAGGGATTGATAATGTTAATGTTAATCATCTCTTATAAATATATCCAGCAAAGAATATATGGCCTTTAGAAAGTTATTCCCAAAGACTAACAAGGTCAACCTATCTAAAATCTACATTTTCTTTGACACAGGGAACAGATCATCCACCCTTGTTTTGTTTGTTTCTTGAAAAAGCATTTTAATCGCTTGCCTTATCTTTTTTTTTTCTATTTTTTTCTTTTTTGCTAATTAACAAAGAGACTTTGAGCCTCTTTGTTTCTTATTTGTTTATAGCCTTAACAGTTTGGCGCCAAGGGGATCATGAAATTGTTAGGCCCTGGTAGGAAGGCATTGGTAATGTGAACGCACAATGGTGTGTGGGTAGGTGGGTGTGGGGATTGGATAAGAAATGTGGAGTGTGCTATGTAAAAATGCAAACACAAATTAGACTCCTTTAATTTGCGTGCGGGATAGATAAATAATGATTTGCACCAAGCAGGGATCTCACGTGGCTTTGTTCATATTTTAATAGTGCACTTCTCTTTGCAGTCTGAGTAATTAAGTCTTATGACATTCCAGAAACCATAAATCCTGCTGAGATGTTTAAGTTTAGAACAACCTCTTGATGTACAATCAAAATAATAAAAACAACAGAAAAGGACACTTCTTGCAGTTCTTAACAAGCTGGCTTGTTTTCACCTCAGCGACACAATTGGATGTGGCCCACTCCAACTGTTTGGACTCATTGTTAACTCCAAGTTCCTTTTGAAATTCATTGCCTTCAATTACATTTTTTAAAAGAATTTTAATTGCATGGCTGTAAAGAGTAAAGACGCTCCAGGCTCCATTTGTTTATCATGGAGGGGCCTAAAGAAAATGAGGACAGAGCTTCCCAGCTCATGCAGGGGTTGGCGAGGAAGGGAGACGACTTTTAATTCGACAAGTTCAGAGAGATTTCTTAGTTTGACGCGCTTGGCAGGGGGTCTTTGAGCGCATGGCGATGCTTCAGCATTCTAAGCTTTGAAAGTCTTTCCCTGCAGCAGAAATTGTATCAAAAGCCAATGATAATATTCCCTGCAAGGTAAAACACCCTATTGAAGATTTCGAGGGCTGTTTATTTATTCATCACAGTTTTTCTTTTAGGACATATGAAGCATCTAGGTAATAATTCACATAGATGATAGAAAATGCAAAAAAATATTCTCCTTATTAATCTTTCACCCTTTTCTCCTTCTACTTCTCTGTGGGCCACATGTAGATATAAAAGGTTCTTTCTGTTTGGCTCAAACACATATATCTCTATTCTGAGTCTCAGTTTCTTCCCTATCCCTTTTCATTTTTAAACAAAATTGTCATTTCTGTCTACCTCCAACCACCAACTGAGAGTATAAGATGTTTATGGCTATTTCCTCCTGCTAAATCCTCAAAGTGATTAATTAATTTTACAGAAGTTATGTTCAGAATCTAAGGCCCCTTTCGAGTCTGCCTATTGTGTGTCGGCTTGCGGAAGCTGTCTTCAAAGCAAATGCAAGCCATCAAGTCGCTCTCCTGAAGGATATACATACTTTAGTATTTTGTATTGTACTTTGTACACATTACAGGAGGAAAACATTTTCTTTCTTTGGCTGTTTATAGGTCAGAACTGGGAATAAGGGGCCGTGACAACCTCTTGTATCTCCAGTGTCTGCTCTCTGGTAGAATCAGTGAACATAGACAGTTTCCCTTTCAATTTTTTCCATCTTCTATGACATTAAAAGTGACCTTGCCTTGCAAATATTGATGGATTATCCCATGGAAAACAGTTGCTATGTAAAGGAAAGTTTACCTGGCGTGTGTGTGTGTGTGTGTGTGTGTGTGAGAGAGAGAGAGAGAGAGAGAGAAAGAGAGAGAGAGAGAGAGAGAGAGAGAGAGAGAGAGAGATGGGGGCTCCAGGAAAGTGCATTTCATACAAGTACAAATTGTTTTACCTTTATCTTTATATTTTAGGGTGGAGTCAATGAAGGAAAACTATATATGCAAAAGAAACAGAAAAATTCAATACCTCATCACATTTGGCCATACTTGAGCACAGTTCCCTCCACAAACATAAACTAAGTTGTAGACTGTATTTAAATATCAAAAGTTGGAAAGAAATCACCATGCCAAGTAACTACCTCGCTAACACAATATCCATAGCAAAGCATCAGCAAATATTCCTTCATTAATATTAATTGAGTTTCCACAGACTGCTAAGCAAGCCACAGGCACTTTACAGGGCAACCTTGTCCTTAGGATTTCAACGTCAGTACTTGGTTCACGATCATTTTTCACATATGGTGATGGGAAGAATCAGGGTTAATGTAACACCGTAGTATTCCAAATTGCACATAGGCAAAAGCACTCATTTATTACCAGGTTTGGGAAAAGAATGTAATTTTTGTGGAAACATTTATATGCTTTAAATAGAATAATTCAAACCTAGTATTTAAACTTGAAGAAGGTTTGTGGTCCTTCCTTCTGTCAACCCACACTGTCCAAACCAGGAATGTCACCACTATGTAGAGCACCATGGGTATACCATGTAGGTCTCTTTCCTTTGACTGATACCAGGGTTCTTTTGGGTTTTTTCCCCTCTCTGTCAAAGGTTTAGAGTAGAAGAGCCAATTTTTTAAGTGCCTCCCCAATGTAAAATTATCGATTTATGATTACTTCTAAATTAAGTAAGTCCTAGGTAAAAATGAGTTTATATTCACATATAGCCCAAGATGTAGTCTCCCTTCATTTCATCCTTACTACTCAGCAGTCAGTGTGATAACAGTTGTAATAATCTCAATTGGGGGCTTTCTACCCTGCCTTTGATCATTCAGTTCCCGGATAAAAGATGCAAAACTTTTATATATATAATAAGCCTTAAATGGGAGTAGAGTCGGGCAGATGTCTACCCTGTAAGCTATTAGTATCTACTTGCCTATCAGTAACCTGACATATGAATTACCATGTTTACCTTGGCCACTCTTATTCTTACTGGCCAGCTCTCATGGCCAGTTCTCAAGATCCCTTACCCCATAGCAACTTCTCCTCTCTCCCCTTTCTCCCCCTTCTCATGTCCTCCTTCAGACCTCGAGTCCAGGAACAGAAACTTCAGCGACCACTGTTCTGCCCAGGTATAGACTGTAAGCTTCTTTATTCAACCTATAATTTCAAATTAAGGAGCTAGGTCACACAGCATCACTTGGTATACATAAGGATCTCCCGCTCATCCCCGAGGGTAGCTAGATCTTGGGGGCCAGTATTTAACCCTACAATACATAGCAACAGGTCAAACCTCAGCTGATAACTATAGAAATCTGCTAGGAACTTGGTGTGTTTAACAAGTCCTAATTTGGAACTCAATGAAAATCCAAGGCCTTTAAGAAGATATACAAATATACTGCAGAATTATGAACAATATCCCAAGATGGGTGTGTTGGTAGCCTACAATTACAACTGGTATGAAAGAAGAGCTTACTATGTAGAATTTGATTTATTATAGTTATTGGGATTTCTGTGCTTTGCTATTTTCAATGGGAAAATTTGAAAGTAATAGATGGGAGGAATAAAGTTTTGCTCCTGTGCAATTAAAGATCTTTGCTGCCCTTTAAAAATTTTGATGTAGGTATTTATGTGGTCACTAGGTCTCAGTTAATCTGATTTATTGACTCATATTTGAATTTTTCCAGATGCAAGATAGCAAGCAATTTTTGGACAGGGTTTCTCTGTGTAACCCCGGCTCTCCTAGAACTCACTGTGTAGACCAGGCTGGCCTTGAACTCATAGAGGTCTTTCTGCCTCTTCATCCTGAGTGTTGGGATTAAAGGCATGAAACACCACTGCCTAGCTAGCAAGCAAATTTAAATATTACCAATAAATGAATGGACTTAAATTATACATAAAACAAGTAATTTGAGAATGTTATATCACAGTTCTGTCTTAGTAGGTCTCTCTCTAGATAGAGGTATGTACATAGATAGGTGCATGACTCTGATGATACATTCATGAGTGCAGTTGCCCACAGAGTTAAGAAGATAATGTTGATTTCTATGATGCTGAAGTTGCAGACAGTTATGGTTTACCCAAAATGGATGTTAGACCCAAACTTATGTCTTCTATAAGAGCAATAAATACTCAAACCCTGAACCATACATCTCTCCAGCCACTGAGCCATCTCTCCAGTCCCCTTCAGTAGATGTTTTAGAAATAGTAATTATACATTGTTTTACATGTGGATATCAAAATATTCTCTTCTTATTAGATATAGAAGAAAACATGTGGTTATATTGAAAGCATGCCTTTTACTTCCATAATGAGGTATAATAATTATTTGAGCACTAAAATCAGCATAGTTGTTTTAAAGACAGATTTTTTTTTTACTTAAAATTAATTCAATACATTATCACATTTGGACACACTTTTCATGATAATTTGATATACTTACATTGGAAGCTTCTAAGGTAATGCACGAATAAGATTAATGTATGATCCTAAGACATGTTATAGCATGTGAGATGTTTAGGAAAAAGTAGTCTGTATGTTAATTAAATAAAAAATGATGAATAAAATTGAAGAATGCCAACAATATGTGGAAGATCTGCTTAATACATACACCATTTCAATCGAAGGGGAAAATAGGTTTTACTTATCTAGGAAGAAATGGGTGGTGAGGTGATTAAGCAATTGCTGCCAGTTTGTCTTCTTAAGGCATCATCACAGAGGGTAGGGGAGTAAGGCCTTTGAGAAGCATCCTTGTACTGGCAATCAGGAGGGATATTTAAAAGAGATAGTGACGGTTAAGTAGCACAGAAAGGGGAAGAATCCGGGAATTGAGATGAAGCTCAGCTGGCAGGTGCTTGTAAGGCATGAGGGAAACGTGGCCTCTGGCATCAGAGCTGCACCAATGCTCTCAAGAGATAGACGCAGGAGGAAGGATCCACACCCTGAGGTCAAGGTCGTCCTCCGTCCTCGGCTACATAGTATGTACTAAACTAACCTGCCCAACAAGAAATGGGCTTTAAAAGGAGAGGGGGACAGAGTGTGTGTCACACATGCATACATGCACACATGCACACTCGCAAACACACACACAGGGCCCGGGTAGAAGAGAGAGAGAGAGAGAGAGAGAGAGAGAGAGAGAGAGAGAGAGAGAGAGAGAGATTAAGATTTTAACCTTACTTGACTAAGGTTTCCCACTTTCCTTTGAAACTGAACCTCTTCAAAAATGAATTTACCTTTATTTCGTAATGAGGATCCCCCAAATTTCAGAGATTAAGAAAGGTAATATTTATAATATACGATAGCATCTTAAATAATGTTATTTGACCCCATACAGGGTCAATACATAACTGGATATGTTATATATTATGAATATATATTATGAAGCAGTCTTCTCAATTTTGATTAAAAAATAAAAACAATCACCTGGAAAATATTAAATATATACTGTGTTCTTCAGTTTCAAATAATCTGTCCACTTTTAATGTTTCATGTCAAAATAGCCATATCTATTTTATTAGCATGAGAATTTACTCTCATCATTAATAAATGATAAAATTATACGGATATCAAACAATCATTTTAAGACCTCTTCATGGTTGATCATTAGAAAGTGCTGAATTTGGATAGTTGTTTTCTGTTTCTCTGTGCTCCAAGTCATGAAAGGATTTATCGGGCAAAAGGTTTGGAAATGAGAAAAGTTTAGTAAACTCTGAAATGCACAGAGATTGCAAAGACTGTATGCTTCAGAGGTAAATACTATAAGAATGGGCAATTAGATGATGCTAACCTAGGAAAAAAAGAGCTCAGCAGCTTGAGTTGGACCATTTGTGATGCCAGAAAGAACTGCCTAAGATTTCTCAGGGTTCTGGAGGTATCGAGTGTAAGATCAAGGCATAGGCAGCTTTAGCATCTCACTGGGTGACTGCTGTGCCCTTGATCAGGAATGAGATGGTAGAGCTACATTATGTAGGTTGAACACCCTAGGATGTTGCCTTTCATTTCTCCTATATGCCCAGGGAACTGTCCTGTTCAGATGGAATGGAACCACTGGCCCAAGACACCATATAAATATATGTATGTATGTATGTATGTATGTATGTATGTATGTCTGTATGTATGTATACGTGTGTGTGTGTGTGTGTGTGTGTGTGTGTGTGTGTGTGTGTGTGTGTTTATGCAGGATTATTGCAAGCAAAATCCTCATGTCTCTCACTACATAATGTTCTATAGAAAAGGAGTTACTTGCCTTTGTTTTTGAATATTTAAAAGATCTTTTTATAAAACAGTAGCAGAATACATTTTCAGAAGAAAAATAGAATGTAATTGATTACTGTAAATTTTTCCTACGCTTGCATAAATTCTTAATTATTTCCTTTTTCCTATTAATTTTTCATTGATTTTTGGTCTTTCCTCGCAAACTTGGTTCCTTCCTTCCTTTCCCTTTCTTTGTTATTCTTTTTTTGTTGTTGTTGCTGTTATTTTTGTTTTCTACCCTTTTTACTTGCCTTTTAACCAAAACAAACAAGAGAAATGTGGGGTAGGTCCAAGAGGAAAAGAATGATGGGCAAAGATGGGTCAAGAATAGGGATCCACATAACAGGGAGATAATTCCCTAACTAGATTGGATGAACCATGAATCTCACCAATATGGAAATCAGTGGGTTTGTAAAATTCAGCATCTTAGCTGGGAATATCGATTTATAACGGAAAGCCCAGAAAATGGAAGCTTCATTTTTCTTGGTCAAAAATACAGCAGGGACTATATTAAAAAATGAATATATATGTATACATGGATAAGAAAGAAACCATGGTATTTAACTGCAAGCTACATTCCAGAATTAACCTACAAGTAGAACTTTTAATATACTATCCAACTCATTAATTTGACTACTTTTTTTTAAGATTTGAAAGTGAAAATGAAGATAATTTCCATCTTGATTGAGGGTCTATATGTTTTCATGGGTCCATTATTATAAATGGCTTTCAAGTCTATAAAATCCTCCATAAGAATTTCTACCAAACACCATGGAAACAGATACTAAACTTTATTTATGATAACACTTCTCTTTGAAGTCAAAAAACTGTGGTATGACTAGTAAATACATCTTCTTCCAGATGTTCAGCTTCAAATCCCTCTCATGCGAGGTGAGATAGTTATCAAAGCCTAGACTTGCAAAGAGAATCCTCTAGTCCAATGCCTGGGTACCAAAGCCTATCATGGATGCTATTGTCCTTACATACAGGCAAGGACACTACTTACAGCTAAAGGCAAGTGTCTTTCAGTTTCAGCGGAAGCTTTGAAACAACACTGATCTACATTAGGGGTTAAAAGAACTGCTCATTGCTGTGATAGTTAGTGTACTTCTTCTCATAGACATACTTGTGCACATTGGCAAGAAACGAATCCACTACATCCATTCACCCAGGAGAATGGTAGAAAAAGGAATTTACATGTTAACTAAGTAACCAGAGACAACTCTGGCACTTTGTGTGTGTGTGCAAGCATGCGTGTGTGTACATGTGTATATGGGGATTTGCATTTGCATGTGTGTGTGTGTGTGTGTGTGTGTGTGTGTGTGTGTATTTATCTATATCAGTATTTCTAAGACATATAGAGGTGTGTTAAGACAAAGAGTAATACTTATCATTAAATGTCATTATTGAAGAACTGGGAGTTAGAACAATTTGCTCAGTCTGTTTACAAACACAAAATTCTAATGTTTCATTGCCTCTTCTTAATTAACTCTTTGATTAATTAATATAGACATTTTCTATTCTGTTGCAAAGAGTTCCTTGGATGAATTGCCTAAAAATTTATATCTTGCCGTGTTTCGTTTTATACTCTTTCACATAAACATTTATTCTATATTTCATTTCAATTTCACCTTTCATTTTAATTTCACGTCACCTCTCATGTTTTATATTACTTGAGCTTAGACAAGTGTCTGAAGTGAATTACTGTATCCCGAACTCTACTGTCTGACTTTCGAGGCGCTGCCGAGACTTTCAAGTCAGTTTCCCCCCAGTGCACATGAAAATGGTTGTTTTGTTTCAACTCCCATTGTGAAAATAAAAGCAATCTGCTGGTCCTTTCCGAACGCTCTCTTTATCTAGCATTTCATTGTCTGGTGTCCAGAGAAGAGCAGCTTGCATTTGAATGTTCATGATTACCTCCAATTTCTCATGGCATTCTGAACAGAAGAAACTCTACTGTATCTCATTTTTGATAAATAATTACACAAACGCTTCTTCAAGAAAAAGGTAACTTTTAGAATACCTGAAAGTGTAACAAAAAAACCAAAGTTATTATAAAGCTTGATAAGTATGTGGTCATCTTGGAACCAAAATAGAGGGAGAAAAAAAAATCAACTCGACTCCAGCCTTTCAAATTGGGAGTTTGTGCCTCTGTCATCCAGACAATGCCCAGATTGGTCCCTGTGTCTGATTGTGGGAAGAAACCTAAAATGAGTTTTATGCAAATTTCTTTACAATGAAACATTTTTGAAGTCATTATACAAAAAGGAACTTTTTACAAAGCACTCGAAAAATAAAATCAGCTGCTAATTCAGCGACGTCGGAAGAAAGTGTGAGACAATTAAACTTTTTTGGGAATCACATGAAACTATAGACATCCCTGTAACAACACAGTTACGGAAGGAAATTTCTCCCTTGGTTTCCCTCCACTTCAATTGCCATTTTCACACTTTAAAGTGATGTTCAAGGCTATTTTTAGTCAGTTTCCAACTGCTACTGATACATCTAAGTTATATGACTTGATTTTTATTTTAGTATCGTGAGAAATGATTTGAACTCGGGGAAGCCTAAACTTCAAATACCTATGAAAGCAAGATTAATGCGGTCTGTATTTGGCAGGAAAATAACTTCAAAGGTGACATTTTTGTTGGAGGTACTAAAAAAATCTACAGTAATAGTTTTAGCAAGGGTTAGTCTAGAGCATGGCTCAGGGCAACATAATCTACAATATACTATAACTGTCACAAGGCAAGCCAGAGATGGATTTATAGGCCATACTTAGCACTGTCACCCTGAGAGGGAAGCACTTGGAAAGGATGAATGAAGATGAAGAGACCATCTCTCTGGAGGAACGTCTTTCCACTTATTTTTTATTAATTCTAAGAGTGATGCCATCTTGTGTCATGTGTTGAATGTCATCCAATAAGAGGATCTGTTGTGCTTTGCAATCACGCTGGTTCAAGCCTTCAAGTTAAGACATGTGACAAGGGAAGCCTGACGCTTCGGGTCCCCTTTGGAAGCTTCTGAAGATGCTGGCCAGAGGAGACTGTTTATCTCGATGTCCTTTCTCACCTGCTGCTTCCTCTTCTCTTCTCTTTGTACTTTCTCTGACTCTTCAAAAGCTAACGCTCTGGTCCAGGACATGTGCCGCAGTGGTGAGAAACACGGCATGAGTTCCCTTAACAGGCACATTGAGTTATAATGGAGCCTTATTCAAAACCAAAACAAAACAACAATACCACCACCACCAACAACAAAACCTCTTACAGTACAATGAGTTCTATAAACCAATGACATACATATCTTTAAAATTAAAATAATGTATTTACTGCTTCAAAACTATGTGCCACATAAATGGCTTGCAGAATTGTCACTCGTTTTAGGGACATAGTATACATTTTTATTTTATATCATATTGTTATAAACATTTTCTAATGAATTGTTACAATTCCAATGACAATATTGCTTTGCAAACCTTGATATAATTACATAAAAATTGAGTTATTTTATAGTTATTATATAGTAGTAAATACTCCAGTGGAAAAAACAAATATCAGATGTTTGCACTAGAGTACTTATGATCCAGAATGAGCACCGATATCTACTGTAAGTTATGTATTTGAGTATCTAATAATGATATACTAGAACAAATGAGTTGGCCTTGCACAGCTATGTTTGCTAGCTGAGCAGTCTCAGAGGGTTTTACACAGAGCCCCACATTTGGTTTCGTGCTCAGTTGTTGCCATCTTGATAGGCTCACAAATGTCCTCCATTTCATCTTGACTAGGCTTTCCAAATTAAATAGCTGGTACTCAGAGCATAGGACAATGCATAACCTATGGAGTGTTGGTTGAATAATAACTAGGGAACTTGTTAGTGCCATCTGAAGAAACATAGCCAGGGGCTGTGTGTCACAGGAAACTATTTCACAGTGAATTTATGTCCCAGCTTAACTTTGCATAATGCGGAGTGTTTGGATGGGAGGATGGAAGAGAGGACGGCATTACAGGAGAAGGAGACCTAATCACCGAATGTATTTCTACCATAATTCCAGCTCTCACAGGGAGGAGTGGCAGAGGGTGCTAATGAGCAGGGTACAAGTAAGACCATTGTTGTAGCACATGTAGATGACTGCTAGGCCACAATTACACAGGGGCCCTCTTTGACAAAAGTCTAAAAAAGATGGCTATGAAAAAGAACAAAGGGAATGAAGGCAATGAGGCCCAAGGCCAGCAGCATTTATGCATCCATACTCCTATATCTATAATTGCTGCCCCAGATGACTATAGGACCCTGAACCATAGAATGGCTATGATAGGAAACATGATTTTGTGTTATTTTGTATTTGAAAGGAATAGAAATAATGGTTCTGAAAGATAAATTTCCATAGCAGGACTAGAGCTTGGCTTTTGATTTTAATAGTGGTCAAGGAAAAAGAAAGTATTGGAGATATAAGATGAGCCTGAGGAGAATGTTAACTGGTACCACACAATCTTGGGTACTGGGAGAATAGGGGATCCCTCAAAAATAAGCAGTAAGATCGTGACAACACCAGGAACAGAACCACAGCTTTTCATTCAATTAGAAGTGGAATGAGTTAGTCAGTCCAGGAAGGAGAGGAGTCAGATGGCATCTAGAAGCATTTGACCTAACCTGTCTGTCAGTTTTGATGCTTTACAAGCCTGTGTTGAACACAAGGCATTAGACAAATACTTTGAACAGCAAAGCATCTCAGTGTTTTGAGAGTAGACAAGGGAGCTCCGATAGGCAGTGTCTGCTGTCTTACGAAGCATCAAATTATTTGAATATCTTTTTAAAGGCACTTACAGAGAAATCATTTGAATTATGTGTATACCTCACACATGCACGCTGACAAAAAGAAAGAAAGAAAGAAAGAAAGAAAAGAAAAGAAAAGAAAAGAAAAGAAAAGAAAAGAAAAGAAATGAAGAGAAGAGAAAAGAAAGAAAAAAGAAAAAAATCAACTCTTGCTTTCCTGTTATGGTAAAGGTGATTACATCCCATGCCTTGCACGGTTAGGAGGAGTTTTGATTTCATGTGCATACATATGCTAAAATGAAATATATTGTCCGAAAGTACACCACCAATGCAAATGAGCCCACAAAGCTCGACTATATTTTTCTCCCAAAAAGAAAGGATTTCAGGCTAGGTAAATTTATGCATCACCAGCTTCTTCCCATTTCCTCCTGATAACATCTGATTGACACCACCACAGCATTACTTTTAAAGAAACTAAAAGGAATCCTGCAGCCTCATGCAATGGGGCCTTACCCTGTCAGTACTCAATGACCACTGAGGCCTGACTGATGTCTCCAGCCACTGCATGAAATGGTTTCCATCATTTAGAAGACCCACAGTGGGGTGGGGGGTAACTTGCATAATTAGATAGTGTGAAGCAAAGTCAGAAATCAAGAGCATTGCCGCTGTAACTTTTTGAATTGTCTTTTGATTTTCTTTAATCTACTGAGAATGAATTGGGTCACCCCTGCCTTCTGTTCCTATGTTACTTGAAGCCAAACACTGTGAATCTCTATTGATTAGCCAAACAACCCTTAATTACTCAAATTGTGATCTGTGTGTGAGCTGTGGTTGTTCTCTATGGTTCTACTGATTTGTTTCCGGTGTACTACTTTTCAATGGATAGACAGAAATAGAGAGAAGAATGCATCAGACTCAGATCAGCCATGTATATGTGTATGTATATATATATATATATATATATATATATATATATATATATATATATATATATATATGTAGGTATATCACAACACACACACACTATACATACATACATATATATATATATATTTCACTACATCTGTGCAAAGTCATAGGTGAAATTGGAAACATTAGTTACAAATCCATGATCCTTGGATTCCTGAGCATTTGGGTCTGAAGACATCTGTGTGTGTGTGTGTGTGTGTGTGTGTGTGTGTGTGTGTATAATCTTTTAATATTATATTTTAATCTAATTGGATTGTAAGAAACCGGGGATGTTAAAAACTTCACACTTATATAAACATAGCAAAATTGGGAAAAAGATTTACATGTCAGGTCTTATTTATATGCATAGTTTGATTTTTCAAAGGTATAGTTTTTGATGCCATGGCTTAAAAACTCACTGATACTTTGAAATAAATCATCCTGATTGTTTTTTACACAAGCTCTGGCTGAAGATATACATCACATTTAGGTGTTGATACCTGTGTTAGCAGTGGCAGCATGAGGAGAACTGGCTTGCAGGAAGATCAGTATCCATTGAATGATATGTGTGAGGTCATGAAGTGGGTCCATAAACAAAACGACTCATCATCAAGCCTGGTGACCTGAGTTCAATCCCCACGACTGGCATGATGTATATGCGTGTGTGTTGGGGGGTGACGACTGGCATGATGTATGTGTGTGTGTGTTGGGGGGTGATGCCTGGCATGATGTATGTGTGTGTGTGTTGGAGGGTGACGACTTGCATGATGTATATGTGTGTGTGTTGGGGGGTGACGACTTGCATGATGTGTATGTGTGTGTGTTGGGGGTGACGACTGGCATGATGTATGTGTGTGTGTGTTGGGGGGTGACGACTGGCATGATGTATGTGTGTGTGTGTTGGGGGGTGACGACTGGCATGATGTGTATGTGTGTGTGTTGGGGGGTGACGACTTGCATGATGTGTATGTGTGTGTGTTGGGGGGTGACGACTTGCATGATGTGTATGTGTGTGTGTTGGGGGTGACGACTGGCATGATGTATGTGTGTGTGTGTTGGGGGGTGACGACTGGCATGATGTATGTGTGTGTGTGTTGGGGGGTGACGACTGGCATGATGTATGTGTGTGTGTGTTGGGGGGTGACGACTTGCATGATGTATGTGTGTGTGTGTTGGGGGGTGACGACTGTCATGATGTATGTGTGTGTGTGTTGGGGGGTGACGACTTGCATGATGTGTATGTGTGTGTGTTGGGGGGTGACGACTGGCATGATGTATATGTGTGTGTGTTGGGGGTGACGACTGTCATGATGTATGTGTGTGTGTGTTGGGGGGTGACGACTTGCATGATGTGTATGTGTGTGTGTTGGGGGTGACGACTGGCATGATGTATACGTGTGTGTGTTGGGGGTGACGATGTATGTGTGTGTGTGTTGGGGGGTGACGACTGGCATGATGTATGTGTGTGTGTGTTGGGGGTGGGGCGTGGAGAGTCTTATGTGCACAAATGATTCAGTAGTATTGCTTAACTTTTTTTAACAAAACTAAAAATAAACAAACAATAAAAACCTGTGGTTCTTTACAAAGAAAGGATTGTAGAAAGTAGGTCAATGCTGCCAGATTAAAGATAAGAGCATTGTTATCCCATGGTTGTATACATTAGAACATATAGATGTTCTAGTTCCCAAATCAGTGTTTAATTAAGCACCTTGTTGTAAGTAAGAAGATGGAGGGAAGGGCAGGAGGAAAGGAGGAAGAGAAAGACAACTGGGGAGTGGTGGGAGGAGGGAGAGAATGTAAGTATTTTGTAGGCTTTTAAGATGAGATACCATGCATGACTGGTTAAAGATTAAGTTACTGGATAAAGATATTACATGCCATGAAGAAAACCGGATGCATCTAAGAGAGAGTGAGGAACTCAGGTCAGAAAGCATTTTGTGAAACAGGATATGGTTGAACTTGACAAATGCTGCAAAGAAGTGTTGGAAAGATGAGGTATCAAAATTGGACTGGCCCTTGGGCTTAGCTATAATGAGGTCATCAGAGACCAGCTGAAGGTCAGTTTCTCCCCAGTGACAAAGGCTCATGCTGGACCAGACAAAGTTTAAGAGCTGTCTTATGAGGGTTGGTGAAAGCACACAAAATATAGTCTAGAATCCCACATGTGATGAAGAAACAGGATTAAGAACCTGCCCGTCAAGTAATGTTATATATGGTGCTTGTGAAAACTTAATGAAGATTTTATGTTACACTAAAAAATGCATTGAAAATAAAACACAGAATCTTCTACAAATTCTAAGCTTGAAGGTTGTTTTTATTTGTTTAATTTCTTTCCAAGAACATGATATTAATTCTTTTTCTTCTTTTTTCTACTTACCATAATAATCAGTTGACATAAACAAGCAACTCTGGGATTCTCCATATTTTCAACATACAAAGAATGAAAGAGAAATGAAAGCAAGAAAGAGAATACATAACAGATTTATATATCATGTGTGTGTATATATATATATGTATATGTGTGTATACATGTATGTGTGTATATATATATACATACATATATATGTATGTGTGTATATATATGTATATATACATATATATGTATGTATGTATATATGTATATATATATATGTGTGTGTGTGTATATATATATATATATATATATATATATATATGATAATGAAGTACACAGGGAGCAAATGCTAGCCTAAGGAGGTTACTTGCCTGTACGTTTATAATCATGACATTTATCTAATTGAAATATCTGAAATTCTGGCCACAGTTTGCTAGTTTATCAGGAAGAACATTTTTAGTATCACCTGCTTCTTGTACTGTGTGAAATATAAGAAAAGATTTAAGAACACAGATCAGGTCTAGTGATGATGACAACACAGCTAATAAAGAAAAGAGGAAGAGAATTTAGCATGAACACAGTTAATGAATTCAAACTTATCCAAGGCCATATGTTTTTTAAAAAAATACAGTGGCAGGGTTGTCTAAAATCTGACAACTTTTAAGTTGGTTCTCTGACCAGGCACTATTGTAGGCAATCTTGTCTTACTAGAGTAAGAGACTGTTGAGACGCATTCTGTATGGTGTTAGGTAGTGTTATATAAGGGGAGCGTTGACTGTGGTCTCTCCAGGCATTGCTAAGTGGGAAGCTACCAGCAGCTGAACCTTTCATGAAGATGTGTTTGAATCAAGCTGCCCCTTTCCTCTTCAACCAAGATAACCAATAAACAGAGCAGTTAAAATTAAGTGATCCCTTCCTCTGAAAACTCCACGTGCGGTATTCAACTATGTCGTTTCTGGGGGGTTGCCTCCATGTTTTCAGTAGGAGAAAAACCAGCTTTTTAATATCACAAGAAGGATGTAGAAGTCAAAGGTTTACATTAAACAACCGGCAACTGGAGGTTATCCATTTTATTTAGAAACTATGTTTAATGCAAAATTACAACAGGGATATATGTCATTGGGGGTCACTACTGAATATTCCTTTTGGGTTTTCTCTGTTGGATATGCAATCTCAGCTAAATGTTTTGAAGAAGAGGAATCAAATAAATTGCCCTATTTTGGGTCTTTCTCATCTGTATACAGTCACACAGCTCCAGTAGACCTGAAAATTGCCCAGAGACAAACTTTAAAAAAATAGAGTGCTTTTGAGGCAGAAAATTGCTTTTCTGCAGTATGGTCTAAAGGACAGGCACTGACAGGAGGACAAGAAGTTGTCACCATGCAGTGACATCGTAAAGCATAGCTCCCATAACCAAAGCATAAATTGTTTTTATTTTCTTCCTTATTAGACCACAAAAGGATTCTATGCAGTAGCATTATGTCTGGCTTTAAGGAAAATTTTTCAAAGCAAATGTACAATTAGATTCCTGAAAGTCCATCTCTTGCCTGCACATGGTTCTTAGTCTCTCCAGAAAACAGATAGCTTAATATAGCAGACAATTCAGTATTTCTTGATTTCTTCAACAGCCAGAAATATGTGTAGGCTTTGGGATAAAATAGAAACTAATTGTAGAGGCCTCTTGGTTTTTCTGAGTATCAGTCAGTTTCTTAGTAGCATCACAACAAGGCTTGCGTAGTTTAATATTAAAGAAAGTATTTTATGTATCTGGATTGGACCCTTGATATTTTTGAAAGATTTTTTATGTGGTTTAATTTCCATTTTTATGGTGGAATGAACAAAAAAATGGGAGGATATATGTCTTTTCTGTGTTAAGGGATTTCAAACTCCTTTGGGCCTGTTATCATGTTAATGAGACAGTTGAGAGATATCACGGTTTTGTGTATTAATCTTAGCAGGCATTTGCACACGAGAAGTGCTCATTTAGAGTTTTAATGGTGTTAACGCTGAATTTGCACAAAATTAACAAAAGAAATGTTTCAATATAATAGATCCCTAATACCAGAAATTTATTAAAGCTTTTAAAATATAGTCTATGTATATGCATGAATATACACATGCCATCGTGCAACTTTTGTAATATTAACATTTCCAGTTACATTTCTAAATTTTGAAATGTTTTGTTTTGACTATTGACAGGCAGGATTTTCTGTGCAGTTTGATGCCTGATCAAGAGATTCACTCCTCTGAGCTCAATGGTTTATTTATACCTAATGGAGAGCGTCCATGTTTCACATAACCTGTCTTCCTTGCCCACACCAATTTCCAGATGTGCACAATGTAAGTGCCCTGGTTAAAAAAAAAAAAAAAAGATTACTCAGGAATGTAGTACAGTTGAATGTTCTTCACTTCCTAATATTTACTGAGATACTGGACAGTGCACTTACAGAGTAGAAGAGACCTGAGAAAACGCCCAGGTCTACTTTCAAGTTCCTTGTGACGAATTACTCTCCTATAAGCTTGAAGCTTACTTTCATTTATCCTTTGTTATTTCTTCTAGATGGGTTCAATTCCTGCCATTCATCATTTTCTGTTTCTTCTGAAGTATCTATCATTTTATACTCGCATAGAATTAGTACACTCCTTTAATAAGTATTTGTCTATCCCTCCCTTCTTTATCTCTCCCCTTCCTTCCCCTCCTCTGCTCTCCCCTTTATTTCCTCTCCCCTCTCTTGCCCTCTTCTCTTCCCTTCCCTCCTCTGCTCTCCCCATCCCCTCCCCTTTCCTTCCCTCTGCTCCCCTTTCCCTTCCCCATCTCTGCTCAACCCTCTCCCCTCCCCTCCCCTCCCCTCCCCTCCCCTCCCCTCCCCTCCCCTCCCCTCCCCTCCTCTCCTCTCCTCTCCTCTTCTCTTCTCATTACCATGCTGCCTAGGATACTCTCAGACCCATGAGTCTTCTGGTGCCTTATTCTGCCCATTACTGGCATTGCAGGCATATGCTACCACACCCAATACAACACTGTTTTTTTTTTTTTTTAATGGCTACAAAACTAGTAATATGGCTTAATCAGGTCTAATCTAAATTTCCAAAACCTGAAATCTTTCAAAATCTAAAATTCTTTAAGCATGTTGTAAGGTTTAGACATATTATAATATTAAAAAACAAAACAAAACAAAACAAAACAAAACCCAAAAATACAGGGCTGAGATTCTTCTTGTGAAGCCTTTCAGATGCAGAATTCCTGCAGACACAGGCATGTCTCATGGTCAGGACCAACTGCCAGTTTGACAGAATCCAGAATCACCTGGGAGATGGGTCAATAGGCACAGTTGTCAGAGATTGTATTGAGTGCATTACTGTAGGTAAACACCCCACCCACTGTGGGAGGCACCATTCCCTGGCTAGGATTTTCTGTGTCAATGGCAGGAGAGTAAGCTGCACACCATTGTGCAGTGATACATCACCGTCTCTGTTTGGATAGCCTTGACTTCAGCATTGTGATGGACTGTATGTATGTATTTACTGTGAGTCACAGCAAATCCTCTCTCCCTTCAGTTGTTTTGGTCAGTTTATTTTATCATAGAAAAAAGGAGAAAAAAAACTCAGCAAGGCAGAAGCTCTACAGATTCATTCCACGTGAAGTCAGCCTTTAGCTCTGATGGTCCATGGTCCATGGTCCTTGTATTGGGCAGTCACAGCACTGACAGATTCGAGACTTTTTCTATCCCCACACCACATTTTTCATTCTGATGAAACAATTAACAAAGGGGCACATTGTCCTTGAATAAGTGTCAATTTCTATTTACCACTTATTTCTGTTTATCTTTCCTTTACTATTATATTTTCCCAAAGCTAAAGGTATTTGGCGCACTAAGGCCTACTCCATAGACACTGGATATGTGTCCTGGCTATGTTTGCTCAATGATTGGCAGTCAGATCTCCATTCTGAACTTTGAATGAGTGTATCTAAGAGAGAACTACCAAATCTATAGAACCCCACTGTAGTGAAAATAAAATGAGTTGTATTTTATTTACAATGAGTTTACAATTTGCATGATAATTGCATTTTTTTCTTGTTGAATGTTTACACCATTTCTCCTGACCTGTTAATGAGTACCTCCTTCATAAATGTGTATGAGTGTCACATGCAAACCAAGCTGTAAACATTACTATGAAGTTACTGTAAAGTCATAAACCTCGGGTGAGTCTCATCTTCATTAGAGTCTTAGGTGTTGAGCCCTAATTGTCCTAAAGCTGCTATGGTCTGTATCTACCTGCCTTGTGCCTCTTTCCAGCCTCTTCACCATTACCTTCCCACATACTATAGTTATTACACTCTTATTCCTTTGGTTCAAAATGCTCCATTATTTTCAATTTGTGCTATGCCCATCTCCTGCCTTAGCCTATTAATCCATGCCAACCACAGGGACAAATGGTAGAAGCAGAGTGCATGTTCAGCATCATCTTCACTGAATTTTTATCACTCACTCTAAGGCCTTTGCCAGAAGTTTGCTCAGAAGACCCTAACGGTAGCAGCGGGCAAGAATTCACTGATAGGCTGTCTTGGGTCAGGGCTTTAGATCAGCGAGCAGGGAAGAGAAATGTGGGAGAAAACAGATTGGTTCTCAGTGACAAATTAAGTCAGTAACTTAGAATATTTTCAATATTAGTTCAAGAATTAATTATCTTTTTAAAAAGATCTTACTGTGCAGGAAGGACTAATAGACATCTTTTTTTTTCTTGTTTTTAGACTACAGATTTAATCATAATTGTAAATGATCCAATGTAAGATACACTTTATTTCAGTTTTTTAAAAATTTAAACATTCTTACATTTAGTAAGACAAAAGAAAAATAAAGGCCAGGGTTATTTTAAATGTTTCTATGTAGTCTTCTTAATGTCCCATATGTTGACTTTTACCTCAAGAGTAAAAATAGTAATTAGTGAATTGATATCCATGTGATGGAATTCAAGTAGAGAAAAACCTATGCTGCCCCATCTAGATCTTGGTCATCAATTACTTACTCCTTTTGTTTTCAAGTTGTCAGGTTCTCTATATTTTATATCTAGCATATTCTTATCTGATAGCATCACCTAGAGTCTATTTCCCCTTCCTCTCCCATTTTCTCCTCTGCCCCAATAGATATCTGAATTCAGGTCAGACATGTAGACACATACATACTTATGTATATTTATAATTTTATGCATGTTTTTTTAAATCTAGAAACCACACATGAGAGGAAATGTATTTTATCTACCTTTCTGCAATTGGCTTTATTAATTTAATAGGATTATCTCTGGTTGTCTTTATTTTCTTGCAAACATCATCACTTTCTTCTCCTTTATGGCTGGCTTACGTCTACATTTTGCCTGTTCATTCTCAGACTCTGAACATCTATGCTGGTTCCATTATTAATGTAGATTTTCTAGATACTCCGTGCAAACTGCCAGGGACACCCCTAAAGGACTCTGATACCAACAGTAAGGAGGACCAGAGGGGACTGGGCCAAACAGAACATTCAGGGTTTCCCCATTACCTACAAATTGAACTGGTCACAATTATTTGTACCACTGGCTTCCTCCCTTTGTTTGAAGACAAAGTTCTCCTGACAAAATAGAATCTTGAAATTCAGCATAGAATTAAGTACAGCATATGAAGTTGAAATGAGACAGAGATTTTTTTTTATTTATTTCTGTCTTTCAAGACGGTTTTCTGTGTAGCCCTAGCTGCTGTTGTTAGACTTGCTCTGTAGACCAGGCTGACCTCGAACTCAAAGATATCTGTCTGTCTGTCTGTAGTGCTGGAATTAAAGTCATACACCACTACTGTCTTTCAAAATATTACAGACTCTACTCTTAAAGTTCTTTTAATATAGCCAGCAAATGGAAAAAAACCCAGAAAAATACAAAGTTAGTCTCTGCTGGCAGGAATTCAGGGATATATTCTCCATTTCATATGTCATGTTTTAAACTTATGTAATGTATAATTGTTTTATCTTGTAATATTTAAAAGATAGATTATATACTATGACTTCAAGTTTTGTGTTTTTTATAGAATTCCTGTATATAAAAATGTGTTTTTCTCTGTGTTATATATGTCATGAATGTTTTCTTTGCCTCTTTTTCTTCTGTTCATTTGTCCTGTTCCTTTTTTTATCTTATTATTATCCTTTAGATACCTGTTTATTTTCTAATGAAAGAAATAATAGGAGTAGATCTGGATGCCAAGGGAGATGAGAAAGGTCCCAGATGAGTTGGAGGAGGAGGAGAAACTGTAATAAGAGTATATTTATAGATTGGTTTCTTTGGGGCGGGGGTGGTGGGGAGTATAACTATGCCTTCAGTTAAGAGAAAAAATATTACAAGATAAAGATGCAGGAGCTCATATAAAAATGATCTACTTTTTAAGAGAGTTCTGTAAGGGCTTTCCTGATAACCTACACTACCTCATCATTTCATCCTCTTGTTTTTCCTACTGTAAATCACTAATACTCAAATATTATTTTTTGTTGTTGTTTGATTTTTAAAAGTTCCAAAATAAAACCTCCTTGGAAGGCAGCTCAGTGGAAAAGTGCTCACTGTACAAGTGAGGATGGGAGTTGAATCCCCAGAACCCATAAAACTGGGCATGCGTGAGAGGTGCTTGTCACTCCATCTCTCAGAACACAGAGACAGGAAATCCCTGGGGCAGGGTGCCTGACTACAGAA
This sequence comes from Mus musculus, assembly GCF_000001635.26. NCBI lineage: Eukaryota > Metazoa > Chordata > Mammalia > Rodentia > Muridae > Mus > Mus musculus. The sequence continues at coordinate 49,608,075 of NC_000074.6, read as the reverse complement.
GCCACAACCACTGTTTTTTAAGTACAGGGGCAGAACCAGCCTCACAAATAAACTGAAAAATACATCATGTCAATTTAAAGTCTACATGTATACAGGCAAGCATATAAGTCCACTCACACACATTGGAACATACACCCACATGCACACTCAGTGCACACAGAGATGGATGAATGAATAATTGGTAATAAATAAGTTTGAGGATGTATCATAATGACCGCGGATTAGGAGTCTTCTGAAGTATCACAAATGATTTTAGTTTCTCATTGATTTTCCTCAAAGTATAGACTCAGCCATGCTTGGGGAATTTACATCTGTATATGAATCAGCACCAAACTCTTTAATGGGTCACTTAGTGTTTACTTTGTTCTTTTAGATATGTATTCCCTTTATTTCATTTGTGAGCATTTTTTCTGCATGCCCATGTGTGCACCATGCACGGGGTTGGTGCCTGTGGAGGTCAGAAGAGGCCATCGAATCCTTTGGAACAGAGGTACCAGCAGTACCTCTGGAACATTGTGAACCAGCAGCTGAGATTCAATGCTGGGTTCTCATCAAGAGCAAGAAGTGCTGTGAGCAGAAAAAACCATCTCTCCAGCCCTAAACATTTCCTTTTAGGACCAACTTCCATTATCTAATTGTCTTCCATCACTTCTTTTGTCAAGGGTTAAGAGGGAGAATCGATGCTTAGACTTTTGTATTAACACAGGTGAGTTTAATCCAGTGACTGAACCTGTAGCCAAGAAAAAGAAAAAAGAAGATCAAGAAACAAAACAACCAAAAAGAATAACCATTTAACTTTAATTGAGTCACTGGATTGAAACTAGTTGAAATTTTTTACAACTAAATAAATGGATTTGAAACTACTGAGGCTTGACTTAGAATTGCTAATTTTTTTTTTTTTTTTTTTTTTTTTGGCCATCATTAGTTGCAATTCTCATGACTGTAAAAGTTCAAAGAAAGATAGGAGATGCAGAGGGAGAAACTGGAGAGTGGCAGAAGCTAAAGTCATGTCCAGGAGAATCAAGGCTTTCCCAGTACTCTGGCTATCCCTGTGGTGCAGGGATCAGTAAGGCATTGTCAGGAGGGGGACTGGGATATTCCTTAAGTCGCTTTCTCTCTCCTTTCTACAGCTCTCTGAACTAAGCTCTCCAGGTCAAGTCTACCCAGGGAGAGTCAGAGAATTCATATTGTCCTTACCAGAAAAAGGCTCAGGAACCATAGACATCAAATGCAGCCTAAAACTACTCTTCTAGTTGCTAAATATGCTATCATGAGCGGCTGGCCTGAAAGCCGAAAACAAACATTGATTAAAGAACCTAATAGAGGTCCGAGACCCGCCGAACTTAGGAAATTAGTCTGAACAGGTGAGAGGGTGCGCCAGAGAACCTGACAGCTTCTGGAACAGGCGGAGGCACAGAGGCGCTGAGGCAGCACCCTGTGTGGGCCGGGGACAGCCGCCCACCTTCCGGACCGGAGGACAGGTGCCCACCCGGCTGGGGAGGCGGCCTAAGCCACAGCAGCAGCGGTCGCCATCTTGGTCCCGGGACTCCAAGGAACTTAGGAATTTAGTCTGCTTAGGTGAGAGTCTGTACCACCTGGGAACTGCCAAAGCAACACAGTGTCTGAGAAAGGTCCTGTTTTGGGTCTTCTTCTTCGGCCAGGAGGAGGTCCAAATACAAGATATCTGCGCACCTTCCCTGTAAGAGAGCTTGCCAGCAGAGAGTGCTCTGAGCACTGAAACTCAGAGGAGAGAATCTGTCTCCCAGGTCTGCTGATAGACGGTAACAGAATCACCAGAAGAACAATCTCTAAACAGAGTCAACTATAACTACTAACTCCAGAGATTACCAGATGGTGAAAGGTAAACGGAGGAATCTTACTAACAGGAACCAAGACCACTCACCATCACCAGAACCCAGCACACCCACTTCGCCCAGTCCAGGGAACCCCAACACACCTGAGAACCTAGACCTAGATTTAAAAGCATATCTCATGATGATGGTAGAGGACATCAAGAAGGACTTTAATAAATCACTTAAAGAAATACAGGAGAACACTGCTAAAGAGTTACAAGTCCTTAAAGAAAAACAGGAAAACACAATCAAACAGGTAGAAGTCCTTACAGAAAAAGAGGAAAAAACATACAAACAGGTGATGGAAATGAACAAAACCATACTAGACCTAAAAAGGGAAGTAGACACAATAAAGAAAACTCAAAGCGAGGCAACACTAGAGATAGAAACCCTAGGAAAGAAATCTGGAACCATAGATTTGAGCATCAGCAACAGAATACAAGAGATGGAAGAGAGAATCTCAGGTGCAGAAGATTCCATAGAGAACATCGGCACAACAATCAAAGAAAATGGAAAATGCAAAAAGATCCTAACTCAAAATATCCAGGAAATCCAGGACACAATAAGAAGACCAAACGTACGGATAATAGGAGTGGATGAGAATGAAGATTTTCAACTCAAAGGTCCAGCAAACATCTTCAACAAAATTATTGAAGAAAACTTCCCAAATCTAAAGAATGAGATGCATATGAACATACAAGAAGCCTACAGAACTCCAAATAGACTGGACCAGAAAAGAAATTCCTCCCGACACATAATAATCAGAACATCAAATGCACTAAATAAAGATAGAATACTAAAAGCAGTAAGGGAAAAAGGTCAAGTAACATATAAAGGCAAGCCTATCAGAATTACACCAGATTTTTCACCAGAGACTATGAAAGCCAGAAGAGCCTGGACAGATGTTATACAGACACTAAGAGAACACAAACTGCAGCCCAGGCTACTATACCCAGCCAAACTCTCAATTATCATAGAGGGAGAAACCAAAGTATTCCACGACAAAACCAAATTCACGCATTATCTCTCCACGAATCCAGCCCTTCAAAGGATAATAACAGAAAAAAACCAATACAAGAACGGGAACAACGCCCTAGAAAAAACAAGAAGGTAATCCCTCAACAAACCTAAAAGAAGACAGCCACAAGAACAGAATGCCACCTTTAACAACTAAAATAACAGGAAGCAACAATTACTTTTCCTTAATATCTCTTAACATCAATGGTCTCAACTCGCCAATAAAAAGACATAGACTAACAAACTGGCTACACAAACAAGACCCAACATTTTGCTGCTTACAGGAAACTCATCTCAGAGAAAAAGATAGACACTACCTCAGAATGAAAGGCTGGAAAACAATTTTCCAAGCAAATGGTATGAAGAAACAAGCAGGAGTAGCCATCCTAATATCTGATAAGATTGACTTCCAACCCAAAGTCATCAAAAAAGACAAGGAGGGACACTTCATTCTCATCAAAGGTAAAATCCTCCAAGAGGAACTCTCAATTCTGAATATCTATGCTCCAAATACAAGAGCAGCCACATTCACTAAAGAAACTTTAGTAAAGCTCAAAGCACACATTGCACCTCACACAATAATAGTGGGAGACTTCAACACACCACTTTCACCAATGGACAGATCATGGAAACAGAAACTAAACAGGGACACACTGAAACTAACAGAAGTGATGAAACAAATGGATCTGACAGATATCTACAGAACATTTTACCCTAAAACAAAAGGATATACCTTCTTCTCAGCACCTCATGGTACCTTCTCCAAAATTGACCACATAATAGGTCACAAATCAGGCCTCAACAGATTCAAAAATATTGAAATTGTCCCATGTATCCTATCAGATCACCATGCACTAAGGCTGATCTTCAATAACAAAATAAATAACAGAAAGCCAACATTCACATGGAAACTGAACAACACTCTTCTCAATGATACCTTGGTCAAGGAAGGAATAAAGAAAGAAATTAAAGACTTTTTAGAGTTTAATGAAAATGAAGCCACAACGTACCCAAACCTTTGGGACACAATGAAAGCATTTCTAAGAGGGAAACTCATAGCTATGAGTGCCTTCAAGAAAAAACGGGAGAGAGCACATACTAGCAGCTTGACAACACATCTAAAAGCTCTAGAAAAAAAGGAAGCAAATTCACCCAAGAGGAGTAGACGGCAGGAAATAATCAAACTCAGGGGTGAAATCAACCAAGTGGAAACAAGAAGAACTATTCAAAGAATTAACCAAACGAGGAGTTGGTTCTTTGAGAAAATCAACAAGATAGATAAACCCTTAGCTAGACTCACTAAAGGGCACAGGGACAAAATCCTAATTAACAAAATCAGAAATGAAAAGGGAGACATAACAACAGATCCTGAAGAAATCCAAAACACCATCAGATCCTTCTACAAAAGGCTATACTCAACAAAACTGGAAAACCTGGACGAAATGGACAAATTTCTGGACAGATACCAGGTACCAAAGTTGAATCAGGATCAAGTTGACCTTCTAAACAGTCCCATATCCCCTAAAGAAATAGAAGCAGTTATTAATAGTCTCCCAGCCAAAAAAAGCCCAGGACCAGACGGGTTTAGTGCAGAGTTCTATCAGACCTTCAAAGAAGATCTAACTCCAGTTCTGCACAAACTTTTTCACAAGATAGAAGTAGAAGGTATTCTACCCAACTCATTTTATGAAGCCACTATTACTCTGATACCTAAACCACAGAAAGATCCAACAAAGATAGAGAACTTCAGACCAATTTCTCTTATGAACATCGATGCAAAAATCCTTAATAAAATTCTCGCTAACCGAATCCAAGAACACATTAAAGCAATCATCCATCCTGACCAAGTAGGTTTTATTCCAGGGATGCAGGGATGGTTTAATATACGAAAATCCATCAATGTAATCCATTATATAAACAAACTCAAAGACAAAAACCACATGATCATCTCGTTAGATGCAGAAAAAGCATTTGACAAGATCCAACACCCATTCATGATAAAAGTTCTGGAAAGATCAGGAATTCAAGGCCAATACCTAAACATGATAAAAGCAATCTACAGCAAACCAGTAGCCAACATCAAAGTAAATGGAGAGAAGCTGGAAGCAATCCCACTAAAATCAGGGACTAGACAAGGCTGCCCACTTTCTCCCTACCTTTTCAACATAGTACTTGAAGTATTAGCCAGAGCAATTCGACAACAAAAGGAGATCAAGGGGATACAAATTGGAAAAGAGGAAGTCAAAATATCACTTTTTGCAGATGATATGATAGTATATATAAGTGACCCTAAAAATTCCAACAGAGAACTCCTAAACCTGATAAACAGCTTCGGTGAAGTAGCTGGATATAAAATTAACTCAAACAAGTCAATGGCCTTTCTCTACATAAAGAATAAACAGGCTGAGAAAGAAATTAGGGAAACAACACCCTTCTCAATAGCCACAAATAATATAAAATATCTCGGCGTGACTCTAACGAAGGAAGTGAAAGATCTGTATGATAAAAACTTCAAGTCCCTGAAGAAAGAAATTAAAGAAGATCTCAGAAGATGGAAAGATCTCCCATGCTCATGGATTGGCAGGACCAACATTGTAAAAATGGCTATCTTGCCAAAAGCAATCTACAGATTCAATGCAATCCCCATTAAAATTCCAACTCAATTCTTCAACGAATTAGAAGGAGCAATTTGCAAATTCATCTGGAATAACAAAAAACCGAGGATAGCAAAAACTCTTCTCAAGGATAAAAGAACCTCTGGTGGAATCACCATGCCTGACCTAAAGCTTTACTACAGAGCAATTGTGATAAAAACTGCATGGTACTGGTATAGAGACAGACAAGTGGACCAATGGAATAGAATTGAAGACCCAGAAATGAACCCACACACCTATGGTCACTTGATCTTCGACAAGGGAGCCAAAACCATCCAGTGGAAGAAAGACAGCATTTTCAACAATTGGTGCTGGCACAACTGGTTGTTATCATGTAGAAGAATGCGAATCGATCCATACTTATCTCCTTGTACTAAGGTCAAATCTAAGTGGATCAAGGAACTTCACATAAAACCAGAGACACTGAAACTTATAGAGGAGAAAGTGGGGAAAAGCCTTGAAGATATGGGCACAGGGGAAAAATTCCTGAACAGAACAGCAATGGCTTGTGCTGTAAGATCGAGAATTGACAAATGGGACCTAATGAAACTCCAAAGTTTCTGCAAGGCAAAAGACACTGTCTATAAGACAAAAAGACCACCAACAGACTGGGAAAGGATCTTTACCTATCCTAAATCAGATAGGGGACTAATATCCAACATATATAAAGAACTCAAGAAGGTGGACCTCAGAAAATCAAATAACCCCCTTAAAAAATGGGGCTCAGAACTGAACAAAGAATTCTCACCTGAGGAATACCGAATGGCAGAGAAGCACCTGAAAAAATGTTCAACATCCTTAATCATCAGGGAAATGCAAATCAAAACAACCCTGAGATTCCACCTCACACCAGTGAGAATGGCTAAGATCAAAAATTCAGGTGACAGCAGATGCTGGCGAGGATGTGGAGAAAGAGGAACACTCCTCCATTGTTGGTGGGATTGCAGGCTTGTACAACCACTCTGGAAATCAGTCTGGCGGTTCCTCAGAAAATTGGACATAGTACTACCGGAGGATCCAGCAATACCTCTCCTGGGCATATATCCAGAAGAAGCCCCAACTGGTAAGAAGGACACATGCTCCACTATGTTCATAGCAGCCTTATTTATAATAGCCAGAAACTGGAAAGAACCCAGATGCCCCTCAACAGAGGAATGGATACAGAAAATGTGGTACATCTACACAATGGAGTACTACTCAGCTATTAAAAAGAATGAATTTATGAAATTCCTAGCCAAATGGATGGACCTGGAGAGCATCATCCTGAGTGAGGTAACACAATCACAAAGGAACTCACACAATATGTACTCACTGATAAGTGGATACTAGCCCAAAACCTAGGATACCCACGATATAAGATACAATTTCCTAAACACATGAAACTCAAGAAAAATGAAGACTGAAGTGTGGACACTATGCCCCTCCTTAGAAGTGGGAACAAAACACCCATGGAAGGAGTTACAGAAACAAAGTATGGAGCTGAGATGAAAGGATGGACCATGTAGAGACTGCCATATCCAGGGATCCACCCCATAATCAGCTTCCAAATGCCGACACCATTGCATACACTAGCAAGATTTTACTGAAAGGACCCAGATGTAGCTGTCTCTTGTGAGACTATGCCGGGGCCTAGCAAACACAGAAGTGGATGCTCACAGTCAGCTAATGGATGGATCACAGGGCTCCCAATGGAGGAGCTAGAGAAAGTACCCAAGGAGCTAAAGGGATCTTCAACCCTATAGGTGGAACAACATTATGAACTAACCAGTACCCCTGAGCTCTTGACTCTAGCTGCATATGTATCAAAAGATGGCCTAGTCGGCCATCACTGGAAAGAGAGGCCCATTGGACACGCAGACTTTGTGTGCCCCGGTACAGGGGAACGCCAGGGCCAAAGGGGGGGAGTGGGTGGGTAGGGAAGTGGGGGTGGGTGGGTAAGGGAGACTTTTGGTATAGCATTGGAAATGTAAATGAGCTAAATACCTAATAAAAAATGGGAAAAAAAAAAAAAAAAGAAAATGTATATGCTGAATTTCTTTAAAAAAAAAAAAAAAAAAAAAGAACCTAATAGAATGTTTTGCCTTGATAATTGCAGAAGCTGCAGGGAAGAATTGCAGTCTCTGCGTCCACTGTTGCTAAATGAGGGTCACTAGCTCTAAGGTTCCTGTAGTAGAAACTGAACTCGGCAGTCAGTGAAGATTTTAACCACAGGAACCCGAAAATTCAATGATATTCTTATAATTACAATTCAGATAGTCAATAAACACTGTAATCTGAAGTAGCTCACTTTGGAGAAAACTTGATTGCCTCACCAAAAACACTGTACCGCATAATATTAATAAACCTAACTACTGAACTCTGAATATAATAGAACAATTACCTCCAGAAATCATTAGTATTCATTATGTCCCAAACATTAGTTTATACAGACAGCTGCAGACACAGTACAAGTAGCACCATTCTAATGCATTGGGGATAGCTCCTATAATATTATTGAAATTTTTTTGCACACCTTATCTGCCTCAAAGGCTTTCTTTAATATTACAGTGGTATGGCTGAAAAGAAATAATGTTTATCTATACAATAGATATTAGAGAGAGAAACATAATTACCAGAATGTAAGCGAAATGTGGTAGTTTATAAAATGAGCTTATGCATACATTTATTTTTGGTTTTGCCCCAATAAGAAACTTTTTTTCAAAAAAATAAAAGACTAAATTGTAAAATAAATGCCAGACATCATGCATTGTTTTGTGTGATGCTGTAAGCCTAAAGCACCTTTAGCTCTTTGGCTTAGTGTGAGTTCTCTTCATTTAGTAGTGTGTGAATTTCAACACCTCATCAACTTACTCAAAGGAAGTCATCATGAAGAATTGTCTAGAATAGGTGTCGTTTTGTAAGGATAATTTTTTTTTACTCATATTCAACTAAGTTATGCTTTACTGAATTTCTCATATGGAAATGTGGCTCACAAGAAAGCAAACCTATTTACTAGTTTATAAGGTAACAGGATGAACAGACATCCTGTAACATTCTAAATTATATTAACCACAAAGTAACCATACAGAAGCATTATCTCTGGTCCCCAGGGACAACTCATTTGCTAGAAAGATCAGTGGTTGTCGAGCTACTCTCTACTTGCATTTTGGTCAGTTCTAAGATGTGATGGCCCAATTTAAAGTGCCAACTTAGTGTCCTAGAATTAAAACATTCAGAGTTCAGAGTGTATCTCTTCAGTCTAGCTAACAGGTTGGTGGGAGAAAACAAGAAACAGTTTTCTCTACGAGTATAGTCCTTGGTAAGTGAAATGGTCTCCTGTGGAAGGGCAGTGTCTTAGTTAGGGTTTTACTGCTGTGAATAGACACCATGACCAAGGCAAGTCTTATAAGGACAATATGTATTTTGAGCTGGCTTACAGGTTCTGAGGTTCAGTCCATTATCATCAAGGCAGAAGCAAGGAAGTATCTAGACAGGCATAGTTCAGGAGGATTTGGGAGTTCTACATCTTAATCTGATAGCAGCTCAAAGACTGGCTTCCAGACAGAAGAGACAAGGGTCTTAAAGCCCATGACTACAGTGCCGTAGTTCCTCCAACAAGGCCACAACTACTCCAACAGGGACACACCTCAAATTTTGCCACTCCCTGGGCGTGTGAGCATATATTGTTTAATTACAAATATATATAGATCCTAGCAGGATTAAACATACATAAGTACTATATAAATATATAATTATATGATAAGCTAATACGGGAGGATCATGAATTTGAAGCCAGCCTGGGCTGCAACACATGGCCTTCTCCAGAGAAACCCCAAAATTATATATGCAAAATTGATAAATAATTATTTACCCATAATTTCTAACATTGTTCTGTGTCATATAGAGGACTGTGGCAGAAAGAAGTGGCCAAGTTCTAGTCATTTCTGCCCACTTGTGTGTCTTTGTGTCTTTTGAGATGGCATACTTACTAGTATTGGTCTCTGTATTGCTCAAAATAGACAATGAACAGTCATATAACCTCCGTAGTTTTATTGCCAGCATTTATAGAATCAGACCATTCTGTCTATTGTCAAATGCCTCTTACTTCCTTATACATATATTTTTTTAGAGATTTAAGTTTGTTATTAATTTATAATTATGTTTTTAATCTATTATTAATTTATTAATTCGTTTAGAAATTAATTTATAATTGATCCCATAGACTTTAATTGGTTCATAACTGGTTTTGTTTGAAAAATTAAAATTTAGGCTGAAGTCAAGCAAATAAAAATACAAACATTTAAGTGAAAAGAAAAATCATGAACTAACTCCGCGTGGTGTTTTGTCTTACAAGTTGTAAGATCAGTATAGCAGCAGTGAATTAACCTCCAAAGGCTTAGCTCTGAGATGGGTATCAGCTTCCCCTGCCCTCTCAAAACTTCTCAACAGTAGCACTCGTGGGATTGATTTGTTTCACAGCAAACTAAAGGTGTGTTTGTTTCAGTCACTTGAAAGTTGCAAGAACAGCATAGATGCCACCCTATGTTTACAAAAACATCCAGAAAATCCCCACCAGTCTGCTTTTTAAGTTTTGCTGTTGTATAGCTCTTCTCAATCTAAGAATTATGACAAATAATTGTGTAAGTTGTATGACTGACTTTTGCTAAGGTACCCATTTCTTTTGTTATATTTCTTGGAGATGTCTTTATTTCATCTATGAACATGAGCAAGTTACAATGACAATAAGTATACAGATACAAAGGTACATGCAAGACAATAGCTACACTCACTCCTCTTAAATTAGAAATGGGAAATGAAGAGAAATAGAAAGTTAAACTAATGACAGATTTGCCATGACAGAAGAAAAATGCAACTTGATAGGGAAAATAGATTTTAACAATTACTCTATTGTTTTATGTGTACGGTGTTTTGTCAGCATATATGTCTCTGCAGCATGTTCCTGCCTGGTGCCCTGGTGGCCAGGAGAGGGGGTTCAGATGTCCTGGAGCCATAGGACTGTTGTGAGCTTCAATGTGGGTTCTAAGTAGTGAACCTAGGTCCTCAAGTAGAAAGAACACTTCTCTCTACCACTGAGCTATCTCTCAAGCTCTGGAGATTTCAGAAAAATGATCAAAATTGGAAGATAAATATGCCATATCTTACCTTTTCCATACTTTCTGGAATGATTCAAAGTATTATCTGTAGCTCGGGCTTAAAATTGTACTTAATAAACAAGGATGCTTTTATAAGGATTAGCTTGAGAAAATATGATTCTCCTAATATTTGGAGAAAAATAATAAATATATATACAAAAAAAACTATATAAAGTTACAGTCAAAATTTGTAGTTTGTGAACCTAATCTGAGAAGTCTCTCAATGTCATATTAATAGGTTCATATTATCTTTATTTCATGGTTATTTTATTTCACTATTCCAATTTTATCTCATGTTTTTCATATTTATTTCATTATTAATTTTATATTATCTAACTCTTTCATGACTAATATTATTTCAAGGAGAGAAGACTTACTCTCCTGGTGTATTCCTGTTTCATTTTGACATAATATTTATCCTTTATTTCATAGCATTCTCAAAGTGATGTAAAATAATTGTAAAACCTCCCTTGTGTTTTCACATTCCTTTCTATCTGGTTTAACAGACAAAAGGAGCAGGCACCAATTGAGTAAGAAAGATCAGAACACACGTGCGTCCCAATGCTACAGCTTCTTCTACCACACTCAGCACAGGGAGACTGGATAGGGCAGGCAGTCTGGACCACAGGCAGGAAGCTTCATAAAAAAAGATGGGCTTAAGGCAGGCTTAATGGAAACCTATTCATATTGAAAGAAATGTCAGAAAAGGCACAATCTCATAAGATAAATATGGTAGGACATATCAAGAATATTGACTAGAAAGAGAGTTTTATTGTTGGCCAAAGGTTGTAATCAAGTCACATAGTGACAATCTGAATTCTGTTGAATCCCTGGAAATGCACTTATATTTTGAAATGTACCTACAGCCCTGAACTTCGTGTGTCTATGCAGGGGTGAGCGCACACATCTGCATTTCTAGAGATACCCCCTAGAGTCTTGTGTATGCCTAGCAGGTTCTCCACAGCTGAGATACACCACTTGCTCTCTTCCTAGTTTTTCAAGATTTTGACATGAGATCTTAAGTTGTCTAGGCAGCCTTGAACTCACTTAACAGTCATGGCCTGCTTTCCTCTTGCCTTGATCTCCTAAGTGGCTCAGAACACAGGCCCACAACACCAAGTCTCAATGAGAGATATTAAAACAATAAAAGTAATCCAACTAAATGGATTTCCTTTGAGTCTAGCAAATCTAATTTTAGGTAGTCTATCAAACAGTATAGCATCTATATTTTTTCATGAGCAAGATTTCTCAGAATGCTCCTGTAGACAGATCTGCCTAATTTTTATAATACACATGAGTGTATTTTTTTAAAAAAGAATCCTCAATAGCAATATTAATACAATATTATAATTCATTTCTTTGTACACAAAATGAATGTTTCATTAAATGAAATGATGCAGAAGCAGCTATTTCAACAAGATTATATCCAAATGAAATTTGTGGAGAAAATAGTGATTAATCATGATAAACAAGAACTTTTCTGTGTCGTTTCCAAGCGCGTAAGTTTCAGAGTGACCAACTAGTTAGTGTTCAGGAAGAATTGAAGGTGGATTGACAACATATTATAAAATAAAAATGTATCAATGTGGTTTTATCATTCAGTTGTTCTTGTTCTTATTTTTTTCCATATATGTTGGCAAGTAACAGGAGACTGAGCCAAACAACCCCAATTAATTCAGCACCGGTTGGCACAATTGGCACCCCCTGCTAAGACAAAAGGAGATCTGAGCAAAGCAAAAGGCCTGAATTGGCTCTTCATAGCTGGGAAAATGTGCCTCCCCAGGCTCACATCTCTGACATCACCTGCAGTGCATTCTGGGGTAGCTAACATTGCAGGTTGCTGGTATTTTATTCGGCTAGTTTATTAAGAAAGACCAACATACACTTTTTTTTCCCTGAAGTTTAACAAGAATCTGACCATCATAGATTTAAGATTTATTCATGTGCTTAGAGTGTACTTATAAGTGCACAAGACAGTTAATGATTATGAGATAGAATTGATAAAATTTTTGAGTTTATTTAAAAGAAAACATCATGAATCTTCAGTTTTGTGTGTTTTTGGATATGAATTCTCTTTGGGGTTACTGCCAGGAACACAGATTTCCACTCTCATTCTTTACATTAAAATCTATCTCACTTCCTTTACATCTCTCAAGACCAGCTCTCTCTATGTCTTGGCAATCCAGTGTCAATGATTTGGGAAGCAAATATATAAGGAATTTCAGAGTAATCATCTTTGAGTTTTATTCAAATAAAATCAAATTTCTTAATGGAAGCTGCAAAATCAGTCTGAAATCAGTTTGTAGGTCTCCATTCTCTTTAAAGACAAAGCTGACACCTCATTTATTTTTATTACAGCCTAGAAATACCAGTGTATTAGAACCGAGCTTTAAAGTGGACTTTCATTAGTAAGCAGGAATCTAATGAAATATCCTCAACTTGGTGAATCAATATGCTTTGTGTCTCTGTTTTTTGGTTGATAGAGGTAACAGACATTAGCATAAGGAACTGTGTTACTTAATAAGGTAGTTTGGGCTATAAATGACAATTTGCTTTACAATGTGGAAATGTTTCTCACCAGCACATTCTTCAAACTTTAGTGATCTCAAGATTTATTATGCATCTCAAAACTATTATTATTTTACCTGAAATGATTTTCAGTATCATGAAATGAAGCATTCTCCTTTTCAGTTTCTACAACTGGATGTTGGAGTTATTGTGTTCTCCTCTTCTCCATAGCCCTCAAGGCAACATATGTTATTAAACCATAGATGGTCACCAGGGAAAGCAGAGCGCATGTGGGAAATTAGAGATCCTAAGCAGGGAGGAGTTGGTAAATCTGTAAAACTGTAGGTGAGCTCTCTCTTGAGCCATCTCTTCGCTTTAAATCATTTATGTTAACCAAAACAAGCTCCAGGAACCTTTCCTTGGTTACTGTGCTCTTTGAAATATTTTGTTCCATTGTTGTCAGGAAGTCAGTGTTATATTTTTATATCAAGTGTTTTCTCTTGGCACTCAGTGGTATTGATTTTGTGGCCAAAGGGATATGATCAATGAAGTGACAGTTAGAACCTAAAAATGACTAGGGCAGGAAACAGAAATGATGAGCTAACCTCCAAAGGCTCGGTGTAGAAATGCTCATCTGGACCTATTGCTTTCTTCAAATTGGGAGGGAATCCTGAGAGAGCTACTTTTAGCAAGGATCGCATTGACACATACTTCATGTCAGGTCAAAAATACCATAAAGGGCATCTCTTCTACTGTGGTTTAGCCACGGGGCAGTAAGCTTCGAAAGGGCACCACGAGAGAGACAAAGATAAAGTACACTCTCATTTGTTATATAAGGGCAAGAAGTGGCAGAGTTCTAAACTTCAAGTTCAGCTTTGAAGAGAAGAATCTAAGTGCCATTGCTATTGATTTTCAACCACAAGTATGCCCATCCCCAAACTAAACTGGCTGACATATATCTTATTAGCACATCTATTTGATAAGCCTTTGCAAACTCATACAAGTATTCAAATTCTTTCATTGAACTCCTCTAGCAGATATGAAATGTTACTATATGATTGGTACCAATCATATATACTACATGATTGCCTAGAAATAAAGGATAGATTTTTCTTAATACGATTCCTTCTCAACTTGCATGAGGATATTTACTTGACAGCCTTGTTGTTAAGTTGAAAGTATCAATGCATTTAGCACAGAGAATCTGCTATACTCACTGTTTAGCAACACAGTCTACTGTGCTGTATTGATTATTTCATTTATCAGTCCTGTGGCTGGTGATAATTGTATACCATAGATTTCAAAAGTATTTTCCTAATTTCACATCTAGTTAAATTTGGAAAAAAATTAAAAAGCAGAATTTTAGGTATATATTATATTTAAAGCATATTGTTTTCACATCAAAATAAAGTTGAAACAAGACAAAATAGAACACCGCAAGAACACCATAATGTATGATCTTGGAGAAGCTATAAACAATACTTTACTAAAGAGGCATAATCACTAACTATTCTCTAGAGATCCATCCTTGTACCCTCAGATGAGTATAGTCCTCATTCCTCAACAAGGAAACTTCTCTTTGCAGTGGAAGGTACCTGTCATGGTACATCATACCAGCCGAAATGAAGAGTTGTAGAAGACTATATCTACAAAATGTTCTCAGATCTAAGGCTCAGGAGACATTGCAGAAGAGAGGCACAAAGATGGTAACATCCAGAAAAACAGGACACTTGCTGTGAGATTATGACTCATAGGAATATCAGAGCTACACTCATAAAGTCTCAGCCACAGCAATGTACAAGCATGAGCTGACCAAGAACAACAATAGGCATGCCAAAGTAGATAGGGAAAGCCCATGAAGGCTTAGCTCTACATAGGAAACAACAGACAACAGAGGAATGCTGAGAGCAATGTGTGTGTGTGTGTGTGTGTGTGTATTATTTTCCCTTAGTGAAGGGAAAACTGGTTGCCCAGTACGAAATAGCCATCCTTGAAATCACACATACAATTATGGAGACTGATGAGATTATATTTAGGAATATGTATGGATGTAGACATTCATGTAGCAGCAATTAATGGAGGGAAGACCATAGAATTGGAGAAGAGGGAGGAGTGTATGGGATTGTGTGAAGAGAGGAAATGGAAGGGAGAAATAATGTAATTATATTACTTCTAAAACAAAGAGTAACAGTAAATCAAATTATCATAATCTTTTCCTTTAATCTACTGAAATGTTTTACCTACCCATCTTATGACGTGGTCATTGAAGGGATAACCTGTTTGAACACAAGAAGAGGAAGACCAACTTTATATACACAAAAGCTACTTAAAAACCTTGCAATTAATAATAATAAAAAGTGAGAACTTGTTTTTCTTCTTCCCAGACAATACCTATGCAAAAGGCTGAAGGAAAAGAATATGCAAGAAATTTGTGATATAGTACTTGGTAATCTTATATCCAAGACGGTAGCTAGCAAACACAGAAGTGGATGCTCACAGTCAGCTATTGGATGGATCACAGGGCTCCCAATGGAGGAGCTAGAGAAAGTACCCAAGGAACTAAAGGGATCTGCAACCCTATAGGTGGAACAACATTATGAACTAACCAGTACCCCGGAGCTCTTGACTCTAGCTACATATGTATCAAAAGATGGCCTAGTCGGCCATCACTGGAAAGAGAGGCCCATTGGACAAGCAAACTGTATATTCCCCAGTACAGGGGAACGCCAGGGCCAAAAAAATGGGAATGGGTGGGTAGGGAAGTGGGGGGGGGAGGGTATGAGGGACTTTTGGTATAGCATTGGAGATGTAATTGAAGATAATATGTAATAAAAAATATTAAAAAAAAAAGAAGATGATGAGAGAAGTAACTCCAGGCTAAAACCAAACCTGGTGTCATGCACCTAGCTAGGGAACATAGTTACTACAGGCAAAGGGACATCAATAAGAGTGATTCTGAAAAGACTGAGGTGGTGCATGTGGTGGTAGTCTTTGTGGTTTAGTGTTCTTTGTCATAGAGGAAGCTCCCAGAAGGCTTTGAATCTCAGTCTGTTATAAATTCATCTGAATATTTTTGCATATTCATTTCCTTCAGCATTTTGCATAGGTATTGTCTATGAAGAAGAAAAACAAGTCTTCTCCTCATTATTATTATTATTATTATTAATTGCAATTGGGATATTTTCCAGAGGCAGCACACTTCTTAGGGAACTGGCATATTAGCAGTAACCTTCGCTGCAGTGATTTCTATGTATTTCTTAACATATAAGCAATATCACAGATTATTTAAATGCCACATATACATGCATATTGAACTGTTATGGCTATCAGAAAAGAGCATAAACGAGCCTTAAATTTAAAATCGTCGAGTTTGCCACTTTTATAGATTGTACACTCAGAAACTGAAAATGTCTACCTAATAATGCATTGCCAGAAAAGAAATTTGGATTTGTCTGAGACCAATGTATGCCTTATATTTTATAACATTAAGAGAAGCATTATGCAAAGATTCATTAAGTCTGGTATACTTATTAAAACCATCAAACCTATGCTTTTGTGCCATTTAGTCTTATAAAGTGACTTTTGTCACATATAAAAATCCAAGCATGTTATTATAAACAGCCAGTTGATTAGCTAAAAGGAGGTTTCTTGGATGCTGTGTGTTTCATATCATCTCACTTCAGGATTCAGGATTTTTGAGTATTATTTAGATATTTCATTGATATGAAAACTGAGCACTTGAGACTACAGACAGTAGAATGCCGTAGGCAACCAAGCATATCAAAATACAGTACACAGAGAGACTTTTACTGCTCCCGCTATTTAAAGACCTATTTTCATGAGCTTATTAGCTCCTAGCAATCCCGAAGGAGAAATGCAATTAAAACTTAATCATACCAAAAGCTGGATTCTTCTGATTCAGCGAACTTGTAATCTATTATATAGTTTACTTGTAAATGTCGGAATGCTCAGAATGAGAAGTCTATAAATGAATTTCGTTCTGCAGCGATACATTCTTATTGGAATCGATGCAGGCTCTGCCTAATTTGTGTGCACTTTACTTGTTCGCTCCCATCCCCTTAACACTTTCCCGTTTCTAAATGGTCGCATCTCTTTCTCTTTGGTGAAACACAGTGGCTCCTGTCCCCCTTCACTCTCATATTTCCCTGCTCCCTAGATCTCAGATATGAAATCAAATCCCTATAAAATAGATGATGCTGGGGAACTTGATCTCATATATATGCAAGTCAAGCAAAGAGTTTAGAGAGAGAGAAAAACCACACTTGAGTGATACTCTCTTTGCCCAGGAGCTCGAGGTGAACCCGGAGATTTTATTACTCAGAGTAAGAGGCCGGCCTGTTTCCATCGCAAATATTGATTCTCATGTATATCCCTTCCCTATCTCTTACCTCCACCTCTGATTTTTGTTATGGGATAGTTTGAGTTTCCTGAAAGCCATGCAAAGCAGAAAGCAACCATGAGAACAACTGTCGGGATGCTTTCTGCTTTCCACGGAGGAGTATCCTCCAGTTTTCATCCACAAGCCACTATTTTTGATATGTAGAAGGAAATGAGGCTAGAGTAGACCAGGAATGACAGAAGACCACGACCATGAGCTGCTGCAAATCCCAATGATTTTACGGCTTGTTAGACAAATCAGTGCTTCACATGCAGTTTTAAGTTGACACGGATTTTGTTATTTTGTTGGCAGAGGTGTCCCAGAAGTGTATTTGCTTGTTTTCTTCCTTGCATCCTTACCTCCTTCCTTCCTCCCTTCCTTTCTCTTTCCTTTCCATTCTTTTTCTGTCTTTCTTTACCTCTTTTGAGTTCGTTCTTCCTTCCTTCCTTCCTTCCTTCCTTCCTTCCTTCCTTCGTTCCTTTCTTTCTTTCTTTCTTTCTTTCTTTCTTCCTTCCTTCCTTCCTTCCTTCCTTCCTTCCTTCCTGTTTAATTCCTTCTTCCCTTCCTTTCCTCCTTCCTTCTTATTTTCCCTTCCATCCCTGTCATATCCTCTTCCCTTCATCCTCCTCTTCCTCCTCTCCTCCTTCCTCCCCTCCTCTTCCTCCACCTTCTCCTCATCCTCCTTGAACTAGAATTAAAATAGCTGTGCAGATTGAGAATAGATGCTGGTTTTCTCTGGTTCATGCTACTTTTGAACATCAGGCTTTTAAAAAAAAATCTGTATGCACTTAAATTTTCACTATCATTGTAATTATTTTGGAAAGATTGAAGTTTCATTGAGAAACACAATACCTTGCAGAGGGATGAAAGAAGGATCTGGTAAGAGTACAGGGCTCTTGAACTGCAGTGGTGGTGGTGGTGGGGGTGGTGGCAACACTGTCGCTTTCTTTACCCTGAGGGGTGATCCTCTCTGCACTGTACCCAAATTCATATATGTTTAGGAAACCTTCTCTTCTATCACATAAATAAATTAGCTACCCAAAGGGTGAGCTTCCCTGCTTTTAATGCACACAGCCCAACCTTCTTGCTCTTGCATGGGATCATAAAAACATGGCTTGCTTTTGTTTTGGTAGTATATTTCTTCAGTTCCAGGCTTCTCAAACATTTCCACTTATGTCCTCTATTTGATAAAATTGAATTAAAACTTCAGCATATAGAAATGTATAAATAGAAAAATGTATGTTTATCAATCAGTAATATAATTCAATCATTGACTCTCAAAAATTATAAGAGCATTGAGATACATATCATTTCACAATTTTAAGTAACTGAAGTCACTAACTCAAACAGAAATTTTAAAAATCTAACATGATAACATAGTGAAAGACGTGGCGAAAAAAATGGTGTTTAAAAATTATTGCATGTCCTCCCTCAACTTATTAATCCATTATATTTCTATAAGAGTATAAAACTTTGTGAGTATTATCAAAACACCCAGGCCCCAGTGTACAGCAGTTGCTGACTGAGCTGAGGAATTTCTGAAAGGTGCTTTGGCATATTGTGTGGCATGGTATGCAAAATTCACAAGTTACATGTTCAGAACCAAAGGCTTCAGGGATGTCCCACAATGAAACATGGGTAAACAAGCCCTAGATACCTGAAATTCATTACATGTTTGGTTTACAGTTATTGCACATTGAAACACTTCTTTCATAGTGCCATTTGTGTGTGTGTGTGTGTGCGTCATCTCCACATTGAACTATACAACGACAGAGGAGGCTGCTTCAGAAGCTGGGCTGGAGAGCATGGTCTGTGTCAGGGATAAGAGCTGGGAAGTTTAACATATTTTCCTTGTCCTTGATAATATAAACAAGTCCCCAGACCTTTCAAAATTTGCTGTCACCTACCTCCAGCGACAAATAGAAAATGACTTTTATAGAGAAAGATTTAACCTCCCTTTGAAACAAACAAATAAACAACAACAACAACAACAAATGAAAGCAACTGGTTCTATGTAGACCAGTGGCTAAGACTAAAATGTAATAGCTGAATAACATTCTCCTGGTATTCACTAAGGACCAGACAGTCCCCTCATTAGTATTTCTCACATAAACTAAGTTCACATTCATGTTTTAGGATGATTATTCGTCTTATTGATATGTAACAGGTGAGGGGATTACAGATAGAACGTTGATGGCAATTACAAAACCATCATTATTTAAACTACAATGAGTGATACTTTCAGAGACAACCAAGTAAAGTAACTTATTCAAATTGTCTAGTCCTTTGCTGAAGCATAATCATCGTTCTCCAGAACTTTACCTGCCTCGTCCTTATATAGAACAGTGAGGCTACATGTAGAATTAGAACCTTTTATTGCTGTACCTGAGTTTATATCCTTTTATAAGTCACTGCACCAACGATTCATCCCATTTTACTCTTGCTGAATGATCCAGGCAGTAATATTCCAATTCAAATGAAATGAAATAATGTCACATCAATTACACAGCATTGTATGATTCTCAACTCTTCACACACTTTAACCAATTTTACTACTTTCAGATCATACTGTTATCAAACCTCTTTATACAGAAAAGATAAACTGGAGCACTGAGAGGGGAAAAAAAACCTTTTTATTTACCAGTGTTCCACATATGAAGCTCAAATGTAAACAGAGTTTACAAGTTCACAAGTTCATATTCCTATGTCCTACATTGATCTGCAATATACCTTAACACCATTAAAACTAGCAGTGTTGAAGTTAAGATCCACTATTGTGAAAAATGCAAAGATCTGCTCTAAGGTTTAGTTATTTCTAGGGAAGGGGTCATATGCTCAAAGACACTGTAACCAGGAATCAGTGTCTTTGAGCATCAACTCTTCTGTAGTTACCTTGCCCATTCTAAGTGCTGGCGCTTGATATCTTTTTGTATGGCATCACTTTTTGTCGGCCATAAGACAAGAATTACCTTGTACTTCCCAAGTCTGGAGAGCCACAGTGCTGGCTCTACCAACCGAAGTAAAAATCTACAAATCTGTTTTCTTTAGTTTTTCTGTTTATAAACAAAAACTCAGCTGGATAGACTCCATTTTTGTTGAAACAAAACTTATTTCAAGTTATTGTTTATGACTTATTATGAATTTGAAAACAAAACGAAGCAGCTTCAGGAAAAACATATATGCAAAGAGCTCAGAAACTATAAAAGTATCTTTTATTCACCTGTTGTCTCAGAGGCATACTGTTGAACAAACTCGCTCTTTCTAGCTCTTTCTGAACTGTGGCTGGCTGATTCAGCTCAACTCTTTCCACTCAAACTCCTATCCAAGCTGAAAGATCCTGGCTTCTCTCAGCTTCTCGTTGAATTGCCCCGCAGGGACGACTGGTACAAACACTTTTGGCATACCCTGAAATGGGGATGAAAATTAAGCTGGAACATCACATTGCAATTTAGCCATAGATTGTATATATACATGTATATACTCATATTCCATACATGCATGTGTATGCATATTCATGTATAATGTACCACATTCAATATATAATCATATGATATATATTAATATATATTAATATACACATATTTGTAATCCACAATTATATATTGATTGGCTATCAGAATTAGGGCAGTGTTTTGAAGTTTCCATTACATCATAAGAAGGTACCACAAATTGGTACTGCACCACAGCCCTGGAGGTTACAAACTTGAAATGATAATTTCACTATGTGGACTTTCTACTGATAAACTCTGGAAGACATCTTTGCTTTCCCTTGTTTTTAGGCACTATTGGAGTATTTCACTCTCTCATGGCAATTTCAGTGTTTCTCTTCTTTACTCTGTGTCTCCCATAAAGACAGATGTCATCTGATTATTCGAACTGACCTCACCTTGAGGTCCCCGAGTTGGTTATTCATGCAAAGACCCTGTTTCCAAACAGTTATAGTCTCAGTCTCTAAGGATTAGCAAGTGGAAGTGTGATTTTAAAGTCTATGCTTCACCCCAAAGTGCGCAAAACACCAATAGAACAGGGTTAAATTATGGGCTGTGGACTACGAGTATAGTCAGGCGATTAGCTATAGGAAGGAGATCAGAGACAGTGTATTCAAGAAGAAGAGAGAAATAGAAAGGATGCATTGTATTTTATCGTGGACCCAAGGGGATGCCTGTGTTTCACATGAAGCTCAAGAGAGATTTCAAATCAGACATACAAAGCTTTGAAACAGCTCCTCAGTGTATGTTGTGAAAGTGTATTTCAGTTTGGCTAGGAAAATGCTGAAGATCTGCAAGAATCTGAGAAACATTCTACTTTGATTAAAAGGTAGAGGTGATCTACTAAGAGACCTACTAAGAGAACTAAATACTCAGAGTATTTCGTTGAAGGGGAATCAGTAACCCTATATTACAATAAGTACATGAATGACTCCAGAATATAATTTTAAAAAAACATAAGGGGGAAAAACAAATTGAGAAAAATATAAACTTTAAATAGACTTAATTTTTCAAATATCAAGTCCTTGATTTTCTAATAAGGCAATTTTATCTTATTCTGTGGATATTGACTGAATGTTAACTCTAACATAGTGAACTCTGTGCCTTTTATTCATTGCTAGCCCTATTTTTAGCTCCAAATGTGTAGGGGATTCTAGCAAAATTCTACTGCACAACAAACTGACCAATATAATACAATTCTGTGGTTGTCACTGTTTGATGTGACCCACAATCCCTGAAGACCAGAAAGTTCTGAGTGACTGATTTCACTTTCAGACTGTGCACATGAGTATAGTTAGTGATTCTGTCTATTAGACTAAGCAAGTAAACAGCCTTGGTCCGTTGGGTACAAGGATGACAGTGGCGGTAGGCTCAAGTTCCTTCCTGTCATTTTGGTTGGGCATTTTCTGTCCAACTACAGTTTGATTCAATGATAACTCACCTTTGAATTTATAGTTTCAGGAAGAAAAAAAAAACTACTGACTATATAAACACTGAAACTCAGCCTTGTCTCAGAAATACTTTTCAAACAGTTTTATGCTAACTTTTCAAAGGAGCCTTTTAAGATCATATAATTCTTATGTAGTATATTTTTGATAGAACCCAAGCCAATATACTATGTGGGTTTTTGTGACTGCTACTTGTAAAGCATGTGACATCATTATATTGACACTAATGAAGGCAATATCTGGAGGAGTATCCAGTCATTTGACATCATAGTATGGCACTGCCATCTACAAATTCTTTGGGCCACATTCACAGCCATCTTGGGATGCCTTGGCCTGAACACCATAGGTTAGATATCTCTGCAAGTTCCCACCCATGTACTTCATTTAGGTGTTATAATGAGTGACAGTCCAGTACATGGAATAATACACTTGGAATCAAATTAGAGATCATTTTATGTCTGAGAGAACAGACTTTCACTTGCTTTTCTCCTCAGTTGATTTGGACACATTATTATTAAAGCTAATGAAAATTTAAGTTCCTAGGTACTTACTGCTAGTATTAAATTTTTATCTCTATCACCTATTATTTAATTTTAATCAAGTAAGTACTTCCTGAAGTCTATACCTCAATTCAATGGATTGTTCTAGGATGAGCCATGTAAGTCATCTACTGAGCATAGACTCATGGGAAGGAAATTCAAAACATTTCTACTTATTAGTATCAATCATTTCTCTTTGGCCTGCAATAATTGAAAACCATTTTAGACTTATTCTCGGTATATGAATTAAATATATGCACTGAATTTCCTCTTTTCTGCTCACAATGTCCTTATAAGTCTCATATCAATCATGCCCACATCGTTTGTGACACTATATGGTCACCACTGTGGCTTCAACTTACTTTTCATCATATAATATGTTCAGAGCACCTTTGCAATTCTTTAAGTTGGAAAGTGATTGTTGGAACAAAAATTTATGATAATATATGAATTTTTAACTTCCCCTTGTGGAGCAACTATTGTCTTCTGTGGACATTATCACCTTGCTGATAACACTTGGAAAAGATGCAGGAATATCCAGCTTCTGACATTTTTTCTTTAACAAATCACTTGTACTGCTAAATACCATGTTAGAAAACTGCTTCATTAAATGTCTACAGGAAAAGAAATATACTAACAAAAAGTCTAGTAGGTGAAATGAAAACTTTAGGTAAAGACAGATGTATATATGGCGCCAATGCTGTGGCTTGTACAATGCAGGCATTGTTTTCAGAACCCAAATCCAGTCATTTGTTCTGCAAATTGTAAATTACAAATCCTAGGATTTAAATTTTCTTTGCTTTGTTTTATTGAAAATAGATTTTTTTCCTCATGTAATTTATCACTATTTATGGTTTCTCTTCCCTCTAATCTTCCCAATTTCTCTCCACCTCTCCTCCAGTCTTTATCCACCTGGTTTCTGTCTCTCATTATAAAACAAACTGGGATAACAATACAATAAAAATGTAATATAATAAGGTAAAATAAAAACATAACATATTGAAATTGGACAAAACAAACAACAGAAGCAAAAGAGCCCAAGAATCAAAAACCCACTCATGTGTACTCTCAAGAATTTCATAAAAACACTAAACTGGAAGGCAGAATACATACACATAATACATACCCAGTGGACCTGCTTTGGTCCAGGCACAGCCCTGTGCAGGCCTTTTGCTTGCTGTTTCAGACTCCATGAGTTCATATGAGCTTTGCTTGTATTGATTTAGAGGGCCTTGTTTTCTTAATGTTCTCCATCCTCTCTGCATCTTAACTCTTTCTTCCATCTCTTCTAAGCAGTTCCCTGAGATCTGAGGTGAAGGATTTGAAGGAGACATCCCATTTAGTGGTTGAGTGTTCCACTCTCTGCTTAATGTCTGTCTGTGGGTCTCTGTATTTGTTCCCATCAGTTGCTGGGGACACTTCTCTGATGATGGCTGAGCAAGGCACTTAATTTTAGAATATAGCTGACTGTCATTAGGTTTTGTTTTATTGATAATTTTTTAGACCAGTATAATTTGGTTTTACCCTGGGCTATTATTTATGAAGCTATTTAGTCTTAAGTTCTTTGTCACCCAAGCAATTTCAGGCATGCAATGTGCCTTGAGTAAAATCAGATATTGGTGGTTACTCCCATAAGCTTTCTACCACCATTGACCTAGTCTATCTTGTAGTCAGGACACCATTGTAGATCAAAGAGTTGGTAGCAGGGTAGTTGGCTACCTTTCTCTTTTGATAGCATACAGACTGCAATGAAAAGCTGTTATAAACCTTTATCTAAAAAGCGTAACAATAATTTGAAAAATCTCAAGGGAAAAATACTGATAATACCCACAATAAATTTTTTCTATTGCTAAACACGCACATATTATTTTGCCCAAACTGGGTAATTTAACATAGTAAATATACTGTCTTATGGTGAGAGTCTAGGGGCTACAAAATCTGCATTATGCCTCTAATGACTGTTTTCTTGTTTGACAGCCCAATGCAAACTTTCACTAAAGAAATGAAGGGCCTATTACTATAATGAATGTAATTAATTTTTCAGACATTAAAGATTTAAAATGACTCATGAAAAATAATATAAGAAATTCACTTCCTTCCCCCACAGTTAAGTCTTATATTTCCAATTGTAACTTTATATTGAATTTACAAAGGTTAGATTGACTTTTTAATTACCTCTCCAATGACCACAGATGTATCTGACCTTGAAAGCAATATTAATTAGCTGATCTAATATCCTGCAGGTGCATATTATTAGAGTTGACTATATCTGTGTGCTGCCTTAATCTTAGCTGTAACAAATAGCATTTTGCTGTAATATTAATAGGGAGATATCTGAGTTTTGAGGTTGCATCTGAGAATTATTATACCTAACATGCTGAATACCCTCCTGAAAGACACACAATCTATGTGCCTGCTAGGAACTCTGGGCGTTCATTTCCCAGACTAAATACAGCTTTACAAGACATATGAGGACTTTATTGAAGATGTTTTTGGTCTGTTCTTTACATATAAAGAATATGTGCCCTTTCCTATAGGTCATTAGAAATATTCTAAGGAAAGATAAATGTGAGTGGAGAAGAAAGATTTAAGTCAGGCATACAAGGCATGTTTTAAATGTTAAAATGAATCCCTCATGATTTAAAAGATATAGAACTTAAAGCCAGAAGTTTTAAAAGTATAAAATGAAGACAAATTCACGCAACATGAGACTTGCTTCACTGTAAACTAATGGGAAAACTTAAAAAAAATACAAAAAGGCAAACAACACTTCAAATGTCCACATTTAGTTTTTGTAAATTTCTTTTTAAACCACATTCTAAAATGAAGGTGAAGACATTTTTATACATGTTCATTTCTCAGAAAAGTGGACCATGCTGATATATTCAATGCATAAACGGACCCTGACATGTTATGTCACTTTTTATGGCGAAAAAAAAAATTGAGAGGTGGGAGGAAAACTGGGGAATTATTTAACTCTTGTGATTGTATCTACAGTTTACACAGAAGGGCAAACACAGTGCTAGATGATACAGCATTCTTTTCCTTCTCTTGAGCTACCTGAATATTAACCCTTACTTTCAGAGTCGCTTGTAATGTACTAATGGTACTGAGGCTTAAGGACTACAACGGAAACAATAGCACTTCTTATCAATGAAAGGGGCCACTGAGCAACAGAGTCAGCTATCAAGAATAGGCTTCCCCTGGAAAGAACCCAGATGGTCTTCATCAGAGGAATGGCCACAGAAAATGTGGGACATTTACACAATGGACTGCTACTCAGCTATTATAAGCAATGACTACGTGAAATTTCTAGGCAAATGGATAGAACTAGAACATACCCTGAGTGAGGTAACCCAATCACAAAAGAACACACATGGTATCACTCATTGGTAAGTGGATATTAGCCCAAAAGCTCTGAATGCCCAAGATACAATACACACACTACATGTAGCTCAAGAAGAAGGATGACCAAAGTGTGGACGCTTCGGTCCTTCTTAGAAGGGGAACAAATGCTCACGGGAGGAAATACGGAGATGAAGCGTGGAACAGATACTCAAGGAAAGGCCATCCAGAGTCTGCATAACCTGGGGGACCCACCCCATATACAGTCACCAAACCCCAACACTATGCTGGATGCCAACAAATGCTTGCTGACAGGAGCCTGATATAGCTGTCTCCTGAGAGGCTCTGCCAGAGCTTGGCAATTACAGAGGCAGATGTTCCCAGCCAACCAATGGACTGAACACAGGGTCCCCAATGAATGAGTTAGGGGAAGGACTGAAGGGGCTGAAGGGGTTTGCAATCCCATAGGAAGTACAACAATATCAACCAACCAGACACCCCACAGCTCCCAGGGAGTAGGACCCATGGCTCCAGCTGCATATGTAGCAGAGGATAGCCTTGTCGGGCATCAGTGGGAGGAGAGGACCTTGGTCCTGTGAAGGCTTGAGGCCCCAGTGTAGGAGAATGCCAGGGCAGGGAGGCAGGAGTGGGTGGGTGGTTAGGGGAAAACCCTCATAGAAGCAGGCATAGGGGTGATGGGATAGGGAGTTTCTGCGGGAGAAAACAGGATAACATTTGAAATGTAAATAAAGAAAATATCCAATAAAATATGGAATACAAAAAAGAATATACTTCCCAAGGACTACGTGTTACAGATAACTGCATCACCCTTTGATGGTCTTAATATAGTCTTCGTTGGAGCCCTCTCAGCCTTAGCTGGGAGCCCTCAGCATCTGAGTGTTCCACTTATTTCACTTAAGAATAGCTCCACTTACAAACAGAAATATGTTAGAGTGAGCTGTATTTAAAGTCCTGTTTCTTTTTTTTTTTTTTTTTTTCCATTTTTTATTAGGTATTTAGCTCATTTACATTTCCAATGCTATACCAAAAGTCCCCCTTACCCACCCACCCCCACTCCCCTACCCACCCACTCCCCCCCTTTGGCCCTGGCGTTCCCCTGTACCGGGGCACACAAAGTCTGCGTGTCCAATGGGCCTCTCTTTCCAGTGATGGCCGACTAGGCCATCTTTTGATACATATGCAGCTAGAGTCAAGAGCTCAGGGGTACTGGTTAGTTCATAATGTTGTTCCACCTATAGGGTTGAAGATCCCTTTAGCTCCTTGGGTACTTTCTCTAGCTCCTCCATTGGGAGCCCTGTGATCCATCCATTAGCTGACTGTGAGCATCCACTTCTGTGTTTGCTAGGCCCCGGCATAGTCTCACAAGAGACAGCTACATCTGGGTCCTTTCGATAAAATCTTGCTAGTATATGCAATGGTGTCAGCGTTTGGATGCTGATTATGGGGTGGATCCCTGGATATGGCAGTCTCTACATGGTCCATCCTTTCATCTCAGCTCCAAACTTTGTTTCTGTAACTCCTTCCATGGGTGTTTTGTTCCCACTTCTAAGGAGGGGCATAGTGTCCACACTTCAGTCTTCATTTTTCTTGAGTTTCATGTGTTTAGGAAATTGTATCTTATATCGTGGGTATCCTAGGTTTTGGGCTAGTATCCACTTATCAGTGAGTACATATTGTGTGAGTTCCTTTGTGATTGTATTACCTCACTCAGGATGATGCTCTCCAGGTCCATCCATTTGGCTAGGAATTTCATAAATTCATTCTTTTTAATAGCTGAGTAGTACTCCATTGTGTAGATGTACCACATTTTCTGTATCCATTCCTCTGTTGAGGGGCATCTGGGTTCTTTCCAGTTTCTGGCTATTATAAATAAGGCTGCTATGAACATAGTGGAGCATGTGTCCTTCTTACCAGTTGGGGCTTCTTCTGGATATATGCCCAGGAGAGGTATTGCTGGATCCTCCGGTAGTACTATGTCCAATTTTCTGAGGAACCGCCAGACTGATTTCCAGAGTGGTTGTACAAGCCTGCAATCCCACCAACAATGGAGGAGTGTTCCTCTTTCTCCACATCCTCGCCAGCATCTGCTGTCACCTGAATTTTTGATCTTAGCCATTCTCACTGGTGTGAGGTGGAATCTCAGGGTTGTTTTGATTTGCATTTCCCTGATGATTAAGGATGTTGAACATTTTTTCAGGTGCTTCTCTGCCATTCGGTATTCCTCAGGTGAGAATTCTTTGTTCAGTTCTGAGCCCCATTTTTTAAGGGGGTTATTTGATTTTCTGAGGTCCACCTTCTTGAGTTCTTTATATATGTTGGATATTAGTCCCCTATCTGATTTAGGATAGGTAAAGATCCTTTCCCAGTCTGTTGGTGGTCTTTTTGTCTTATAGACAGTGTCTTTTGCCTTGCAGAAACTTTGGAGTTTCATTAGGTCCCATTTGTCAATTCTCGATCTTACAGCACAAGCCATTGCTGTTCTGTTCAGGAATTTTTCCCCTGTGCCCATATCTTCAAGGCTTTTCCCCACTTTCTCCTCTATAAGTTTCAGTGTCTCTGGTTTTATGTGAAGTTCCTTGATCCACTTAGATTTGACCTTAGTACAAGGAGATAAGTATGGATCGATTCGCATTCTTCTACATGATAACAACCAGTTGTGCCAGCACCAATTGTTGAAAATGCTGTCTTTCTTCCACTGGATGGTTTTGGCTCCCTTGTCGAAGATCAAGTGACCATAGGTGTGTGGGTTCATTTCTGGGTCTTCAATTCTATTCCATTGGTCCACTTGTCTGTCTCTATACCAGTACCATGCAGTTTTTATCACAATTGCTCTGTAGTAAAGCTTTAGGTCAGGCATGGTGATTCCACCAGAGGTTCTTTTATCCTTGAGAAGAGTTTTTGCTATCCTCGGTTTTTTGTTATTCCAGATGAATTTGCAAATTGCTCCTTCTAATTCGTTGAAGAATTGAGTTGGAATTTTAATGGGGATTGCATTGAATCTGTAGATTGCTTTTGGCAAGATAGCCATTTTTACAATGTTGGTCCTGCCAATCCATGAGCATGGGAGATCTTTCCATCTTCTGAGATCTTCTTTAATTTCTTTCTTCAGGGACTTGAAGTTTTTATCATACAGATCTTTCACTTCCTTCGTTAGAGTCACGCCGAGATATTTTATATTATTTGTGGCTATTGAGAAGGGTGTTGTTTCCCTAATTTCTTTCTCAGCCTGTTTATTCTTTGTGTAGAGAAAGGCCATTGACTTGTTTGAGTTAATTTTATATCCAGCTACTTCACCGAAGCTGTTTATCAGGTTTAGGAGTTCTCTGTTGGAATTTTTAGGGTCACTTATATATACTATCATATCATCTGCAAAAAGTGATATTTTGACTTCCTCTTTTCCAATTTGTATCCCCTTGATCTCCTTTTGTTGTCGAATTGCTCTGGCTAATACTTCAAGTACTATGTTGAAAAGGTAGGGAGAAAGTGGGCAGCCTTGTCTAGTCCCTGATTTTAGTGGGATTGCTTCCAGCTTCTCTCCATTTACTTTGATGTTGGCTACTGGTTTGCTGTAGATTGCTTTTATCATGTTTAGGTATTGGCCTTGAATTCCTGATCTTTCCAGAACTTTTATCATGAATGGGTGTTGGATCTTGTCAAATGCTTTTTCTGCATCTAACGAGATGATCATGTGGTTTTTGTCTTTGAGTTTGTTTATATAATGGATTACATTGATGGATTTTCGTATATTAAACCATCCCTGCATCCCTGGAATAAAACCTACTTGGTCAGGATGGATGATTGCTTTAATGTGTTCTTGGATTCGGTTAGCGAGAATTTTATTAAGGATTTTTGCATCGATGTTCATAAGAGAAATTGGTCTGAAGTTCTCTATCTTTGTTGGATCTTTCTGTGGTTTAGGTATCAGAGTAATAGTGGCTTCGTAAAATGAGTTGGGTAGAATACCTTCTACTTCTATCTTGTGAAAAAGTTTGTGCAGAACTGGAGTTAGATCTTCTTTGAAGGTCTGATAGAACTCTGCACTAAACCCGTCTGGTCCTGGGCTTTTTTTGGCTGGGAGACTATTAATAACTGCTTCTATTTCTTTAGGGGATATGGGACTGTTTAGAAGGTCAACTTGATCCTGATTCAACTTTGGTACCTGGTATCTGTCCAGAAATTTGTCCATTTCGTCCAGGTTTTCCAGTTTTGTTGAGTATAGCCTTTTGTAGAAGGATCTGATGGTGTTTTGGATTTCTTCAGGATCTGTTGTTATGTCTCCCTTTTCATTTCTGATTTTGTTAATTAGGATTTTGTCCCTGTGCCCTTTAGTGAGTCTAGCTAAGGGTTTATCTATCTTGTTGATTTTCTCAAAGAACCAACTCCTCGTTTGGTTAATTCTTTGAATAGTTCTTCTTGTTTCCACTTGGTTGATTTCACCCCTGAGTTTGATTATTTCCTGCCGTCTACTCCTCTTGGGTGAATTTGCTTCCTTTTTTTCTAGAGCTTTTAGATGTGTTGTCAAGCTGCTAGTATGTGCTCTCTCCCGTTTTTTCTTGAAGGCACTCATAGCTATGAGTTTCCCTCTTAGAAATGCTTTCATTGTGTCCCAAAGGTTTGGGTACGTTGTGGCTTCATTGTCATTAAACTCTAAAAAGTCTTTAATTTCTTTCTTTATTCCTTCCTTGACCAAGGTATCATTGAGAAGAGTGTTGTTCAGTTTCCATGTGAATGTTGGCTTTCTGTTATTTATTTTGTTATTGAAGATCAGCCTTAGTGCATGGTGATCTGATAGGATACATGGGACAATTTCAATATTTTTGAATCTGTTGAGGCCTGATTTGTGACCTATTATGTGGTCAATTTTGGAGAAGGTACCATGAGGTGCTGAGAAGAAGGTATATCCTTTTGTTTTAGGGAAAAATGTTCTGTAGATATCTGTCAGATCCATTTGTTTCATCACTTCTGTTAGTTTCAGTGTGTCCCTGTTTAGTTTCTGTTTCCATGATCTGTCCATTGGTGAAAGTGGTGTGTTGAAGTCTCCCACTATTATTGTGTGAGGCGCAATGTGTGCTTTGAGCTTTACTAAAGTTTCTTTAGTGAATGTGGCTGCTCTTGTATTTGGAGCATAGATATTCAGAATTGAGAGTTCCTCTTGGAGGATTTTACCTTTGATGAGAATGAAGTGTCCCTCCTTGTCTTTTTTGATGACTTTGGGTTGGAAGTCAATCTTATCAGATATTAGGATGGCTACTCCTGCTTGTTTCTTCATACCATTTGCTTGGAAAATTGTTTTCCAGCCTTTCATTCTGAGGTAGTGTCTATCTTTTTCTCTGAGATGAGTTTCCTGTAAGCAGCAAAATGTTGGGTCTTGTTTGTGTAGCCAGTTTGTTAGTCTATGTCTTTTTATTGGCGAGTTGAGACCATTGATGTTAAGAGATATTAAGGAAAAGTAATTGTTGCTTCCTGTTATTTTAGTTGTTAAAGGTGGCATTCTGTTCTTGTGGCTGTCTTCTTTTAGGTTTGTTGAGGGATTACCTTCTTGTTTTTTCTAGGGCGTTGTTCCCGTTCTTGTATTGGTTTTTTTCTGTTATTATCCTTTGAAGGGCTGGATTCGTGGAGAGATAATGCGTGAATTTGGTTTTGTCGTGGAATACTTTGGTTTCTCCCTCTATGATAATTGAGAGTTTGGCTGGGTATAGTAGCCTGGGCTGCAGTTTGTGTTCTCTTAGTGTCTGTATAACATCTGTCCAGGCTCTTCTGGCTTTCATAGTCTCTGGTGAAAAATCTGGTGTAATTCTGATAGGCTTGCCTTTATATGTTACTTGACCTTTTTCCCTTACTGCTTTTAGTATTCTATCTTTATTTAGTGCATTTGATGTTCTGATTATTATGTGTCGGGAGGAATTTCTTTTCTGGTCCAGTCTATTTGGAGTTCTGTAGGCTTCTTGTATGTTCATATGCATCTCATTCTTTAGATTTGGGAAGTTTTCTTCAATAATTTTGTTGAAGATGTTTGCTGGACCTTTGAGTTGAAAATCTTCATTCTCATCCACTCCTATTATCCGTACGTTTGGTCTTCTTATTGTGTCCTGGATTTCCTGGATATTTTGAGTTAGGATCTTTTTGCATTTTCCATTTTCTTTGATTGTTGTGCCGATGTTCTCTATGGAATCTTCTGCACCTGAGATTCTCTCTTCCATCTCTTGTATTCTGTTGCTGATGCTCAAATCTATGGTTCCAGATTTCTTTCCTAGGGTTTCTATCTCTAGTGTTGCCTCGCTTTGAGTTTTCTTTATTGTGTCTACTTCCCTTTTTAGGTCTAGTATGGTTTTGTTCATTTCCATCACCTGTTTGTATGTTTTTTCCTCTTTTTCTGTAAGGACTTCTACCTGTTTGATTGTGTTTTCCTGTTTTTCTTTAAGGACTTGTAACTCTTTAGCAGTGTTCTCCTGTATTTCTTTAAGTGATTTATTAAAGTCCTTCTTGATGTCCTCTACCATCATCATGAGATATGCTTTTAAATCTAGGTCTAGGTTCTCAGGTGTGTTGGGGTTCCCTGGACTGGGCGAAGTGGGTGTGCTGGGTTCTGGTGATGGTGAGTGGTCTTGGTTCCTGTTAGTAAGATTCCTCCGTTTACCTTTCGCCATCTGGTAATCTCTGGAGTTAGTAGTTATAGTTGACTCTGTTTAGAGATTGTTCTTCTGGTGATTCTGTTACCGTCTATCAGCAGACCTGGGAGACAGATTCTCTCCTCTGAGTTTCAGTGCTCAGAGCACTCTCTGCTGGCAAGCTCTCTTACAGGGAAGGTGCGCAGATATCTTGTTTTTGGACCTCCTCCTGGCCAAAGAAGAAGGCCCAAAACAGGACCTTTCTCAGACACTGTGTTGCTTTGGCAGTTCCCAGGTGGTACAGACTCTCACCTAAGCAGACTAAATTCCTAAGTTCCTTGGAGTCCCGGGACCAAGATGGCGACCGCTGCTGCTGTGGCTTAGGTCGCCTCCCCAGCCGGGCGGGCACCTGTCCTCTGGTCCGGAAGGTGGCCGGCTGTCCCCGGCCCACACAGGGTGCTGCCTCAGCGCCTCTGTGCTTCTGCCTGTTCCAGAAGCTGTCAGGTTCTCTGGCGCACCCTCTCACCTGTTCAGACTAATTTCCTAAGTTCGGCGGGTCCCGGACCAAGATGGCGACCGCTGCTGCTGTGGCTTAGGTCGCCTCCCCAGCCGGGCGGGCACCTGTCCTCTGGTCCGGAAGGTGGCCGGCTGTCCCCGGCCCACACAGGGTGCTGCCTCAGCGCCTCTGTGCTTCTGCCTGTTCCAGAAGCTGTCAGGTTCTCTGGCGCACCCTCTCACCTGTTCAGACTAATTTCCTAAGTTCGGCGGGTCCCGGACCAAGATGGCGACCGCTGCTGCTGTGGCTTAGGTCGCCTCCCCAGCCGGGCGGGCACCTGTCCTCTGGTCCGGAAGGTGGCCGGCTGTCCCCGGCCCACACAGGGTGCTGCCTCAGCCCCTCTGTGCTTCTGCCTGTTCCAGAGGCTGTCAGGTTCTCTGGCGCACCCTCTCACCTGTTCAGACTAATTTCCTAAGTTCGGCGGGTCCCGGACCAAGATGGCGACCGCTGCTGCTGTGGCTTAGGTCGCCTCCCCAGCCGGGCGGGCACCTGTCCTCTGGTCCGGAAGGTGGCCGGCTGTCCCCGGCCCACACAGGGTGCTGCCTCAGCGCCTCTGTGCTTCTGCCTGTTCCAGAAGCTGTCAGGTTCTCTGGCGCACCCTCTCACCTGTTCAGACTAATTTCCTAAGTTCGGCGGGTCCCGGACCAAGATGGCGACCGCTGCTGCTGTGGCTTAGGTCGCCTCCCCAGCCGGGCGGGCACCTGTCCTCTGGTCCGGAAGGTGGCCGGCTGTCCCCGGCCCACACAGGGTGCTGCCTCAGCGCCTCTGTGCTTCTGCCTGTTCCAGAAGCTGTCAGGTTCTCTAAAGTCCTGTTTCTTATGAAAGGACCTATTTCCAAAATAATATGAACTAATACCTCATCTACCATTGTAGAGAGCAAGAGGGGTATTTGGATGGGATTTTCAAGTGAAAACGATTGAGCTAGTTCTCTCGGGAGGGCCATGTGTGGATCAGCAGTGCCCTCAAAGGCTTCACTGTGACTCAGAAACTATGTCTGACATCCCCACCCACCACATAGCAGGATTCTCACTTGACATATAAGTTATTCAAGATAAAGACTTGTCTGTATGCTTGCCTTAAATATATAAAATGCAACTAGGTCATGAATTTAGTTTAACTTGTCATGGTTTTATAATTCTGTTTCCTGGATTGTGGGTCTACATTCTTAAGGTATTTTCAAGTGCTCTCTATGTACACTTAATAAGAATGTGCTAGAAAACAAAATTAACTCAGTAATCAAGAGCTAACTTAGATCGCAAACACGTCTAGCAAATGATATTATTAGTAGTAACTGATATAAAACTAGGATACCAAATTGGCGATATATTTATTTACATTCAGTTTATTAATTGATTAATTAATATGCTATTATATGTATCTGGATACATATAAGTTTGGAAGTCAGAGAGTAAGTAAACAATAAATCTTAGAATGCCTCTTCCTGCTATCTTTTGAGTTTTTATTAAACTCAAAAGAAATAATCCAGATTATAAATAACGTAAAATATATCCTGAAACAACCAAAGAGAGCTTTCCTAAACAGAACAACAAAATATGCTGTTAAAATAACCTGAGACATAGTTAAGGATTCATGTAGTAATGGATGGATATTGATCGGAATGCCAGGTGAGGCACTCAGTGTTCAAATATGAGTAGATGTCAATTTTCCACCACAATGAAAAAGCCTATACCTCAGTGATGTTCAAAGTCACCAAGTGTTCTGGGGTGTCATGTGATGCAGGTTGGGTGTTAAGTCCAGGAAAATCTTCCAGGGAAAATATCCTTTGTTTTGAAATCAAACCTTTGGGGTTAGGAAGTGTTAGGGTGGCCAATAAGAAGTCTCACATGTGCTGAAGCAGTTTCTTTGGCCAGACAGTGGTAGTGCACACCTTTAATCCCATCACTCAAGAGACAAAAAACAGAAGGAACTCAGCCAGGTCTACAGAGTGAGTTCTATGAGGGCCTGGACTACATAAAGAAACCATGTCTAGACAAACAAAAACAAAAATACACACACACACACACACACACACACACACACACACACATATATATATATATATATATATAGAGAGAGAGGTGAGGGACCATAATAGTTTATATATTTAAACACAAAGAAGCCCAATGTTTAAATTTAATTAAGAAAAATAATTTTCCATAACTTTATTTAAACATACAAATTAAATTGAAGCAAGATGTAATATTCTTGGCTTTTATTTTGATATGCACATGTATGAGAGATTGTAACACTATGGTGAAGCATCTTTATAATTTAGACAAAACATGAATTAATATTTGAGGAATGTAATACCTAAATTAATTCATCACCTATAGTTGAAGTCAGCCTCTAAATGTCAATTACTAGATTTGGGTAAGTTCAGTGATGTTTTGTATGTTTACCTTTTAGGAAATTTGATATTCAGATAATCCTTTTCTTATTTTCCTTTCTCAGAAGAGGAAAATGGGCTGCTTTTCCACACGACAGCCAATGTAGGTAATTGAGTCCTTCCCAACTTTAGCCTAGATACCTAAGTGAAATCTTTTGGATTTTGAGAGTGTCCTCTTTATATGCATATGAAATGGCTGTTACTCAAACCTAGAAATGAAGTTTAGTCTAGTTTTTTTTTTCTTAAGTCCACTTACGGACTTCTGTGGCTGTGGGTTCAAAAACAAGAAAGTTAATTTTCAAAGCTCATTATATTAAGTTAACAGTGAATTAAAAAAACCAATGAAATTAATTTTAGAGCCATTTAATTTAGTTCAGGAAAGAGCGAGTCTCTTTTATTAACTTAATTATTTTGGAATTCACTGTTTTAAAGTCCAATAAATGTTATGTATTTTATTTCCAATTAACTTCATTGTGTTCTGAATCATATTTCCTTTCTCCATGTGGCTGACTCTCACCTCTCATTTCGCACACAGGCTGACTGTTCACAAATGCGCTGGCTCTGTGTATTAGATGTAAGAAGAGTGCATTGTGAAGGGATTTAGTGTCTGTTGGCTATTATTTTAGTTCCATGTTCTTTTGGAGTGTGGAATTAACACATTCTTGTCCAGTGGAACGGTGGTAAGCTGGCATTTTTCTATCCATGTTTGTCCAGGGGTACAAATCGGGTTTTGGTCTTTACCTGTGATAATCCCACTCTTCAATTTCCCATGCTCAGGTGTTAATTTAAGATAAAAATTAATAAATTAGGTTACGCAGAGGAAATTATATGGCAGGCCATCCCTGTCCACTTATTTTTTATGGGGTATTTATTTCATTTACATTTCTAATGCTTTCCCAAAAGTCCCCCACACGCTACCCCACCCACTCCCCTACCCACCCACTCCCACTTCTTGGAATGGAGTTCCCCTGTACTGAGGCATATAAAAAGTTGCATGACCAATGGGCCTCTCTTTCCACTGATGGCCGACTAGGCCATCTTTTCATACATATGCAGCTAGAGACACGAGCTCCGGAGGGGGTATTGGTTAGTTCATATTGTTGTTCCACCTATAGGGTTGCATTTCCCTTTAGTTCCTTGGGTACTTTCTCTAGCTCCTCCATTGGGGGCCTTGTGATCCATCCACTAGCTGACTGTGAGCATCCACTTCTGTGTTTGCTAGGCCCCGGCATAGTCGCACAAGAGACAGCCACATCTGGGTCCTTTCAGCAAAATCCTGCTAGTGTATGCAATGGTGTCAGCGTTTGGAAGCTGATTATGGGGATCCATCCCTGTCCACTTTTAAGAATGAAACTCCAAATGACCTAAAGGATTGTAATTGATAAGTCATTGTTGCTTAATTTAAAACTATACCTAATCCTAAGGCAGCGACTACTCTGAATTTTATGGAAATTTTAAGATCCAAAGAGATATACCTCATGATGTGCTGGTTTTTTTCCCATAACCTCTTGTTCATTTCTTAGCTTGACATATCATGGTGGAGTATCCTCTACACTATGTGTATTGCTAGTGTGTGTTTTTTCAAAGGTTGGATAAACCTTGGAAACCCAACTATACGATCTTCTTTTAAGCGTTGGGTTGTGTGTTGTGGTGTTGAGATGAGTAATCTCCAGCCTCCCCCCCCCCCCCAAAAAAAAACCCTCAAGATATTTCATTTTCTGCTTTTACCTCTGCATGAAATACAAAAATTAAAATGAAAGAAACAGTGATCCCTCTGGTTGATGCCACAAATGGAGCTGTCAGACTGGATGCCTGGTTAGGGCAGCAGCCATGTAAAACTTCACCACTAATTGGCTGACATTCAGAGCCCGAGTACCAGCAGCTGTTGAAGCAAATTTAGTCTGGATATAAGGCAGGTTTTTTTTTCCATTTATTTCGATTAATTACCACACACATCAGAATCCTTACTTAAAATATTCTCAAATGGATACCTCCAAGAAAGAAACCATAGTTAGATATGCAAATACCTGTACATGTTCTATCGATATGAAATCAGATTGTTTTTATTCATTTAAAGACTTGACCTTTTGTTGAATTATGAAAATCATTTATTCTTATGTTGAATACAATTTCATTTTGGTACCAAGAAGGAAGGACTAATGGTGGAAAATCGGTGATACAAAGCATTGTGAGTCTAGGGCAATTGTATGTACTTAGTATGTATGTCCCTGTATGTGGGAGTAATGTTTTCATAAAACAAAACATCGTCACCACTGCATGCTTAGAGTAGCGATAAAACATGCAACTTGCATATTGCAATATCTGTGCACTTTGCAAAAAAAATCCTTTATCTGGCAATAATATAATTGTGTATGATGCAGTGCTCTAATTAGAACAGAGCTTTATTGGACAGAAAAGTAAATAGGCCACCCCAATCTAAACACTTCAATATGTTAGAATATACAGAGTGCATTACACATGCCTAAAATGTATATGCCTTCTAATTTTATATGAAAATTATATTAAATATATGAAAAATATATATAATACGTATATATAAAATACGTTGTATATATTACATAGCCATGAATGTATTAATATAACTTTCTAAGTCTGTTTATTGTTACTTGACCACTTTGTATGATAAATAATTAAGGGCTCATCCCTAGAAAAGACTCAGTTCTTCTACTCTCATTGCTTAGTTGCCTGTAATTAGTAACTCTTCCATGTTAGCGAGTTATTGGTGTTGTCTGGATAGTTGCTTAAAGGTTCCAGTACCAGGTTCGCTTTGCATCTTGCTGAGGCAAACTTAGGCAGCTTTGGTTGGTACCAAGATATGAATGCCACCATTGTGCTGCTGAGATTCTCTTGCCATGCTGGTCAATATTGTGGTCCCTAGGAACCGCAGCTAGTTGGGTCTATATTTTCCTACCTCTCCTGACAGTATGCGTGGCACCTCCTAGTCCTCTGAGAGCTAGCCCTCATGAGTGAGGCTGGGAGGCAACCAAAGGTAAGAGCAATGTCCTATATTGATTTGGGAGTTCTATGTAGTTTCCTAACAACTCGAAAGGGAGTTTCTCATGCCTGTTAGGTCTATGGCTTTGAGAATTATCAGTCCAATTATAGATGTAGATGTATACACAAACACTTATATGTATTGTATATAGATTTAGGTAAAGCAAAGTAAAAGGATTCCTGATGGCTACTTCAAACATTCTTAGCATTGTTGCTCTGCCTTTCCTCTCTTTCTGTTTTGGTTTCTTTGTTCCCGTCCCCACTAAAAAGCTTCCTCCCATTTCCCCCATTTATCCCCTCATATCACTTGTAGAAAAGTGATTTATTAATATACATAGTAGACATATGGATATTGCAACCATTTTAGGCAAAGAGACGTTAAAACACTTTTAAAGTTACACTCTTGTGTTCTCAGAAAGCCTTGTTTTCTATATTCTACAAAATCCAAAGCTAATTTAGCAAGACAGCTAATGATAACGGTGGTTATTAACTGGCCCCAAACTTCCCCACCTATCCATTATCAATTGAAGTAAAATAACTTAAACCTTTCAAACATAATTATATATTAGTATATGCACACACATACACACACAAACACACACCTCACATATACCCACTAAGTGACTAAGAATAAAATTGCCCATCATTCAATCTTCTTTGAACTATTTTGATAACATTTTCTTTCATGTCCTATAATGAATTAGGTATTATAAAAATATATGTTACACATGACAAACTTCTTTTTCCTTGGAAATATGTATTTAACTATTTATGTTTAATATTTATTAAAGACACGGTTTGTTCTAAATAGCTGTAGCTGAAGCACAAAACATTTACGGATGCTTTTCAGAGACACTTATAAATCAATAGAAGGCCAACACACCCAACCCTTTTAGGTGTCTTGCAAGTGTAGACCTTTGAAGTGATGTTTAGCTAATGACTCAAGAGGACACCACAGATTCCTTGAAGAGCGATTCCCAAACAGATGTTAAATGGACTTTTGCAAGGTTCAGCTACTAGAGCCAACAGCAGCACATCGAGGTGGAATAACCTGAACTGAAATTTACAAAGGAACATACTGGTTTTGCATCCTTTGGAATCATATGGGAATATGCACCAGTGTGTCATAAGACAGTGAGCATTTCCCGGACCCCAAAGCCTGTGTGAGAATCACACACTCCAATTTCACTTCTCTGTAAATTTTGTTACATGAACACAACACAATTATTGTTTTCCCCAATTAATCCTTATAATTGTATTGTCTGTCACAGTGATTTACATTCTGTTAAACAAACCATGATCTAATAATTTGTTTTCCCTATACTAATAATTTACATTCTATTAAACAAATCTATAAGCAGTCGTGTTTTTATTGGGGGAGGCAGCGAGGAAGCCTGAGCATCTGGCAGCCACACCTTGATTCATTTTAGCCCCTAGAGTCCTGGTATGGTGCATTAATTTCTCAGTTTGTAATTTGCCAGCTGCATTTAATGGAACCAATTTTCATTACATCTGTTCTATGGTTCAAAGAGCTCTTTCAGTTGCCAAAGGGGGCCAGCTTCACACAGAATTGAGAGGGGGGTAAGGCACGGTTTCTTGAAGTATTAGATAACTGAGGATGGTTCCTAGTTTTACAGCAAACAAATTATTTTGACAGAGGCAAGTTTTATATTCATGACTTACTACGGGTCGTTTTCAAATCAAAAGTATAGTATATGCCCTTTTCCCAGGAATTACATATTGATCTTCATGTCATTCTCCTTATAACACCAACTGATAGCCTGTCTTTGCAATCAGGGTAGATTTA
This sequence comes from Mus musculus, assembly GCF_000001635.26. Lineage (NCBI taxonomy): Eukaryota > Metazoa > Chordata > Mammalia > Rodentia > Muridae > Mus > Mus musculus. The sequence continues at coordinate 49,567,299 of NC_000074.6, read as the reverse complement.
TTGTTTAGAAGTTAAAGGAAACCTAATTTTGCTTAAGTAAATCTGCTTGGTAAATTGCAGGTTGGTAACAGGTACTTCTTAGGCAAATGTGCAATTTATAAATGCTTTTAAAATTTATTATCATAAGCATTATTTATGGACAAGAGAAGGTCATAGCTCTTCATAGTGTCTAGTGGGGACATTTTAATAGTAGAAATGGTTTTGCTTGGGCAACTTGATATTCTTCGTGTGTAATTTTAATCTCCATAAAAATATGTCACTGTTGTGTAATACCAAATGTAAGATTCCAGTTGAAAGCAACTTTCAATGCAAAGGGTTTTCTCATGGGCAGGAGAGAAATTTGAAATGTTCTACAGCACTTTGAAGTTCTAAAGCTGCAACTGAGAGAATTATAAAGCATTAAACCTGCACACTTCCCACCTGACCATCATGGAATAGTGTGCCTATATGAAATGTGACGCCAGTTCACACCCTTGGGCATTTTTCTTTCTTTCTTTTTTTTTTCAAGAGTTTCAAAACTATCATGCATTGTGTCATGTTGGAAAGATCGTCTTAGAAAGGCTTTATCTTTTTGAAATCATTAAAGTACACAGCATAATTGTATTTATAAATGAAAGCTCCAGACATAATGATGTGTTTGTTTCAAGTGTTACACAAACTATTCAAACTTGTACGCAAATTACAGATAACTTTATATTTTATAAAAGTAGTGAATGGATTTACATTTGCATTTTCATAATTTCCTAAGACAATAAGAGGATACTACAAATTATAATCTGAATCTGTAGTTGTATATTTACCTGTAGGTTACTTTGTCAATTACCATAAATCCATGTGTTATTCACTGTAAGGTAGACAATATTTAAACAAATAACCCAGTATTAAAAGGAATACACTTTTTATCAGGGCAGAGTAAAATTCTGGGAAGTAGCATTGTCGTAGATTACCAAACCTTTGAAATTCAGCAGACATTAATAGGAGAGCTATGCAAAATAGATCTAACTCAAAACCACTACTCCCTGGAAACCAGATCAAAGTAGGAAGGTAGGCAGTAGATTTGATTTCAGTGCTGTGAAATCAAATCTGTGGTTGACTCTGAGGAGTCACATAGCCATCCTAAAGCCAAAATTATTAGCTTATCCATAAAAGAACTTGTATGACTGTCTACTAATCACCAAATGCTCTGTTTACCTTAGTCGGCATAAATGATCCAGGGCCAATGTGAGCTGCCAGTCTTAAGTCAAGGAGGGTACCCATATCATCACATTCAGGATATAACTCACCTTGAAATGGTGTGTTTTATGGGAAATGCTTAAGATTATAGTGTTCCCACATATACAACATGAGTTTAAAATATCTTTTGAAGATCTATTCTGGCTAAGCCCTGTTGGGATGTGTGATAAGTTTTCTCTACTTGTAGTCTATAATAACATTTCTTTTTAAGATTGATTTATATTTTTTAAAATGTATTTGTTTGTGTGATTATGCTGCATATAGATGGTGGTACATAGAAGACTAAAATTGGGTTTTCAGCATCCATTTGGAGGTTCACAACTCCCTGTATAACTCCTGTTCCATGAGTTCTAGTGCTGTCTTTTGACCTCTGTGGGCTCACACAGACGCACATGTATATACACATACATACATTTTTTTTTATTTAAAAAGGAAAAAGAAAATATACCATAACTCATTTTAATGTTATTTGAATATTTAAGGAATTATTTTATGAAGCAAAATATGACATCTTTCAGAGAAGCTGTCCATGGAAGCTATACATAAAAGTAGTTTTCAAAGTCTTTTTAAATGTTATGTTTGCAATGACACTCATGAGTTCATGACAGCTGCTATTGCCTGTGGAGGGCCATCAGATGATAAAACATAGAAATATTTGGTCATAGATACAGAAAGGCCCATAGGATCCACCCTGCCCATGGCCGCTGAAGATTGATGTGGAAATGAAATGCATTGTCTTCAGTGATGATTTGATATAATAGCCTCACACACATGTACATTGTCTTCAGTGATGTAGCCATGGATACGCTAGTAGATGGACTCACACACATGCTCAAAAGAGCTGCTCTGGATAAACTCAGTGGTTTAGAGAGAGAAAAAATCAAAAACTAACAAGAGACATGAAGGTGAGATCGAAACTTGTTAGAAGAAGGGGCTGGTGGTGATGGTGGGTACCAAATACAGGAGGGCGGAGGGATGAGACTGACTTAAACGTATTGTATTCATGAATGACATGTCACAGGATCAAAAAGGCACTTAGTGAGCAGTAGCAGTTCGCAGGGGAGGGCTGCTACTAAAAAATGAGTTTGATTCCCAGCATCCATGTAAACCTTTGGAATTGATGGCTTGCTTCTAGTCCCAGTATTGGAAAACACTGGTGGATTACTAGAGTTCAGTGAACTCCAGTCTACCCTACATGGTAAGCTCCAGAATACTGAGACACCCTACCTACATAATACAATATTGGCAGTGCCTGAAGGATAATATCTGTATTTTTAATCTTGTTTGCACACAATCATGTTTGTAAAGTTATACCTATACACAGATGTAAATTCATACGCATATGCATATATACATATATGTGTACATATCTACATAGAAAGAGCAAGAGAAAGGATGTAAGTTCTATGCATTTCAACATTGAGCATTTTTTTTAATTTGGACTCACCAATCAACTGATAATTGAATATTGTTTTACAGCTTATTAATAATTATTTATTTATTACATGTTTATAAAGAAACATCAAAATCATATGTATCACATAGCTTGGGTGAACTATAGCATCTAATGTAAATATAATAAAAAGAAAAATAATGCTTTAGGTCACCTTTTCAGTATACATATACAATTTGGATAAAAAATATTTTAAAACCCCATATTCTTATTAAACATATGATTATAAACAATTACAATAGGTGTGGATAGAATACCTTCATCTTTCCTCTTGCTTTCACTATCTGTATCTCCAATATCTTATTCCCCGTATCTTCCTGTAAACTTTAATTTAAAACTCTATTTGGTACTAAGGTACTATTATTTTTTTTCTGTATTGAAATTACCTCCTGTACTTTTTATACATTACCCATAATTCTTGTTATACAAAACCCAAAGATGCAGTTTACAGCAACTAACATAATAGTTCAATTAGAAGGTGACAGCTCATTGGCATGCTTAGAGTACTTTGGCTTTCACTGAAAAGGATTACAGTGTCATTAGTACTAACATTTAAACAGACACTGAAAAGAACACCCTCCAGTGCAGTGAGCACCCTGTGGATAGAGAAGCTATTGCTATTTTAGGTAGAGATGGAGGCTATGTCCGCATTAAGACAAATGAAATATACCAAATTTATCACTGGGACTGGAAAGCCATGGACCTTAGTTTCAATAAACCAAGAGAACACATAAGGTGGGAATTGAATCTGGGAACTTCTTGAACTCACACCCTTAACTGAAATTTCCATGTGCTTTTAGAAACTACCTCCTTTCTTTTCACTGGGTTTGATGGGGTTTCATTAAGCATCATCAGACTTGTGTTCCTTTACTAATTGGCTGGGCTAAAAGAAAGGTCTGATTGGAAGCCAAGGAAAAGGCCAGATGCTAACACACTGCTTGCACCTGTCTTCGGTCAGCTCCAGACATTCATCTATAAAGGAAACAGAAATGTCATGCACGCACGCGCACACACACATACACACACACACACACACACACACACACACTCACACACTGACCATATGTTTAGGTCTTTACAAAGTACTACAAAACACACCTTTTCCTTTTGTAATAAGCCTCCTTAAAATGAACTGAGACACAGGAGAACAAAAGTACATCATCTACAATTACCACTCAAAAACAAATATGTTGTAAATATTACATATACATGCATCTATACATAATTCCTCTAGCTAGTAGAAAATACAATTAAAGTCAAATTTCCACTCCCTCTGTCTCCTCGAAGACAGTAAAGGTTACCTTTCAGCCTATTTTTAGAAATTATTTTGCTTCCCCAACCCCTCCCTCAAAGTCGGATAATTCAAGTTACAAGACTGTGAGCATTGCTAAGGAAGAGTCATGTGAACAGCAACCTAGAAGTGTTAGACTTGAACATTCTCAGCACTCTATACAGAGTGCACAGAGATTTCCCCAGTCGGTACAAAGTAGTCACAGCATTGCAAGGGAGTCTCTGGGCTTTAGATCGTTCACTTTATTTGGAGTGATCTGGGTCCACATTTTCAGCCTCCTAACATGTCAGCTTCAGATGCTTTAAAAAAAAATGTAGTGCCTTTTCCCAAATAAGAGCAAAAAAATCTGCCATCCTCTAAGAATTCTAATTCCTTGTCTTTTTTCATTACATGGAATCAAAAGAAGCGAAGAGGCCCTAGTGGGTTCTAAACAGTCGGGAAAGCAGCAGGGCTGCCGTGGTGTGAGTTATGCTTAGAATTGATTTCTTGTTTGGATTATTTTATATGGTGAGCTAATGATCACATTTACATTTTTTTAGAAGTAAAAATACATATGATGTGAGGAGTTGACACATCTGTGAAAGAGCCTGGGGGGTCAAACTTCAGCATATATAATCATAAGGAATCATTATCACAAGTTACACTTTGACTAATAGTAGAAATATGCCCCTCGATTGTCCTTCTGCTGTGACTTTAAGATATAGTGGAATGCAAGAAGCAGACCCTGGAGACAGGCATTCAGGTATGATCATCTCCTTTGTTTTACTTTACGACTCGGGAGCACAAACAGAAACAATAGGGTTTTCAGTCGATTTCGAAACATGAAAGAATCAAGAAAGAAACAAATGGAAATGCATAATAAGCAACAAACTGTAGGAGTCTGGAACAGAAAGAAGAACAAGGCCCTGTTTCATAGACACAGAGTACAGGATATAATTGTTCTGGGCCACAGTGTGATTGCAAAGCTACACTTTTACCCAATAGCAACATTGTTTTGCTTATAGGATATTCAATGTTTTTCACCTTCCATGTTGATTTCTAAGATAGTAACCAAGCCCTGCTTCTCAATAACTCTTGACACTTTTCAAGGCATAGCTACTCATCTCCTTTAGTGAGCTATATTACAAGTTCATACAAAAATTGGAGAACATTCTTTACAGCTCTGTGTTAGTAGAGAAAGAACATTTTTCAAGCTTCAGTCCACAATACAATGTTATATCAGTATATTATGGTGAATTACCTTGCAATATGATGATGTTCACATTTATCGAAACTTAGTTCAATTTAGCCTGTCCCATAGAACTACTATTTTAGGTAGTATATGTGATACAAAAAACCCAAAATTGCACAAGCATGCATTGTGCACCCTCACGCACATACACACCACACATACAACACACAACACACAACACACAAACACACACAAGACATCGCAGAAAACAACAAAAAACACAAAAAGTAAATAAGACATAACTCTTGATCTTGAAGAGCTGAGTGTTGTCTGGTGAAAAAAGAAAAATATGTAGGAAGCACCATTAATAGCAACACAATACTTCCTGGGTTGCCTATGAAGTCATTCATCCTATTCTTGCAATAGGAGTCAGCTTGTAAGTTTTCAAGCCCAGCTCTATGACTATGAGAAGAGCATTTTCATCATGGCCATTTTAGCATTGCTATGATGAAAAAGTTGAACTTGAATATCATTTAGGTGTCCTTCCAGAAGTGACACATTAAGAAGAACTAAACAAAAAGTACCTAAAAGTTCACACAAACTGAAGTGGGTAGAATTCAAAAGAATTCTAAAATTCTAAAAGAAAAACAAACAAAACAAAACAAAACAAAACAAAACAAAAGACAGTTCTACACTAAGGACTAAGGAGAATGTTGTGAGACAAGTGAGACGCAGGCAGAGCTAGGACAAGGCGTCAGGGAGCATGCTCCAATTACGATAACTTGTCATTCCTATGAAAATATAATGTGCTTTCTCTTTATCTCTGTGTAAGCATCTTACATAAATAACTCATTGTGAGGCTACAGTGGAATTGGTTGCTTTGGTGACCATGGTGCTAACATGCTCACAGGCAAGCATTGGAAGGAAGGAAAGAAGGGAAGAAACATGAAGGAGAGAAAAAAGAGGGAAGGAAGGATGGGAGGGAGAACAAAAGGGAGAGAGGAAGGGGAGATAAGGGTGAAAGGACAAAAGGAATGAAAGAGAAGCAAGGAAGGAAGGAAGGAAGGAAGGAAGGAAGGAAGGAAGGAAGGAAGGAAGGGTGGTTGGATGGATGACAAATCTATACTAATAATGATAAAGCTGAATTTCCCTTTGCTGATCCAAAGAGCTATCAGTGTAAGTTTATCTGCTAGTCATAATTTTTTAAAAAATGAATTATACAAAAATACCAAAATTCCCTTCCCTCTGAGCTCCTCCATGACAGGACACACCCCAGTCTCTGCTGGAATCTGTGTTCTTTATTTAAGAATCTTCAGATATGAATTAGAAGGAGAAATTTGCAAATTCATCTGGAATAACAAAAAAACGAGGATAGCAAAAACTCTTCTCAAGGATAAAAGAACCTCTGGTGGAATCACCATGCCTGACCTAAAGCTTTACTACAGAGCAATTGTGATAAAAACTGCATGGTACTGGTATAGGGACAGACAAGTAGACCAATGGAACAGAATTGAAGACCCAGAAATGAACCCACACACCTATGGTCACTTGATCTTCGACAAGGGAGCTAAAACCATCCAGTGGAAGAAAGACAGCATTTTCAACAATTGGTGCTGGCACAACTGGTTGTTATTATGTAGAAGAATGCGAATTGATCCATACTTATCTCCTTGTACTAAGGTCAAATCTAAGTGGATCAAGGAACTTCACATAAAACCAGAGACACTGAAACTTATAGAGGAGAAAGTGGGGAAAAGCCTTGAAGATATGGGCACAGGGGAAAAATTGCTGAACAGAACAGCAATGGCTTGTGCTGTAAGATCAAGAATTGACAAATGGGACCTAATGAAACTACAAAGTTTCTGCAAGGCAAAAGACACTGTCAATAAGACAAAAAGACCACCAACAGATTGGGAAAGGATCTTTACCTATCCTAAATCAGATAAGTGACTAATATCCAACATATATAAAGAACTCAAGAAGGTGGACTTCACAAAATCAAATAACCCCATTAAAAAATGGGGCTCACTACTGAACAAAGAATTCTCACCTGAGGAATACCGAATGGCAGAGAAGCACCTGAAAAAATGTTCAACATCCTTAATCATCAGGGAAATGCAAATCAAAACAACCCTGAGATTCCACCTCACACCAGTCAGAATGGCTAAGATCAAAAATTCAGGTGACAGCAGATGCTGGCGTGGATGTGGAGAAAGAGGAACACTCCTCCATTGTTGGTGGGATTGCAGGCTTGTACAACCACTCTGGAAATCAGTCTGGCGGTTCCTCAGAAAATTGGACATAGTACTACCGGAGGATCCAGCAATACCTCTCCTGGGCATATATCCAGAAGATGCCCCAACTGGTAAGAAGGACACATGCTCCACTATGTTCATAGCAGCCTTATTTTTAATAGCCAGAAGCTGGAAAGAACCCAGATGCCCCTCAACAGAGGAATGGATACAGAAAATGTGGTACATCTACACAATGGAGTACTACTCAGCTATTAAAAAGAATGAATTTATGAAATTCCTAGGCAAATGGATGGACCTGGAGGGCATCATCCTGAGTGAGGTAACACATTCACAAAGGAACTCACACAATATGTACTCACTGATAAGTGGATATTAGCCCAAAACCTAGGATACCCAAGATATAAGATACATTTTCCTAAACACATGAAACTCAAGAAAAATGAAGACTGAAGTGTGGACACTATGCCCCTCCTTAGAATTGGGAACAAAACACCCATGGAAGGAGTTACAGAGACAAAGTTTGGAGCTGAGATGAAAGGATGGACCATGTAGAGACTGCCATATCCAGGGATCCACCCCATAATCAGCATCCAAACGCTGACACCATTGCATACACTAGCAAGATTTTATCGAAAGGACCCAGATGTAGCTGTCTCTTGTGAGACTATGCCGGGGCCTAGCAAACACAGAAGTGGATGCTCACAGTCAGTTAATGGATGGATCACAGGGCTCCCAATGGAGGAGCTAGAGAAAGTATCCAAGGAGCTAAAGGGATCTGTAACCCTATAGGTGGAACAACATTATGAACTAACCAGTACCCCGGAGCTCTTGACTCTAGCTGCATATGTAACAAAAGATGGCCTAGGCAGCCATCACTGGAAAGAGAGGCCCATTGGACATGCAAACTTTATATGCCCCAGTACAGGGGAACGCCAGGGCCAAAAAGGGAGAGTGGGTGGGTATGGGGGACTTTTGGTATAGCATTGGAAATGTAAATGAGCTAAATACCTAATAAAAAATGGAAAAAAAAAAAGAATCTTCAGATACCACGTGAATTTGCTTTTGCCTAACCGAGCATCCGAGCATTCTCAGATGACTCCCCTGTAAGTGTAAGCTCTCAAATATAGCAAACTCTCTTTTGAGAATATGTTGCCTAAACCCATATGGAAAGTAAACCACAATTAAAATTTAATCAATATGTCCCACATAGAAACAGTCATTCCTACCTTCTTGGGAAAGTCCATATGCAAGTTCAGAATTATCAATAGATCTAATATTTCAGTGGATATTGTGAGTCCTTTGAGGCGCATAGCATGAGTGACTATAAAGATGATAGTGCGTGGAATCCTAGAAAACTTAGAAATCTAATTCATCCCCAATCAGCCCGAGTGATTTCATCATTTCTCATTACCGATTTATTAGGTATTATTTCCATAAACTGATAATAATTAAAATAATAGAACTACTGGTTAAATTAACGTCCCTACCCATTATTTAAAATAGCTATAAACAGATTTTAAAAGCAATCTTATTCTCTCTTGTACTGCTCATAAAAACACTGTCGTGCTTTGGTTCTACCATGGCATACAAAAACCAGCTTTATGCTTTTGTTCTGAACACTATATAAAATTGCTTTTTTTTTAAATGAAAAATAAAAATGTATTGTGCCAGCTAGCTGTGGTGGCTCAGTGGTTAAGAGCACTAGCTGCCTAGGAATTTCGTAAATTCATTCTTTTTAATAGCTGAGTAGTACTCCATTGTGTACATGTACCATATTTTTTGTATCCATTCCTCTGTTGAGGGGCATCTGGGTTCTTTCCAGCTTCTGGCTATTATAAATAAGGCTGCTATGAACATAGTGGAGCATGTGTCCTTCTTACCGGTTGGGACATCTTCTGGATAGGGCATCATCCTGAGTGAGGTAACCCAATCACAAAAGAACTCAAATGAAATGTACTCACTGATAAGTGGATATTAGCCCAGAAACTTAGTATAGCGGGATATAAGGTACAAGATGCAAAACACATGAAACTGAAGAAGAATGAAGACCAAAGTGTGGACACTCTGCTCCTTCTTAGAATTGGAAACAATCACCCATGGAAGGAGTTACAGAGACAAAGTTTGGAGCTGAGACAAAAGGATGGACCATCTAGAGACTGCCATATCCAGGGATCCATCCCATAATTAGCCTCCAAACGATGACACCATGGCATACACTAGCAAGCGTTTGTTGCAAGGACCATAATATAGCTGTCCCTTGTGAGACTATGCCGGGGCCTAGCAAACACAGAAGTGGATGCTCACAGTCAACTATTGGACGGATCACAGGGCCCCCAATGGAGGAGCTAGAGAAAGTATCCAAGGAGCTAAAGAGATCTGCAACCCTATTAGTGGAACAACATTATGAACTAACCAGTACCCCAGAGCTCTTGACTCTAGCTGCATATGTATCAAAAGATGGCCTGGTCGGCCATCAATGGAAAGAGAGGCCCATTGGTCAGGCAAACTTTATATGCCCCAGTACAGGGGAACGCCAGGGCCAAAAAATGGGAATGGGTGGGTAGGGGAGTGGGGGGGGGGGAGGGTGTGGGGGACTTTTGGGATAGTATTGGAAATGTAATTGAGGAAAATACGTAATTAAAAAAAAAAAGCACTAGCTGCTCTTTCAGAGGACCCTAGTTTAATTCCCAGAATCCTCACAATTGTCTGAACACTACAATTCTTTTTGGGACAAATTTGTCTTTTGCTTTCATCAAATGCTTGCACTTATGTGATACATTTTTCAGTTTTACCACTCCATCCAGTGACCCTAAAACTCTTTTTTTTACAAAACAGACTTGACATATTGCACATATCTATATAAAAATGTACTAATATGTGATGTAGACATGTTCAAAACTTCATCACCTCTGTTTTTCTAGGGAGATAAGCTCCTCTTATTCAATATCATATTGAAAAAATCTAAATGTAATAATGTATAGGTAAGTAGCTTGGTGAAAAATATAAATGTTCAAAATCTATAATTTATTGATAGTAAAAGGACATTTTTAAATGAGAAATTACATTGATAAGTAAGATGTGTTTATTTTCCCTGTTTTCAATAGGAGAATAATGTTGCATTTTTGGATTTCTAATATACAGAATAATATATGGGGCTTTAAATCAAAACTAACTTTGTCATTTTTAATGAGGACATTGTCTGTGGAATATAACCAGCATGACTCCCCATCTTCCTTTTGACAATATGACCTAGAGATGAAAAGTATCATGCTTACAGCCAAGACACACTGTACTGTAAAATTGAAGTGGTGACCCAGGACAAAGATATGATTCCTAACAATAAAAGTTTGCTAAGCTATAACATATTGACAGTTAGCAATCCCCCTCCTTTTCTTTTTTCTTTTTTTTCTTTCTTTTTTTTTTTTCATTAAAAGGAAACAAAAACTCCCTGTGTGTTTAGGGTTGTGATCTGCAAAAGAGAGAGTTAGTCCAAGAGGGTAGGAACAAATGCCCAACATGTTTTCTTGGTTGAAAGCAACAATATAGAAGGAAACACAGTGAGCCATATGTGGCTGCTATAGCTCAACATCTTGCAAAATCAGCTCTCTTTCCATGCACAAATGTGCTACAGCTGATTTCACAAAACAGGCAGCAGTGTGTGTCCAACTATCTGATTCAGCAGCTGGCCCGTATTTTTTATTATGAGAAATGAGGATTAATTGATGAGAACGTTGACCTTCCTCCTAAAAAAATCAGGCTTTTTAAAATGAAGCATCTTTGTTGGAGTTGGCAACAGAATATTGTTAGACTTAAATGTTTTATTTAAAGAATAGATAGAGATGGTAACAACATGTACAGGAATTTAACTGAAAACGAGAACATGAATCACAAACTTTTTTTTCTTTTTTTTTTAAACTACACTTGGAGTTGCAGCTCTATTCTATTTTCAGTTACAAACTGGAAAGGAATTTTGGCAACTGCCCTGTATGTTTTGAACATTATTTGACCTCAGTTGTTTCTTTGTGCGGATAGAAACCAGATTCTTTCAATCAAACTTGATTCAGAAGGCAGATAAGATGATTCTATGAACAAACGTTGATAGTTTAAAATCCAATGGATTCTTCTTAGACTTGAACGATGGCGGGGATGGATGAGATGTAAGCACTGTATTCAAGGAAAAATGTGTAAAAGAAAAAAGCGCACGCGTGCTCACACACACACACTTTCACATTGTCACTGGACACTGGAAATGGCTGATTCCATCAACTCTGTGGTCCCTGACTTCTCTACATTTGAAATAGCCTGTGCACCATCACAGTTGACAAGTCCTAAGATTCTGTTGGTTTTTTTTTCTTTTTTAGTATCAAAAATGAAAATATGTTAAAAAAAGGCTCTTATTTTTAAAAACAGACATCTCTGCTAGTTCTTTGCTAGTTTTCTGGTTAAAAACAAACAAACAAAAAAGAAACAAAACCTTTTGGTGGTAACTTCCATAGTGTAGAGACAAATAGAGGTGACAGGATAATGACTATCATACAACTCATAACTCAGGGTTAATGCTTATTGTTTCTTTCCCTGAAACATTCCAGCAAAAATTACAGACATCACGACACTTCACTCACCACCACACCACTACACAAGGGCACCAAAACCCCACTATCTTAACCTCATGAAATTAACCAGGGTTACTTATCACCAACCAATATCATGCGCATCTCAGTGCTCTGTGGCTATGCTCCTGCTGTACATGAAGACACCATCTATTTCTCTTGCTACAGTTAGTTGTTATACCTTGGGAGATTATGTCAGGATCTTCTATCCCCCTAGCTCCTCTGCTGATCATTGCTGTGGATGTGAACTGATGATGAAACATGGGGACATCCTGAATTAATCAGCCAACTTTTCTATGCTTGAAATTTTTTTATGGTTTCTTTTTTCTTTTCTTTTTTTTTTTTACTTTCTTTTTTTTTTTACTAGATATTTTCTTTATTTACATTTCAAATGTTACCCCCTTTCTGGGTTTCCCCTCTGAAAACCCATTATCCCCTTCCCTTCCCCCTGCTCACCAACCCACCCACTCCTGCTTCCTGGCCTCTACTGGGAATGAACCTTCATAGGACCAAGAGCCTCTCCTCCCATTGATGGCCGACTAGGCCATCCGCTGCTACATATGCAGCTAGAGACATGAGTCCTACTATGTGTTTTCTTTGGTGGTTTAGTCCCAGGGAGCTCTAGGGGTACTGGTTAGTTCATATTGATGTGCCTCCTATGGGGCTGCAAACCCCTTCAGCTCCTTGGGTCCTTTCTCTAGTTCCTTCTTTACTTATTTTTTTTCTCCATTTTTCTATTCTAGCCCTTCCTCAAAGTAATTTTTTAGAATATTTGCTGAGAATGTATTATTATTCAAAAATTGTAAATATACAAGAACTAGGTAGCCATCTTCAATTTTAGCATTTGATTTCATCTTTTAGTAAACTATATATGCATATAAATAATCAAATGGGTTTTTTTAACAAGGTTTATATATCTTTATAAAAATCGTCTCTTGATTCTTCCAATTTCCCCCTTTCTAGAGGTAACTACTTTTAACTTTTGCAGTGGTCCTTATCTGTGGTCCTGATTACTTCTTTTAAATAAGTGTGTGTGTGTATCTGTCTCTCTGTTTCTTCTGTCTCTCCGTCTCTTCTGTCTCTCTGTCTCTCTCTCTGCCTCTCTCTGTCTCTCTCTCTCTGTCTCTCTCTGTCTCTCTCTGTCTCTCTGTCTCTCTCTCTCTCTCTCTCTCTCTCTCTCTCTCTCTCTCTCTTTCTCTGTGTGTGTGTGTGGTGGTGGTTATGATGATCAGAGGACAACTTGCAGGAGCAGTTCTTATCGTATACTACATTGTTTCAGGACATAGAGCTCAGGTCACATGAGGTTTTGCAGCAAACACCCTTATCCACTGAGCCATCTCTCCAGCCCAGCCCCTACCACTTTTAAACATACTGTTATATTGCTTTTCCCTAAATATTTGGTTTTGGCTATTATCTCTTCACTTATCAAAATGAAAGAAAATTTAACTTTCTTTAATAATGCGAATGGATACATAGCGTCCCTGACCTATAGTTATTATTTATTTATATTGTAATTTTTCCATAATTATTGTTTATATTAATTATAGTTTAAAAATTCTAGACAAAATTATGATTTTCTTTTCCTTTCTACCAAGTTTGATTTCCCTCCAAAATTCAAAATTACCCTGTATTTTAAAAAAATTATTTAATACTTCAGAAATTACTGTGAGAAAAAAAACTGTTAAGACATACAAAGACATGCAATAGCAGAGAGAAAATATTTGCAAACCACATAGAAATGACTTGCATCCGTAAATAACTCTTACAACTTAAGATGAAAATGAACACATTCACATGAGGGAAAATAAACCATTCACTTGAAAATGGCAAAAGATCTGAAGAGATGCTTGAGTAAAGACTTATTAATAGAAACACACATGGAAAGATGCCACAAGTGAAAGTGATTTCAAGGAATGAGATGTGATAGCAAATGCCAGAGTGGCTGACATCCAAAACCCTGACAGACGCAAGTGCCAGCAAGACTATGGAGCAACAAGCGCTCTCTCTTTTTCACAACTGCACAAGGTCATTCTCTGTAGATTTGTCACAAAAATAAATACATCTTACCTGAATATAACCTACCAATATATAAATTTTTCTGTCTTCAGATCATTCATTCAATCCTAAAACTTTTCCTCACAGACAGCATTTATCACATCATTCTCAAGTGATTATAATTTTTGTTATTTCACTCAACTTAAATAAATATTTCTCAACTCATTATGCCTAACTGGGGCTTTAAGAGGGCATAGACTCTAGTTCACACATGTCCTAATCCTTGGGAGATTCAAGGTATTGTTCTTGTGTTGTTTCTTGGAAAGCTATAGGATAATCTATTTTTCCTGACTCTTTGAAAAAATTTTAAACATCTTAATAATTCTAATGGTCAAGTCAATTTACATCCCTCCAATTACTTACTCATGGGGTAAATAGAATCTTTAATCTTATATTCTTAAGCCATGGCCCCCTCCATGTGTACCCTTTGGTTGGTGGTTTAGTCCCTGGGAGCTCCAGGGGGTCTGATTAGTTGACATTGCTATTCTTCCTATGGGATTACAAACCCCTTCAGGTCCTTCAGTCCTTCCCCTAAATCCTCCATTGGCATCCCCATGCTCAGTCTGATGGTTGGCTGGAAGCATCTGCATTTGTATTTGTCAGGCTCTGGCAGAGCCTCTCAGGAGACATCCATATCAGACTCCTGTCAGCAAGCCCTCTTGACATCCACAATTATGTCTGGGTTTGGTGACTGTATTGGGATGGATCCCCATGTGGGGCAGTCTCTGGATGACCTTTCCTTCAGTCTCTGCTCCATTCTTTGTCCCTATATTTCCACTAGACAGGAGCAATTCTGGGTTAAATTTTTGAGAAGGGAGGGTGTCCCCATTCCTCACCTGGGGGCCATGCCTAACCTCTGGATATGGTCTCTACAGGTTCTCTCTCCCCTTTGTTAGGTATTGTATCTACATCATTTCTTCTTCCCTCTATCCACTCTATCTTTTCCCATGTCCATCTATACACTATCTCAAATTTATGACCTCTTTTTTCTAGTATTATTTTTACACACACTATATGCAAATATATACTAACATACGCATATATACACTATAGAGTCACATTTAGCGCTGCTGTTATATGCACTTGTTTGGAGCTGAAAATGTAAGATTAGATAACCTATCAGGGAGTTCTTCCACAAAGAAAACTTATTCCTCCTCTCTTAACTCCTTTGTCTACGTTTCATCCTATGAGATTGGAACTTGTGAGATTTGCCCCTTCACATCGGCAAGTTAACTGCTATTGTCATTATATAGGTTCATTTAGGTGAACACATTGTTTAGATTATGGGTACATCATTATCTCAGACATCCTGCTTCTCTGATGCTTACACTGACTGTCCCCACTTCTGTGGTTTTCCTATCCTTAAATGTCAGAGTTGCACTGTACATAGTATTTTTATTGGGTTTTGATACTCAACAGTTACTTATTCTCTGCATTTTGACAAGAGGTAAATCTCTATAATGGTCTCTGTCTGATGCAAAAAGCACATTATCATTATTATCATTATCATTATTTAATCCTTTCTTACTGTCCAGTCTTTATCCCCCTCCCAGTCCACACTCTAATAGTTTCCCATCCCATACTTCATGCTGTGCCCCCTCTCCCTGACTCCAAGAGGATGGCCCATCCTTCCACTCCTATCCCACCAGACTTCCCCACTCCTAGGGTCTCAAGTCTCTCAAGGGTTAAGTGCATCTTCTTTCACTGATGCCTGACCAGGCACTCTTCGGTTATATATGTGTCAGGGGCCTCCTATCAGCTAACGTATGTTGCCTCGTTGGTGGCTTAGTATCTGAGAGATCTGGGAGTCCAAGTTAGTTGAGACTTCTGCCCTCCTCCTCAGCTGCTTCAAGCTTTTCTCCAATTCAGCAACAAAGGTCCCCTGCTTCTGTCCATTGGTTGGGTGCTAGTAACTACATCTGAGTCTTTCAACTGCTTGCTGAGCCTCTCAGAGAGCAGCCAAGCTAGGCTCCTGTCTATAAACACACCACAGCATCAGTAACAGTGTCAGGCCCTGGGGACACCCTTTGAGCTGGGTCCCAATTTGGGCCTGTCACTGGACCTCCTTTTCCTCAGGCTCTCCTCCATGTTTGTCCCTGCAGCTCCTTCAATAGGAACAATTCTGGGTGAGAGCTTTTGACTGTACAGGGCAACCCCATCCCTCTACTTGATGTCCTTTCCCTCCACTGGAGGTAGACAACACAAGTCCCCCCTTTCCCACTGTAAAGCACTTCATCCAAGATTTCTCCCTTTGAGTCCTGAGAGTCTCTCACTTCCCAGGTCTCTAATACATTCTAGATGGTCCCCCTACTTCCTACCTCCCAAGGTTTCCTGTTTCTATTCTTTCTGCTGGCCTTCAGGACTTCAATTCTGTCCCCCCAATATCTGATCATGCCTCCCCTTCCTCTCCCTGTTCCCTGTTCCTCCCAGATCCTTCCCTCCCTCTGACACCCTGTCCTCCACCCCATGATTGCTTTCTTCACCCTCCCAAGTGGGATTGAGGCATCCTTACTTGGGCCCTTCAGCTTGTTAACCTTCTTGAGTTCTGTGGTCTGTATCCTAGGTATTCTGTACTTTTTTTGGCTAATATCCACATATCAGTGAGTAATACCATGCATGTCCTTCTGGGTTACATCACTCAGGATGATATTTTCTAGTTCTATCCATTTACCTGCAAAACTCATGATGTTTGTGTTTTTGATAGATAAATAGTATTTCATTGTGTAAGTGAATCACATTTTTTTATCCATTCTTCTATTGTGGGACATCTGGGTTGTTTCCAGCTTTTTTGGCTATTACAAATAAGGACATGATCGACATAGTGGAACATATGTTCCTGTGGCATGGTGGGGCATCTTTTGGGTATATGCACAAGAGTGATTTAGCAGGGCCTTCAGGTGGATCTATTTCCAATAAATGGTGCTGGTCTAACTGGTAGGCTGTAGAAAAATGAAAATAGATCCATATTTGTCACCTTGGACAAAGCTCAAGTCCAAGTGGATCAAGGACCTCAACATAAAACCAGATACACTGAATCTAATAGAAGAGAAAGTGGGAAAGAGTCTTGAACTCATTGGCACAGGGGAAAATTTCCTAAACACAACTCCTATGGTTCAGACTCTAAGATCAAGAATTGATAAGTGGGACCTCATGAAACTGGAAAGCTTCTGTAAGGCAAAGAACATAGTCAATAAGACAAATCAGCAACCTACACACGAGGAAAAAAAAAATTTCACTAACCCCACATCCAAAAGAAGGCTAATATCCAAAATATATAAAGAACCTAAGAAGCTAACAACCAAAATAAGCAAACGACTCAATAAAAAAAAAAAAATGGGGTATAGAACTAAACAGAGGATTCACGACAGAGAAATTTCAAATGGCTGAGAAGCACTTAATGAAATGTTCAAAATCCTTAGTGATCAGGGAAATGCAAATCAAAACGACCCTGAGATTACTCCTTACAACCATTCTGGAAATCAATCTGGAGGTTCCTCAGAAAATTGGAAGCATCTTCTTTTATAAGGATAACTATATTTGTCTAGCTTCTATGGTTGTTTCATTGGTATATTTCATAAATACAGCTGCTGCTTATTGCAACTCTTTTTGTTTTATAATTTGTGTCCAGTAGTCTCTATTTCTTCTTGGTTTTTAACATTTGTATATTTTACTTTCAAATCCTCCAATCACCACATACTTTGTGTGTGTGTGTGTGTGTGTGTGTGTGTGTGTGAATGCATGTGTGTACACATACAGGTATAGATGCATTTGCTTGTGGGTGTTCATATGGAAATGGAGGTTGAAAATGAATGTAGTTCTCTATTCCTCTCTACAATAATTTTGAGACAGTCTCTTACTGGACCTGGAGTTTACCATTTGGAACACCCTGGCAGATTTACATATCTATTGTTGCCCCACCCCTTGCCCAGTTCTTCAGTTATAGTCCATATGGCTATCTTTCTTTTATGTTGGATGCTGGGATTTTAATCCCATTTGTATTCAGCAAGCAGCTAACAACTAAGCTGTCTCTCTCAGCCTCTCCAAATGGCTTTAAATGTTCCTTTTCATTTATAACATGTTATCTCTTTTTCATTCTTTCTCACTCTCTGAAGATGGTTCCTCCTCCTCCTCCTCCTCCTCCTCCTCCTCCTCCTCCTCCTCCTCTTCTTCTTCTTCTTCTTCTTCTCTTCCTCCTCCTTCTTCTTCCTCTTCTTCTTCATCTCCTCCTCCTCCTTCTTCTTCTCCTTTCCTTTTAAGGTTCTGTTTTATTATAATATGGTTGGCTTTTTTGTTAACCAGTGTCTATGAAACCTGGAAAAGAAAGCAACAATTAAACTGTGTGCTTTGCTCTGAGCTGCAGTTACCTCCCTAAGCTGACCTGATTTATCCAACAGCCCTCACTGTCGAATTATCATCTGTAGAGGTGGCCCCAGATTCCCTAAAGAAGGTCTTTCAGACTCTCTGTGTTATGTCATGCTATAAGCATTGTAGTGGGGAAGTTAAAAGACTAGAGTTTCAAATCAGCAAGAAATTTGCAATCTCTTTTCTTAGTCATCTTGGTGTCCCATCTACAGTCTTCTGGTTTGTGATCGCCCAAGATTAAACCTAATCTCCTGTTCTAGGGGAAAATGACAAGTTGTCCAGTTGTAGGAAGAACTAAGCAATCTAACTACTCTATAAATAGCTTTATCAATTCCAGTGTGTTTGGTATAACCAATATCTATGATTTATGGGACTCTTTGCTCAGAAAGAGCATTGAGTCCTTGCTTCAGTCCAGGTGTGTGTGTGTGTGTGTGGGGGGGGGGTAAGTTTCTGATTAGCTGCCTGAAGCCTGGGTTTTAAGCCTAATTTCCTGAACTGCTAATTTGAAGCCTGTCCTGAAATCAGCCTAGCCTTCTCAATTCAACTTGCTCTCTTTCTTGTGGTTGATTTCACTATAACGCAATGAAAGCACTATGAATGGGCAGTTATGGAACTAGCTTGTCTTTTGCCTATTTATGTCAATGGTAATAAACGGCAGGCTTGGGCACTTTCTGTATTGCTTTATGAAGTTGTAACATCTGAAGTTTGTAATATTTTGCTAGGTCGCAATTTATGTTTATTTTCCCCCCCTCTCTCTCTCTTAACAGAAATGTGTGAAAGAGTGTTTGTAAAATTACACTCTATATTTCATAGTTGACTACTCCGCATCAATACTAATATTTTAATGGTTTTAACTAAAGTTCCATGAAAATGCTCAGCCCCTCTGCATATTATTGCTTGGAGGTTAAAGAACACATTAACTTCACAACCTTGAAATCGTGTGCTCTGGTTTTTGTATGCAGCCTATCTGAGCAGTCGCTGTCTGCTGAACATCTATGAAAGGAAACTCCCCTAGGGAAAACATTTCATAAATATCTGACCACTCTAAACCCAAGCTTTGATGTTAAAACTTCACAGTGAGCTGCTTTTGGTTACAGAGGTATCAGAGCATTGGTAGTCCAGGTTTTAAGATTGTTCATTTGATTTACACTAGCTCATCACTTTTTGGTCTTTACGTAGCTGAAGCATTCCACTTTGGGTATCAGTTTTGGGAGGTGTCCAGACTTGCTAAGCAGAGATGAATAGAGAGAAGAAAGAAAGATCTGGATGAGAGCTTTTTTTTTTTTTTTTTTTTTTTACATCCTACATCCTACTTGAGAGGAATGGAATCAGTGTCTAAGAAAGACACCTCCGCCAAGATTTTAAACTTTGAACTCAGTCAAAAGTGCTAATTGAGTGGGGATAGGGCCTATGCAATCTCCACCCTATACTCTCCCTAGAAAGAATATTTGGGTTGGAAATTCTGGAGGTAAAAGTTATCATAGGATTACACACTAATCCCGAGATGATTCAACTGAACTTTTGCTAGACAGTGAAAATGAGAATAACAAAGAATTTGAGTATTCAGCAGGAAGGAACATGCCCTGCCCAACAGGAAGTCAGCATTTACCCTACACCTGAGCTTCTTTGTCTTCTGGTTGTGTCTGTCTGTTTCCTGGTCTGGTTTATTTGACATCTGCGATCTAATTGGATGCTAAGACTAACAGGCCACAGATGCATTCACTGGTGCTACATCTGTGGCCTGACCTCATGTCACTGACTTCTCTCTTTTTCTGTGACTTCCCGGTTTTTAATTCTCAGGCAATCTGCCAAGTCCTTTCTTGTCTGTTCTTTTCCATGGTGTATTCCTCCTCTGTCGATTCTTTATTTTATCCGTAATAGATGTGTTACTTTCTAATTAAACTCAAGTTTTTATAGAATAAATAATACCAGTCAATATTGGAAGTACAGTCCTTCTAAGCCATGGTCTGTGCAAAGCATTTCACAAACACAACACCCAATCACATAAACATCACCATCCTCCTTTCGGAGGCTGATTGTCATCCTGCAACTGAGGTAGACTCTATGAGATTCAGTGGGGTTTGAGGTCATTCTCAAGGCCATACCCCTATAACTTCTAGGTTCTAGAGCTTAACTCTTATCTTCAGTCTTCTTTATTCATAAACATTTTCTTAGATATTTATCAGAGCAAAAGGAGAAAAGTATCCATAAGTCCGTCTTCTGAAATGACGCACATAAGAAGATACATAGATGACTCTAACTTATTATCAAAGCACTGTTATGTTTTCATGTATAAATGTATGTATTGATATAAAAATATTTATGTTATATTTCATAGACTTCTAGTACTTTTCATCTGTAATGCTTATGAACTTTCAATATCTTATTATTTGTAAAAATAAAACAGTCTGGTGTCTCATGATACCTAATACACAGAAATACAATATTTTAACCATGTATTGACTAGTGTTTGTTTTGTCTCTAACTTCTGGCAAGGCAAACTATGGCCTTGTGGGCAGTTTCCTGCAGATTTTATCTGAGGACAGTCTAGCCTGGCCTCTGAGGACTCCTCTGTTGCTCTTTTCATTATTACACCAGCCTCGAACCTTTGGTATTCATCAAAATGGATCGGCTTCTTTCATATTTAATTCACTAAATAATCTATGTGTTACAGTTTATCCAGTATATTTTATTTCATACACATAGACACTTCTGTGTTGAGGTTGATCCATCTCTATGCTCTACCAATCATAGGTCTTCATGAACGTATACTAAACAGAAGGCCAACTTCACAGGGTGGTGGTTTTCAGCAGATGGCAGAGATAGCCAGCCTACCTCTCTTGTTCTGCCCTTTCTAATTTTTCTTCCTCACATCAGCTGGGCAATCACTGCTCAGAAGACCTACATTTTCCTACATGCAAGTATTATCACCAATCACATTTTCCTTCACCAATGTGCATGCGGAACTCAGAAAGCCAATGGCCTCTGAATTTACTATCCTCCTCTTCCCTGGAATGCTACACTGAAAAAGCAGATTCTCCTGTGGGAATGTTTCTACCACAAGCTAGGCCAGAAATTATTCTCTACTGATAACAGAATTTGAGTAATATCTAAGATACCTGCAAATAATTTAGTGTCTCTGCCACACAGCCCTCACTAGATGACTTAATGTTCTTTTTAAAATTTTTCTTTACAAATTTTAAACAGAAAAGTTGTTTTGTAAAATAAAAAAAAGTAGCCTTCATAATATTTTATTAAGACCTGTGCTTAACTTCTTATTCTCTTTCTTACTACGTTTGCAATGCTTCAGAAATTTAAGCATGCCTACACATTTTTAAACGGCTTGACTGTATTTTTTCAAACAGAACTATGTCATGTTTTCTGTCTAAGAACCCAAAAAGAATCCTTTGCTGTAGTCCCTCCTAAAGTTTTTGCGTAATACGTATATTATGTTCCTTATTTCAAATATTTGCCTATAGACGATGTACAAAGAAATAAGGTGTTTGAAACCCAACTTGAAAAAATGCCCTCAGTCTGCATATGTGTATTAAAGTTCATTATAAAAATTTTTTATATTTTTTATTAGGTATTTTCCTTATTTACATTTCCAATGCTATCCCAAAAGTCCCCCATACCCCCCCCCAACTCACCTACCCCCCCACTCCCACTTTTTGGCCCTGGCATTCCCCTGTACTGGGGCATATAAAGTTTGCAAGTCCAATGGGCCTCTCTTTCCAGTGATGGCCGACTAGGCCATCTTTTGATACATATGCAGCTAGAGTCAAGAGCTCCGGGGTACTGGTTAGTTCATAATGTTGTTCCACCTATAGGGTTGCAGATCCCTTTAGCTCCTTGGGTACTTTCTCTAGCTCCTCCATTGGGGGCCCTGTGATCCATCCAATAGCTGACTGTGATCATCCACTTCTGTGTTTGCTAGGCCCCGGCATAGTCTCACAAGAAAGAGCTATATCTGGGTCCTTTCAGCAAAATCTTGCTAGTGTGTGCAATGGTGTCAGCGTTTGGAAGCTGATTATGGGATGGATCCCCGGATATGGCAGTCTCTAAATGGTCCATCCTTTCATCACAGCTCCAGACTTTGTAACTCCTTCCATGGGTGTTTTGTTCCCAATTCTAAGAAGGAGCAAAGTGTCCACACTTTGGTCTTTGTTCTTCTTGTACTCACTGATAAGTGGATATTAGCCCAGAAACTTAGGATACCCAAGATATAAGATACAATTTGCTAAACGCATGAAATTTCATTATAAAATTAAAGAGATGTACTATTCCTAACAATGAACACCTACTTTTTCAGTTTGTAGTTTCTTTAATTTACACTTAGCACTGATCTCTGCCAACCTTTTTCCTGCTATATTTGGAAAAAGTGCAATTCTGTTGGGTGAAATACCGTAATTGGTACTATGACTATATAGATATTTAATAGTTATGATCAGTAATGATGACACTTTGGGGATATCATTACTGCTCTAAAGTCTTTTCTGATTTATCTATAGTCCTCCTAAGCATTATGCAAAGTTGATGTTGTGATTCAAATTTGCAAACCAGAAAAAAAAAAAACTAATCAGAATGTTGACTGCCTCATCAAGTGTTACCTGGCTAGCAAAAAGCAAGTAACTTAGAACTCTTGAGTTTCTGCTCTTTCAAATCGTTCCAAGCTGCCTTAATCTGTTTCTGCAAATTTAATGAGATTAGACCTGTGCTTTAACAATGCACAGTAGATCCTGGTTAAAAACCAATCTAAATACAGGTGCCAGTTCAGGTCAGAAATCTATTCCTTCATTTGGGAAGTATGTCCTGAGTTACTTTGGTTAGGAGACAGGCATTGTGCTGGTTGCTCATAAGAGAATGTGGCTCGGGAGAGAGTATGATTTGCAACCACATGGTGATAAATGTCTGCCATGCAGAAAACACTGCTGTTCCTACATGCGTTCTGCAATCTATGTCTGACAACCTAGAGAATTAAAGGTAGAACACCGTACCTACCAGCAACTCTGGCGCTTCCTGACTCCCTACAGTGTTTCCTTGGCTAGGTGCCTCCAGTGAAGTCTCACTCCACAGATGATCTTGACTGATTTTTTAAAAATTAGAACTAAGTAGGAATGTTATTTTTCATTTTCATGTGAAAGAAAACACATCCACTTCCCTACACATCAAGGTCATGGCTTAGATGCTATGATGTAGACTCAGGCTTCATATTTTACAAACATTCCCAATGATTCTGTCATCCAGCAATGACGGATGATCCTCTCTGAGCATCCTTGCTAAGATACCACTTTGTTTGTGATTTCCCATAATGAATCTATAAAAGTCTTGTGACTGCCATGGAAATCTGTCTGATGCAGCTGGTCCCTGTCTCTTGCCCAGAATTTGTTCTGAGTTTCTGAACCATTGTTGTCACGTCTTTTTCTGACATTTCTTCATGGCTTCCAGTTCTGTCTTGGCTCTTCTCACTTGATGTTTGCTAATCTTCCCGAAACCTATATTTGCTGAGTATGTGGATACGTTTCTGATTTTCAATATTGGCTTGTGGTTCCCCTCTAAACTGTCTGTGAGCTCTGGTGTCTCCATCTTCACCATGACTATTTCTCAATGGTCCCATGTTCTGTCCTTTAGTAACTAGACAAAAATTAAGTCAGTGATGAAATGATCAGAGACTCTTTAAGTTCTACTTTTAGCAAAGTCCACGGTACACCAGAGTCCCTGGAAACCACTGAGCATTGCTCCTCAAACTGTACTTTAGATTGGATTCCTATTTCTTTTTCATCATGTAGCTGTAAGTTTGTCCCTTTCACACACACACACACACACACACACACACACACACACACACTCAAATACATGCACACATACACAAATTTAAGTAGATTAGGAAGTGTTAGCTCACTTGATGATAGCAATCATTTAACAAACTACATATTTGTTAAATCAGGATACTATCAAATAATTAGTTACATCGATATATAGATAAATAGATACAGAGATACAGATACATACCACAACAAATCCAAAACAACACATGAATTATAAAATAACAAAACAAAAAATGTCTTGAAATAAATTAGCAAACAATCAGAAAGTTCCATGGCTCATCCACATGAAAATCCCCTGCTCAAAACTTTCCCATTCTCTTTGAGCTGCTCAGGGAGCCAGTGGCTAACTTTGTCCTGTCCACTTCTTTCTTCTGTGTTTCTCCTTTGAAACTTTCTTTTCTCTTTAAAGCAAACCTTGCTGCTCATTTATATCTGACTCCTGTGGGGTTGTATAGTTAGCTGGGGTTTTGCTTGTGTTTTTCCTGGCTTCAATGTCCACTGAAGAAGTGGAATTACTAAGTTTGTTAATTGAAAAAAAAATGTTCTTTCTACTATATATTTTGATTATGGGCAAACCCTATGCCCTTTCTTCATCTTAACCTTTCTTATAGGTTAAAGGCCTAACCCTATGCCCTTTCTTTATCTCTCATTAAAACATAGACAACTAACTCTGTATATTAAGGTTCTCTTTGGGGAAACAATGAAGGAGGGAAGGCAAGTTATACCAAAGCATAATGACACATATATATGAAAAAACATATCTGTTGTATACTAAACTAGAAAGTACTTAAGTTAAAAGTGTTTTCATCTTGGTTGATGTCTACACCCTAGGGACAGTGGGACCTGGGAGAATGGAGCTGATAAATTAGATGACCTGAAGTCTCATGCAATTGTTAACTTTATTCAGAACCTCAGGCAATTTATACTTTGAACACTATGAAAGGTCACCTGAGCAAAGTTCTCATGAGTTCAAGCTGTATATAATCACTAGGGCAAGCCCTGAGTGACAAAATTGGATTTTCCCATAGATCACATAAAGGATAGTTAAGCATTTAATTGAATAATAGCAGAGTCTGAAGTAAACACACTCCTATCAGACACACATGGGAGGAGAATTAAAACACATTCCAAGAACAGTTGCGTATTTTGAAGTAACTGGCTTATGCCTCTTTGTCTTTATCTTTGTGTGTGTGTGTGTGTGTGTGTGTGTGTGTGTGTGTGTGTGTGTGTATGCGTGTGTGTATGTGGTGTGTGATTTAATCCAATGTTAGCCCTAAGTGTCAGGTGTTTTAAGACATTGTGTACACTATTATATGAAACAACTTACAATTGGATTAGGAAAGCAAGTTTTCATTTATTCACATGGGTTGTGTGGCTTTGATTTTTGACGATTTCAGTTGTCTGCAATGAGATACAACTTCCAGCCTAAGGAGAAATTCTCCCAATAAACAGTTCACACATTGTGAACTTCGTGCTGTGATGAAAATCTCACAGCATCCCACTGCATTCCACTCGGCCTTGCCCAGGAAATGACTCAGCCCTATTGAGCTTATCCATCTTGTGCATGCGACCTGCCTGCTAGAACCATTTAGAGCCACCTTGGTTGCACTGATGGTAATGGTGCTTCATTCGGTTCAAGTAGCTCTCTTTACCCTAGTAGTAGTCTCCAAGCAAATGAAAAGTGATTATGGCTAAGGAATATGCCAAAGAGAAGCAGGATCATGTTTTCCAGCTGAAATCTAAAGGCACTGTAGGTATTTTAAGAGCCATAAGAAGGAACACATTCACAGACCTTTGACTGTGGTTATTTTGTAACTGTTATATTTTCTATGGTCTGTGGCTGCCAATCTGTCCCAGGGCCTACTTTCATAGATATGCATTTATAGGTATGCAATGTCAGTATATATGTGCTGTGTCCATAAAGAATATAGTTTCAGAAAGTTCTGGGATTGCTTGAAGCCACAGAGAGAAACTTCTCCCACTGTCATTTCTGAATACAAACACAAGATACAATTTTAATGCCTATCCATCAGAATTAAGCACTTGTCAGGCTTGATGGTCATTGCTTTCACAGTTTGAGAGGTGAGAGCAAAATAAACATAGACATTTCATTTTTTTCTTCACAATTTCACAAATATATTCACTTCTCCCACAGATCTTAGGAACCTAAGCGGATAGCATGCATATCTTTTTCTTACTCAGGCATGAACTGTCACTTAAAGGAGCACTTTCAAGTTCTTCTCTGCATATCTGAATTGTCAATATTACTGTTTTTATTCACTGGTACCATTGTTAAATATGCAAGTACTTTAATGACACAACATTTTTGTGGGAAAATGACGACACTTACTAGGGACCCAAAAGACAGTTTGCAAATACATCACATGTATATTTGAAAAGGGATAATTCAAGTTTAGGGCATTGCTAAGAGAGTTAAGATGAGTTTTTATAGTTGCTCTGAATAACAATCTATTTAAATCACATGGGTGGTTCATCTATGGACTTTCTTTGAAAATGTTTAGACTATGGTTGATCACAGGGCCTTTCCACCAAGGCAAACAAAGCTGGAACTTACTGATTCCCAGTTTATGCTTGGTGAATACTAGCTTTTCTAGACTGGCTACGAGGAATCAAGAGATGAAGCATCGAAGTCTGCTATGTCTCAGAAAAATGATACAGTCAACCATACCAATGGGTGGGTTTGGTAGGAGGAGGTATTAGAAATGTATAGCTGAGACATCTTTCTTATGATCAATGAGGAGCAAATTCATGATGGAACATCTGCTAACCCACAGAACCAAGAACCTAAGACTCTGACATAAGAAGAAACTGAGCTGAAGTCCTCAAAAATTGTGGACTGGGCAAAATGTTGGCAGATAAATGATACAGGGCTCACATAGATAATGCATTCAGGTGAAAGAGATAAAAGCTATAATTTTTAGCAGTTGAGTTCTCTCATAAAGCTGTCACAACTGCTTCCTAAATTTGTAGTTTCAATATTCAAGGGGTTAATTACACCAAGGCATTGTTGCCAGCTAAGCAAAAGATGTAAGGATTATTGCAGGCTATTTCCTACAAACCTTAACCTCACATGACTTTGGTCAAAGCAACCAAACAAATATTGAAGATAATGAGAAAAAGTTTAAAGAGCTACTTACTGTAAAGTGGTACAAGAGACTGTAAGTGCAAACGACAGGGCTGCTTTGCTTCTTGAAGAATGCATAAGAAAAGCAGTAAGAATATTTTCTAAATGCTAGTTCCCAGACCCCCACCACCACCCCTGCCCAAAGAATACAAATGGAAGTTGTGGTCCCAGGGATGAGAAAGTTGCTGTTTGGTGAGCAGAGGGACTACTCAGGTAAGCAAAGTATTGTAAGCTGTGCTCATGAAACCTTCCTGAGGCCTGTGAAGGCCAGTGTGGGAGAAGAGGAGGCTGTGGCTTTGTCCTCGGAAGTCAGAGTAGATCATCAGAAGACTGAACATTTGAATTGAGTTAAATGAATGGTTGGCATTTTCTGGGTAAGAGTATATATATAATAAGAGTAATATATATATATATATATATATATATATATATATATATTAATTAAGCCTTTCACAAATAGATGAACATCTGCAAAGTCATGGCTCTTGAAAACACTAGGCAGATTTATTGGACAGAGTATAATTGTTTATGCATGGCTATATGGGAAAGAAAAGAATAATTACTAAAGAGGTCCAAGACTGAAAAGGTAAAAAGTCAAACTTTCACACAGGTTTGACAACACTAAGTCTCATCCCTTAGTCTCAATACCTTAAAAGTCCTGCTACATAAACTATCTTAGTCAGATCTGAGCTTTCTTCCTCATTTTTGCCACCCATTGTGATACAACAACCCTCACTATTTCTGAATGCTAGTATTAGTACTTACTCTAGTATGTAGCAAGAAATATAGAAAGCTATATCCTGGATATTTAAAGATACATGTCAAACCCGTCTTTTAGGCTTCACATTCCATGAAACGAATGTAGGGCACATGGGCCAAACTGCAACATGTAGTCAGAGAAGAGAAAACTTAGCACTGCCCTGGAGAAATACAAAAAATTGTGGTAAGCTCTACTACTCACTACCACAAATGCTCTAATAATTACATCACCTAATAGGGGTTAGCAGTTGATCTATGCACAGAGGAAATAAAATAAGTGAGTGGTTCCCAACAAGAGTTATTTAGCTAACAGAGGATGCATCGACCAGACCAGTGATTCATTATATTAACACTCACCAAAGGGGTTTAATAACATGAAGCAGCAGACCCAGAGTTTGTTATCTCATAGGGCTGATGTGGCTTAAAAGTTTCTCTTTTGCCTGCTGAAAGGAGGCTGATATAGATGTCTCCTGGGGGGCTCTGCCAGTGCCTGGCAAATAAAGAAGTAGATGCCCACAATCATCCATTGGACAGAGCACAAGGTCAACTGAAGGAGCTAGAGAAAGTACCCAAGGAGCTGAAGGGGTCTGACATTCCATAGGAGGAACAACAATATGAACTAACCAGTACCCCCAGAGCTCCCAGGGACTAAACCACCAATCAAAGAAAACACATGGTGGAACTTGTGGGATCTAGCTGTATATGTAGCAGAGGATGGCCTAGTTGGTCATCAATGGGAGGAGAGGCCCTTTGTCTTGTGAAGGCTCTATGCCCCAATATAGGCGAATGCCAGGGCCAGGAATGGGAATGGGTGGGTTGGAGAGCACGGGGGCGGGGTTGGGGGGAAATAGGGGATTTTCAGAGGGGAAACTAGGAAAGGGGATAACATTAGAAATGTAAATAAAGCCGGGCGTGGTGGTGTACCCCTTTAATCCCAGCACTTGGGAGGCAGTGGCAGATGGATTTCTGAGTTCGAGGCCAGCCTGGTCTACAAAATGAGTTCCAGGGCAGCCAGGACTATACAAAGAAACCCTGTCTCGAAAGACCAAAAAAGAAATGTAAATAAAGAAAATATCTAATAAAAAAAGAAATATAGCAAAAGCTTCTCCTTCTAACATCTCTGATGCTAATGTTGACACTCCCGAGACCATGTTTTGATTGCCACTGTTCTTGAGCATTTTGATAACAGAGTTATTGCAGACATCTGACAGGAAGATGATGAGCAATACTATAAAAACAACGAAGTCACACACACACAAAAAATAATGGCAGATCTAAGAACCATTTTTTTTTCATTCAGGTTAGATTCATAGGGTCTTCAGACATTGGGGGTTCATAGTGAAGTTGAAAGTTTTCAAAATGATAACATCAACTTTGTATAAATTATCATCTTATGAAACAAAATGAAATCTGTAGGAGATGGGAAAAGAGTAGGAATGGATAAGAGTTAAAGGAATGAAGAGAAAGACTTTGAATCCAGTTTATGGTACCTTAGCTTTGATTCCCCAGATGTGCTGTTTCTAGTAAGCCATGGCAATACAGCTCTCGGCCTTAGAACATCACCAGTGGCAGAGATACAGATGGGAAATCACCAAAAATCCATGAAGTGCAAACCACTGGGACGATAAAAACACACAGGAAAGAGCTTTGCCTAAGAAAGTCAGAGAAGTTATGCAGAGTTCTGAAATAAAGACAATGTTGACAAGACAGGAAAGGGACACTAAAAATGAATACTATTAAAGGTAGAAGAAGAACAGAAGAGGGCCAAATTCCAGAAAAC
The DNA here is from genome assembly GCF_000001635.26 of Mus musculus. Classification (NCBI taxonomy): domain Eukaryota; kingdom Metazoa; phylum Chordata; class Mammalia; order Rodentia; family Muridae; genus Mus; species Mus musculus. Next base: position 49,537,357 of record NC_000074.6, on the reverse strand, counting down.
GAGACATAAAAGATTTTTAAAAAATGGCATAATGAGTGATGTCACTTATTTTAGAGAGATCAAACACTGAGAACTTAAAGCACAGCGTCACTTTATTCAGGAATACCACAGCCAAGCTGCTGGACATCCTGCATACCCTCCATCAGCCACCTCATGTCTTTAATCTTTCTTGAATTTATTATAGAATGCTTCAAGCCACCAGGCTCATCCTTTTAAAGCTGCACACATCCCGGAGGAATTAGCTTTTGTGCAATCACAGGCCCTTGAAGAGTATCTTTTCCTCTTTGCAATGAGATCCCTGAGAGCCTTGGCTTGATAGCGCCTCAAAGACTGCTGGGTATTAGGACTAGAAGTATGCAGCTTACAGACTCAGAGCTGTAGTTGTTTGGGTTTGAGTGTGTGTGTGTGTGTGTGCGTGTGCGTGTGTGTGTACTTGTGTACGAGCACATGTGCTATTCACTTGCAGGCTTATTTTTGTCAGTAAATATACAAAACAATAGGCTTCACTGAGACATTATACACGTGTACATTGCTTTCATCGCATTCAACACCATTTACTGTTTCTTGCCTTCCCTCTCCTGATGATGCCCTCCATTGTCCCAACTGTCCTAATTTATTTTCATGACCTTTTGTTGTTTGTTCTTAAGCTTTGTCTTTATGAATCTGAGTTATTTGGCTTAACCTGTTAATTTCTAGTTCCTTCCAGTTTCTTTTGAAAGTTATAATTTCATTTTTCTTTTTAAATAGCACACAGAGAGAACTATCTACAGTTAATTCTTTGGAAATTTCCTATAATGTACTTTGCTTGCAGTTACTCCATAACTCTTCTCAGATCTACTATCTCGTCTATACCCAACCAATTCTCCATCATTTTTAAATCTATCAAAGCTAGTTTGGGATGGCAAACACAAACTTGAATTATTCTTGAATGTGTGACCTTTCAATGGAGTATGATCAACTTCTGAGGGCTTCACTCTTAGAGAAAATTGACTCTATCTTATAGCAGCTAACAGTATCTAATAACTCACTAGCTTGCCATGAGAGTCTGTGGTCAGCTCCCCTCTCCATGCTGGGATTTGTTCTAATGCATTAGTCTTACACTGCCTTTGTAACACTCTTGTAACCTTTGTGAGTTTAAATGTGCCACTCTACTGTGACCAGAAGTTACTCTTTGTGGGTAGTCATCTCTATCTCTTACAGTCATTTCACTATATCTTCTGTAATGATGCCCGGGGCTTGGGCAAAGGGGTGTGATATATATGTTCCGTCACCCTTTGAGATCTGTTATTCCCTGGACCTGGGACACTGACTGTGTTACTGTAATAGGTCACTGTGTTAATCATCATTTACTGCAAATATAAGCTTCACAGTTGATGGCTAAGAGAGATACTGATCTATGCTAAGTCACTAAAAGTTCATTTAATACTATGTTCATTTAGTGAGAAAAAAAAAAGAGGGATAGTAGGTCCTCTAATAGGACCTACTATCTAGCCATAGGTTTTTGACCCTATAATAATACCTGGTATTGCTTTCATTTTGGGAGTAGGACTTAAATCGAATCAGGAAGGGGTTTGTTTCTTATTTACAGCTATTTGTACCACAGTGCATCATCTTCGTCCATTCATCTATTTCTGGAGAACTATATGATGCAATATCTTGGCTATTGAAGATACTGCCACAAGAAGCGTTAACATTCAGGTATCTTGATTGTAGATTGACTTATATTCTCTCAAGAGATGTTTTCTGAAAGCATTCCCATCACCTTATGATGTGTCCCTATCTGTATTATCAGGACCTCTTTGAAATCTAAGCCTTTCACCTAAACCCTGACCTTTTCCAATTTGTCTTATATACGTATACATCGGAACTATCTTTTCCAGCTGTTCCTTGACTGCATTGAAAGCACACTTCAATATGGTTGTTGAGCTCACATTCAGAGAATTGGTACGATTATCTACAGCCACCTGCAGTCTCCACTCAACTTGTGTGGCAATCAGATACTTTTTACCAGTGATCCAAGGGAAGTGTAAACACCCCCCTTTCCGGATTCTGGCTACATTACACCCAGGCTTCTCTCTAAGCAGATGAGACAACCAAACATAGAAACCATGGGGATGTCACAAACAAAAGATAAAATGGACTTAACCGCATCACACTTAACCATAATGACCTGGAAAAGAGGTGGTATTCACGTCTTCGTCTCTATCCAAGACAACTTCTACGGGGAAAGCTCTCTTTTACATTATTTTAGTTGAAAGAAAAAAAATTTGCTAGAAGAGGAAAATAAAACAAATGCTAGATAAGAGTAAAGAAATAGATTGTTCTGAGATTATCATAGACCCTTGACTTTTCAATCATAAAGGCACAACTATAAAATAACTCCCCAAAATACCCATTAGACAATTAAAATTTAATAAAAGAATATAAGATGTTAGATTCAGGAGCTGTGCATTAACCACATAGATATAACTAGTGCTATTCTCCCACCAAATTTCATCCAGAAATGTTTTGCGATAACTTAAGAGAGAGTATGTGAAACTGAGTTCAGAGCTCGCCTTCTCTCTTCCCCTTTATCACGTATTAGAGACTGGATGTGAGCAACACCTGCTCCCGAAATAACTCCCTGATTCATCAGAACAGGAAAAGTTCAGCAAAATAGTTGAGTGCTTTCTGATACAGATGGCATCTGTCATTTCAATAAGTTATTTAAATCAAGTAGGGAAAATATCTCTCAAATCTTTCTCAGACAAATACACCAAAGAAATCTGGAATAACATCTAAGATATCAGAAGTTGTTTTTGGACCTTCAAGATTTCCTTTCATTTAGGCAGCTAACCATTGTGTCTGTGACTCCTCTCTCTCTCTCTCTCTCTCTCTCTCTCTCTCTCTCTCTCTCTCTCTCTCATGAATTCCATCTGCTTCTAAGTGTCAATGCTGGAGCTTGCATGAGAGCACTTTTGATTAGCACTAAAAAAAGGTCTAACGTCTGAGATCTTGAATAGAAAACTTCTAATAAAACTAAACTTCTCTAATAGTATCTTGTCAGATCAGCTGTATGGTCCCAGAGTAGGTTGCTTAAATCCTGGCTAAGCCTGGGAGTGCAAAGCTTAACACCCGCAGGCTTGCAATCTTTTCGAATGTGATTATAATTCAGCACAAGCTTTGCATCCTGGATAAAGGTTCCCCTTGAACACAAAGTATGTTACATGCTTGTGTGGTAGTGATCAAAATACTCAGCAGATTATGGCACTTGCTGCTCTTCAACCTCCAAAGTGGTGTTAAAATGCTACATCCAATCAGCTAAGCTGTAAATTAATTTTTTTAGATTGAAGACATAGTTTTATTTTATATGCCAGAAACTCGTTTCAACCCTAGCATTTCTGTTAGCACATTGCATCTAGCAGCATAACTCAAGAGGTTTAATGAAAGTTTAAAAACAATCTGTTGCAGATTTTGTGCCTAATTTATTTTTAATTGCAAATTGTACGACACGTTATTGCCTGTGAAAATAGAAATTTAATTTCCTTCCTGTTTCTTTTCTTTTTTTTTTCTTTCATTCTTTCTTTCCTTCTATCCCCTCCAGCCCCCAAAATTCTGTTACAACCAAAGAGGAAATGGGCTTTTAGCATGCTGTTTTCTGAATTTGTTTCTTTATTCTTAGACCCTGATTGTGCAGTCTTTGGAAACTATATCTCATGCCACTTAGCACAGATCCCTCAAACATGGATTCATGCCTTCTGAATGTGCAGCCTGGGATCCTGTGAGGATACAATTACTCCAAGGGTGTAAATATAAACACCCTTATCCTGGTGCAGGACAGAGGACTCATTCTGATGGTGTCATACTTACAGTGGGAGGCACTTTAAATCATTTAGCACCCTCATTTGCAATGCAGTAAAAGCACAGACAAGTTCAGTTTTAAGTATAAGTCCAGTTGGATAATTTGTAAAAATTAGATATTATCTTCATATCTTTATAATAGTAGAACAAAGTCCTTTATTATCATGTTGTTGTTTTGAATGTAACTGTCAGGTGTTTTTTTTTTGTTTTGTTTTGTTTTGTTTTTGTTTTGTTTTGTTTTTTTAAACTGGCCTTCATTGTAATATATTGGAAGAAAAAAAAATCAAATAAAAGTACCCATGCTGGTCTTTCTGAAGGCCTTGTCGCACTCTGCTGCGTCTGATGGTTTGACACTGTGGAAGAATCTGAAATGTCACAACATGGGCATTGGAAACAAGGGTCTCTGTGCTTGGTTTGCATTCCCTCCTGACTTCTTTGGCAAATTTACATCACAACTGTGTTGTATTATTTATTTTCAGTTTCCCTACTTTCTCTTTCTCCCCTGCCCTTAGAGAGTAGCCATCAGCCCGCTTCCTCCCAGCTTGTGTCAGCTAAGCAAACTGCCATCTTAGCTAGTGACAAGTTCAGAGCTGCCACTTACCAGATTGGGTGTGAATTAGTATGGGGAACAGGTCTCTCCTTTCTGCTAGACAGTGCTTTCAGCTTCTACAAGGCCCAGATCCAGTGATGACATGAGCAACATGATGCCTTGTTTTGTGCTAGCTCTTCTGTAGCACGCACTACACAGCGTTGACCTCCACACAGGTGTTATGAGTGAGTCTCTTCCTATTTGTGAACAGTCGGATACGACGTGTTGGCTGGGGTAGAGAAAACAAACCCAGATGAAAATATTTGCAATATTTAAAATCAAGGAGGCAGAAGGTCAGAGAAGTAAGTTTAACAATTAAATAAAAAACATAATCAGCTTTCTTAAGGAAGAATTGATTATCTTAACATAGCATACTGAAGTAGAAAATTAAGGTAGTAACCGCTATCAAGTCATATGAGGCATTTGTATGTTTTATTTTTTAATTTTTACAAGACTTAAGATGTGCATAATTACTTTTCTTAGGTACTTCACAATGCATCATTGAGGAAAAATAATTATTTAAAGTACTTTTTTTCACTTTTCAGCTTGGTTCTGATAATTGAAATTAAAGACATGAATAAATAACATTTGGTAAAGGAGTAAGTAGGGACAGGGATGGGTTCATCTCTACAGATGCAGATGGATGCAGATGAATTACAAGTGAAGGGGCAGTTTGTCTATGTATTTGCTTAGCAGAAGAAGTAGTATATATTTTATAAAAAGAGGTTTGGTGAAACCTGATGACTCTTTGAAACTCGATCAGGTATTGGGACCAGTGTTGTAAAGGAAGTGTGATAATGTTCTTGACCAAATGAATGGAGAATGAATTTATGGAAAGCGTCGGTCATAGACAATATTTAAGATCTAGGAATAAATATGTTAGGTTGATAGTATTGGTATATATTCGCATATAAATCATTATGGCAAAACTCAATCCTGTTACCAGGACATGAACGTTATCTGTTTTTATAAATTCCTGTCCAAGACTGAAGGGCAAGTTATCAGAATGAAGGCATCTTCACTGTCTCCTTCCTTTCCTCCTTTCCCTCCATCCTTCCCTCTATTCTCCTTCCCTCCTTCTCTCCTTCCCTTCATCCTTCCTTCTTTCCCTTCGTTCCTGCTTTCCACGGCATTATGAGGTCAGAGATTTAGGTAAAGAAAACTAAAACTTTGTTAAGCTCTTCAGAGAAAACTTTGCTACTAGTGAAAATGTAGTTTGAAGTTCAGTCTTCTGGGGCTTTTTCAACACTGTCCAGGGAGTCCAGTTCTGTTCATGCACTCATTCTAACTTTAAAATGCTTCCAAGGAATCAATCTCTCTCTCTCTCTCTCTCTCTCTCTCTCTCTCTCTCTCTCTCTCTCTCTCTCTTTCTCTCTCTCTCTCTCTCTCTCTCTCTCTTTCTCTCCCCTCCCCTCCCCTCCCCTCTCCTCCCCTCTCCTCCCCCACCCCGTATGTATATGTGTGTGGAGTCTCTCTGTTCATTCATTCCCATACACACAGAACCTTATAACCTAACCCATGCTGGGATTAATAATGTACAAATGTAAGTATATCTATAATCTTTGAGGTTTTAGCGATCTGTTAAAAAAACAAAAGGATTTTTTTTTTTAAATCAGAATCATCAGAAAGCAATAGAAGTATTATTAACCAGGCCAGGTGATAGTCATGTATACATGTATACTTTCCAACTTTAACTTATGCCTATATTCATACCGTTAGGGAATGAATATGGTCAAAATATATTGTTTTAAAAATGTAAAACATAAGTTTATTAGATTTTAAAGTTAAGTATTTGTAAAATGTACATGGGTGATACATTTTTCCCCAATCTATGGCATTCAAAAATTGTTCAGTATAGGGGAGTGGGGGTGGGTGGGTAAGGGGGACTTTTGGTATAGCATTGGAAATGTAAATGAGCTAAATACCTAATTAAAAAAAAAAAATTGTTCAGTTTGAAAAACATTTTTTTAGAAAAATCAAAATATGTTTTAAATGTAAATATTTGAACATAATAAGCATATTATATAAAATGTAATAATAAAATAGCTTATCATATTCCTCCTTATAGACAAGATTTCAATTTAAACTATTTTAGGACACATGGATTTTTGCACTCAAACTAAACTTTAAAATAAAATTATAACCCCAAAATATGAAAGGTTAAATTTAACAAGTCTTCATAGCATTTTCAAACACATATGTTTAACAAACAAAATACATTATAAATAGTTTGTTTTAATTTATTTCCTTAAATTGATCACAGCAAAGAAGAACACTTTGGGATAACAGGACAGAGTGCATGATTCAGTTTATCCTGTCACCAAAAGTAATACCGCCATGTAAACTGGCTATAGTTCCTGCCTGACACTTACCATCACCATGTCCCATTTACAGTGTGTTTACTTAGTACAGGGCTTACTTTTTGTACCGTTTCAGTTGTTTTCCTATCTGCGTTTGTTTGGATCGCAAACATAGTAATTCTGAGAGGGGAAGCACACAGCCAGTGAAGGAACTTTGTAAACACCACTATAGATAAACAAAAACAACAAAGAAGAACAACACAAACAACATGATATGAGGAAGCTGCCTTCTCTGTCCCTCCCGTGCTACCTCATTTGTCTGTGGACATACTTCTGAAGCAATTAACAGGCTCCAGTCCCTTGTGGTAAGAGGAATCCCCTACAGTGGGACATTCAAATTAGCAGACACCTTAGGGATAACAGATATAACATTCTTTTTTTTTTTAATGAAGACCCAACATTGGGAGAAATTAAATCATTTAACCCATGTCATAAACATAAATGGAGCAAATTCAAAGTGCCTAACTTTGAGTTCCATATTTTCTTCCTGCATTAACTTAATTAGCTCTCAGGAATTATTCTATCACCATTGAATTAAGCACAAACTTGTGTTATCTAAGAGATGAGAACCATAAGCATACCCTGTATAACCCTTACAGTAGAGTACCACTTGGCATGGGGACTCTACTGTCAAAATGGGGACTTTAATGCCTTAAAAGGGGGACATTTGGGTGCAGCAAACTAATATTATACCTAAATCATTAGTATTTTGAATAAAGATTAAAATATCCCTAGAAAATAACTTAGATTTACATTCACATGAGCATCTCTATCAAGAAATACAATTGAACTGGGTTGTGAAAAAATTGGAGCAACCCTAGACATATGTCATGTCTACTGTGGGCATAACGGTCCTACATCACCCAGCTCTGATCCACTCTGGATTCTGATAAATGATAAGATGCATGCACAGGGGTAATTCTAAAATCAGGCTTAGATTACAGGACTAGAGAAACCATGCTGCCCTTAAGACTACTCATTTGCTCATGCAAAGTACCTGAGTTCAATTCCCAGCCTCCACGCAGTGCTTACAGCTAGCTGTCTGTAACTCCAGTTCCTTAGGAATCTCATGCTCTCCGCTGACCTCTGCAGGCGCTGCATGCACATGGTCCCCATGTACACATTCAGGAACACAGACATACACATACAATGTAGATCTCTAAATGCTTTGAAAGTAAGATTCCAGTTGCAGTCCTGGCAATGAACACATATGTGGGAGATGGGCATTTTATTCTGTCTTCTCTCAAATACAGATCTTAAGATCTACGAATGGAAGTAATTATAATTTCACAGCAGAATCTGGGTCAGATCAAAAAACCCAACCACTTGGCTGCTCAGGCTGCATGACAGAGTTCTTGCAAACCATGAGCACATAGGATCTATGTGTGTCTGGGATGGCTAAGTGCCTAGAAGATAAATGAATGGCAGAAAAGAAAATTCTTCTCTCCTAATTAAATTAGTCAGTTTCATGTCACTGTGACTAAGCAATGGAAGGAAGAAAATTAAAGAAAACTTTTTTGGGGGCACATGATTTTAGCCCATCACAGTTGTCAGGCTTAGGAGAGGTACGGTGGTAATTTGAATGAAAGGCAACCACTCCACAATTCATATACCAGAAAGCAGAAACCAGACAGAAACAGAGACTAATTCTAACCTGCAGGACCAGCCTATCCTAACCTAGACCCACAGACTAGGGTCTATGTAACAGAGTCTACCACTTCATAAAACAGTGCTACCAGCCTGAGACTAAATGTCCAGACACATGACAACATAGGGGAATTATACATTCACATTTGAAGACCCAAAGCCCAATATGAGGACAACAGGAAAGATATTCTCTATGTATTTGTCAACCTTGATAACTGCTTTAGGGTATGTTCAACCAGTGCAACAATATGCATCGAATTTTTAGCATGGATCTTCTAATCTACCTGATGCTGTGTATATTGAGGAGAAAGAGTCAGATATGTTGTGGGATCTCAGTGTGAAGCCCACCCACAAATAACCAATTACAAGGATGGATTCCCAATGTGTGGAAAGAGTTTACATTAACCACCAGGCTGAGTTAAAGAGACATGGTTTTTAGAGTCTCTGTGTTCATCCTGTATAACAAAGCATTAGATTGGGAGTCATTTCACTTGAATTCATCCTCGTATCAGCATATAGGACATAATCTTAGTTAGGGAACCTACATCCTCTGTATTTTACTATCCTATAGTGAATCATGCTTACTGTGTTACTACTGTGTAAATGCTTGCAGGATACAATGGATTTGTTTAGAATTCGGTGTGTAGTAAATTGCATACACAAATAACACCACCTAGGGCTTTTCTGCATTTATGAAGGAGAGGTAAGTTAGAGAAAGTGACCAACAGAGCCCGGGGTTTTGCTTCTTGCTCCCTTGAAGTCTAAGAACTTGGTCTTTGAATGGCAATGCTGACAAGAGTGAGAGCATCTCAGACTGTCTGAAACATGTAACTACCATAAAAGGTAAAGAAAGATCTGAGCACCCAGGAGTAAGATGTAAGGACGTGTGAGATTTCATGAAGTAAGCAGGAGAGTTAGTACTGAAGAGAGTATATACCCCACCAAAATGCACACATAGACAGAGTTCACTCTCCAGTTATCTGTCTTGTCTACTGAAGTAACCATCTTACACTGAAGAACATGCCACAAGACAGGTACAGAGTACCCAGCAGCCCTCTTGTTATAACCCAGTGAGTTGAGTCTAAACACGCTCAGTGTCTTCTGTCACCTCCTTCCTTAGCCTCTCCTGAAACACCTGGCAATATTTCTTATTTATCTATAAAATTTTAGTCGGCAGTGCAAGCCAATTATGATGAGATGACTTTGTGAAGCTTGTTAGCTCAAAGCTTTCCTTCATGTATAAAATAATGAAATCATAAAATCCCATTCATAAGAACTCATGACATATAAAGATAAAATTTGTATCTCTTAAGAAAAATGGGGGAAAAAAAATCTCAGTGTCTTAGTCAGTGTTCTGTTGCTGTGAGATGACACCATGACCATGGCAATGCTTATAAAGGAAAGCACTTAACTGTACAGTTTTGGAAAGTTAGTCCTCATGATAGGAGAGCATAATAACAGTGTGTAGTCAGAAAGGATGCTGCGGAAGTGGCTCAGAGTTCAATAACCAGCTCTACAAATACCCCGAGGAAGAGAGACACTAGGACTAGCCTGGGCTTATTGAAACCCCAAGACCTACCCTACTGACACTCTTCCTTTGACAAGACATCACCTACCCCAACAAAGTGCCACTCGCTGATGACCAAGCCTTCAAATATATCAGCCTGTGGCAGCCATTCTTATTCAAACCACCACACTCCCCCACTATCCCCCCAGACACACACACACAAAGATCCATTAGAAGGCTTGCTATTGGGCAGTAATAAAGGTAGATGTATGGAGGAGTGGGCAATCGCTGCCATGGGCATTTCAAATAGAGCTGATTTCCATGAGTTCAGGCAGCAGTAGTCAACAGTACAAATGAAATCTCTCCTAATTCACTTTCCCAATTATGGAGTTTGTTTATCCTCAGCTAGCCCCTGCACAGAAACAAACCAAATGATGGTGGCAAGTCTATTGATTTCCCTTGTAGATATTTTTAAGCTTGTTAAATAGAGGTAGTGGCTGTAATTGCAGATTTACTATTTCACATTTGCAGCTTTCGCAGGGACAAAACTTCAGCCCCCATCATGAGTTTGAGATGTTAAACATTACTAAACATTGGCAATGCTGTGATAGATGTACCCAGAACCAGAGAACTCTTCATACTTTGTCACACAAGGCTAATTTAGTCTGCTCTAAATTAGTGGTCTGTAGAGTGGAAACTGATGTGCTTAAGGGAAGATGTGTTTAACTGCATCCTGACAGCCTAGCTCTGTGATGTGGCAATATTTTATTAGTGTTTCATGAGGTCTCAAACAGAATCACTGAGTTTATCTATCCATAGTTATCATTTAACAGCCCGCACTGGCCCAAGAGCTGTACTATTAGGGAGATCACAGTTTTATTCAGCACTTTTTTTTTTCTGAAAACATGGTTTAGTAATAAGCAATGTAATGAAACCTCATAGAAGACGACCAAAGAGACCTTCTCCAGAAAGACAATCCATTCCTCCAACAAAGACAAGAGTCACACTCTATCCTTAATGATCAGTTGCCAAATAAGAGAAGTGGAAAATACCCCTCCTTCGACTGGACAACTGACTTTGAATAGAATCAATTGGTAGAGATTTCTCTTCCCTACCTGAGCACTGTGGTGTATGCAAAATCTGTGCAACTCTGCTTGTGCCTTGGGCACCTTATTATCAGAAAATAGTAGGAAACAGAAATATTGGGTAACTTTCTAATAAATGACACTTCAACATTCAATTTGTTCTGTCTTTTCAAGCAGAATTAGTTTTAGAGGTATTTTTGTTCATTTATTATTGGGAAAGACCTTACTAACTTATTCAAGCAAGAAAATTACCCCAAAAGCTCACAAGATTTATAATGCTTGGGAAAAAAAGGCAATTCAAAACCTAATGAGACATTTTAGGCCTCATTTGCATCTCTAACCTGACCCATTTTCTGCAAAACGTTTTTGTTGGTAATTTACATACTAAAAGCTAGTTATTTATCCATCCCTAACCAAAAAGTTGATGAGATTACTAATACCACAGTGAAGTTGCGATTGCCCTAAAAGCTAAATTCAACCATTTCTAGAAGGTTGACTATTGAGTCATTTATTTAGCTATAATCTTCATTACAGGCTGGCAATATACCCAAACTCTGAGAAAAAAAATGACATGAAAGCCCAAATGTTTCATTGTCACATGCAAATTGATAACGATAATCTCCATAGGATTGTACACCTTGGGAGTAAAGAACAGTGAGGTGTGTGTGTGTGTGTGTGTGTGTGTGTGTGTGTGTGTATTACAGTGAGATATAAACCTTTGTATGCATTTGAAGCTAGTAATTTCATTAACTCATTGATGTTATTATATTAGTTGTTGTTGAAGTGTGTATGTGCAAGATGTTTCTGTGTGTGCAGCTACACATGTGTATGTGTATGTGTACACCTGTGTACTTGTATGAAAGTGTGAAACTCACATACCATGTTTTTATCTAAGGTAGGAACTCTCTCTGGGTCCTGGAATTCTCCAGTTTGGCTCCGTTTTCTAGTCACTAAGCCCCAGGTATCACCAGTCTCCATTTCCCCTGAACTGGGATTAGAAGAGAATACCAGCACACCTAGCCTTTACGTGGGTGCTGTCATTGACTTCTGTTTTTCATGCTTACATGGAAAGCCCTCTACTGACTGAGCTCCACTGCACCAGATCAAGTTCCTGTTTTGTGCTTGCTTGCCTACGAATATTAACTCTCGATATGCATGTAATGGGACAGGAAAGCTACAATGAGAAACTGAAGTGTGTAGGTGAAGCACGTCATAACTTTTAGGAAATTTTATCTTTCTTTCATGATAGATGGAGAAATGAAAATACTGGAAACCAGAGTCCTAAAAACAACGAACGGAGAAGGCGATAGGGAAAGGTTAGCAGACATATGCAAAGTTACAGATCACAGCAATCACTTTTGTGCTCTATGTCATTCTAAGGTGACTATAGTCACTGACATATTGTATATCTTAAAATGACTAGGAGAAAACATTTTGGCTTTAGAACAAGGCAGTTATATACATATAAATAGGTCTGTATATTGTTTTAAAAAAGATAACCCTGCATTGTGAGCATGCATCAAAATACTATAAAATCCCAGAATATATTTTTAGGTACTAAATAACAATATATATCCATGTGTATGTAAAGTGTCCACTAATATTTTAAGGGGATATGCAAAACAAAACAATCAAACAAACAACAATTAAAAAAAACAAGTTTTAGGGGCTCAGTGAGGAAAGTGATCATTTTTCAAACTTGAGAACTTGAGTTTGTATATCCAACACCTGTATAAAGCTACATCTTTTGTGTTAAGCATCTGTGAACACAGTGAGAGTGAAGGTGTGTAGAAAGGCAAATCCTGGAGTCATGCTGGCCAATCAGTCTATATGAAAGGGCAAGCCCAAGGTTTAATGAGAGGGCAAATGCCAATAAATAAGGTAGAGAAGGAATTGAAGAAATCATCCTAATGGTTAAAGTCTGATCAGTCCAATGCCATCAGAGACAAGAATGCCTGTACACAATGTGCACACAGAGCCACATATATGTGCATGCAAACGTGCACACCCATGTATGCACCAAGCACACATATATGCAAACACATACATACACACATGCACAGAGAGATGAGAGAAAGAACAGAGAGAGAGGGAAAGGGAAGGAGGGAAGGGGTGAGAAGATAGAGGAGAGGGAGTGTCTTAGTCAGGGTTTCTATTCCTGCACAAACATCATGACCAAGAAGCAAGCTGGGGAGGAAAGGGTTTACTCGGCTTACACTTCCATACTGCTGTTCATCACCAAGGAAATCAGGACTGGAACTCAAGCAGGTCAGAAAGCAGGAGCTAATGCAGAGGCCATGGAGGGATGTTCATTACTGGCTTGCCTCACCTGGCTTGCTCAGCCTGCTCTCTTATGGAACCCAAGACTACCAGCCCTGAGATGGTCCCACCCACAAGGGGCCTTTCCCCCTTGATCACTAATTGAGAAAATGCCTTACAGTTGGATCTCATGGAGGCATTTCCTCAACTGAAGCTCCTTTCTCTGTGATAACTCCAGCTGTGTCAAGTTGACACACAAAACCAGCCAGTACAGGGAGAGAGAAGGAGAGAGAGGTAGTGAAAACAGAGAGACGGGTAAAGATAAAACAGGGGGAGAGAGATGAGGGACATAGAGAGAAAGAGGAAAGGGAGGGAGAGAGAAGAGAGAGAGGGAAAGAGGAGAGTGAGGGAGTGAGAGAAAGAAATTGAAGGGAGAAGAGAGACCATGGCTGTGAAATCAGACCTTGGCCATCTCAAATTCTTCCCTGAACCATCAACTGTAGTCAATCTTTATCAACTATTACCAACAGTCCTTATCACTGAATGTACCCACGGAATAAGGAAAAACAACAAAGGAAAACAAAACAGTCCTCAGGAAAAAGAAAAGAGAAGAATCTAGCCCTCGAACCACTCACAGTTTAAGAAATTTCATCTGGCAGTGAGATGATTCCTTTTGTCTCCTTTGTGTCAGATGAAATAAGAGCAAAGAATTATCCTGGACTACTGTACAAGTAGGATAACTATGAATGAAATACAAGAGGTCAAAAAGGAACTCCTCTGGTATGTTGTTGTGTGTGACCACCCCTTAGTGTTATAGATTAATAGTCATTTTTAGAGACAAATCATTTATGCTTTGTTGAATTTCTTTTCATTTTTACCAGAATCTTTAATGTACTATTAAAAATTGAGCAAACTAGATACACAGCGATACATCTTTACACTAGACTTCATTACTACAACTTGAGTATCCTAATGAGATGTATTCCACTGCCAAGAAGACAAGAAACAGATTTGCTACTTCACTACCACCAACCATATGCTTTCAGTGTGTTCTCTTCATATACAGTGCAATTGTATATAACTACAAATGCACAGAAAAAAACTTTAAAACTTAGAAAATTATGATACAGAAACATAAGAATTGCCATAACCATTTTTTTTATTTGTGTACCTTTCTTGAGCAAATTATTGATATAAGATATGTTCTTCTCTCTACAGGTGAAGATCTACTGTCTAAAAACAAAACAAAACACCTTAGGCTAGGCGACCAAGTGGTCACCATTCTTCATCCGTGAAAGGCCGGCAGACTGAGACACAGTATACTGAGTTTGCTGGCAGCTAGTCTATCCTGAAGTTCAGCAACTGTCTCCAGAGAGGGTCTTGCAGAGGTAAGTGTCTGTGTGTAGACAGATGCTTTGATAGCGTGGTTTTTTGGACGAACTCTTTATTGAATTTTCCAGTCAATCATGTCATTGGTTCTAACAGAAACTGTCAGCATATTACCTCTTCTCTTTTCACTGGTTGTATGTATACCTGGCTTACAACCATGATACTTCTTGAAATGAATGATCCTCATTTTTCTGGTCCTAAACATGTGCACAATATTGCAAGCAAAAATTCAGAGTAAAAGAGAGTGAAGAAAAGAGAAAGGCTATTCATTATGCTTTAAAATCATCATAATGTTTATTTTTAATTTTTTAAATATAGCTATTACCAAGAGTACAGTTGCCAAGGGGTTTGAGAGCTTTTAACACGTTACTAGTATTTTATATAGAAGAAGTATAAAATGTAAAATAGCTTTGCTTCCTAAATGGAATGTTGCCAGGAGAGACATCTAGAACAATGGTTGGTGAACGATATGAAGGAACTTCTGCCATGTTTTGGCTAGATCATTAAATGGAAATCAAAGATATTTACTGTATTCATGAGAAAATTATCTCCAAGTTCATAAATGCAAGCCTACCCCAGAAGATATAATATATAAACCATAGTCAGGACCAAGAATGACAACTGCATTGTAAAGTGAAAGTCTTATATAACTAAAGTTTCCATTGAGTTTCATGGTTTGAGGTTTCTAAGTTTTTCCAAATATGATACTGATTTTATTAACCCATTTACCAACAAGAATTACAGAAGCTATAAATGCACAGACATTTATGATTCACTGCACCATATACCCTCTGAGTGTCTGACTAGCTGAAGGTCTCTGACTAAATTTAGAGAAAACTAGTTCATGCATATGATACAGGCATAGACTGAAAGCAGAAATCCTATACAATGTCTAAATGTCACAGGTGTTATTGGAATGGAAATTCACTTTTCTATACATTTCCTAGGTGTTATATATAGATGGAGCTGGATACCATATTGTTACACTTTATTTCTGACTTTATCACCCATCACCTTTTTCCAAATTACTAGAAACTAAAAATACCATTATGAAGTCAAGCACACGAGGGCTCTGGCAGATATGTGGAGCCTAGGTTCACTACTATCTTGAAGAAATATGGTATATGTCACTTTCAGTATTGCCGGTGGATAGAGCCAAGCTAATCAACTTGGAATAGATTTGATTTTGGAAAGAAGTACTGCAGGCAGCCTAATCATTTCGAAAAGGAGGGGAGGAGAAATGAATAATCAGATTGTTACAGATTAAGCAGGTGTCAATAAGAAAAGTCGAAAGGCAGAAAAACTATATCGTTAAGGAATAGATTCATTTTACTTGCCCCTTTATAAAGATCTATCTTCCCTGTTTTAATCATGTGTGTCTATGTGTGAGGAGGGACCATTGTACATGGGAGTATGGGTGCCTGCAGGAGCCAAAGGAGGAATGAGAGCCGCTGAACCTCTGGGGTTTAAATTACAGGCAATTGTTAGCCACTCAACATCGGTTTTTCTGAGTCAAGCTCAAGTCTCTGAGAGAGTCATATATGCTCCTAACTGTTTTGCCATCTCTAGATTTTTAGTAGCCATTTGATCATAAAGATTTTTATTGACAGAATTCAGCATTTACATTGTTTAAGGAAAATTAGCTAGAGACGTATCCCCCCTCCCTTGTGTAAAGTGTGATATACATTTAAGGTAGAAAGAAATGGAATGTGTCATTTGGTATTTTGAGTAGAATAGGTCAACAAACCAGCAAGAAGTCAAGCAAACGCTGCCTTTAAATCGCTTTACTCCAAGAACAGTTGAGACTTCTTAAGAGACAAAGCTTGCCCCTCTAAAGTCATAAATATCCACAGATTCCTCTGATAGCCACCTGTTTAGGACCAGCTGTGTGATCATTTCTAATCAGAAGTGTGTTTGTTTTCTAAATATGGCCTTGTGAATCAATACAACAGGTCCTAATATTTATGAGTACATGTTTCCAGTTAGTTATCTGAGAGGCATGCAATGCAGGCCCCATCATTCAGAGGCACACACCAGATTTCCTTCTTGAGATAGAAGGATCTTGAAACACACAGCAAAGCTACCCTCTGCCCAGTTCCCTCTGGCTATTATAATGTTACTGTGTGGAAAAGGGAGTGAGGTGCAGCGTGGTGGGATACGTCTGCCCATCTGAGAGTGTGAACTTTTCTTTCAGAATGAGGTTGAGCTTGTTTTGAGGCTTCTCATATTCTTCTATTGTCATTTAAATTTCGTTTCATGACTTGACCTCTTCCCTTATTAGAAAGTAGAGAAAACATCGAACTGTACTTCTTGAACCTTTGTTTTGAGGCTTGATGCACTTTTCTGCCACCATCAATACTATATAGTATGTGGTGTCATTAGGAAGTGTGGAAGTCTGATTTGGGATGCATCACTGTAATAATTTCTTAGGCATAAACTAAAATTGATACAAATAATGGCAGCAAAGGACACGCTTGAGGAAAATAACTTTTGTCCTTAGTTAGTGGAGTTTAATATAAACCACACTCTTTACTTAGCTAATATTTCTGCTCCAAGAATCTTGTTGGTGGGTGACAGGGATCGTGAAGTTTACACCTACACTCTGCTGTCATTGCAAGTTCATCTGAGTGTTCTAAGAAGAAAGGCACAGGTTTCCCCAAATCTTACATGTGACAGGAAATCTTCCAAATATCATCTAGGTAAGGAGGAAATGGTAATGTAAAGATTGAGATTCAGCAATAGCAGAATTTGAATTTAGAAAGCAAAAGTGCATAGCCAATTTCCTGAGATGGAGAACTAGCTGTCACCTTTGAGGAACTAAAAAGCAGACAGTGTAGTAACTGCGGCATAGGGAGAAAAGAATGAATCAGGATCAGACCAGTGCAAGGCAGAAAGGAAAGTCACAAATGGAAGAAAGCAGATATCCCATCTAAGTGCAATGGCTACTGTTAATAATACCTGTAGTTGGTTGATGGATGTGAAAAGGAAGGGAGGATATCCAAAGACAAAATTGGAAATTTTTACGTCAAATCAGAAGTAAGAAGAGAATACATATGTATAGGCCTAAGAATGAGATGGAGGCAAATATAAGAATTCTAGTATGGCTCCAGAAAACAATTGGGTGGAGCCAATAAAAATGTGAACAAGGAGGTCCAAGAATGATTCTTCTGAGTCTGGCTTGTGATGTTTCCAGTTATGTTCATCCCCAAATGGCTTTAAGTTAACCACAATAGATAGATTTATAAGAGTGTCTCATTGGCAGCCTGAACCTCAAAAATCTGGGCCAAATGAATAACTTTGTAATCACTGACTTCTAGAGAGTAACTGAAGCAAAGATGGTAAATGAGTTTGTGAAAGAAGATGGGACAGAGAAATAGAAGATAAAGTCCTGAACAGAGAACACTGTGAGTGGTGCCATTCTTTAGTTATCAGGGAGAAGAGCAGCCAGGAAGGAGGCTGAGAAGGAATAGACAAAGTGATAGGAGATATATGGATTGAAAAGATGCTATGGAAAGCAAGGGGGGAGACAATATTTCTAAAGAGGTACTACAGTATACACTGAACCTTGAGATTATCTCTCATATTAAAGGAGTGCATCATTAGCTAGCTACCTTTGCAACAAAGCTTTGTAATAGAGTAGGGCAGAAATGCACAATATAGGACATCATTCCATGAACGAGAGAGAAAGAAGTAGGAACAGCAAATTCAAGCAACCCTTTCTGAAATTAAGTGTGAAACTAAAGTCAGAAGTTGCAATGGTTATGTAGAAAGATGGACTTGATTTTTTTCCATATTTCTGGGTCTGTTTATCTAGAATGGGAATTTTCCATGTAAGTGTGCAAGGAATGAGAACACATATAACTTCACAGGCTATCAGTAAAGTGAATGACCACAAACAATAACATAATAGGAAATAAAATTTGAAAGTGCCTGGTGTGAAAGTTCTGATGGGGTCAGGAATGCTTGTGGGAAAGAGAACTGAGCCAGCAATGGAGGGATGGAAAAATATGTGAATGGGCCAACAAGATGTACCACTTTAATATTGCAGAACAAAATGGATAGTTATATTCTGAATTATTTTGTTTGTTTGTTTATTCAGGGGTGTGGGTGGGCAAGGCTTCTTTGTCTAACCCTGGCTGTCCTGGAACTCACTCTGTAGACCAGGCTGTCCTTGAACTCATAAATCTGCCTGCCTCTCCCTCCCAAGTGCTGAGATTAAAGGCATGAGCCACCACTGCCCAGTTATTAGAATAAGTAATGAAAGTAGAATGATGGGAAAGACCAATAAAATGTAGCCATTAAGAAACAAATGGACAAATATTTTAAGACAATTGGCAAAGTCAGGATGCCATTATCAAGGCCACATATTTGATCCTCAGAATTACGTAATTCTGTAATTCAACCCACCAGAAGGTAAAGGTGAGACAAAGTCATGCTCAGCTACATAGCAAGACCCTGGTACTAAAACTAACCAGCCAAATAAGGAAAACACACACACACAAACACACACATAGAAAACAGCAACAATAGCAGCAACAACAAAAACAACAAACCCTACCAACAGTATCAACAAACAATAAAATTATCCTCCAAATACATCCATTTGCCCAAGAATTTCATAAATTCATTGTTTTTAAGAGCTGAGTAGTACTCCATTGTGTAAATGTACCACATTTTCTGTATCCATTCCTCTGTTGAGGAACATCTGGGTTCTTTCCAGCGTCTGGCTATTATAAATAAGACTGCTATGAACACAGTGGAGCATGTGTCCTTATTACCAGTTGGAACATCTTCTGGGTATATGCGCAGGAGAGGAATTGCTGGATCTTCCAGTAGTACTATGTCCAATTTTCTGAGAAACAGCCAGACTGATTTCCAGAGTGGCTGCACAAGCTTGCAATCCCACCAGCAATGGAGAAGTATTCCTCTTTCTCCACATCCTTGCCAGTATCTGCTGTCACCTGAATAGTGAGATAACCCAATTACAAAAGAAGTCAATTGATATGCACTCACTAATAAATGAATACTAGCCCAGAAACTTAGAATACCCAAGATACAATTTGGAAAACACAAGAAAATCAAGAAGGAAGACCAAAGTGTGGATACTTCATTCCTCCTTAGAATAGGGAACAAAACACCCATGGAAGGAGTTACAGAGATGAAGTTTGGAGCTAAGACAAAAGGATGGGCCATCCAAAGACTACCCCACCCGGGGATCCATCCCATAATCAGCCACCAAACCCAGACACTATTGCATATGCCAGCAAGGTTTTGTGAAAGGACGCTGATATAGCTGTCTCAAGTGAGGCTATGCCAGTGCCTGTCAAATACAGAAGTAGACGCTCACAGTCATCTATAGGATGGAACACAGGGCCCCCAATGAAGGAGCTAGAGAAAGTATCCAAGGAGCTGAAGGGGTCTGCAACCCTATAGGTGGAACAACAATATGAACTAACCAGTACCCCCAGAGCTCCTGTCTCTAGCCGCTTATGTAACAGAAGGTGGCCTAGTCGGCCATCATTAGGAAGAGAGGCCCCTTGGTATTGCAAACTTTATATGCCCCAGTACAGGAGAACGCCAGTGCCAAGAAGTGGGCATGAGTGGGTAGGGGAGCAGGGTGGGAGGAGGGTATAGGGAACTTTTGGGATAGCATTTGAAATGTAAATAAAGAAAACATTTGATAATAAATAAAACAATAAAATTGTTCCACCCAGTGATGAGTGGATTGACATGAATGGGAACAGACAATTGCTAAAATCTGAAGCTCGTGAAGATGCCTGTGGTTGCTGGTAGCAAAGAAAAGAAGAAAAGGGAAACATACGTAGGTAATTAGAAAGATGCTCCAACATAAACTCTTTTTGACATAAGAGAATAGAGAGTGTGCAGGTATAAATTCTGTCAATAATCAAGTACAGTTGGTGTCTCTCATAATAAGCACTGTCTTTTTCTTAGTTCCACATGTTGAGTGATTTAGAGGACATGGACAAGTCTTCATTTCATCTAACAATGCCCATCAGTTATTTTATACGGGCATCATTCTTCTCACTAACTCTTCCAGGCAGTCTTAGAATTGTCAAACAGACTAGTCTCTTGGGCTTAGTGATCAGGGATTCTAGGGTTTGAAAGGTGGCTTTATCAGTCATAGCTAGTCCTCAGAGGAATGCTAAGGACATAACCATCGCTGAAACTCTCCACTTGCACAATGAGAATACAAGTAAAGGTTTCTAATGTTAACCAATGGAGTATGATGAGTGGAAGAGGGGGAGGGGCTGATCTTAGCCATCATGTGTGAGGGATCTAGCAATAAATGCTAATGCAGCTATTACTGGTGTTAACCTGCTGTGTATCTTATATGCAAAGATGTTAACCTGGATCACTCAAAAAAGGCTTTCTGAAGAAAACCACACTACCTCCTGCCTGCAGTCCTCCATGAATTCTGTGACATTCTCCAGGTGTCCCCTAGCTACATCCAGGTGGCACATCAATTTAAACCTGCCCCCAGATCTTCCAGCCCCAAATATTTCTCTGCTTAACATCTCGAGAGTCACCAGCCAACCTTATCTAATGATATCGACAGGGCCTGACACAGAACCTAGGTCAGCATGAAGCCACAATAAGCAAAATTGATTTACAAATCACAAAACGTCTGATGCATTATTTCTGGAAATAAATGGGTTTTTTTTTTTCCTCCTCAAAATGTGGAGACAAGTCTGCAGCAGAATGATGGCTTGCTTTTCTAAGCTGATCAAGGAAAGCAAAGACTCTTATTCTTCTCATTCTCAGTCATCTTTCTGGCACTTTGGACTAGGAAGTTGGAAAATCAGGAATCATAATGATCAGCCTCAGAAATGGGAAAGGCTTCTCATGGCTCCCACATGGCACCTGCCGAGCAGAGGCCTTCACTTCTAATATAAGAAAAGGATCTTTGAATAACATTAGGCAGAGGTTTGCAACACGTTGATCCCATGCAAACATCTTTAAAAGGCCCGGCATTTTAAAGTTTAATAATTGGATTATTATTTAAATGAATCACTTTCTAAGGTGCCATGCCTAATGGGAACCTTCTGAGCAAAAATTCCACCTTTAAAAATGGTACTTGAGTGAAGTGATAAGTAGTTACTTGCATATAGCATAGATTTTCATCAGTTCTAATCTAACCGAAGGAAGCATTAGGAGATGAAAGACAATGTAATTAGTTTATTCTTGGAAAACGTATGCATGAAGTTTCTTAAACTCCACAAAAGCTCATAGGTATGAAATTAATGGGCTTAATTTATTAATACACACACACACACACACACACACACACACATGTGTATATATGCATATACACATATGCATTTATGCATTTATATAGACATCTGGTCTTAAGAAGGAAATTAAATAAATGAGATTTTTAGAATGCAAGCATTTCCAGCAATAGTAACAATGTGTTTTTATAACAGTACAGAAAAGGGAAAAGGCAATGAGTTTCACTATACATCTCTGTATTGAAAAGGCATTTGAATACCACACAAGGCATACCTCCATTTGCTAGAGATTCCCTAGTGTTCTGAAGTTGTATATTTGGAAAAAAAGACACTGAGCGAAGTTGATTTTGAACTCTCAGATCTGCAGTAAAAGAACTGAGACTGGATTGGGTCAGATGGCAAAGCACACACTGCGTCCTATGAAATCTCAATCCATTTTTGGAATGTCTAGAGAGGCCTGAACCATTAACCTATTCATTGCAAGTTCTTGACTGATTTGTTCTGGTGTTGACATAATGGAGATGAAGCAGTTAAGAGTTTAAAAGCAAAGAATGAACAAATGATTGATGAAATCTTGGGAGACTCATGGTGCTAAAGCAAATTTTGTCAAAATTTGTCATTTTCTTTGGAGGGAACTTAGATTGACAAAGCAGGAGGCAGGAGTCCAAGATCATCGAACTAAGATCAGCAAACTTTCCATCATAGTAAACTTGAGTTCAGTATGAACTGAGAAGTAGAACAAGCAGATTATGTTAGTATTGAGATTAAATATTATTAATTTTATTGGTGATTGATAGTTGTTGATCTATAACTATATCTGTTTAACTTTATATGCATGCACACATATGCATATATATATATATATATATATGCATCATGTATTCAAAGCACATTGTATTTTGTTTCTGTTTAAAATATTTTAAGATCACTTTGGAATAATAACATTATGGATATTTAGAATTACAAAATCACAATATTATATTCTTGGAATCAGTTAGAAGTTTCTCTAAGAATTATCCATAGATAGCTGGGCATTTGAGAAGCATGTGATTATACATAGCTGACTTCTTTGTGGGAACACTTTATTTTTTTGGCTATGTATTTAGTAGAGTAACTAATTCATATCTAACAGATGGCATTCATATAAGAATCCTAACGGTACTGAAGTTTCTAACAGCTTAAGCAGTGATAATACAAACCAAAGTCAGAAGAGTGATTTTAACTTCACAAAGAGTGTTTATTTAAAGCTCATGGTTTACAAAAGCAGTGAAAGCTCAGATTTTAAAACGTACAAGTAGTATTTCAGAATGCTTCCGCTTGTATTCAATTTCTTAGTATTCAATAGCACACAGAAAGGTTTCACAAGAACATTAAGGCAGTCATAGAACAAGCCTTTGTTGAACAGCTTATTATTCATGATACAAATTAGAGAAGGTGATGCAAACACAGACATCAATGTTTCCCGTGTGTTTAAAATTATCACTTATTTTGGAAGTTTGGACAACTCCATTATTCTATCTCCTTCTCATCGTCAATTCTTGTTTAGGGCTTCTGATTAAGCCCTGTCACTTCAGAGGAAGTTCAAGAAAACGTGCATTACAGAAACAGTTGTTCCTAATCAATACATTTTGAACCACATACCAGGTATATTTTTAAGGACATAATTCATCAAAACCAGGCTTCCCAGAGCTCTGCTTGCTGCTTTTATTGATTTCCCTTCTCTTGGAAGACATGGCAGATACTCTACTTGTGACACAAGTATTAAATTGATAATAAAGAAATCAGTTGCTCTAAGAAAATGCTCAATTATAAAGAAAATAATCAAATGTGAGGATTTGAAAGGAGGAACAATCCTCTGGGTTTAATATGCTACCCTCATATTTTAGTATCAGCTGTAGATACCATAATGTGGCAGCCTAATACCCTCTTTTAAAATCATTTCTTTGTATTTTGATATTATAAAATAATTACATCATTTTCCTCTTCCACTTTCTCTCTCCAAACCCTCCCATACAGCATCCATCCCTTTGTGTTCTTTCCAAATCACGGTCTCTTTTTTCATTACTTGTTATTGCATATAATGATGCATATGTACATACACATATGCTCCTAAATACACAAGTACAACAAGCGCAGACTGTATAATGTTACTTGTATATGTGTTATCAGAGCTGAGCATTGGGTATTGGATAGCCAGTTGGTGTGCTCATCTAGGGAAGACTTTCTCCTGCTGACAGCATTCCTTAGTTGCCTACAGGTCTTTGTCTAGGATTGGGGATTCAAAGGGTCTTCCCACCCACTTTAGCTTGACGAATGCATTGTTTTTGTTCAGCCCACGTATAGGCAGTCACAGTACACAGACTTTCTGGGCGTTACCTTCTGATATCCCTAGGGAGCACAGTCTCACAGCAAACTCCCTGATATTGTCTTACAGTCTTTCTGTCCCCTCTTCTGAAGTGTTTTTTGAGTCTTAGACGTAGGGAATACATTGTAAATGGATCTATTTTCTCTGGCCTCCAGAACTCTGCATTTTGATTGGCTGTGGTTTTCTATGATATTTGTCCCTTGCGTCTTGGAATGGAGACGTTTCCTTGCTGAAGGTGAAGACTGTGATTATCTGTATTCATAAGGATGAATACTTAGAATGTAACCTTGGATTATGATGATTTAGTAAAGTAGGCTTTGTAGTAGGTTCTCCTCCGATATCTACACTCCATAGTGCAGGGCAGGATTTGAGGGGATGTTAGGTTCAATTAAAGAGTTGTTGGTTACTGTAAAAGTATACATGCCAATGCTGATTCACATAAGAAATGCAAGATTGAAAGGCTTAAAGAAGCTGAGGAGGAGGGCAACCCTGTAGGAGCACCAGCAGTCTTAATCTAGACCCCTGAGATCTCTCAAACACTGGACCACCAAACAGGCAGCATACACCAGGCTGATATGAGGACCCCAACGCACATATAGTAGAAGACTGCCGGGTCTGTGTTCATTCAGAGATGATGCACCTAACCCTCAAGAGACTGGACCCCCAGGGAGTTTAGAGGTCAGGTGGGGTGGGGGTGGGGCTGGGGACATCCTTTTGGAGACAGGGGATTGGGAAGGAGGTATGGAATGTGGAACAGTCAGAGAGTGGACAGGGGAGGAGGGAATAAAATCTGGAGTAATAAGTAAATATATATATATATAAATT
Organism: Mus musculus; assembly: GCF_000001635.26. Classification (NCBI taxonomy): domain Eukaryota; kingdom Metazoa; phylum Chordata; class Mammalia; order Rodentia; family Muridae; genus Mus; species Mus musculus. The sequence goes on along the minus strand of NC_000074.6, from coordinate 49,512,241 downwards.
GATTTTAAAAAGAAATAAAGAAATGCAAGATTGTAAGTGTGAATTCCAGTATTAACGTGTGTGGAATGGAGGCTTAAGATGTAACTTTATCTAGTGCTCCTATCTATCGTGACTGGTTATTATTTGAGAATACCTAGTTAGGGCTTCAGCGCTATGTGATAATGCAACTATAAAGGAAATGGAGAAGTTTCTATTGTAAAGTAACCTAAAATAAATCCTCCTGTACAGCAAACCGTTGGTGTATAAAAAGAGGAGTAACTTTCTAATCCTGTAAATCTTTATCTTCATATGTAATACTAGCTTGAAGTCAATTCAACACATCCTATTCATTATTCTACCAAGAATCTGAAATAACACATCTTAAACTGTTTCGCAGATCAAATATTACTGCTCTATCAGAGGCACAAAGATAAAATGATTTGTAAATGAGATTTTTCATTTCAATAGTCAATTTCATATGCTGACATTTAGCCGCTTTAGGTCATAATTTGTACATTTTATCCTATATCTGCCAAAATAGTACATTATTATAATGTTATTATGAAAGACATAACTTATTATTATAACTGCATAGGAAGCATCTTCCTGTATTGCTGGAAAAATTTTTATGTGGGGGTGGGTGTGTGCGATGGCTCAAGCCTGACAACTTGAGCTCTGACCCAGGTACCTACCAACAAGGTGTAAAAGGGAAGGAAAGAACTGACCCCAGCAAGTGTTCTAGTTATCTCCATTTGACCAGTGTGACAAATCCATCCCTACTCAGTCCAGCACACGTGCTTAATTGAATTTAAAAAGAAATCCTGTTTGTGAAACAAAATACACAAAGGGGTTAGAGAGATAGCTCAGTCAGTGGTGGGAAGTACTTAAGCAGGTCTTGAGGTCTAGTGTATGGATGGATATATATACATATACATATACATCATATACATATACATGTGTGTATACATATGTGTGTATACATGTGTATACATATACATATCTATATGTACATACATATACACACACACGCGTGTGTGTGTGTGTGTGTGTGTGTGTGTGTGTGTGTGTGTAGTAAGCCAGGTGTTCCCATAAATGTCTGGAATCCTTGCTCTGTGAAGAGTGGAGACTGGAGAATCATTGGCCTTCCTGATTATCAAAATAAATACAAATAAGGGTTAGGGAGAGACCTTGCCTCAAAAGGAAAGGCAGAGAGTGGTACTGGACAAGACAGGTGTTCTCTTCTGGCCTCTACATGCACAGCTGGGAGCAGACACCCACAGCTGCGCACAGACAATAGATATTATGAAAAATAAATGCTACAATAAATAAAGACACACATAAATAAAACCTTTACAATCAAAAGAGAAACCATGCAGAGACACTCGACTGACTCCAACAGCCAGAGATTTCCAATAATCTTTCTGTGCGCTAGCCTTACTTTGACACTTAGATCCACCTGCAGTGCACAGCGCATCCTTTCATGACTTCATCCTTGCAGCTCAGCCAATGGGTTGCTCAGATACAGGTGTAGCTTCATTAGGAGCCTGTATTCCTTATCACGCATGTGTGATGTGATGATTTTGTGTTCTTGAGCAGTATTTCATTAAGTGACAATATGTGCTATATTGAAGTGTTTACTATAAGGAAGAAGACTTTTTGATTTTGATTCAGTGTTTATTTTTTAAATATAGAGGCTGTGAATTATTAAAACAGGTATTTGTGTGGACATATATTTCATTCATCTTGGGCAACTATCGACAAAGTAGGGCTTCACTGTCTTGTATATTTTTCTGAAGTTCAAATGCTGAAATTTGCTTTTATAAAATTATCACTTAGTTTCTAAAATTTCTGTACCCTTTGATTGGCATGCTCCTGTAAGGGGCTTGCTTGTACCACCTTTGCTTCATGTCACATGTCTGCCAGTCTTTGCAATCTTAGCTACCATAGGGCTTGTAAAATTAGCAGAGCCATAGTAGATAACGGCTTATACATTTGGCTGTTGTAATGCTTTGTTTTTGTTGTTATCAAAATTCCATTAAAATATTTTCCAGTTTGTAAAATATACTCTTATAATTTATAACTGGCTATCTTCTCCATTCTACTGTCATATAAAAATCCTGCAAATGCTTTCCCCCACCGAATAACTTTTCTTCTCAATTGCTTTACCATGTCTTTTAAACTGTACATGTTTTATTTTGTTTTGTTTGTTTTTATTTTCAGACAGGGTCTCATATCCCGTAGGTATCCCTCAAACTTTGTGAAGACAAGATAAAAATTTAAAGTCATTTAGTTTCTTATTTTGCTCTACTGGAAATTGTACCTATGCCCTCTCTCACAAGTGTTAGGCAAGCACTCTAACACTCTTCTCTGCCCTCCACTTAAGAGAGTAAGTTTTAAAGTTTGATTAAATATTGCATTGATTTTTGCAAACTTTATTATCTGGGACGATATGTCCTTTGAAAGATATCTTTGTCCAATCTATAAATATTTTCATCAAAAATATAATATCTTAGTTTTGACATTCATATTTCTTATTTCAAGTTTTCTTTTTCAGTGGCATGAGGAAGATTTGTTTCTATGATTCATTCATGAGTATATCTATGGAAATTAGGTCTCCAGACAGGAAAAAATTGTATACTATCTTAACTGAATAATCTGTGACTCTTTGTCAAAAATGAATCCTCCATTTAAGAACACATATACATTGGTTTTATATTTTTGTTAATATCACATATTATCTTAGTGATTGTGGCTTTCATTATCTGTTGCTGTGTAATTCTTCCATTGTATTTTTAAATGCATTATTATGAGTTGATATACTCACCTTTAAATCACCCCAGGCCACTAACAGTAACACTTGGTCATTTAACTTCACTGGAGAAATCTGAGGGATGCTTCCTGGGTTTCAGCATCTTTCTAAACTGGCTGTTTGCAATATGGACTCTTTGTTGACTTGAGATATTTCTGGGGTTGCCAGTGGTAGTACTCAGGGTTTGCAGCAGTTTTTTTTTACCAGATTTGGATAATTTTTTCCCTTGAATGTAAAAACTAAGGAATCAAAGACCGGGCTCATGGGCAGACATGCCCAGTTCTTTTAAACTCTATAATTGTGTGTTACAGCTGCCTGGTCTACCCTGACCTTAGTTCTCAGGGGCCTAGCTGGCCTTTCTGCCTTTCTTTCTGTATTGTGATGCATACTGCTTAGAGCTGGGAGATGGGGAATCCTGGGCAACCTCAGGACTTACTTCCTTATTTCCCTTCTTTTAGGGGATTAAAAGCCAGTATTTCCTGCCCATCCAGTGTTTGAAAATTCTTTTTAAATATCACCCCTGGCTTGCTGTTTGTTGTTGCTTGTTTTCATTTATTTAAGTGAGGATAATATTTATTTCTGTTTCATGTCACAAAATTATAACCAGACATAGAGGGTTTTTAGGGTTCTTTTTGTCCCTTTTGTCTTTTGAGACATAATTTATATGTGATTGCTACTTGGAAGCTACTGTTGCCCTCTCCCCACCCCAGGCCCCTTGTTTTTCTGCTGAGACAAATTCCCCTTGAGTGCGTGTCTATTCACACCGATTTCATCAATTATGGCATTTGTTTTGTACCGCATACCTTATGTTGGTGTACTTTTCCTCCTTACTATATAATGCTACCCAAGAGGGTAGGTGATTGATATTTATTCATCTCCATGGCCTAGATACCAGCACATCACCTATATTTTACCTAATCTATCAAACACTGCTCCACACTGAATGGCTGGAATCATTCTGCCTTGACTCCTTATTAGGCTTATGTATCTCGTGTTACTTTCCTAGATTGTAGTAACAGGATGTGACTTTGTTGTCAGAAACCCTTCTGTGTAAGAGCCACATAGCCCAGCAGAGCTGAAGGACCCACCAATCATGAAAGCTCTCTGCTTCTGAATCTTAGTTTATAGATTATTTTTTTTCTATCTAAAATTTCTTCTTCCATTAACCCTACACTTAAAAATACTATGGCCCTGCAACGTGTGTCAGATACATCCACCCTGGGGCTCATCGTCATGTGTCAGATACACATGACAAACCCCAGGCTTTCCTTGGGTTAGTCACTTGGAATTTATGTTTGGCTCACCAATCTCCTCGTTATTTATTCTAATCTACATGTATCCTATGCTACAATTATTTCCTTTTCTATTACATGTTAAGATTACTAACAACTGAGGCCAGCTGCCCCCTCCTTAACTGATTTAATCTCTCCTTGAGTGAATAATAATAATAATAATAATAATAATAATAATAATAATAATAATAATAATGTATGCTGCTATCCTTTTGGACCTGCCCTTAAGAATAGACATCCAATAAGTATTTGCTGAGTAAAATATGAAAACAATAAAAGAAAATTCTTGATAGTAGTTATTGCCAGAACCATTATATATCATAAAAATGTTAACATGTGCCCAATAATAGCCTTTGCTTTGCTCAAGAAGAGGTGAAATTATCATGGCTTTCTGATTTTAAAATGTGTGTATTATCTCCTCCAAAAACTTCTGTGCTCTTCAGTCTTGGCTCTTCATCCCCCGACTCCTCTGGCCCACTTAATGTGCCTACGAATTTGCTATTCTATAGAGTTTATAGACTAGAACCATAACATTTGTGTCATAGAAAAATGACATTTGTGATTGATGCCTTTGATTTGACACACAGACATCAACTCATCCATGTTGGTGAAAGTAATAATATTCATCTGCTTTTCATTGTCAAGAAATAATCAACTGTATGATCACCCTATGTATACGTATGAACATACAGATACATGTATGAACACATATGTACAAACATTATATGTGTGTATGAAAATATACATGTGAACATATATATGTGTGTGTACATGTGTGTGTATATACATATATATATATAGCTAAACTTTTGAGTTTTTCCTATATTTTAGCTACAGTGAGTAATGGTAGTAAAAACATATTCTTGTTCAACAAGGGTTTTGTATGTATTTTTATGTCTAAAGCATAACCACTAAGTCCTAGGTCAAATCTTATTTAAAAATTTCAAACAGTAGCAATATCTAATACCAAATATTTAATATTTAATATTTTAACATGTTTGCATATCCCTCCTAGCCATTTGTCTCTCTTTCTCTTTGAGAGGTGTCCACCCAAAAAAATAATCAAGGTTTTTATTGCATCATTTGTATTTTGTTATTTACTTGTGGATGTTCTTTATATATTATAGGCAATGTTGTATAGCAGACAAATGATTTTTAAATATTGCATTCATTCTATTGACTATCCTTTCTTTTTCTTAATGATATCCTTGTGTGCATATTTCTAATTCCTTAAATTGTAGTTAATTTATATTTGTGGCTTATGTTTCTGGTGTCATGAAAATGTTCCTTAATACAGTGTCAACCTGGGCTGTAGTTCAGTAACAGAATGGCTGCATAGTCTTCTCCAGACTCTGAACTTATTTTTTAGTACCAGAAAAAATATTTTTTTTCTGATCCAAAATCAATCTTCCCTACCCCTTATTTTGAGTTTTATATAGCTGGGTAGTAGTGGTACACACCTTTAATCTCAGCATCCAGAAGACAGAAGCAAAATAGTTTCTGAGATCAAGGCCTGCCTCTTCTACAGAATGAGTTCTAGAATAGCTAGGGCTACACAGGGAGACCCGACCTCAGAAAAAACAAAAACAACACCAAAAACAAAACAAAACAAAACAAAACAAAAAAAAAACCAAATGAAAGAAAACAAAAACAAAACAAAGAAACTTTGATTCTTTTAATCTCAAATCCAATACCATGATCCATTTTGAGTTAATTAAATGATATAAAAATTCCAACTTCTTAAGTATGTTTTCCTTGAAAGAGATACATGTTCATGCAGCCTTGATTTTATATATTTCATATAATTTTTTCAGATAAATAGAAGCAGAAAGAAAAGTTTGCATCATTACAATTTATCACTTTTTCTTAAGTATATTTTTTATTATGTATTCACATACATTAGATGAAAATTTTCCAAGATAGTGGTCATCCAAATATTTGTGCCTTACAGGTTTCTTCTACTTATAAATGATCTTTTCATTAGGTTCATTAGTTTTCTTTAATTTCCTTCTTATAAAAATATAATATACTATAATGATAACATCAAATAATGCTAAATCCAATGAAAATAACCATTTTAAATTTTTTCTTTTTTATTGGATATTTTCTTTATTTACATTTCAAATGTTATCCCCTTTCCTGATTTCTAACCCCAGAAACCCCCTATTTTACCCCTCCTTGCCCTACTTCTATGAAGGTGTTCTCCTACCCACCCACCCACTCCTGCCTCCCTGCCCTGACATTCCCCTACACTGGGGTATCAAGCCTTCACAGGACCAAGGGTCTCTCCTCCCATTGATGCCCAACAAGGCCTTCCTATGCTACACATGAGGCTAGAGCCATGGGTCCCTCCATATATATTCCTTGGTTGGTGGTTTAATCCCTGGGAGCTCTGGGGTGCTCTGGTTGGTTGATATTGTTGTTCTTCCTATGGGGTTTCAAACCCCATAGAGATTCTAATTTTAAAATTTCTTTCCATAGGTAAATGTTATTAAAAATATTTTGAAACTCCATGGGGTCCATACATGGAAGGGAAGCATCCAGACTGCCTGGAAAAGCCAGTTCTTTCATGTGGCTTTGCATGAAGCTTACTTGAGCACCCAGGGAGGGACCATCATAGGAGGAAGTGACCTGTTCACATTGCAGTTTGTCAGTCCACACCAGAGAGGAAAGGCAGAGCCACAGGTGGACTTCTGCCTGCTGCAACCCTGAGCTGCTTGTATTTTCTTTGATAATTAATTACAAGTTCCCTGCTAAAATGCCTCATTTAAAACTACTCAGTAAACTTTACATTTTCCCCTCAGATGGTGAATCAGCTGCAGCCTACATGCCAAAAGTTTGTTCCAAGCAATTATTTGAAATCCTTGACACCCTTGAGCATGTAGGCGGGCCATGTACATGCAGAAGACTACGGGGCTGCATGGAACTTAATGTCAACAGAAAAACCCCTGTGTGACAGTGTGGTCGAGTCATGCTGGGAGGGCCACCTACACTTTTCAGTGACTGACTGTGTGTATGCAATTTATTCCTTTAGAATCCATTATTATAATACAAGAAATTCGTCAGTATCTGGAAGGAAGAACATTACACAGTTAGACAGTAATAGCTATTTAGACTATTTAAAATCACTCAGCTTGTTCTATATTAGAAAAACAAGTCCTCTACAATTATGTACTTTATAAATGTATATACCTTTCTGACTTCATACTGGAGACCAAACATCTTATTACATATTTCATTATTGATATTTAGGAAAATTACTTGCTGAAAATATGAAATGCTACCCTTTAAATAGTTATAGGTTGAAGTAAAATGGTCTCAGATACATATCAGTGAAGATTACAAAAATATTTCATGTTAACACAATGGCTGCATTTTATAATATTATTTTGATGTATATGTAATTAATAGAGTAATTCTTCTCTTGTAGCTTTTATCGGTGCTATTTTCATTTCCGAAGAAGCAATCAATGGTCTTTTTGTCTGTGATTAATTTTTTTTTATCAGTTTTACTACAGATACATTCTGAATCTTCCTGCACTCAATCTTACATAAAAGTTCCTAACATTTTCTAAGTGAGAACAGGATGGCATTTTCCTGTTCCAGCTTATATCGCCACCTCATTGAATGTAGAGGTGTCTTAGATCACAAACATATAACATTTCTCTATTTAACTAATTAATGGCACTATGGCAGTAAATTAGAAGTTAGTAACAGAAGAAAAACAATTTATGAGGATAGAAAAAAATGGCAGGCTAGGAGATATTTTCTTATTTTAAAAAAATTTGTCTGGGGATGAGTGGCACTGTGTGTAGTGAGGACAGATGTGTCCCTCACAAGAGAACAGCACCTGAGTGACCCAAAGGACCAGGGCAGGGAAAGAGGAGACTCTGAGGACACATCCTCATTCATTTATATTTTAAAGGCGTCTGGATGCAAATGACTCTTAGACTTAGGTTGCTGATGTTGACGATTTCAAGCAACAGTGTTTTAATGTAAGTACTTTTCCCCATCTTCAGGAAATAGTGTTAGTTCTACAGTACCCATTTTAGAGACGTTTTTTTCCAGATTTAAAAAAAAAAAAGTCAGACCTTTGGTTCATCATATAGTATGATTTGCAGTTACAAGATTAGAAATATGCCTGAATAACACAGTCCGTTAGCCCCAGGGTTTGATTTTTCCCTGCCTCCACCATCTTTCTCACATCTTGTCTGTGTGGTGCTTAGATTTCCTGTGTCTCCCTTTATATAATAAAGGACACAAGTGAGGCACTTTCCATTTTTGCACCCATCATTCCTAGACAGGAATTACAGTCAACTGAAGCACTGCCGATGTCGCCTGTTTGGCCACCCCCTGTAACGTGCTATCTGTAGCTTCTGTTCCTTCGCAGGCTTGGCCAACAGTATTTGGGTGAGATGGCACTCACTGGCTCTGGGGTCCCTGTGTGCCTGCGCTCTGTCGAACAGAAATGAAGCCTTGGGGCTGTTTCTCACTCCAGGCTTCTGCCAGTTCCTTCCTGTGCAAGCCTCTCTTCTTTATCATACCAATCTAATTCCAGCTTTTGACGGGGTTCTGGTTTTGCCAGTCTTTGCCTTTGCCTTCACTGACAATAACATGCTTGCCTAGGGAATCCTCGGCTTTCCTTACAAACAAGGCTTTTGGAAATGTGTTCCCCTAACCTTGATTCTGATGAACTTGCTCCACTCTCACGAATAAAAATTGCTTTTGCTTCTTTGTGACACTTAACTTATAGATCTATGAGATCAGCAGGAATGTGAAGATGGTTTTCAAGATGTATACAGCCATTAGCCATTATCTTTATTGAACTAATAATGGTTAGTCTACTTTAGACACAAGGGAGTTAAAGAATTTTATTTAAATGTCTTTTCCATTCTCAACTATCATGCACATATTTTCAATTGATTCTATTTAGTTTTATCGACACACAGGTTGCAATGAGATTCTGCCTGGAACCATAATACAGTATAACCTAATTTATATTTGAAAAACAACAGACTATATTAACCCTCATAACCAGAGACTTCATGTTCCTTCTTTCTCTATATATTTATATGTAATTTGATTTGATATGTTTCTGCTTTTATAAATTATGGCATCTAGGAAACAATGTTTCAACTTTGGCTTAACTATCTTATAATATTTCTATTTGGACAGGAATAAAGCTTATTTATAACCAGTCAATTTAAAATTCTGATTTGAAATATACTTGTGTAATTTTGATTTTAGAAATTGGACCCATGCACAATTTTATATAGCTTTATAATTCAGAGTTGGAAGCCATAATTCATGGCCAGAAGAAAAAGCTGACAGAAAAATAATGGAAGCCAGTTCAAAATGACTGAAGTTTTGTATAAATATAACTAAATATCAATTCTGGAAAATGGTTGTGAATAATTAAGTAAAAAGCTAATTTGTCTGCTTTCTTACCTGTGGGCTTAAAATAACAGTATGATGCATTTTTTTCTTTCAACTGTATCATTTTCATCCCATAAAAAGCTAATTAATAAAAGTCTGCTTCATTAAATATTACTCCTGAAATATGTGTTCTTATGTACTTAAAATGTGTTCTTATGACTTAGTTATAACCTCAGAATCATTTTGTACATATATACATATGCATATAAAATACAAATATTTTATATTCTACATATTATTTCTATTATGTCTAATTAAGTATACTTTTTGACTTATGTGCTTCCCCTAGCTGTGTGTGTGTGTGTGTGTGTGTGTGTGTGTGTGTGTGTGTATGTGTGTGTATGAGTATGTGTGTGTGTGTTTATGTGTGTGTATGTGTGTGGGGGGAATAAATAGTCACGGGAGTCTACTAAAGAATTTTGACTTTAGAAATTTGGTGGAACAACATTATGAACTAACCAGTACCCCAGAGCTCTTGACTCTAGCTGCATATGTATCAAAAGATGGCCTAGTCGGCCATCACTGGAAAGAGAGGCCCACTGGACACGCAAACTTTATATGCCCCAGTACAGGGGAACGCCAGGGCCAAAAAGGGGGAGCGGATGGGTAGGGGAGTGGGGGTGGGTGGGTATGGGGAACTTTTGGTATAGCATTCGAAATGTAAATGAGCTAAATACCTAATAAAAAATGAAAAAAAAAAGAAATTTGACTTTAGAAGAATGAGCATTTCAATTTTGAGGTTAAGAGCTAAATATTTTATCTATCAAAAATCTTAAAGTTTTTTAAATTTAATATTAAGAATATATAATTAACAAGTTGTTGATTATAATTTGATTCACTGAGTTACTATCTTTGTGTTTTCCAGTATCTGCAAGTATTGGTTTAGGAAATATCTCTCTACTCCAGCATTCCCATAAGGCCTTCTGACTATATAGCAGCATGGAAAGTTTGAAAGATAAAAGATTTTGTCAAATTCCATCTTCTTTACCTCTTTGGTATAGCAAAACTAATCTTACTTGTAATATTATCATACTATCATACCTATTATCACATTCTCTGCATAATATCTACTATTATCATATTATACTATAAACCTTATTGATTTATTCATGTTTGGCACGATTTGTGTAGCATTTTTATTTATTTATTAAAGAAATCAGAAACATTTCATGATTCCAACAACAGAAAATTAAAGAAGATGCATTGGGTAGATTTTTTTTTCTTGTGTCCCTTCCTTAACTAGCCTGACAATTTGTCCCATTAGCACCCTACTTTAACTTTAGGCTACTGTAAGTATCATACCTTCTTATGGTTGATTAAAAAACAAAACTCTCAAAACAGAAAAAAATTCCTAGAGTCTTATTTTAACAGTATTCTTTGGAGCATGGTACTTCTTGTAACATGGGATGCTGATATATACAAAGTAGTAGATGCAGTATGGAAAATTCAATAGGAACCTCTCACTCTACGTCCACTTTTCTTAAAGAATAATCTATTTTTAGCACTTTTGCACCTTTTCTAAGTACTGCATGAGAAGCGTTATTTTGCACACCTTCTAAAATTCAAAAGTCAGACCCATCCTCCTTTCCCTTCAACTACAAAATATGGAATTGCATGGTCTAAATATTTCTGTGTGTTTGTGATGAGGTCACGAGAAAAATAAGTTGAAATATGGTTGCAGAAGACTGTTTTCAAGGTTTGAATGCCAGCATTGTTCTAAATTCCCTGGCCTCACCCTGTTTTGGTGTTTACAGGTAAAGATGCCTGCTAAATCTAATGTTTCTAGTATAAAAGACATCAGGGAAGAAAAAGTTTTATATATATATATACATATATATATATATATATATAATTCATTCAAGCATTCATGATTGATATTCTGTAATAACAGACTAATAAGACCAGAGTGTAAATTCTTGAACTAAAGTTGCATGCATCATGGGAACTTTGAGAAATTACCAACCTAAGACTCAAGTGAAACATTACTTTCATTGACATTCATATGAACATGTGATTGGAGCATGCAATGGTCTGATATAAAACCAGCAACCTAGAGCGGATGGAGGAAAGCCTGCAGGTTCAGATGTTTCCTGCAATACCCCCCCACACACACACACACTCCACCCCCACCCCAGGACTTTTCCTTCTTACTTTTATTGTTGCTGAGACAAAATACCCAAATGAAACAACTTAAGGAAGGCAGATTTTAACTTCTCTCACCATTCAAGAAAGGATACAATCCACCATGGCAAGGGAGGCATGGCAGTAGGAACATTAGGCAGCCGGTCACACTGCATCTACAGGAAGCAGAAAGGGCACAGATAAGGCTGAGATAAAATACCTCAAGGACTATCTATGACTCACTCTATCAGCTGGGTTCCATTTCTAGGGCATCCTCAGTGTCCCAAAACTGTGCTGCCAACTGTAGACCATGTATTGCAACAGATGAGCATTTCAGGACAGTTCACATTCAAAACACAAAAGCCTAAGAGGCATTATTCTTGTTGTATGAGGGCAAAGTAGAAAGGTGGGAAGTCAGAACAGTATCCTTTTCTTCTCTCCTCAATTCCCAATGGGCCATATTATGGTTCATTATATGTTGAGCCCCAACAAGGTCTTTGGCTCTCTCTTCCAGGCATCTTTCTGTAACTTGATAGACATTAGAGCTGGTTTGTTTATCTACCTAGTTGTACATTCATAAGAGGATTTTTGAACAAGAGCTTGAGAGAACTAAGAAAAGAAGAGGGATAATATGTTAGTACAGTGGTGAGAGGGCTCTTGTGACAAGATAGGCAAACGGCTGAGAATATTGGCACCTACTGTGGAACAACGGAGTATTCCTACTAATTCTTCATGGATCTGTTCAACCCAAAATAGAGAACGTGAACACAATTTCCAAACAATCCTTCTGCCACAATATTAAGATCCTCTTGGGTAGATGCTTTTAAGGTATGACAGAGGTGACCTTGACAGCTGGAGTAGAGGAGGAAAGAGTCTTCTAGATAGACCAGTGGAATGTACACACATTTTTTGAGTTATTAGACTACGGGTTTATTTTGTTTATTTGTTTTCATTTGTTTATTTTATTTTGTTTGGAGTATGAAGGATGTGAAATAGCCAAAATCATGTGTGTCAACATCTGTCTTTGTTGGATCTGATCAATTCTATTTACTAATTACACATATTTTATGAAATTATGTATCCACTTGTGCCTAAGATTCCTTGCTGTAAAATATCTCTCCTATTGTGAATATAGTTCTAATTGGAAATTAGGTGAGTTCTAATGTATTAGGAAGGTGTTTACAAACAGCTTGGTCAAATGAACATAATTAGAGTATAACCAATCCTAAAATCATTTTGCTTCTTCTTGATTATAATTGAGGTGCTTGTATCAAGTACAAAATGAAAGAGTACTGTCATTAGTTAAGTAATCAGGATGCTGTAGTCTAAAGGAAATTGGCACTCAAAGGAAACATGGTTAATATACTTGAATAATTGGTCTCCAGTTGATGGAACTCTTTGAGAAGGATTAGGAAATGTGATCTTGTTTGAGAAAATGTGTCACCAGAGGTGAGCTCTGATCTTTCATAATCTCATGATTATCCTAGTATTCTCATTCTGTCTCATGGTTGTTAACTTAAGATGTAGGCTGTCAGCTACTGTTCCAATACCATGCCTGCCTGCCTGCCTGCCTGCCACCATGATGTTTATAAATGCACCCTTTGAAAATGTAAATCCTCAATTAGCTCTTTCTTCTATGAGTTCCTTTGGTTATGGTGTTTCTTTACAGCCATAGAAAAGCAACTGTGACACAGGATAAACAATATTTTAATGAGATAAACATAAAAAAACTCAACATTCATACAAAAGTTGACCTTTGCGGAAAAAAATCTAAATTATAAATGAAGATCAAGATGGAAACCAAAACTTGAAACAAGATGTTTATCTTAGCTAGGCATCAAGCTGAAGTAAATGTTGAATGAGAAAGCTATTCTCCTTTAACTTAAAAATTCTCTGTGTTGTGATTTGTTTCTGTTTGGTGTGTATGCGTTCACAGCTGTGTACCTTATCTGTAGCAGCATCAGTGTCTGCCTGCAGTGTGTGCATACAAGAGAACAACCTGGAGGAGTCCGTTCTCCTCTGCTGCCATGTGGGACCCAGGGGCCCAACTCCTCTCAAGAGACTTTACCCACTGAGTCATCTCTTAGCCCCAAGATACCTTTCTGAACAAAGAGATTTGAATCTTTTTGAGTAAGATTCTCCAAGGAAACAAGGCATGCTGATGAGTTTAGTATAACTCCTTAATCATTTAACATTTACTACAGCTGCAATCATATAAGTGTGAATACACATATACACATAAATGACGATTATCATAGAATACCATAATGAATTAAATATAAGATATAATATTTATATTGATTATTTGAAGATTCCACACAATACACTTAGATTATATTTATCCCCATTTCCCCAGAACTCCTCCCAGATCCAACTTTACTCTCCCTACCCCTTCCAACTTCATACACTTCTTAAAAATATTATGGACTACTGAATTCATAATATACTGACCATATACTGTTGGGTGTGGTATATTTACCAGGGGCCATTCCCTTAAAAATAGCTGATTTTCCTTTTCGCAGAAGCCATCAACAGTCAGTAATTCCATAAGGGTTTTCCCTCTTAGAATGTTGGGTGGCTTGAACATGTAAGCACCCACAGCTGTTTTGAGTCTATGGGTGTGCATCTCCTGTCCTTTCCAGAAGGCACTGTTTCACTCTGGCCCTCCTTGATACCTGTCTCTTACAGGTTTCCCAGTCCATCTTATACAATAATTTTCAAGGCCTAGCAAGATTTTTATCTCTCTCTCTCTCTCTCTCTCTCTCTCTCTCTCTATATATATATATATATATATATATATATATATATATATATATATGTATATATATATATATATATATATGTATATATATATATATATATATATCTTATATATATATATAGTCCCATTTGTGGCTGAGCTCTCCACTGATTCTTATGCTCTGCACTTGGACCAGTTGTAAGTTTCTGCATTAACTGATGTCCACTGCACGAGGAAACAACTTGAATGAGGAATGAGAGCCCCACTCATTTTCAGTTCGCAAGATATAGATTTAGAAGGCAGTTTGATGCCATGTCCATTTAGCAGAATAATAGTTGCTGTTTCACACCTGGGGTTTGTGAGTTTCCTTAATTTGGGTTCCTGGCCAGATCTACATGCATTTCCTCCTTGTGGAGCAGTCCTTAAACCCAACCAGAAAGTGGTTTGTTACCCTCATAATATGGATGCCAACGTTGCACCCGTGGGCATCTTTTTGCCAAGATGGGCACTACTATAGTTCATTAGGTTAACAACTGAGTAGAATTAGTGATGATTCCTTTCCTTGAGCTCCACGTCGTGCCTTCTGCTTCTATGAATGTTATGTAGGAAACAGACTTCCTGGTCAGCTCCAGCTTGCCTTCTCCATGACTGGTGACCAAAGTGTCTGCCTTCGGTAACAGAGATTTACCATCAAGTTATGGTGACCAGACAAGATCACTAGCAATAGTGATCTTATAATAGTGATATTTAGGGGGCGGGGGGTCTCTAAGATACCCATGAAGAATTCGAGAGGATTTGTCCCACACCTGACTCCAGGTTTTCTATTGGACAATCTATGGCTCCTGGGAGGAAAATCATTCCCTGTGTAGAATAACTCCAATTACATACTTTTATATGAATATATAGTTATACACATAGTACATCATTATTTAAGAAGGTGGCACACACCTTTAATCCCAGCACTTGGGAGGCAGGTGGATTTCTGAGTTCTAGGCCAGCCTAGTCTACAGAATGAGTTCTAGGACAGCCAGGGCTATACAGAGAAACTCTGTTTCGAAAAAGAAACAAACAAAAAACAAACAAACAAACAACAAAAAAAGAAGCTTCTAAAATAGTAGGCTTCCATACAACCTTTTCAAACATCCTAGGGATTCATCAGCCCTCTCCTTACCTCATCTGCCCCACCCTCCAGCTCCCTCCCAACTTAAACTTCCCTCCCAGGAAAAAAGAGTTAATGAATTAAAAATTTTAAATATGTTATGCAAAATTATTTCAAATACAAGTGAACATACATATACACAAATGTATTCATTAAAGAAAAAGAAGAAATTTTTAAAATTCTGAGTTGTTTTAGTTGAAGTGGTAGAAGGAATTACATACCCCGTTCCTATATCTTCATGTATGTACTTAGTGTAAAGAGACTCTGGACTCCAAATATTTGAGAGAAGAAAAATACTTTAAAAACAAATATTTATCTGGAAATGTGCAATAATGAAAACACAGGAAAAAAAAGTATGCTTACCTCATCTCTACTTTTAAAAAAAAGAACACAATGATTATTATCAAAGATAATCTGTCTAGGTATCAAAACACAATGATTATTATCAAAGATAATCTGTCTAAGGTATCAAAACATTACCCCATCTAGGTGAGTTCTGATTATACCCAAGTCCACGTTCATCCTAGAATAATCTCTACGCTCACGGAATGATCGATCGCATTACCCCTTCTCTTGGTAGAGAGACACTGTTATTTGGTGTCTTCTCCACTTTGGACCCTGTGCTCTGTTAGGACCTGATGTTACAAAGCAGTGCAAGTAAATCCACTGTCTTCTCTCTATATTAGCCTGGTTTCCTCCACGTGGAGATGCAGTGAAGACAAGAGCAGGGCTCTTAGGGGATTTTTATTGAGCACTTGCTGGCATGTAATTGGCTGAATGCATAAAAATCAGGAGTTCCTGTGTCTGGCCCTTTGCTTTCAAGACATAGTGGAGTGTCTATAGACTATTTCTTACCAGTGTGGCTTGCTTGAGATGTGCGACACGTTAACAATGAGAGGGGCTTGAGGTCAGAATCACTCTGCATCACAGATGCCATTACCTGCTGATTTAGTTGGGCTGAAAACTGCTGAAAACTATTCTTTTTTTTGTGCCCTCGTCAGTGACTGCAGCCTGGAGTCATAGAGAAATCGGCTCTACCTGAGTCAGGTAATCATTACAAAATGAATTTGGCTACTGACTCCATGGAAGTAATTGGGAGAAAATATCTCAAACTATGATGAAGATTCTCTTAGTTAAACCTGTCTACCACGTAAAAGGTACTAAATGCTTGTCACGACCAAGCCACTGGAGGCACAGTGGAATATCCTTACAACAAAACAGAGATGATCACTGAAAATGTGACACTGAGCGCAGTGGTGTTCTGCTGTTTCATGGCCCTGGCACCTTAGCTGCACTGGACTCCTTTTGCTGAGGTCTTCCCTTGCAGCGCGCACAAACTGATTACCCAGCAGGCGATGCGGTTCCAGAAGGAAAATCAGAATGGTGCTGACTATATTCCCTGGGGAGGGACATCCTGTAAAAACACCAAGGTTGAGAACTGTCATATTCACAGCAGTAGGTACATTTTCCTCAGAAATTAATGGAGCAAGCTAGGCAAAAAAAAAAAAAAAAAAAAAAAAAAAAAAAAAAAAAAAGTTTTTTAGCTACATCTTCCCTAGAGTGAGATGCAAATTCAAAGCTCGTTTGAAGCCTTGGAATGAAAGTTAAAGATAAGACTTTTTAGGGTTTTTTTTTTTTTTTTTTTTTGACATTGATAATATAGGGAACTGTAGCACCAAGAATGTTAAATTGAATTGCTAGATAAGTGAGATAGATGTTATTTAAGCTGGCTCAGTCTGTGGCAGCAAATGGTTCTTGAGCCTAAGCGCCCAGGCTGCTTTTAATAGATGGGTACTGGGACTTTAACATAATCTTGTCTGTTCTCTGAGTTACGGGCAGGCAATGCTATCAAATTATGACTTCATATTTTTAGGCTGGGATAAATCTATTCATTGAGTTGCTCTGACCCTGACATTTACATCTGGCGGAAATGTAGTGGCCGTCTTCCGAAACTCTCCGCTTAGGGTGCTTGCAGGGCCAGGAGGGTGGAAACAGCATTACTTCCTCTTACAGAGCGTGCAATAATCTTAAATTATCCACCCTACTCGGGAGGAGGGAGAGAATCATGTGCTAAGCTTAAGAGAATGTGCAGGCCATTTTGGAGAACTATTCGTTACCCATTCTTAAAGAATGTGCCCATAAATACAGTTTGAATGAGCTGGTGATGGCTACACTAAAAGTTTCTGAAGCTTCAAAATTGCCTCTTCTGTTCATGTGCGAAACTAAGGGAAAACCCCACACAGAAGCCTATTGTATCTTGGATGCATTCGCAGATAGGATATCCCTACTGGTACTTCGTATTCATCCCCCCCCCCCCCCCAAAGAAACAGATCTTTGCAGCGTCTATGAGTACAGCACGTGGAGAAAGATGCTTAGCTCTTCCCATCCCAACCCCTCAACCTGCATACTCATTCCGGCTTAAAAAGTCACCTAGGCTTTGACATTATTTACCTTATTTTACCAAGAAGAAAAGTGATATTTGCAAAAGTCAGGTAACTCGCCCATAGAAGACAATAAAATCCGATTAATTTATTTATTCATTCATACATACGTTCATTTATTCATCCGTTTAACCAATTCAACGAAAATATATCCACTCTATTCTGTGCCAGATTCACTGTCACTTCTACAGCTGGGTAGTTGTGCGGCTTTGGGTAGGAGTTCTGACATCTTTCTAGTTTTAGTTAGTTCGTTAATTAGTACAAGAAAAGAAGTGGAGATGAAGCTTGGGCACTCTGGTTCACGCCTATCATCCCAGGACGCAAAGGCTGCGGGGAGACGATCACAAATTCCTGCCAGATTAACTTAGACAGGGAGGCCCTTACCTCAAAAAGATTAAAATTGAAAATAAAATTCAAAAGTACCTAAACATATTTACAGAAAGATTTAGAAACGAGAAACCCTTAAAAATTAGGATTTGTGGTAAGGTATCATTAGAAATACAGTTTAGTCACAGTTTTTATTGCATATAGGATGATACTGCGGCTTCTCCGATTCCCTCTTCCCACTCATTTGCTGACATGCGCCTACCAGAATTGTGTTCCCTACTTCTATCGTGCAGCAGACAATTAAAGAGCAAGCAAGACTGAGACATCGCACTTCTTTTGAAAAGAAGGATTTCAAAACAGTATATACCCAGGATCGCGCATTTTAGCTCTCTTAATGCCTTTTCCCATCACTAAATGTTTAATGTCACCCACAATATGATCAGGCAATTTCCTCTCAGCTGGAGCAAATATAATACAAAGGATTGTCTAACACAGGTAAAATATTTTTATCAGGATTTGGAATCTTCACTCATGGAATTGCAGTCCGGCCGAAAACTTTGTGACTCGGGGAGGTTAGGTAATTTGTCTGAGATCACAAGGCAAAAAAAAAAAAAAAAAAAAAAAGGGATCCAACTAATTGGAAAAGCACAGGACCAGCTGTGTGTGAGTCATGGCCATGAAAGAAGGGTCTGAAACCTCAGGAGTGTTTCTAATCCTGAGTTATTTCAGTGTTTAACAGGGCAGAAGAGTCCCCAGTTTTGGCTTTGCCTGTTTGAGTGTGGGTTAAGGGATTTGAAAACAGCCTTTGTAGGAAAATGGGTAAGAATATTTAAGCCATTAATGATGGGGGAAAAAAGGCTGCAGTTCACTCGTGTACATGAGAAATGGACTGTGTCTGCATTACAAGTTATCTCCAAACATTCCATAAAGTGATAATCATATCAATTAAATGCTACTAGCCAATATTTCAATTATCCTTAATGGGACCGAGCTTGTAAGTGAGCAGCCTGGGAAAGTGACCTGTGCTTCATATGTGGCTGCTTTCTTGGAGAAGCAACAATTACAGTTTTTGGGTGGTGAAAACCAGTTCATAAAATGCAAATGTGATACAATCTTGGAGTTTATTTTAATGTAACATTATCATCCAGTATTATAATGACCTTCCTATTCCCTTTTGAAAAAGCTACAAAAATAATCATTTCAAGAGATACGTTAGTGCAGCGTTACATTAAAATGTCATTTTTCAAGAGGACTCAAGAATTTCTTGTGTCATTTTACTATCTTTGTTGTATTCTGTGTCCAGCAACTACACCCCTGCCTTCCAGACCAAGGCACAGAAGCTGGAGTGTCCAACTTCAGAGACCTCAAAGTCCTCAGCCACACAGGCCTGTCACTTTTATTAGTTTCAGGTTATAATAAGGGTTTTAAGCTCTTGCATATGAAAATGCACTGTCCGTTTTTAATCGCTCACTCTCCCTTGCTTTTTTTGCAGGAAGAGAACCTTATTTCTCTTCAACATGCTCTCCTTAAATATATCAAGAGATTTAAATTTAGATATCCAAGGCTCCCACTAGATGACACATTATTAAAACATCTGCCTTTCCATGAGCCATTCTGTTCCTTGCCATTCCACGTCTCCTTTTCTACTTCACCAGGCAAAATTGCCCAATCTAAATTTCAGCTCAAGTGTTTGATGGTTTTCACGCTGAGCTCAAACTGTTAATGCTTCCCTGAGAGAATAGAATTGAAACGGGATTTAATCTAAAATAACAAAATAGAATAAAGGTTTTACATATAAATAAGTAATGCCCTCCACATGCGTATGCAAGTTTATCTTTTCTAGATTTTGCTCATAGTGGAGAGAAAAAAAGAGTTGAAATAAAGTTGAAAAGATTCAGAACCTGATGGCCAAAGCATTGTGAATGAATGAATAATGGCCACTGTACACCATCTAATTAATATACTTCATTGAAACCAACGGTAAAGCCAAATTTAAATCTATTTTTCCAGTAAGCTGATCCTAATATTAACTTTAAAAAAGAATTTGGTGTCACTATCCTAGCTCGTGACATTTTCAAATATCATGTTAGGTAACCAAAGCGAATATCCTGAAAACTGCTAATTGGGAGGGTAGGTGATATCTGCCTTGGTAGAGGTAGAACTAAAGGTTGGACTTCTGAGGAGGAAGATTTCTCTCCTAGAACCCCATGCTCCAACTGACTATGCAATCACAAAGCAAATAACAAATCACCCATACATTCTATGGCTCTGCAAACTGGGGACAGGATTTTAGAGAGAAACCCTGTGGTCTTTGCCAGAAGGAAATAAAGATCCCTTTCAAATAAAAAGTCATTATAGTACCAGACTGCCTTTTCTAGCTTCCCTTCTCTTAAAATAAAAATAAAAGTCCCCGTGCTTTATCACACCTTGCCAAAATAAGTAAATAAATAAATAAATAAATAAAAATAGAAGCATAATTCCATAAAAAATCATTAATAGGATTTGTAGCATCATCTTTCTCCCTAGTTTGTAAATGCTGAAAAGATGTCATTTGACATGTTTTCTCCCTATAGTTTCTATGCTTATGACGGGGTAGTCTAGGTGCGACAAATTACATTTCAGGATGCAAGTGTGGTCCTCCGGCTATGGTATGGGAATAATTAGAACCTCTCCTGGGTGATTGCGAAACTGAATGAATTACTGATGTGCTTTGTAGAAACCTGAGCTCAGTGTCACTGCGGGTTTGAAACTGTACTCAGTAATTGCAATAACTAATAACATTTTAATTTTATAAACATCAGTTCTGTTCATACAAAGAAAATCAATTTAGACCTAATTTTGAAATTCCTGCAGGCCCAGCTATGACTTTGCGAGAGTTATTTTACATAGAAAAGCAAAATCAATTACTGCTAACTTGCCCGGGCACCTGCCCCATATGTTTGTTGACTTTGTTTTCTGTGTTTATTATTTATGATAACAATCTGCTTTCATCAGGGTTGCTCTTCTGTTGGTTTGTTCTTACACTTCTCTTCTGGTGCTGTATTTTATTTTATGTTAGCCACAGACTTGCTACATAGCCCAGACTGCTCTCTAACTCACTGTGTTCCACTCTCAGCCTCTTAAGTGTTGCTGGGATTTAAGGTATGCGCTACATATATGTATGATGCACTGAGAGTTCAACCAAAAAGTAAGTTACCTATTGAGAAGGTCACAAAAAATGATGAGAAAGAGACAGGTTAAGTCTTGGACTTCTCTTTCCCTTTGTATATAATGGTAAGACATACATTTTAAACAAACTGCATTGGACAAAGTTAGAAATCGACTATTAAACTCAGGATGATTTCACCTTTCACTGGTGCCTGCCGTCAGGGCTTGATATTAATCCCATATAAAATTCAGTTTTCATTTGGATGATGCTTTGCAAGTTCTTAGAATCATTCTAGAATAGACATCTACTATTAATAAATTGGCTACATTATTTAAGTGGAAGGCTTTAATTTATTTCTGCCAAAATTAACATATGTACAAAGAACCCTCAAACATTTTAGTGTAAGATTATAAATTAAGTGGAAACTTCATGCAGATATATGGAGATAGAGATGCATAGTTTTGTAATTATATATAGATTCCTGTATACTATATTTGTATGAGACTCACTATGAAGATATATACTACAGATCTACAAATAAAACTATATATGTATATATATTTGCTTTATAATTTTACAGTACATAATTTACTATACATAGTATATAAAGAAGAAATATATTATGAACATATTGCATATAAATGCACATAATCTTCAAACTTGGAAATTTTTCATATGGTAACAGTTATTTGCCATGAAACTGCTACAGTGAATCTAGCCTTAAAAAATTCTCTACAAGTAGTCAAAATTAGACATCTGAGTAAAAGCATGAATGCCTCAGGGAAACATTTAAGAATTTACAAATATGACTTATGACATAACCCAGAAGGAAACTGACTTTTCTCCTCCTGTGATTTATTTTGGTAAATTTTCACTTAAATATAAAAAACAACACAGTTTATTGAAATTTCCAAAGAAAAGGTCAAATTTCCTACAACAAACCTTGAGCTGTTCTCAAAGATAACACAGGGATAAACAAATGCACATCTCACCTGGCCTGTTTTCAATAGATGGCTTGATGTGACAATATAGAGAGAATTTCTTGAAAGTTTTATATTGCATTCTTAAAGAAATTCAGGAAGGACAATATTTCTTCTTTGAGGCAGCCAAATGTTAAAAACGTGTTCAAATAGCACTATCTAGAGCAATGAGACTTGTATGACTATGCGCTGTAAACCATTCATGTATTGTTCCTTCAAGATGTACAGATGTCTAGTAAATAGATCCCTCCTAGCAATGCTTTGGCCATAGGGATCATTGACATAGGCAACAGCATGTTTAATATTGTCTACTTTGCTATGATGTCAGCCTTCAAAGAAAAGTGACCAAGCCCACATAATATTAAAACAGCTAGAAAGTATTGACTGATAGCAAGTCCTTAGGAGATTCAACTCAGTCAACTCGTTTCCATGTTAGGGAAATATGATAGATAAAATAGATGCCAGCCTCCGCTCCTTGAATGTGAGTTTATGAAGATTAATTATCCTGTCACTTAATCCATCAATGTTTAGGAGTTTCTCTTAGTTTTAGTAGTATCCGGTAAATAAGTTTATGGTCATCTTTCAGCTTGTATAGAAACTAGCAGAGATGACTATAAAGTAACAGAAGTCAGGCTTTAAGCCACACCTTGGATGTAGGGATGTGTGGTTGCTTCACACTGTAAGTTTCAACATGATAGATATAGACCTGCATATATCCATTATTTTTTCACTTAAAAAGAAGAGTTACATAGATGCTATGTTGATAACTGTACAGAAAACCTCTCTCTTTAGCTCTCTCGTGAAAGATATCCTCATCTTTTGTCATTTGTTTCTCTTCGTCATGTTCTTGCTTGAAGATCTGGAAAATAATATCTGCACATATGTTTCACTAGCATTTTATTTTATGTGTGTTCAATTTAGGATTCTTTCTATTCCCCTCCATTGACTGAGATCTAAAGGAGTAGATAAGGTTCGAAATACATAAGGTTAGAAAAATTCACCTCATACAAGAGAGAACCACAGGGTATCCTCATGGCCAAGTATATTGAGCTTTGTATTATTGAGCTTCTCAGACAGACTTTTACAAAAATATGAAACTAAATTTGTATGCTAATCTCAAATTCTTCTTCATGTAAAGATAATTTTTGTCTTTATCCTCAAAGGGTTCAATTTTCACTGATAGACTGACCTTGAACAAACATCTCTCTGGTTCTTTTAGACTATATTTTCCAGAAACTGTTTCTTTCTTACTAGTTAATGTTGCTTTTTCTTTTTCAATGTATTTTTAATTACTAGTTTTAGCATTCAAGACTGCTGTGACGTTCCATGTAATCAAAAACACAATTTTATTATGTGAGAGTATAAATACTATGGCCACCCTATGACACTAATCAACTAAACCTCGTCAGAAAAACAGTAAAAAAAAAAAAAAAAAAAATGCTTGTTTTGTGAATTAAATCCCTAGATTTCATGAGGTGGAATTCATTCATTCAGACTCACCTACAGATCTTTGTAAGATTTTTTTTTTAAGTTTCACCACATATATAGAGAATTTAACAACAAAACATGTGGGATATACTTTTATTGCCTCTAGAGCTACATTTTTAAAAATAAAGTCTGATTCTATCATCTGATTATTGATTTAATTCTTCTGCCACCAAATGCCAACAGAGATAAGGAAAGAGAGGTGTCACACAAGTATCACCCATTTTATACATTTTATCAAAATTTTCTATTTCAAAGGTGATTGCTACACCTTGCAAGCCTTTCTTTATCAAACCTAACCAAAAAGCGATCGGCATGAAATTGTGCATTGACCATACAGCCAAAGCTTGTCCTGACCTCTTGATTTCCGTTTTTAAAAATGTCTACATTCTCTACATAGAGTACTTTCATACAAAAAAAAAATTAATGGCTACAAGCTTCCAACTACTTTCAATTTTATGTATTTAAATTACTGAGTTGGTGTTGGCACATTCTTGTCCGTCACTCTTTTTTCTTAACTTGAAAAGGATGTGACTGGTGCTTAAAACATGGCTTGTTTTGTGCCTCTCCGCCCTGGTGTGGGTGCCTGTGTGGATGTGTTTTATCCCAGCTAGTTATATCCTGATAACCTGATATCACACTGTGCTTTAGCACAATAATACAGTCATCAAACTAAAGCAACCCAGTGAGCGGCCACATTTACCATCATTTCACTTGATCACTCGGGAGAGATTAAACTTATTCATTTTTACTATAGATAATCAAATATTAAAACATGCTACAGTAAGGGGAGGTGGAATTATTGAGCTGTGGCACGCTTGTTGCCAAAACAGTATCGTGTATTCGATGTGTAAGGCTCCTTGGCACGATGTTTGGAGGAATTTCATCTGGTCTTTTTTTCTTCTCATTTGCATTTGGTTTATCTAAAGTGAAATCCACTCAATTTTATTGAACTGTAATTCTAGTAATTTACAATATTTACATGCTGCGGTTAGATTGAAATCAGTCCTTAATTCAAATTCAATCTAAATTTACTGCATAGTAATTAGGGCTTCCTAACTGACACTGGGGGCCTATTGATTTAATGAAAAACTTAACCTTACAGTAAGTGTTTAATTAGCTGCTGCTGCAGTAGATTCTGCTCTGTCCTAAATTGTGGACTTTAGAGAATCAGGTACTAATTTAAATTACACAACTATATAAAGATCAGAACTAATTTTTTTACATGTAGCCTAACAGACGAATTAATTCCTTCCTCTTTGAAAAGGATAAGGAAAAGAGTCAGTAATGAAAGTAATTTCCTACCCTGTCTAATTTCATGTAAGGCCAAGCTAGCTGTAACAGAAATGATTACCTATGTCTGTTAAATATTGATATAGAGTTATGAAAATTAAAATCTGATAGTTTTTCTACCAGGATTATTTAGTACATGGAAGAAAACAGAAACAACATAACCTATCTTAAAGCCCCAAAATCTCTTTTCATGGGAAGAAATTTGAAGTATTACCACAAATAAAATAAAGTATTTTTTCCTTTAGGTAATTTTAAGCAGTACACAAAAGTTTTTAGTTCAGCAAAGTAATTAATTCGTTGATAAATGAAAATATGGATGGAAATGGTATTACGGATATTCTGTTTATATAAATTTAAATCAGAACAAACTTTTAATTTTAGCTCATACGTTTTCCTAATTTATTTTAAGTGTGGTAATAGCCATTGAGATTATGGCAGATTTAAGCAGCGTGTTAACCTGGTATGCACTACCAGATCTATATGTACAATTAAGTTTTTAAAGTGAGAAACAGCAATGCTTCTATATAAAGTTGAGATATTAACAGCAAAGGAAAGATATCTGCTGGCTATTATCCATCACATGTCTAATTTATATTAGATGGACTGAAAGTACAGGGGAAATAAGCCTTTCTTTTTCTTTTTTTTTCTTTTTCTTTTTCTCTTTTCCTTTTTCTTTTTCTTTAAATATCACTTAAATTGTTTTAGTTCTTTTAGAAAACAAACTAACTAAAATGTAATTGATGACAAGAAACAAAAGAAGAGATTTGTTTTTCCACTTGGGAACTTTAGATATTTTAATGTCCATTTTCAATTACGGAAGGCATCCTAGGTAGGTAATATGGAAAACATTAACACTTGAAATTGGCATGAAGAGATAATTAGTATAGTTAATACATTCATATTGTGTTGGTGCCTGAGCACAGTGGGTGAGCCGAGCTCTTCAGTGTTGATCAACAATGAATTCATTTTAAAATATATAAGCAATGAATGTAACAAATGAATACAATGAATAATAATAATAAATAGAATCTTTTTATGACTCCACATGATTGAAAGACTTGTTTAAAATAAGCCAACTCTGACTCAAACTCGAAACACTTAAAGATTTTTCATTTGGAAACCTTAATTTATATACAGAGCCATGAGTGAAGAATTCTGTTCTAAGATTTAAAACTCTTAATATAAAGAGACCTTAATATGTCATTCCAAAATTTGAAAGAAGAAACTTGTGTATGTGTGAGGTTATTCAAGATACAGTTTTGTGAAAAAAAAAAAAAAGACTTTACAAAACAATCACAAAAGAAAAACCAAAAACCGCTTTCATTCTTTGACAAGGTACCCAATTCAGAGTCCACCACCTTGACAATACACCAGACTCAGACCTCACTCCCCCAACACACCTCAGCATGAAGGCAGTCCACACCAGGTACAGAAGGTTGAAACCCACACTCGGCTCCCTTTAGTGCTGGCTCTGATGAATGGCACACACAGAAGCCATGCTGCCCATCTCTCAGAGTGGCCTTCGCTGCCAGCACAGCTGAAATCTGGAGGCTTGCCGCATACACATTGTCAGCTTAAATACCCAGTAAGGACTCAAACTGGGAATAAGACAAAGTACTGTAGCATGCTGATCCACTTCACTGGCCCCACCAATTAGCTGTGAAGAATACGGCTCATTTAGAAGTGTGTATGATAATACTGAACCATAACTGAAAATTAGATATATAAAAAAGGAGGTCATTAGCTTGCTCTTGTCTTATCTTCAGCTAAATGTATCGCAGATAAAATCAAATGCGATAAGTTAAGCCTTTGAAGCTTTGGGCCCTTTCTTACGTAGTTCCATTAGATGGGTCTTTGTAAAGTAGGTTTACGGCACTGCCATTTACAACACCATAGCTAATACTGTGTCGCAGATTTCATTACCAGCCTCTGTTTCCAAGGTGCATAGCTTTCACAAACAAATCTGTCCTAGGCTTAAACGAAAAGCACGGCGGTAGAGTATATCCAGAAAATAAGCCTAAAAATAAGGTCCACACAATTCTCAAATATTAAAAGTTGAAGATAATAGACAATTACAATGTCATCTGCTATGTATTGATGATTTCTTATGGATTAACTATATAATCTCCAAACAGGAAATTACATGTATTTTTTTCAGAAATATATGCTTTTGTGATTTTTTTTTAATTTGCAACCCCCCCCAAGTAAATAAGACTCACAATAGATGAAATTTATCTAAACAAGGGGGTAGAAGCTGACAATAATTTAAAATAATAATCATAAGTTACCTAATATGTATGGATTAGTTACATAGCATATAAATATTATAAAGAAAAAGGAAGAATTATCACATGAACTTTTTATTATGTGTGTGTGCGTGTGTTAGAAGAAAAAAACATCTTCAATCAAAAGATTGTCACATAGTGACAAGGTTGTACTCTATATGTTTACGACATGATTTAGTAGATTACGTTATTGTCATTTCTGTTTGAGGATATATATATTTTTTTAATTTGATGCTTGAACTCAGCTCTTTGATAAACATCGATCTTGACCCTTTTGGCTGTCATAAATAACACAAACTGACTTGTCTATTTATAGACAATAGAAATTTTATCAGTTCTATAATCTGAGAAACCAAAGATTAAAGTCCAGGGTCTGATAAAGGCCAGCTTTGTTATTAGTAGCCAGTGCATTCTCCATATGTGTTTAGCTGGTATATGGGGTAAGGACACTCTATCAGGCCTCCTTTATAAGGGCACTAATCCTATTCATAAAGGCTTAGCTGTCTAGTCCTAATCTCTGTCCCAAAGGACCAACCTAATATTATATCAGTGGCACTTAGAATTATAACATATACATCTCAGGGAGGATATGCATTAATTTCATAACAATACTATAAACCCCTCAATATATCTGACACAACAACCATCAACAGAAGGCACAGAATTCTCAAAATCGCTTCTGGAGGTTCCTCTCAGAATTGATTTTTGCAGTTTCTACTGGACCCCTTATACTCTCAAATACTCCTTAAGGATCCTAGGACGAGGGAGGTATGGTGTCCAAACTCACAAGTTCTTTCTCTAGACTTGCCTTTGAGAAATAACACAGACAAAGGAATTCATATTCTAATAATTTGGCTCATGAAACTCTTGAGGCAATATTGACTCTGGAAATTTATCGAAATTTTGAATTAACTTCTGCTGGACTTGACAGTCACTGTAGATAGTTACAGAGCTCCAGAGAAAAGTTGCTGAGCAAACATGGACTCTGCAGTAAGGGCCTGGTTGAATTCTTAGCTTTCCCATCAAAATACTGTTTAAATTCTCTGAGATCTGTTTCTGTAAGTGTTAAAAATGATACTAGCCTTGTTCAGTGATTTTCTGGGGCTAAGTAACATGTTATAGTCCTATACAAGTTACCCTGTGAAGGAAATAAGGAGTCACTGTTTTGGGTGTATTTTTTAGTATCTCAAGTTCAATGGTAAATCTTTATATTTCCATAAGATCATTTCCAAGATTTTCTGATTTTTTTAGTCCCCCTACATTCTCGTATGAGTGGGATTTTAGAGATTTCTGGGCAGCAAACTCAAGGTTAAAAATCATCTCTTTCTCATTAGGAAATTCATTTTATGAGCAGGCAAAAAGCTGTTCTTAGAAAATTAATTCTGAATTAGAAAGAAACTATTGAAAAAATGTCATTTTAACATGAGTTAGTCTAATTTTCAAAACCTTCTGGAAGGTATTATGTGGCTGCATATTAACATAGGCAGCCACCTAAATGACCATTTAAAAGTAATGGCATTTTAACTATCATAATAGAGTGTGCTGTATGTCACAGAAATGTACGATTCATCAGGCTGGTTATACACAGTTGCTGGTGTGTCCTAACAAATACAAGCACGTTGTAACATTCCGGGCCTTTATTCTGCAAGCTATGCACACAGAGCAGTTTTTGAACCGCCAAATTAACCCTCAGCACAGTTGTGAAAATGAAATATTTGCCACATAGTGACAGTGGCCTCCTCAGAAGGCTTGCTGAGTGGCCTCTGTCGCACTCCCTAACAGCAAAGATGAAGACCTAGGAGCGGTGGTGGTGTTCTCACAACAGCCATTGATGGTGAGATCAAAGTCCTCAGAACATTACAATAATATACTCTTGAGAACTCTGCCAGACACAGTGGGCAGTGACCAGAGGGAACCCTCTCTAGACATTGCAGGGTGCTGAGAAATCCATTCATCCATCTGTGGGTAGCTGCATCATGATTCCGGCAACGCTCGGTGTCTTCTCCCATAGCAGCTTCTCGTCTGATGACTTCTCTGTTCCGTGAACAATACTGAATCTTAGCATTTTACCGTCTCTAGAAAAAAAAATGCTACTTTCTGAATTTCCTTTCACTAGACAAAATTCATGCAGGGCAACGTCTATTATGAAGCCCCACAGAAGTTCCTGATGCAATCTCAGAAATAGCAAAAGGACCGGGTTTGGGCTTGCAAACTGTGCCCAATGTTTAACTATGAATGTGTATGGGTGTGACTGTGAGACAAATTCAGACAAGAACGAGGATAAAGAAATTTAAATAAAAATTGCATATGTCCCTCAATTGTGGTGATTTATTTAAAGTCACATCCTCACCTTAGGAACTTGAATATTTATTCTAGCCTCTATTTTCATCATGTAGAGAAGTCCTCATATTTATTTAGACAAAAATACACAAACTATCTGACTATACCAATGAAATAGCATAATAGTAGAAGAAAGCTAATATGTACATGTGTTTTGTGTTTATGAATATATGTATATATGATTAAAAATACCTCACACAGCGAATTATCGTTTTTTAAAATTGCCTCGGTTAATTTACTTTTTAAACCTGGTTTAAGTGTAACAAAACAGCAAATGTCATGGAAGGGCTTATTTTCAGCTGAACATAGCACAGATTTTAGTTAAATTTCCATCTCTATATTATCCAAAGGGACACACGTATGTTTTAGCAATTAATTTTGTAGCATTTCTTTTTTATCTGCTAAGTTAAATACAATTCCTCACAATCTTATATTGTATGTATTGTATGTATGGAGCTTCAGTTATAATTTACATTCCAATAAACTAGACTTTTGCCTTCAGTTTGATGAGAGAATGTTTTAATGTATACCTGGGGACAGTCAGTGACACCAGATGGTACTTTGCCATCTACGGGCTCCTCTCTGCCTGCTTTGCAGGTTTTGTGACAGCCCACAGGGAGGTTCTCAGGCATCCATCCAGTCAATAATGTATCTGGGACAATTCGAACACTGCAAACATCTTTATGAGCTTAAACAGCATCCGTTATTATTACCCCAACAAAGCCGAAGACGATAAAGCAGGGCATCCCGTTCAGAAAGAATGCACTGTTAATTGCCCTAAGCTGGGGCAAGAGGACAGAATCAATTATAATCACTTTATGGATTCTTAGAAAGAGCTACAGAAACCATAGCTACCATGTAAGGGTTCCCATCTGGAGCTGAGAAAAACATTCCAACAGCACCATCTTGCTTATTAGTAATTATCTATCTATCTATCTATCTATCTATCTATCTATCTATCTATCTATCTATCTCTAGCTGTGTATTTAATATATACAATATAAATAATATATAATATATATGTATTTACTCACAATGTTTGCTACTATTATCAGCACATCATCACAAGTCAATATTTTAAAATCTGAGAATCTATAAAGGGATGTGTGCTGTGCAGAACTTTTAGCCTTTGATGAGTCTCCTGAGTCTTGTGCTATGGAGCAAATAATTTTCCATCTGGCTTCAGATTTTCCAAGTAGCATGCTCTCAAGTGACTGGAAATTTTCTAGGTACCCATCCCTCTATCCCCACTCCGCTGCAATTTTACATTTTTTTGTATAAGACAAACCAGCTATTAAATGCACCTTAAAATTATAATTACTTTGTAATATCTTTCTGATTAATTTTGATTCTATTGGTGAGTTGGGTCTCAAATGAATCATCAGGCATTTGGAATTTGAGAAAATAATTTATAGTTTACCTGAAAAAATTGTTTTAAGTTTTATGTATGTTTGGAATTTATTGTCCCCTTTTCAGAAACTAATGGAAAGCCAGACATGGCAGTACATTCCTGTGACTCTGTAGTTGCGAAGGCGAGGCACGAAGAACATAAATCCTCAGCCAGCCTATAGTCTATTCTGAGTTCCAAAGCATAAAGGGCTACAGTGTCAGATGCCTTAAAACAGAAACAGAAAAACAAAATAGAGGGGAAGGGAGAAATGAAGGAGGTAGAAAGGGAGGAAAGGAGAGAGGGAGGGAGGAAAGGAATGAATGAACGAACGAACGAAGGGACAAGGGATGACGGAACGAAGAAAGGACAAAAACTTCAAGTCTAATTTCATTTTAGTTTTTAAATTCAGTCTTTTCTAATAAAATAGAAATAAAAGGTAAATTCACTATGAAAAAATGACAATTTCATCTTCACATTATAAAAATAAATATAAACATAACTCAGAGAATGTAGTCGGTGCATTTACTCCACCAAAGTCATTTTATTTAAAATAATTTTCTCATACATATATGTCATCACGCCTTCTGTCCATCCCTTTGGCCTCACACTTAAGAAATTAACCTTAAGAACGGATCACAAAGAACAGGTCATGCCTCAATTTCTTGAACTATGTGTGAAATATATGTTTTAGAATTGTGGCTTAACACAGCAAGAAACAGGTAACATTTCTCCCTGTGTGGGGTTTCTATTTTAGGACGTTTTTGAGAATTATGGAGATATCCCTACCAATTAATCACTTGTGAAGGCTGCTGAAGAGCAATAAGTAATGATTCAAACTCATTTTAAAAAGTTACCAAAGATGAGTGCTCTTAAAGTATATTATTCTATGTGTGATTTTGCTTTAAGCCGGAGAAGTGGACATTAATTTGTACTTTTCTAAGTTAGTAATTCATCTCCTTATGTCATCCAGTTCATTTCATACATCCTGGAAGTTGGATCTTTACAAAGAAAAATTAAGTCCCACTTCCTGACCATCCAGTTCAAGGTTTAAATACTTGAAATTCTTTGAGAATGTGTTCCCTTCGTCCCTGTGGCAGTAAATGGAAACAGAAATGCAAGCACTTGTTTTAATGGATGTAAGTTTTCCTTCCTTGGAACATAGAACTAGATAAGTCTTGTCTTTTTTATTATCTTCATTTTTTTTGCAATTCAAGTATCATTTTGCTTTATTTCTACATTGGCTAGGTAGTCATTAGTAATAATCATTTGGTTCTTAAAATCAGAGGTGCTGTTCTGTGTATAAAAGAAGGGCTATATCACTGTTGCTGAAAACACTTTTGTAATTTAAGAATTTTTAAGGATGTGATCAAATTAAACACGCATAATTTAAGAAAAAGCTAAGCAATGCTACCCGTTTCCCCCAAAATATACCAATTTTTTTAGCAAGTCTCAGAAGCACTGTCTGAATAAATCTTGTCCCCCCCTTTTGTTCCCAATGGCATATTGTCCTAAATGAAATACTAAATATAGAAACAATTGACAGTCTGAAAACGTAAATACAACACACAAATTGCTGTATTATACTTCATATATAAAGGTGTGAAATTAGAAAGAAAGTGTATAGTGATCTTTTCTGGCAAGTTCCATTGTTTGTTTACAATTATTACACATGTTAGTAAATACATTGGTATGTGTTTATATTATAACTACTGTGGGATTTTTTTTTTCAGTTCTGTTGATACTTTAGACAGAGATTCTATGTTTTCAGTGATTTTTTTTTATTCCAGCTGAACTGTGCTTTCAAAACATGATAGGGAAACAAATGCTGGTATTATACCAGGCAAATCACTTAATCTTGGCTCATTGTTCTCTTCTGCTCTGTGAGAAAATTAGACTAGAAAAATCTATTCTTTTCCTAGAGCTATTCTTTCCACAGGTATAATGTATTTAACCTATATAACCTATAAGCTATGCTACTGGGATATGTGTGGATATTTCATTCTTTGTGTATATCTTTGTGCTTATATATGTCTGGGTGTGTCCCTGGGTGTATGCAGGGGTATAGATATTCTGTAGAGTGAATGAGAAAAAGTATCTGAACACTTTACTTGCTGTCCTGTGAGAGGCTCTGACAGCATCTGACAGATGCAGATATTCACAGCCAACCATCAGATTGCGGCTGGGGACCCTCATGGAAAAGTTAAGAGAAGGATGGAAGGAGCTGAAGGGGATTGCAACCCAATAGGGAGAACAGCAATATCACCAAACCTGATCCCCCACCCACCCTCAGAGCTTTCATGGACTAAACCACCAACCAAAGAGTACACACTGGGGACCCATGGCTCCAGCTGCATATGTAGTAGAGGATGGCTTTACCTGGTATCAATGGGAGGAGAGGCCCTCGGTCCTATAGAGGTTCTTTGCCCTATAGGGGGATGCCAGCGGAGTGAGGGAGGAGTGGGTAGGTGAGTGGGAGAGCACCCTCTTAGGGGCAAAGGGGAGTGGGTCTGGGATTGGGAGGTTGCAGAGGGGAGACTGGGAGGGGGAAACATTTGAAATGTAAATAAATAAAATAACCAATTCAGGTTTAAAAGTTGAATAGAAGCAGAGGCAACAGGAGCAGATTACTGTGTGGAAAAGAATTCTGGGTTCCCAACTCTAAAGAGTAAAAATGTTATATAATGAAACATAAATAGCATCTTTTGGTCTAAACATTTAAGAATGGCATTACTAAGCCAGGCAGTTGTGGCACACACCTTTAATCCCAGCACTTGGGAGGCAAAGGCAGGCAGATTTCTGAGTTTGAGGCCAGCCTGATCTACGGAATGAGTTCCAGGACAGCCGGGGCTACACAGAAAATCTCAGTCTCAAAAAACAAACAAACAAACAAAAAAGAATGACATTACCAAAATCAGAGAGCATGCATCAAAATTTTTAAGATGAGTCTTACACAAGCTTTTAATATCTCCATAGACCAATGTTAAGAATCCTACTATTAACAAGTATGTGTGCATGTGTGTGTATGTGCTTGTGTGTGTGTGTGTACAAATACATGTGTATCCAGTATTGTCATCTATTCCACTAATAAGGTTCTAATAGTCATTTATCATTCCAATATGTCCAAGTGTCTGATTTCATTCCCTGTCTCCTTCAAGCAATCCCACTTAGGTCACAATCATGACATGAGCAGTTGACCTCAGTAACAATAATACTAGCAAATATTCATACAGAACTTACAAACTAGTATTTCAGAGAGCTAGGGTATATTCGGGGGCCACATCTACATTAACTTGCCCACAAATTACGATATCCTTAGAAAAGTGTCAGTTGACTTGCTCAAGATTGCACACGTTATTAAGTGATGGCATCTGATTTATATTAACGGTCTGGTCCCAGAACATTTCTTCCTGATCCTGCATTCATACCGATGCGGTATTCTCACTCCGCTCTTCATCAGATGCCTCCCTTAACTCTCACACACAACTTAAAGCTCAGTACCTGTTCTTACTTTCCTTCTCATCATATCCTAGTACTGGCACCTAACTTCTCTTTACCCTTCCTGATCTTCCAGATCTAATCAGTTTCCCTTGGGACAATTCCTTCATGTCTTATGTTCTCTTTACACTTGCCTCTTCATTAAAGTCTTCAGATCAGAGCTGGGGAGATAGCCCAGCAATTTCAGAGGACTAGGGTCCTGTTTTCTGCCCCCATATGGTGGCTCATAACACTCTCTAACTCCAACTCCAGGGTATATGATGCCCTCTTCTGGCCTCCAGGGGCACCAGAGCATACACACGATGCACATGCAGGCTCTGGCAAACAATCGCCCAAGCAATTAAAAAAAAAAACAAAAACACTTTATAACCAGTAAATCAGACTTAAAATTAGTTTCCTCATAAGTTGCTTGTTATCTTGCAAGGTGCTTTTCATACACCTGTCTTAGGTCCTCTTTATACCCTTGCTTGTTTGTGATATATTCCCCAATTAATATCCTTTAACCATTCTCCTCCATCTTTAAAATGTTGTTGAAAGTCAGTCTCAGATGCCCTACCGAAGCTATCTTGACAAATTATCCCCACTGTTACTATACCTTTTTCTTTCCTCAAACATGTGTGTGTGTGTGTGTGTGTGTATCTTTTTCATTTTTTTAACTGAATATCTTAGTTTTCCTTAGCTGGTCCACTCCAGTACAATCACTAGAGTTACGCATACATCCCTTGTAGCATTTTGAAGAGACATTATGTTTTAGTCAAACCAAAGACTAATTTCTGTTAGTTAGACATAGGTCTTCTCTTCAGTTCCTTGGAAAAGAAATCAACTATTAAAAAAAAATTAACAGGCACAAAGCCTATTTCCTTAAATAGAAATTTAAAAGGAGAAACCAGGGACTATCAGAGGTATGGTAAGTCTTGTCTACAAACTAGAAAGAAATTGGAGTTCATAAGGAGTGACAGGCGGTCCTTCGGGTATCAGGGACAATGCCCTGGCAGCTCTAGTGGTTTCTCTATAGCAGAAAAAAAAATGTGAATAAATAAAAGGATTCTAGAAAATGACACATCCCTCTGCTGCCTCCAGTGAGATTGTAGTGACTCCATGCTTCTATCTTGATACAGATCACAATAAAGAACTGAAGTGTGGGTGCTTTGGTCCTTCTTAGAAAAGGGAACACAATTCTCACGGGAAGAAATACGGAGACAAAGTGTGGAGTAGAGACAGAAGGAAAGGCCATCCAGAGACAGCCCCACCTGGGGATCCATCCCATATACAGCCACCAAACCCAGACACTGTTGCTGATGCCAAAAAGTGCATGCTGACAGGAGCCTGATATAGCTGTCTCTGGAGGGGCTCTGCCAGAGCCTGACAAATACAGAGGTGGATGGTTGCAGCCAACCTTTGGACTGAGCACAGGGACCCCCAGTGGAGGAGTTAGAGAAAGGACTGAAGGAGCTGAAGGGATTTGC
Organism: Mus musculus; assembly: GCF_000001635.26. NCBI lineage: Eukaryota > Metazoa > Chordata > Mammalia > Rodentia > Muridae > Mus > Mus musculus. The sequence goes on along the minus strand of NC_000074.6, from coordinate 49,476,056 downwards.
AACCCCATAGGAAGAACAATATCAACCAATCAGACCTTCCCAGAACTTCCAGGGACTAAACCACCAACCAAGGAGTACACATGCAGCTGTATATGTAGCCTTTTCAGCATCAGTGGGAGGAGAGGTCCTTGTTCCTGTCAAGGCTTGATACCCCAGTGTAGGGGAATTTGAGGGTGGGGAGGTGGAAGTGGGTGGGTGGGGGAACACCCTCATAGAAGCAGGAGAAGGGGAGAAGAGCTAGGGGTTTGGGGGGCCCGGGAAAGGGGATAACATTTGAAATGTAAATAAAGAAAATGTCCAATTAAAAAACAAACAAAAAACCCAGCAGTTATTTGCTCAACAGACACCAAGTTTCCCAGCACAAGTTCTTTGTAAACATTTCATATATATTGGAGACTCAATATATAAACTTATTGAAAAAGATATTGAGAGCTTAGCAATCCTGTGCAGTGTTCACTCTGTGCAAAAAACAAAAACAAAAAACATAATGCAGAGTACAGGAATATTAAATTCAAGGTGAACAAGAAGGTAAAGAAGGTAGAATGTGTGTGTGTGTGTGTGTGTGTGTGTGTGTGTGTGTGTCCCCATAAGTGCATGTAAAATGAGAAAACCTCTAAATATGATAAAAGGATCAAGGTTAGTAAGGAAGAGGAAACTCCTCTGACTAAACATGATGGTGTTTGATAGGGATTTCATTAAGACTCTATGTAGCGCACAAGAACTGTAAGACCAGCCTCAGCATTAACTGGCCTAGAAACTACCAGCAATATTCCAGGCCCCATGAACAGACAGACAGGAGAAGAGGAAATGAGCAGAGTCACAAGGAAACATTGCTTAGCTGATGTCCTTCTGGAGCTGAAGAGTCCCCCCACCCCACCCCCAAATAAATGAAGAAAAGTTGCCAGCCAGGCAAGAGCATGCAGTGGAGTGGTGGGCAGAATATTACAAACAGCGGTAATTGAGTCCAGTCACTAATGAGAAGCTATTGAATGTATTTATTTGGTGATCAAGTTGCATTTTAACAGAAGGGCATGTGTGCATTCAGAGAAAGTCAACCTGAAGAGGGATTGGGAGCCACAGAAAGTAGAACCTAAATAAGGCCAAAAAAAAAAAAAAAAAAAAAAAGTACAGATGTACAGATTTGGCAGGTGCTATTTGAATTTTATAGAAAATAGTATCTACTTGATGATGTAATATTTGAAAGCTTTCTGATAAATTCTTCTCCTTGGTGTTGCTGTGTGTTCCTAGTTATTAAAATTAATAGTAATAACTTATAGATTTAAATTTTATTCATCCTTGTGACACATTAATTTTTCCTGAACATTCTACATGAGTATGCCTCAGTATGCTTCCTTAGAAATCAGTTAACCCACAGCCCATATATAATTAAATATCAAGGACAATAGAACTTGACAGTATAGCTCAATAGTAGAGTACTTGTGTTACATGCGACAAAGCCCTGAGATCTCCTTCCTCCTCTGACATGCCCTCCCCCAAAAATCAGTAAAATAAAATTTTAGTGCCATAATAAAATTATATTATTGTTTTTTATTTAGATTGCTTTTTGTCACCAAACTAAAATGCCAATCTGTTAATTTATACTGTACGATTTTTAAATGTGACTTAAAAAATATCCATCATTTATCCACACACAACACATCTGTTGGCAGTGGTTTACAATGGACTGGGCTTGAAAGTACATGTAATAATCACGTGCTAAATGAATTCATTAAGGTTGGTGTGATTACAGTGAATGTCAAATGAATTAATAATAACGGGACTTCTAAGTGTTACCATTACTTTCACAGTGTGTTACTGTTTTTATACTTATGAGCCCTGAGGATAAATGACGCTCACATATTATCCTTGTATGTTAATTGTATCTGCATTATCAAAGGTTGAACTGGCAATCTCGTGGGCAGTAAAATTTTCTTACCCCCTGAACACAGAGAAATTACTATTATTTATAAGTTTCATTGAAAAGTGATTCAATATTTTAGACTCCAATTATAATTGACATTTATATTATGTTTCCTGCATATTCACTAGAACCCTACACTCTTAAGACTTATTTTTCATGAACACTATTTAGAACAGAAATTAAAATTAATAGAGTTTTTTCAAGGACTTTATGGTTCTCTTCAGTTGGAAATACATAGTTTATGAGAAGTGGACATAATACATTCTTTATTCTCATAAGGTGCACACAGTGGTACACATACAAGCAAGCACGCTATTTGTCACTCCATTTGTTGATCCTGGGATAACTGTGTTTTGATGACTCTCCTCTCTGAATGGCACAGTAACTACTGATTACATACTTTTATGAATTACAAAACCGTTGGACACTAACATCTACAAGACTCTTTTATTTCCTCTGTGCATAACCCATCCTTTGTGTGTGTGTGTGTGTGTGTGTGTGTGTGTGTGTGTGTGTGTGGTAGAGATGGTTAGAGGGATAGATGGGGAGGCTTTGGGGTTTATTAAGAAGAAAAGGCAACTTCATAAATATGTGATCAATAATTTTCATCCAATGCCTAAAGTAATCAGCAAGGCCTAGACCCTCAAGCATAAAGTAAGAGAAAGACACAAGAGAAGCCTGTAACTCTGATTGAAAAGAAGTCAGTGAACTGTGTTGTTTTGTTTTGTCTTAAAATATCAATACCTTGTATCTTTTAGGCATCAATAAGTAATGGATGTATTCCTTTGGTTTTGATTTTGATTTCATTGTGGTACTGAGCATGGACACATTGTATATTGTAGACAAGCGCTCTCCCACTGAACTAAACCCCAATCTCTTTGTTTTGTGAGACAAGGCTCACTACATAGCTTTAATTAGCCTTGAGCTCAGACTTGCTCTGTTTCTATTCCCCCAATTCTGAGATTACAGATGTAGGCTACCATACCTGACTTGCTTATTCCTTTTAATGATCCAGCAGAGTGGGTCTGGGGTCACTCTGCCAGTTCTCACATGGTGCGCATCATGCTACATTCTGAGTTCTTGTTGCTAGGTAAGGATTGGCTTAATAAGTGGTGTTTCCTTTCATGGGTAGATAGTCTGCACCATGTATAAAGGGTTTTCTACCAGAAAACATTTAAGAGTTAAACACAGGTAACTCACAAGCACACTTGACAATACAACCAGTTGTTATTAAAAGTAGGTGTTTCTCTTTTTTCCCAAATTTCATCCAGTGCCCTAATTATTATAAAGAGTACATTTATAAAGTTATTACATAACATAAAACAACAAATTTTAGATTAACACTATCGTTATTTGAAAGACTCTTCACAGCCTCGAAAAAAGCCATACTCTCTAAAAACAACAACAACAACAAAAATCCTAGTTGTCAAACACTTGAAGAATTTAAATAAACTTGAAGGAGAAGTCAGTAAGACTTGGTAGAGTCTGTGGAAACTACATTTTAGTTGATGATAAATTATGGAACAAAACAAACAACAAACTCTGTGGTAAGATAGTACTGGATCATATGGGGACATTTTTGGATCATAGTGACAGATGAATCTACAAAAGTCTAGAAGGAAAAAAAGATGGCTTAGTATCCTGGCTTTGTAGATCAAACACAGAAGTCTTTCCTTAGTTCAACACATTTCATTGCAAGAAGCCATTTCCTCATTTGCCTCTCTAAGAGTAAAGAGCAATGTGCTTAAGGGTGACAGAAAACTTGCCTTAAGTGAAGCAGCCAAGAGAATAAGAGTGAAATTCAGTGAGGGAATCTTAGCAAGGGTCAAATACTTACAGGGATAACATGTTAAAAGAAAGAAAGAAAGAAAGAAAGAAAGAAAGAAAGAAAGAAAGAAAGAAAGAAAGAAAGAGAGGGAGGGGGAGGGATGGAGGGAAGGAGGAAGGAAGGAAGGAAGGAAGGAAGGAAGGAAGGAAGGAAGGAAGGAAGAAAGAAAGAAAGAAAGAAAGAAAGAAAGAAAGAAAGAAAGAAAGAAAGAAAGAAAGAGAATAAATCATAAAAACCACACCAACAGAATGTAGACCCAGAGTTTTGGCTCACAACAAAAACAGACTTTAAAAGTATTGCTGCAAATCGAGAGACAAGTTCATGAGTGATCCTACTCACCACAACGATTAGGGCAGTGTTTCAGAGAAATACTAAAAAGAAAAACAAGATCCCCTGCTATACCCTGCTACTCTCAGGCCTGGCAGACTGGCTGGCCTGCTCTTATCTCCTGTAGCTCCCAAAAAAACGTCTCCACCCAGCTCTCTATGTTCCCACTGGGAGGTCACTACCACGCCAATCCCGTGGTGCACCTCAGTTAAACCTACGCTTTACTGCTGTACCTTTTACTCTCTTTTTTTTTCCATTTTTTTATTAGGTATTTAGCTCATTTACATTTCCAATGCTATACCAAAAGTCCCCATACCCCCCCCCCCACTCCCCTACCCACCCACTCCCCCGTTTTGGCCCTGGCATTCCCCTGTACTGGGGCATATAAAGTTTGCAAATCCAATGGGCCTCTCTTTGCAGTGATGGCCGACTAGGCCATCTTTTGTTTTCTCTTGAACCCAGACGAGCTGCTGCGTGAAGAAAAACATAACACAAACTTAGTTCAGAAAAGATGGTAACTCAGTTGCTGGGCCCAACAACTAAAATCCTAATCTTGTAAACCTTATTAAATCTAAATCCTCGGGTAGCCAATCCTGACAGATCCACCATTCAAACCTGTGGAGACACTAGTAGCTACATCTTGTCCTCACCCTCTCCCTGTCCAAAAAGACCCCCTCTCTCTTCTTCCCCTCCACTCGCTCCAACCCGGAAGTCCCTCCTATTCACCCAGTGATTGACTCCGTTTTTTCCATTAGGGGATTGGTTCGTAAAAAAGTCACTTGAGTGCCTGACTCATTCCTTGTTTGGAGCCCCTTCCAGGAGAGCGGAATTAGCATCAAAACACAAGCAACCCCAGGGCTATCCACAACAAGGTAGTATTTACATAACTGATGAATGCCTACTAGTGGAAGAGAATCAGTAGTTTCACCTACTACTAACTAGGAAGTAGGGATTAGTAAAGAATTAGGTAGAGGGGTGAAGTACATTGGAGAGTACACAGTGAGCTTCTCCTTTAGGTATTGTCTGTTTTGTTTTGTTTTATTAATGTAACCCACCGTATAAAAAATAGTTACACATTAGGCAGACTCACACACAGAAGTATGCATAACTGAAACAAAATATTCACAATATTATGTTTATGATAATTACATATTCTTCCTATATTCTAGTCGAGCTGGCTATCACACGTTTCTCTTGCCTACCTGGGTTGATGTCACATCCCAATGGTAACTAGGTAATGGTAACTAGGTAATGGTAACTAGGTAATGGTAACTAGGACCCACGGTTTGGAAACTATAGTGATAGTTATCAACAAACCTAGGAGAATGACAGGAGAAAGTGAATAGAGAGAAATCTGATTATTTTCTTGTGATTCTTCTCATTTTTTATTTGAATTGAATTTTACAACTATAGTAGTAAATACATTAAATTGTGATGTTATGTTTATTTATACATGCATGCACACATAACATGGTTTTAGTTAATAATATTGGGCAGTGAACTCCATTCTGGAAACTCTTTAATAATTTCCTATAGCAACTCTTATTGCAATAGCCAAAATTTATTCTAGCTTGGCTCAGGGACTGGCAGACTTGAAAAAACACAAATGGCTAGGACTTGAGTAGCACCTACCAACTCTTATTTAGATGGCAAACGCAGAAGCATGAGAATAAAACCTTGAAATTGCATCTGATTTATGCTCCCTCCAAACCAATAGCCAGAAATTTGCAAAGTTTACTCCAGTATTCATAATGACCCTATAAAATATTTCCCATGCATTAGACAAGGAGAGATAGGCTAGGTGGAATAACAGGGTACGGCTTGTAGATAAAATCAGACTCGGTACAATAACTCTGCAGTAAGGACATTCTAGACAGGAGCTGGAGAGATGGCTTACTCAGAGGGTGTCTACTATGCAAGTGTCATAGCATAAGTTCAGATCCCCAACATTCATATATGAAACTTGGTCCCTGTTCCTCACTGGGCAGCCAGCCTAGAAACTCAGTGACCCTGCAATTGAGTGACAGACTCTGTATCCAAAGATAAAATAGAGAATAATTGAGAAAAATCCTAGATATTGACCTTTGGTCTATGTGCACACACACACACACACACACACAGAGTCATAGACACAGAGAGAGACAAAGAGACATACATGTGCATACACATACAAAAAGTACAAAAATAATTTTATAAATGTCTCTTTCATGGGCTTTATTTTATATTCCTGGACTGCAGCATACATAATTTGTCAGGTGTAACAAATTTCAAAATAATAAAGACTGTTAGAAGTAGCAGCCTTAAAAAAATTCAGCCCATTTATACCACTTTACTACATCACTCCAAACTTCAGCTATATTTTATAGTAGTAACTTTTTAAAAGCATTTCAATTCCTCATTTGTTGTGTTTTGAACATGCCATGCCACTTACAAACTCATGTGATTGAACATTTGGTCCCCACATGGTAGCACTGTTGGAGGCTGTGAAAACTTTGTAATCTGGGTGGAGCTCATGGGGGAAGGTACGTCTCTGGGGAAGCGTCTAGAAGACTCTCTGGTTTGGTCCTGTTCTGTGTTCTCTGCCTTATGACCCACTAGGTATGAACAAGTTTAATTCTCCCATCACCACAAACAGAACCACTCCAGTTGCCCTGCCTTTTTACCCACTTGGTAGATTAGACCCTCTCAGCTATGAAGCAACACCTCACTTCTTCCTATAAGTTGCTCCTGTGGATATTCTCTCACATCAGCAATAAATAATAATTCATAAACCGTTAGTCATCAAAATTTTGATTCCTCTTTAAGAAAACTAAATGCCCCCATCCCCCACTCACTGTGCTGTTGTGGTTGGCTTTTCATGAAAAGGCTGTAGATCTAGAGATGGTGTCGGTTGTCTGTTGGAAGCTGAAAAACGACATGCTTACACCATAAATTTCAGTCAGATTCTATTCTGTGTATCAAATGTCCATTGTATATTACTGAGAACTAAAGATTGAGATGAAATATACAGGAGTTGTTCTCTCTGATTGACTTAGTATAATCCAATTTGCATTCAGAGATATCATGTGCATGTGTCTATCTCTTCTAGTCCCCATTTGCACTCACTTTAATGAGTGACACTAGGAAGCTCCACACTCAGAATGTACTTTTATTCTCCTGGTGAAGAATCACTCAGAGTCTTTCTTGTAACTGGTAGCTAACCTTTTAAACACCTAACATCTGGTGAGCATGGCCTTTATTTTTGTCACTTGGGGTAGACTTCTTTTCAAAGACAAACCTCAATGTGCAATATGGCCTGATAATTTGATGCATGATCTCTGTGATGGTGTGAATATGCTTGCCCCAGAGAGTGAGATATATATATATGAATATGAATATATATTGGAATATATATATATATTGGAAGTGTGGCCTTGTTGGAGTAGGTGTGGCGTTGTTGGCAGAAGTGTGTCAGTGTGTCACTGTGGAGGTGGGCTCAGAGAGCTTCCTCCTAGCTGCCTAAGGATCCCAGTTTCCTCCTGTTTGCCTTCAGAACAAGATGTAGAACTCTCAGCTCCTCCTGCACCATGCCTGGCTGGATGCTGCCATGCTTCATGCTTTGATGATAATGGACTGAACCTTTGAAACTGTAAACCCGCCCCAATTAAATATTCCTTTATAAGAGTTGCCTTGGTCACGGTGTCTCTTCCCAGCAGTAAAACCCAAACTAAGACAGTATCTTGCCTCACCTTTAGATATTAACTTACAGCTCATTGGCATTTTTGTCTTAACCTGAGGATACCACAGCTAGTGGCATGACTGTCCACATGCCTGTACTTGACTTTCTGCCCATCTCATAGAGCTGCAGATTCTTTGTCCTTGGCCAATCAAAGAAAAGGCATCATCACAGCAAACAAAAGAGACTTGGCTGCAAGTGGCAACTTAAAAAGTTGGCACTGTGTTTGGACCATGGTGGTGGTGAAAGTAAGTAAAGAAAGGTTGCATCACAAATGGCGTTAGGTGACACAGGCAACCAAGGTCTGGTAGATGTGCCAACCTGTGAAAAGTCCTAAAATATATTTCTAGAAAACAGTACACAGAGTGATTATTCTTTCTAGGAATGAAACCAATAATGGCAATTACTCTAGAAGGCTGTGAATTCAATTATGAAACCAGGGCAATTTAAGGTGTTGATCAGATAGTCCAACAGAAACAGGATGTGAATGTGTGATAAGGAACTCAGTTATAGCTGAAGCCAAGCTGAAGCCACTGACTTGGAGGACAAAGATGCCATTACCCATAGTGGGTCAGCAACAGGACATGCTGAAACACAAACAGGAAAGAGAAGAAACCAGGCACAGTAGAGAACCCGCTTTCTTGATTAGTCCATGATACAGTCACTCCTTACAACTCTGGTTCCTGCATCTACAAACTCAACAATCTAAAGATGAAACATATTAATAGATGTCCTGACAGGGCCAGGTGAACTACCTCCCATGTGAGCCCCAGGAGAAGTCATGGGGGAAGGGAGGGCAGGGCAGTGACTAGGAAAAGATGGTGTTGCTGATCTTTACAAAGTAGTCAGAGAGGGTTTTTAATAGTGTTGCCTTTTATTAATAGGGAAGACATGTGGTGGTTGGCATCAAAAGTCTTTGAACTGCCAGTTGGCCTGAGTCATTCATTAGCCTCAACTTCATCCAAATCATCTGCTCTGAACTTGTCTCTTCATTAAGATGTGAATATACTTCGGAAGCCCTAACATGAATTTTAAAATGAGGATTATTCATATAGTAAAGAATAGCGTGACATGTATAAAATTTCTTTCCATTACCCCGAATCTTACTGTTGCTCTGCAAAAATCTAATGACCAAAGTATCCTAAGAAAGAGCTTTGAAAGGATTGAGAGAGAGGAGACCATAGCTCAGACCAAAATTTGTTTTCTTACTTGTGGAGGAGAACCTGAATTTACCCACCTAGCAGAGAAGCTGGGCATGGAGACCCTGAGGTCCAGGGGACTTAACTAGGGAGCTAGTCTTACTACATCCCCGAGATCCGGGTTCAATGAAAGAACTTCCTTCAAATACTTAGGTGGAAATCTACAGAAGACACAGGGGGTCTCCACATGTGTGAGCACATGTCAGCACTCCCCCACACAGGCACATATCATGCACACGCATAAGGAGACTGAGAAAGATTACAAAGCATCCGCCACTGTCGTCAAGGAAGACCATGGAGTACGAATGTAGCGTTTGCCTCCCTCCCAGGAGGTGTTCAAACCCAAAGACAGAACAGATTTCCTCTCAAGTCACAAATGGAGAACCCTAACCCTGGGGCCTCATCTTATCTACCCGCTTACGAGGAAAAGAAAGACAACTTTCTCCATTAGGAGTCAGTGTCTTGCCTAATGATCCTTCCACAGGACTGGGGACCAGAAACTTCTCGCATCCCAGCGTGTCTCAGCCCTGACTTCATTTCTGAAGTCTTGTCCACCGCTTCCTCGCAAAGCAGCATCAGCTCCATTCCCAGCACAGCGGCTGATCCACTCAAAGCCCTGTTAATGCTCTTTAGGAACAAGGCGTCCTTGGCTGGGCCTGTCTCAAAGTCCCAGAGAAGGCTGCTTATTTCCTTCTCTTGTCCAAGTGCCAGCAGCACTTCCACCTTTCCTGCTGTTTAATCCAAGGCTTTAGTGACAAAACAGCGTCCACGTTGGCACTCTGCCTTAATCAGCCTTCAGGTCAACCTGGTTTACACTTAGGCAGGAGGTGGGAGGCTGTTAACCAGGCTCTTTCCTGTGTCCTGGCGGCGCTCGCTCCATCAAGTGCAATGAAATCGGATCCTGATTAAAAGCCATGCCAGATTTGGAAACACCCAGATTTCAGATGACCCCCAGACCACTCACCAGTTGCTTGGGATGCCCGGTGCAGCTCTGAGGAAGCTGTCTTCACAGGCGTCTTGTCTGCACAGCCCAGCCCACGCACCCCCCCCCCCCCCTTTGCTCCCCTCTCTTAACAACTCATGCAGCAGGTCCTTGCTCAGGAAGGGGAGGAAAAAAAAAAAAAAGGCGACTCTGCTAGTTTGGAATGTTTGCCTAGGAAAGCAAACACATCTTTAGGTTTTCCTCCGGACTTCTTTTTTTCTTTCTCCATGAGTTGTTATTTCATCTTTTCCCCCCTTCTTTATACGACCTCCAGATCTAGAACACAGAATAATTCTAGCTGCATTAAGGTAGGTAGCAAAGACATTGGAAGAAAGCCTCAATCAAATTATTTCGTCCAAGGCATTTGCATGGGAAATAAAATTTAAATCCCCTCCAAAAATGTTCTCTTACGTGTTTAAATGTCCACCCGTTCTTCACAATGGTGCTACTTATATTACTGTATTTTTGTTCAACTATCTCCTGTCGTTTAGAAACCAAGCCGGTCCCTAAACTGTATTACAGTCTCCAACAGTTGTATGCTATCCTAAATCATATTAATCCTTAATAAAATCATAAATTTGTTTACTTAGCCCTACCAGCCCAAGTGATGATATGCAATTGATCTTTGTCTGACATAGCTTGAAACCCTGGCTCAAGACAACACACTGGTTCCTGACTTCGGGGGGAGAAAAAAAAAGCATTTGGGGTTAAATGTACCAGGTGTGGGCCAGGCAGATGGCGCAGCAGCCGTGCCTTGTGTTGTCATGCACATAATCTGATTTCTGAAATGACCTCGAGACACCAATTTGCTCAGCTCGATATCAGGTGTGCTGTGAGGAGCCTGGTCTCCGGGGAACCTGAGCACCAGGTTTTAGCACTTCTCATCTGTGGGCTAATGGACAGCACTCTCATTGGAAATGGCACTGCTTGTTCTTCCAACAGGAAGAAATTGTTCAAATGCAGGGAGCTTTAGCGGGCAGCAGGTGTGGCTGTGCTTCCTGAGTAGATAATTGAAAAGATTGGTGTGCTGTTTTCTTTTCTTTTCTTTTCTTTTTTTTAAAGTTGAGACTTTGGCACCCAACAGTAAATAATACCGTCCCTGACTCCTTCAATTGCACAAGGTTTGAGCTTAATTTTTGTTTGGGAAACATTTTATTTATTTATTTATATTTACAAAAAGCTGTTATTTTCCGTAGGTTAAACCTTGAAAGATGAAGTTAGTTGGGGTGGTAGGCACCTCATGGCATTATTGTCTATTCGGCAAATAACAGTGAAGCTCAATTTCTGTGTTCATTGCTACTGAAATTTCTATAGCATTTAATAGGAGATGCTACATGAAAAAGGTGCCTATTTTTATCTTACTGAGAAAATGATTCTTTTTAAAGATACTGTCTAAATTTAATAATCTAAAACCAAAGGAGTTTTACAAAGTAGAAGAATTCAACCAGGAGTCACTACCAAGTTTTCCAACTTGATTTTGCTATGTATCTATATTTTCTTTTAAATGTCAGGTATTGTGAGACTATCTGCCAAAAATATACTCTTATATCCTAGGAGTAGCCTGTATTCTCACTCACATATCTGAATTTATGAGACACTAAAATCATGCTTTTTATTGGTAAATTATGTATTTGTTAAGTCAAACAAATATTTCCAATCATGGGAACAAATTATTGTTGAATTGATTAAAAAAAAACTTTTCATATTTTTTAACTACTTGGATTGGTACTATGAAGATAAGATTCTGTTAATAGTAAAACATCCATAATACAGTCAAAGGGTCAGCTACTTAATAAAATACAAAATATATAAATGATGAATGAATATTAAAGTACTGTCAAAATCAAAGAAGGATAATATTCCTCCTGAAATGTTTTGTCATAATGTTTAGGGCTAGAACTCAAAAAACAAAACAAAACAAAAACAAAAACAAAAAAACTATTCTCACTGGATGCATGCGGCAGCAGTTTGAATCCTAGATCTCAGAGGTAGACTTCTGTAAGTCCAGCCTAGTCTACCAAGTTCCAGAACACCCAGGGCAACAATAGAAAGATGCTGTCTCCAAAACGCAAATATATGCTTAAAATCATGATTTTCTCGAAAAGGAAAATACATTTTAAAATCTTTGACATTTTTTTTTCCTCATTGACATGCATGGTGGGCCCTTTTATCTCATGGCTGGGATAGAAGGTTCCTTTCTTCCTACTGTAACTTGATTGGTAAACCAACACCTGAAATATAGTGGGAAGGAAAGAGTAGAATCTTGGGAAATAAAGGAGCCCAACAGGAAAACTGACCAGATGAAGAATGCCTACAGGGCTGAGTATTTATCACGAGTCAAGGTCAACTTAGACACGATTCCAGGGACTAAATCTTCCCCCCCCCAGCCCCAACCCCAAGAGGAAACCCCCAATTTAAACTCCATCTAGAAACCATAGGTTTACCACCTAAGACTCAAAGTCAGAAAGGAAGAATCCTGAAGTGACTGAGGAAAGGTGCATCTCATTCGTCGAACCCTAGCAATCGCTGATTCCTCACTAAGTGTGGACTTTGATGGAGTCTCTTGAGTTCTAGAAGCAGCAGCAGGGACCATTGTATAGCTTTATAGTAGAGAAGTCTGAACTTGGATGCTATTGTACCATATGCCCCTCCTGAAAGCTCAGTTCTCTTCACTAACATGAACCTGTACAGCATCTTCCTCCCCGTGCCCGGATATGTTTGACTATCCATTCCCACTCCTGCAGCATCTGGTCTTGTTCCATTCTTTCATAGACTCCACGTGTCCTCCACCTCTAAAACTTGATTCCACAACTGATTTCACGTCCCACAGAAGCGTTTCTTTTCACGAGGCTAAAGTTGGGAGCAGAAAAAGTCAGAATCAACACTTCTCAAAATAACACCCAAGAGGAGAAATTTTCCTTTTGAAAACCTTCGGGTGTCTTAAACAAGAGACAAGTCACACGCATGTCATCTAAAATTACATCATGGCAGCCAATGGCACACTGTTAAATGCATCTAAATTCCCTGCCTTCCTTTTTGGAATCTGTTTACAAAATGATTCCTAAACACAGATGGAACCTCTTCTGCTGGCGCATATTAATTTACGTTTTTATTTATGCACTTCTGATCTTTCTGACATTTTGTCCTTTAGTTTGACACCAAGTCATTTTTTATACATGTCCTGTGGAAAAGGTGGCCCTTGCCCCGCAGTCAACCTCACAAATCCCTGACACACACACATGCATTTTTTATTGTTCTCACATGTTGCTTAACAGCCTGCATGATTACTGCATTACAGCACGGCAGATGGGTTCTTGCATAGCGGTGAAACAGATGAGATGTTCAAATCGATTGTTTTATCAACAATCAGTTGCAGATAAAAATCATTTTAATGAGAGAAATTAATGGTGTTTGCAAACATGATGTTAATTAAAGAACATTGCTTAGGCGTTTTTTTTTTTTTCCGCTTTTTTTCCACACACAATTTTTTGTTACCCATGACATCTTTCATTATTGACTCATGCCCCAAAGAAAAGGCGATTAAAATCTGCTTTTGTTTGATGTAGCTTTTATTGAAGAAAGAAATAGATCTTTCTGAAGCTTCCTGGTGAGATGAAAGTCTAATTATCTCCACAAATGAAAGGAAAAGCTTTAATTAGGCCTGTGCTGAATCTGCGCGCTGTGAATTTGTGCATTGTGATGGATGGAGCTCGCATCTCCTCCGTGACTGCTGGAGAAATAATGAAGGAAGAGGAGAGGTAACCGGCTCCCAAGATTCAGCTGGCAGAGTGGAATTGGAGGTACACCTGGGTTGTGAGCCAGTGCCCAGAGCAGCTGCCACAGGCCATGTTTCGGCGCTGTGCATTCGGCAGTGCTACAGCCTCCCTCTGAGCTTTGATCTCTTTGCACACAGCAGGGGTCCTAACAAATCAAGCTTTTCATGTTTCGCTCAGTCTCACTCTCTTTGGCTTCGCCATTCACACTGGAACTCCAAAGAGGATGGAGAAAATATTGTCTTTTTCTGAAGCAATTAATGATCAGCAGCTGACGTGATTGAAGTGGGTATTATGCCTTACAAGCAGTATTTTAAGGTTGACCGTAGGGAGGATGCTAGGGAAAGAAATGAATTATTTATTTAACTTCTTAGTTGTTTACTCCGCTGTTTATGGCTTTCACTGATCACTTGTGCAAAGGGCTATCTACATCTGTGTGCATATACACTTCAGGACACCTACTGAAACGGCCACCGAGTAGAAAGGGGGACATTGCAAATTGCGCTAAATTGCTAATTTTCCTGTGGGTAAAAGATAAAAATACCAAATATGGTCTCACAGTTTATATTGCCCCACTTTTGCCACATTGAACACAGTTTGGTCTATTTTCAACTTGCCCCAGTGATGCTAAGGAGGTCAAACTCCGACATGCTCTCTCATGGCTGTAAATCTGTTCTTTTCAGTGAATCCAAAAAGCACTTCTGACATCAAGGATGATGATGGGGCTTATTTCAAACGCCCTTTTTTTTTGGCCAGGATTAAAAAAGCAGTTAGAGAGAAATGCTAACAAAAACAGGCCCAATACCCAGGCAATTGACAGTCTGTCTACTGCTCATTCACCACTGATGTAGAAATCTCTCCTAGGAAAGTATAATGAACTCATTCGTAAGATTAAAAACAAAGAAAGAAAACAACAAAACAAAACCAAACAAACAAACAAACAACAACAAAAAAAAACAATTAAGTAGTCAACCCAAAAGCATGAGAGAAAAGAAGTTGTACCTGGAATGTATCACTTGTATACTGTCTACTTTCAATTGGAAGATAATTTTGGAGAAAAAAAAAAGAAGAAGAAGAAGAACATGTTGTCCTAGGCAGTTCTCTCTGTCTAGAGGTGGAGGTCAAGACTAATCAGTCAAGTTGTTTGGAGAATAAGTGTTTAAGTTAATAGGCACAGTGGTAATTCTTTGGAGGATGGACAGTTTGGAAGGAGGTATCTTGGATCTCCTATGGCTTGGGAATTTCTTTGTAATGACTGTGTGCCTCCTTCCAATGATGGCCATCCTTTGTCACTCATGAAGAACCCTTGCAGCCTCCGTGTCTAGAGATGGCCACCGCTGCTCATAGATTTCATCCATAGGATTGACCTGGCATGGGTTTGGCAGCCGGCAGGTGGCCTTAGTTAAGGAACAACGGAGTATCAGCACAGAATGGACAAAGCAGAACGTGACAACTGTATTGCTCTACAGTCCCCCAGGGAAGGATGTCACTCACAGTAAAAGCAGGGCACAGAAAAGAAGGGGCTGGACAGAGGTACCCAAAGTTAGGGATGCCTGGAGTAAAGCTGTCTGTCCCAAGGCAGCTAAGTGTGGATGAGCTAATACAGCTTCTTACACAGCATAGATGAAGCCAGACTGAGGCCTCCCCTAAAATCTGAGGGGTGACAGGAAATGTGGGAACTTTGCTACCTCTATAATTTATTTCAGTGGTATAGAACATCACAGTTAGTAAAATAAAACAAAAACAGAAAGCCAGAAAACAGATGCCAACAAAGCCCCTAATTAAGTGCTCACTTCCCTCCCTTAAAGCTTTACACTTTCTACTGCATTGACACGTTCACTCTTCAGAGCATAGCACCGGCTCCTTCATGTGAGTTCAATAATGGCACAAATGTTTCACATGGGCTTATGGACACCGCTTATCAACATGGATGCATGGTAGTGTCCCAGAGCTCAAGAGACACTGAAGAAATACATCACCCCGTCCTGGCTGTTGAGTTCCACCACAGAAAATATTTTCAAGTTGACTGCTTCTTTTCAAAGTGAGTGGGTGAGTTGGAGAGAAGGTTCAGCCTTTAAGAACACTTGCTGCTGTTCCTGGGGACCTGGGTTCAAGTCCCAGCATCTAGAGCAAAACTTCCAATTGTCTGTAACTCTGGTTACAGAAAATCGGTAGCCCTCCATTGGCCCTGGATGCATGCGGTTCACAGAAATATGTGGCACGGCAGTGTTCTGTAATAGTAAGTTCAAATCCACTCTTGGCAGCAAGGCTGAGCCTGCAGCAAGCCCCAAGCCCCAAGAGAACAGACTTCCACAGGTTGTCTCTGACCTTCATACATGCACTGTAGTGTGCAAATGTCTCCCATGCACATAAAAATGCATAAGAAAAGAAAAGAAAAGAAAAGAAAAGAGAGCCTTCTAGACAGGATGCAACAGTTAGCATGAAGGATGAACTTGGTCCTTGAATGTTGGATAAGTTTAGCTTGTTTGCGAAAGCTGAGAGCCAGGAGAGAAATCTAAAAGCCTATGTTTGGTTTCAATAAAATTTGGAAACTAAGTCTATGTTTCCTAAGTTACCTTCATTACCATTCACTTAGCCTGGCATTCTAGATAGAAGATGTATCCTAAACTGAAATCTGGAGTGGGATGCTTTTGAGTCAACTTCTGGGCCACTCTGGTGAGAAAGCCCGTACAAAGGCTGAGCAACACACACTTCCGGTGATGCTGAAGAAAAGATAAAGAAAAGGATCTTTCATCCATGAGTTTTCTATCTGTACTGAATTGAACGTAGGTAGTCAGAAAACTAGCCTGTACTGAACATTTAGAGAGACTTGTTTGTCACTAAGCAATACAGTACAGAGGCTGTTTATACAACATCACATTGAAATGGATGGGCATCATAGGTTTTCTAGATATATCTGAAAGTGCTCAGAAAGATATGAAGATGTTTTGTGCAACTATGATACCGATTATCAAGGAACTTGACCATCCAGAGGTTTATAACATCTGCTGGGGTCCTTGAGTCAATCTTCCATGGGTCTTAGGGGGCACTTGAGATTAAAAGGCAGAACAAACAGTGCAGTGTGGAAGACCTCACCTCCCATCCTACACCAAGGACCTTGCAGTATCTCCGGTGAGAAATGTTCCTAGACACTCGTGCGCGGTGAGAGTAAATCAGCTTACATCATGAGAAAAGCAACTATTTCCTCAACGTAAAAAAGCTACTCTGAAAGTTGGTTCAGTTTCAAACCCATACGATAGCAGCCATGGATACATACTTTAGAACCTCAGCTTTTCTAGAAGAGAAGATTGACCTATGATAGTCAGTAAAGGCTGGGGTCTCCAAGGCTTATTCATCACTATGTTCTTGTCACAGCATCTAAAGGATCAGGGAGGTAGGATCACATTGCATGGATAGAGCAAGGATGCCTCTATCTATCTATCTATCTATCTATCTATCTATCTCTCACTTATGGTATTTGGAGACATGCTTCACCATGTATGCCAGGCTGGCTCTCACTCTAGATACTTCTGCTCCTGATCCATACATACTGCTGAGTTTTTCAGGTGTTCTACACTACACCTGGCCCAAACCTTCCTCAGAAACAGAAATATACTTTCCTCTTGACCTTGCTGCTTTCTATACCTTACCCCAAGCAGTCAGAATCTGATGACAGAAATTGTGAAGCTCATTCATGTGTTTACTTGCTGGAGAGACTGATGAGAAAGGAGGGGCATGACGTAACACAAAAAGTAATACTTAAGACTAGTATAGGAAATGTGCAGTCTGAAAGCAAAGAAGTGAATATATTTGGGACAGCCTAAGGGTCAGAAAAGCCTGGGATTGTGAGACAGAAATGATATCATCTAGTATCCTAATACCGCAGAGATCTGTGATAATTATTAATGGTGTGTGTGTGTGTGTGTGTGTGTGTGTGTGTGTGTGTGTGTGTGTAGGTATGTATTGTGGTGGATAGCAAGTATTATACCCAGGTTTAAGAGGCTTCACCTAGTCGTCCATCCAATTTAGGTTTGAATGTGATAGATCTCCCATAGGCTTGCATGTTTGAACACTTAAACCCCAGCTGATAGTACTATTTTGGGAAGTTTAAAAACCTTTGAGAAGTTAAACCTTACTGGAGGAAGTGTGTTAACTAGTAGTAGGCCATGAAGGTTCATAGTCTAATGCTTCTTTCAGTATGTTCCTTGCTCCTTTACAGTGAAACACTGTGACCAGGAGACAGAAGCTTTCCTTCCATGACACACAATGTGTGTGTGTGTGTGTGTGTGTGTGTGTGTGTGTGTGTGTTTTATAATGTATGTGTATATACATATACATATGTATTTATAAATAAATGTCTATATATTCACCCAAAATAAATTATTTCCCCGATGTTTGATGTGCTTAGGCACAGCAGCAATAAATAAACAAATATATAAGGAATAAGGTCAAAGTACTTACATTTTATAGCACTTCACACATCCCCCATCTCTGCCTCTACTTTCTACATTGTTCATGAACAGAGTGTCTCAGGTCACCCAGCCTCCTTGTCTCCTTGTCACTCCTTGCTTTGCTATCTCCTCCAGGATGCCTGCCTTACATTCACTATCTTTCCTTGACTCTCTTTCTACATTGTATTGTTTATTCTACAGTGTTATCACAGCTGCCATTTCTTCTAAAATAATCTATCCTGTACCCTTGAACTTGCCCATGGCTCTAATCCACTGTATCCCAAAGAACAACGCAGTGGCTTGCAGTTGTCCCCAGTAGAAAGAGAGGACATTTTCCTTTGTCCCTTACTGCCATGCAAGAGTGAAGAAAGTCATGGAGTGGACTCACTTCATTACCTGACGTGTTATTTATAAATTACTCTAACTCTGCCCTTTTTACTGTCCAGCGCTTTGACTGTAGATTCCTTCTTTTCATTTAAATATAAAAATTCACTTTTTCTGGAAAGTCATGAAACTTACATACTTGTAAATTTAACTTAGTTGCTTTCCCATTTATCACCCAGCCCCCTGTGCTTCACAGTGTTTTCCTGCAGCAGTCTCTATGAAACAGCTTCTCCGTGGCACTTAAATGTGTTTTTATAGGGAACAACCAAACATAAATAATAAATACTGAAACACATCTTACTCTTCCATCACAGTGCTAATTTGCCCTCGGGTTCCTACACAATGCATCAGGTACACAAGTCTAGACTCATTTAGAGTAGAAATAGCCCAGAATGTGTATTAGACATATATTTATCATCTTGATTTATTAAGGAGCAGCTGTAGAAAGATACTAATTAAGTGCCGGTGCTTTCGTTTTGAGACTATGATTGTTTTTGGTAAGAGAGCAGAAATGTGAGGAAACAAATAAGCAAGTGTATTAGAGAGCATCAAGTCTCTCTTATGAAACAATCGTTCCCTGCATATTCATGGAACTTAAAACTCTAAAGAGGGAATCCACTACAAAGTGTTTTATATCATAGACCAGAGACTCTCAACTTCTGTCTTGGGACCCCATCGCCAAACCTTTTTCTCCAAAACTTATTTACATTATGATTTATGACAGTAGCAAAGCTATAGTTATGAAGTAGCAATGAAAATACTCTTATGGTTGAGGGTCAGCACAACATAAGACACTCTATTAAAGGGTTGCCGCATTAGGAAGGCTGAGAACCACTGCCATAAACACACTGAGGCATAATTTATAGTATTCTCAGGTATTTATTTTATCCTTTGGTTCTGAAGCATATTATACTCCTAAATGCAAAGCCCCCCTCACCAAGTCCTCTGTCATCCATAACTTTTTAATTGAAGTATATGAATATTCATAGCCAGAGCAGTCACAAGAATCATGTGTCCTGAAGTCTACTTAAGACATTCAATTCTAACTGTAAATATAAATTAATGTAAGTTATTCTTTTCATATTCAAGGAGCAGAGTAGCTACAACTTAGCCAGCATTTTCTTGGAGACTTTGCTGGAGCTCCATTTTTTTTCCATTAATGTCACTTAAAAATTGGATAAAAATAATTAGGTTTTTTTTTTAACTTAGAAAAGTAAAGGTTTGAAAGTTGTGAGAGCTTATTACATTGATTTGCTCAACACATGCAAATACATACATAAATATCAAACTGTAAAACCTCAAACAATAAGAAGAAATGGAATTCCACTGGAAGATCTATGACAATAAAACATGTCAATAAAAAATGAAAGTAAGTGTTCTAGTAGGTTTAGTTTAGGCATGCCCAGGAATAGGGTTAGATAGGAGAGTGTTTCTGTTCTAGAAGGTTTAGTTTAGGCATGCCCAGGAATGAAGGTAGATAGGACAGTGTTTCTTTGGCTAATCTAATAAAAAAAGATGTGACAACCTCAAATCTTTGTCTTTGTGCTAAATCCAAAACCAAGCACAAAAAAAAAAAAAAAAAAAAAAAGGAGCCACACCTCCATACAGAAACAGCAAGGTTTTAACAAGATTTGCTCTTGGCATTGAATTCTCCTTCTTACTTTCTTGGACATGTAGCCATTCACTAGGATATACAACACTTAAATGTTCCCTAAATAAAACCACCTCGCAGCTCACTACCAGCTCTCAGTTCATACCACATCATTAAACACAGTTAATTATTTTTAAATTCACATGAAATTTATTTTTACCTTATACATAAAGCATAATTACACATCCTCATGGGACAGCATGTGATGTGTCTTCTTTTTTTCATCCCTTAAAACAAAAGCTGGTATGAAAGCAGTTTATTAGAAAATAATTTGTCTACAAACAAATAGACAAATACTCACAAACACACTGGCACAGATGCTGCCAATTCATCACGAGTAGTTGCTCATTGGATTGCAATTCGAAACAAATATTCAGAATTTACAAAAGAGGAAACACTGATGACCATTCCAGACCTCAGCCCAACTGAAGCTTTTGAAGACTAACCCTTGACTCTGAATTTTGAGGAAACCCACGACTGCAATGCTGTTGCCTTCACTGCTAGAATGTCTGGGGTCTAATTCCTTTCATTTCTTTTTGGATATACTCATTTGTCTGAACTTTATTAAAATTCCACGAAAGGGTAATGATATTTATTGATACATTGTCATATATGCAGAATAAAAACAATGTGAACAGAAAGAGAAATGATTTCATTGTAAACTTTACATTACCAATGGCTAATGCTATCCAAATAGTTCTTAGATGAATAAAGCAGCTGTTATACATTTCTTTCCCCCCTGCTTATGGAAAATAGATATTTACTGGGCTGGAGACATGGCTCACTGCTTAAGAGCACTGGCTGCTCTTCCAGAGGTCTGAGATCAATTCCCAGCAACCATATGGGGGCCCACAACCTTTTGTAATGGGATCTGATACCCTCGTCTGGTGTGACGGAGCACTCACATACTTTAAATAAATCTTTTTTTAAAGAAGAGGCACCTTCTCCAAGTTCTTTCTATATACTTCCCCTTCCTCAGAATTACTCCCTTACTGTCTTCTAAGAGATAATAATAAAATAAAACAAAAACTGACAAATCGGAATTGCACAAAACGAACAAACAGAAGGAAAAGGGTCTAAGAGAAGGCACAAGAAGCAGAGACCTATTGGTCCCCACACTCAAGAATTCCAGAAGATGCAAAAATAGAAGCCATAAGATACACACAAAGGACCTCTAGGCTAAAAAAAGTAGAGAGAAATATATAAATAAAATAAAAATTCATATAAAAATTTAAAAGATCCCTGATATGACTTAATGAAACAAGGAATCTGTCAAGTTGTTGGGTTTTCATTTTCTGTTGGCCATCCACTGCTGGGCTTGCAGTTAATAATTGTTTGTTTCCACAGTGAGACTTCCTTGGAGAAAACTAAGTTTTTATTTGCAAGTTGTTTTCTATTTTTTATTAAATATTTTATTTATTTACATTTCAAATGTTATCCCCTTTCCCGGTGGTTTCCCCTCTGGAAACCTCCTATCTCGTCCCCTTCCCCCTGTTTCTATGAGGGTGCTCCCTCACCCATCCACCATTTTCAATTGGAGATTGCTTCTGGCTTACTGATGGGGGCACGTAAGCTACTTTCCTTCTCAGCTCTAGGGTTGCAATCTGGTGCAGACCTCTTCGTGTCCTCTGCATGTAAGTTCATATGTGCATCCATTCTAGTGATTCAGAGGACCTTGTTTTCTTTCCATCCCCCATCTCCACTGACTTTTGCACTCTTTCTGTCTCGTCTTCCCCAAGCCATGGGGAGAGGGATTTGATGGAGATATCTCATTTGGAGCTGAATGTTTCAAGGTCTCCCATCCTCTGAATAATGTCTCACTGGGGGGTCTTTATTTGCTCCCATCTGCCGCACAAGGAAGCATCTCTGGTAATGGCCGAATAAGGAAGGCACTAGTGCATGAGAATAGTGGAAAGCCATTTGGAGTCTTTTTATTGTTACTTCCCTTCCTTCCTTCCTTCCTTCCTTCCTTCCTTCCTTCCTCCCCCCCCTCTTTCTTTTCCTTCCTTCCTTCCTTTCTTCCTTTCTTTCTTTTGTTTCTTTCTTTCCTTCCTCCCTCCCTACCTTTGTTTCTTCCTTCCTTCCTTCCTTCCTTCCTCTTTCCTTCCTTCCTTCCTTCCTTCCTCTTTCCTTCCTTCCTTTCTTCCTTCCTTCTTTCCTTCCTTCCTCTTTCCTTCCTTCCTTCCTTCCTTCCTTCCTTCCTTCCTTCCTTCCTCTCTTTCTTTCTTTCTTTCTTTCTTTCTTTCTTTCTTTCTTTCTTTCTTCTTTTGTTTTTGTTTCATTCTAAAACAGTACTACTTGACTTTACACAAGGTCCCTGAGCTATTTAGTGTCAGGTTCTTGGTCACCCAAGCAATATCAGGTATAGGATACATCTCATGCAGAGGGCCTTAAGTTCAAATCAGATCTTAGTTGGTAACTCCCTTAAGCCTTGTGGGGGGAAAGCCATTGTACTAGCTTTTCTTGAAGGCAAGCCACCAATCCATTTTTATTCAAAGGTTTTGTGGCTAAATTGTTGTGTGCTTTGTCAATACAGAGTATATTACTTTACTAAAGATGCTATTACAAATGGGTGAAGGCTGTCATAGATACTGTCTTGACCTTTCCATGTTCAATTAGTTGTCTTTTGTCTTCAGCAATGGCCTTACCCAAAGTTTTTGGAGAGAAACCATGTACTTGGCAATTGCCTGAGTAGTTTGGGGTTCTCATGGTCACATTAGTTTTGGTGTTCCCATTGTCCCTTTGGTCAAAACCTTAATTATGTATAACCCAATTTTAGTACTGGAAGCTTCATTTGGTGACAAGAGATGTCCATTTGGGGTTCTGTCTCTACCACTATCTAGAGATTTCATTTAAATCACCTTCATATATATACTTACTTTAGGAAGATTCTACTGTATTAGGTTTTCATATTACCACCTAAAATGACCCTTAATTTTAGCTGTCTCTCCCCATAGTCACCCCTACACTGTACTCTTCCTCCCTCTCCCTACTGGGTCTTCCTGTCCCAACTCCTCCATTCATCTATATGTTTTAATTTCTTTTCCCAAGTGATATCTACCTGCCACACTCTAGTCCATTATTCTATACTCAGTCTATTCTGTCCTGTGGATTCTAGCTTATTCATCTTTGACTTTAACAGCTAATGTCCACAAGCACACACTATATTTGTCTTTCTAGGTCTGGTTACCTCACTCACTTTTTTTTTTTTTTAGTTCCATACATTTAACAGTGAATTTCATGATTCAATTTTCTGTTGGTTTAATGACAGAGTAATAATACCTTGATATGTCAACATTCTTTATCCACTTATCTGTTAACTGACATCTAGGCTGTTTCCAATTCCTGGCTCTTATGCATAGAACAGCAATGAACATGGGTGAACAAGTGTTTCTGTGGTAGGATGCAGCATCCTTTGGGTATATGGCCAAGAGCAGTATAGCTGGATTTTGAGGTAGATCGACTATTGTCTTCTTGAGGAACTGTCACACTGATTTACAGAGTAGTTTTACAGGTTTGCACTCCCACCAAGAATAAATGAGTGTCTCCTTTACACCCTCACCAGCATGAGCTCATTTGTTTTATTGACCTCATCTATTCAGACAGGTGTAAGATAAAATCTCAAAGTAGTTTTGATTTGCATTCCTCCTATGACTAGAGATGTTGAACATCTCTTTTAAGTGTTTCTCTGTCATTTTAGTTTTCTCCTTTGAAAATTTTCCATTTTAACATGGATCCTGCTTTTAATTGGATTTGCTTTCTTGATATGTAGGTGGTTTTATTTTTTAGCTCTTTCTATATTTTTGATATTAGTCCTCTTTTTCCATACCCAAACCACTTAAAGACTTGACAAAGAGAATTACAAATTTCCCTTATGAACATAGCTAAAAAAGTTCTCAATAAAACTCTTGCAGACTGATTCTAAGAATACATGAAAAGATCGCCTACCATGATAAAATAGGTTTCAGAGGCAAGGATGGTTCATCATACATCAATAAATGTAACCCACCAAATAAGCAGACTGAAAGACAAAAACCACATGAGCACCTCAATAGACAAATAAATAGCCATTGGCAAAATCCAACACCCCTTCATTATGAAAATATGAGAGAGACTAGGCTTGCAAGGGATATACCTCAACATGATAAAGGTGATTTCTGGCAACTTCACAGCTAACATCAACCTAAATAGAGAAAAAGTCAAAGTATTTTCTACAAAACTCAAGAACAAAAAAAAGTTGTCTATTCTCTCCATATATATTCAATATAATACTTAATGTCTTAGCTACAGCAATAAGACAATTGAAGGAGAGTAAGCGAATAAATACAAATAAGAGGGGGAAGGTTAAACTATCTTTATTTGCAGATTATATGATACAGTGCATAAATGACCCTAAAAATTCCACTGGGGAAACCTAAGAGCTGACAACCACTTTTATCAAAGTGGCTGGATAGAAAATTAACTCACAAAAACAATAGCCTTCCTTTACAGAAATGACAACTAGACTGGGAAAAGAATTGTGGAAACTAACACCTTTTAAAATAGCCTCAAATAACCTTAGCCAAGCAAGAGAAGAGCTTGTATAATAAAAACTTCACATCACTGAAAAGAAGTTGAAGAAGCTATCGGAAGATGGAAAGGTCCTCATGAATTGGTATGGTGAATACCATCCTACTGAAAGCAATCTACAGGTTCAATGTAATCCCCATCAAAATTCCAACCCAATACTTCACAGATCTTTTCAGCTTCATATGGAAACACAAAACACCCAGGATAGCTAAAGTAATCCTGAATAATAAAAGAACGGCTGCAAGAATCGCCATACCTGATTTAAGTTGTATTACCAAGCTATAATAATAATAATAACAGCATGGTATTGGTATAAAGCAGACATGCCAATCAATGAAATCCAATTAAACTCACAGCTATAAATCTATAAACATATGGATACCTATTTTGTTTTATTTTAATTTATTTTATTTTTTTAAAGAAGCCAGAAATACACACTGGGTAAAAATAAAAGACAGCATCTGCAACAAGTGATGCTTGTCAAACTGGACAGATGCACATAAAAGAATCCAAATAGATTTATACTATCACCTTGCTCAAAATTCCACTGCAAATGGATCAGAGACCTCAATGTAAAACCAGATTCACTGAATCTGATAAGAGAGAAACTGGGGAATAGCCTTGAACTTGTTGAACAGAACACTGTTAGCACAGGCACCAAGATAAGTAATTAATAAATGGGACCTCATGTAACTGAAACACTTCTGTACAGCAAAGAACACCATAGTCTGGACAATTTCCTTCCTTTTAAAACTTAGCTTTCTGAGAGTTTCCTAAAAATATCTTTTGGTCATATTTGTTCCCCTCCACCAACTCTTCCCAGATGCTCTACCCTTCTTCACACAATCAAGGCTGTGTCCTGTCTCAGGAGTGTGACTTTTCATTCAAGTGTGATTGATCTACTATGGGCTATCGCTTAGAAAACAAAATAGTCTCTTCTTCTCTGAGCAGGCTCACAATTGCCAACAAAACCATGGCTGGGTGTGGGATTG